>NC_134683.1:2667500-3867500 GCF_024713945.1 Dermatophagoides farinae | reverse complement strand
AATAGAGAAGAGACCTAGAGACCTAAATTCATCATCATCATCATCATCATCAATATCGTTATTCATGTGAAAGTGAAATTCATAAGCCACAGATTGTGTTGCCTATTCAATTCAACTTTCACATCACTGAAAATTTTTTTTTATTTTTTTTTTAATTTTGAAACATACCGTATATATTTACCGATATCGGTGATGATGATGTTTGATTGAGGGATTTTCGGATTTTTTCTTTTCTTTTCTTTTCTTGTTGTTGTTGTTGTTGATATGACCTTGTCCATGTCCGGTTTTTTTTTGGTCCACCATCGCCACCGACAACCACCATCACTATCAACAACAACAAACCATAAACACCATCGCCACCGACACCCGTATTACATCAAGATTGACAAAAAAAAGAGAAGAGAAAAAAATCAAACAAAAGATTTTTTTTTCTTTTTTCGATAAGGGTCCATGGATAAGAGTACAGGTAATGATGCGGTCGAGATTCATTCGATGCGTTTTTTTTTATCAGAAAAAAATGTTCCCACGCATCGCGCAAGCTATATTATATATAGCAAGCGTGGAGAGTGAGAGTGAATTTAAAAAAAATGAAATGAAATGAAAAGAAAAAAAAATTGAAAAGACTTACAGAGTGGGAGAGAAAACAGAAAAAGAGAGAAAGAAACAAGGCCAGTAGTGTATCAACAGTGTTCCAGAAAAAAAAATCTCATATATACCAAAGAGAGAAAGAGAAATGGTTGGTAGGTAGGTATAGGTATACAGGTTACAGGTTTCCAGGACCAAGGTGTGCAACACCAACAACAAGAGATATATACAGTTTTTGATGATGTAAGCTTACATCATCAACAGGCGCGGCATTAGGGTCGGGATTTTTTTTTTATTTCGTGCTTGACCCGTAATAATGGCCTAATGAAAAAAACGGTACCTACACACACACACTCACACACAAACACAATACCAAGATGCATCAAATTTTGAGAAATTGAAAGTTTTCAATATAGACAAGAGGCTGGGGTGGGGGTTTATATCTAGAATGGGGGTGGATATGAAGAAAAAGAAACAAAAAAAAGGAGGAGGAAGATGGTGACAATCAGATCAAATGATCCACCTTCTCGTCATATTGAACATCATATATATTTGAATCATAAGAAAAAAATTTTTTTTTTAATTTGAATTTGAAAAAAATTTCATCTTCGGGTCATGTATATATAAAAAGCGTACGAGATTTGTTGGGAAATTTTTTTTTTTTGATGTGACATTTTTCATCAAGTTCAACAACGACGACGACGAAAAAAAAAATTTCATCATTCTCATATTGGTGGACAGAACAGAGAATTGAAGAGAGACAGAGAGAAAAAAATTCTGGGATTCAAATTCAGAATCGACATTTCAGTGATCATCATCATCATCATCATCATCATCATTATTGTTTTTGTTTTCAACCTCCACAGAAAAAAAACCACCAAATGTGTGTATACCCAAATGAAGAGAAAATTTAAATAGCAATGTCGTCATTTCATTTATTATTATTATTATCGGCCCAAATGAATGAATAGAAAATAGAAATGAGAAAAGAAAAGTTTAAATGTCATCATCATCATCAACAAAAACAACAGTGAAAAACATTCCAGAAACATCGTCAACTGATAAAAATGAAAATAAAATAAAATCCGGGCATCATGATGATGATGATGATCATCATCATTCCCAGATCAAATGCATTTCCATTTGTTTGTAGTTAATGATGATGATGTTCAACAACAACAACAACAACAACAAAAAAAAAGAATTTTTCTGTTGCTGTCAAAACACCGGTCTGGGATATATTCTTCATCTGTGTGTGTGTGTATGTGTGTGTATGACATCATTCATTCATTCCAAGTAAAAATGATCCATGAGAATTTAGTGAAAAAAAAAATAAATCACAGGACCTAAGGGACCTGGAACAAAATAAAAAAAAATTTCATCATCTTCATCATCTGCTTTCGACTAACTTGATTCGGATTTTCAAACAAAAAAAAAAAAATACTGGACTAGAAGAAAAATCCTTACTCATCCTCTTCTTTATTTTACTCTAATACCAGAATAAAGAATTTTCAAATTCCAATTTGTAAATGTCGATTCGATAAACGAAAGATCGACCTGATCAACCGAATGATTGAAAAAAGACTGAAAAATAATCACTACAATACACACATATATCGAGAGGGAAACCAAATGTTTTTGTAAAAACTTTGTGATTCTGTGTGTGCGTGTGTGTGTGTGTGTAGGCGTGTGTGTGTGTTCCATAACAACATCATCATATGAAGATCAGAATCAGAAGATCTGAATATTAATAATAAAAAAAAACAACAAGAACAGACTATAGAAATATTCTGGATTCGTCGCAAAGAAAGAAAAAAAATCCAAATGTAATAAAGGTACCCTCTATTATATAACAATAATGATGATGATGATGATGACGAAATGAAAGAATTTTAACCCCCCTCCCCCGCCACTAAATCAACCACCATAAACAACAAACAAAGTTTCAAACAAAATTATCGTGCGCGCCAAACTAAAAATCACATATTAAATGTAAAAAACAGACGATGGCTTTTCGTTTTTTTTTTTTTTTTTTTTTTGATCATGATCGTCATCATCAACATCAACAATAATAATAATAATAACAACAACATGATGATGATGATGATGATCGTTGGATAGTCGTCGCACACCTTGAACTTGAAAAAATATATGTTTTTTTTTCATCTTCGTTGTCGTCGTCGTCGTAGTCGTCGTCCGTTCATTCGACACATTTTATTCGATTATAAAACAACAACAACAACAACAGAATATTATTTTATTCTTTTTTTTTGCAAATTTTCAAAATAAAAATGATGAGCTTTTTTCAACAGAAAAAAATCTGATTAAAAAATCTGATTATCAGTGACCATTGTCATCATAAATAATTAAATACATTTCAAAGAGTTTACATTATTATTATTACTGTTGTTTATTTTTTTTTGCCAATTTCATTCCAGAATCGAAATATAATCGGGTAAGTTTATCGAGAATTTCATTTGTTTATCATTCATTCATTATTATTATTATGGTATTTGCATGGCAATTTTGCATTGTTGTTTATTAAATTTTGTTGTGTAGTGTTTTGTTTTTTTTTTCTTGTTCATTGGATAATATTTCGGCCACTTGTTAACCCATGATCACACATTGAATGAATTTTTCATTTTTCATTTTTTTTTTTTTTTTTTTGAAGAATTTTTTTTCACTATTTTCACAATAAAAAAAAAGTTTGTTGCATTTGGTAGAAATTGCAGAAAAAAAAACAAAAACATTAGCCTTGAACATGAAAAACATTTCTTGATTTTCAATCAACAATGTTGTGTTATTTTTTTTATTCGTTTGTTTATTTGTGATATGGATCACATTGTGATGAAGGTGAAGGGTCAAATTCGTAGAAAATAATTGAAAATTAAAATGACAAAAAAAAAAATAGAGAGAGTGGGAGAGAAAGAAAAAACAGAAACCCGGATTGTTTTCACGGATTGTGGAAATAATGACAAGTAAATAGTACAATCAAAAGCAACAGCGAGAATAATTTCATCGAATCCAGAACCCAGAAGGAAAGAGAGAGAAAAAAAATCCAAAAACAAAATGAAAATCGCCAACGATGAAAGAGAGAGAATGAGAGAAAGAAATAGAAAAAAAAGAAAGAAAACAAACCAAAGGAATGGCACAATATATCTGGTTTGTTGTGTTAGTTTATTGACGTCAAACGATTCCCGGGAACATATTTTCTTCTTTCATTTCCAACAGAATCAAAAAAAAAAAAAAATAACCAGAATATATATGGTATATATATTGGTATAAGGGTTCCCGGTGCGTGCATCTGTATCTACATACTCTACATACAAATACCATATTATATATAATAAGTAGAATTGAAATGAACAGAATATAACACGGGAAATCTTCTGCTTACATGCATCAAAAAGAAAAAAAAATAAAAAATAGATGATGGTGATATATTCAAGACCGGACAAAATGAAAAGTAAAATAAAATAGAAAATGAAAAAACAAAATTTAATTCTTATGATGACGCCAGTATGAATTTATTATTATTTTTTTTCTCGCTAATTCACATGATGATGATGCATGATCAATCCGAATTGATAGTCAGCAAACATATTAGTGAGATAATAATTAATGCAAAAAGTTATGATTCTGTTGATGATGATTCTAGTGGGCGTAATTGCATTGTTTAACTACATCATCATCATAAACAACAACAATTCAATTTTATTATTGTTGTTGTTTGCCTTTTATTTGTTGTAAAAATTCATTTGTTGCTATGTGCCCCATTAGGTTTAGGTGTGTGTGGGTGTGTATATTTGTTTATTTCAATTATAGATTTCTTTTTGTTTTTTTGTGTTATATTGTGTTCAACCAACCGACTTGTATTTGACATTATCAAATTCAAGTAGAGAGATAGAGAGAGACAGAAAAAAGTGATTGCAAAAGCTTCAACTGGGTGTTCATAGTCATCATCATCATCAAATCACAGAATAAAAATCAGAATTAAAAACAAGGATGATGAAAATGTAGAATGGGGGGCTATCATCTATTGATGAGATTCAAACAATAATGATAGTCTAAAGAAGAAAAATATAAAATAAAAATGACTATACTCGATGATGATGATGATGATGATAAAGAATGGGCAAGAGAATAAAAAACAACCTACCCTACACTTTACCATAGGAATATTTTTTTTCAATTCTGGTAAACTCGAGCGCAATTTGCGTCATTACTTTCTGTTGATGGTGGTGGTGGTTTTTTTGCACTCAATAGAGAAAGAGAGAAAGAGAAAATCCTCCTCACTGGTTGGTTGTTTTTTTGGATCATTGATGATTGGATATCATTTTTTTTTGCTGTTTGACGTCATTGGAAAAAAAAATTTTTTCGGCTACTGACGAATAATAATGAAGATGATGGGCAAATAATTTTTTTTTATCCGGGATTCTACTTCTTTTTCATCTGAATAGCTTTGTATTTGTGTGTGGGTTTTTATTTTTGGAACATTTTCTGGAACATACACACACACACACACACAAACAGTGGAAAGCAAAAAGTCCCAGACATACTATATTGCCTTATAAATTTTTCTTGTGACATATAGCATAGACACCCACGCATGGCGCCCACAATTGAAAATTCTCAATAGTCATAGCCAACTATGGTGAATGGAATTTTTTTTTCTTTGAAATAGGAAAAACGTTACATGTTAATGGAACACACACACATATACAAAGAATGAATGTCTGTTTTCAATGTCAATGTCGCAATACAGGCCAATAAAAGCAAAGATGAAAAAAAATGTTTAAATATCAAAAAAAAGGAAAAGGAAATTAAATAAATAAATAATTAGATCAATCTATATCCTGAGAATTGGTAGGAAAGGTAAGAAAATTCGATTACTTACCAGTTGTACGTCATCATCATCATATTCAATGACCTTTGACACACACAACAAAAATGAAATCAAAAAAATTCGACGAAGAAGAAGAAGAAGAAGAAGAAATCTTTCAATACAAGGTTCTTTTTTTTTTGCTTCTATCTATTTGTTGTTGTCTTACTTCTGTATATTAGATTCTATTCTGTCGATAAAAAAAAAGAAAAAAAAATATTAAATGGAATGCCCAGCAGTGTTGTTGATAAATTGCTTGTTGAATGGTAAATGATATCAATGATTTGATGATGATGATGATGATGATGGCAGTTGTGGGTGTATATGTTCGAAAAACGAAAGAAAAGGAAAAAAAAATTTTTTTTCCCATTTTTAATCATTCGAATTCGAATATTTAAGAAGTGGATGGATGGAAGGAAAGATACAACCCTGATAGCAAGTGGATTCGAATTTTTTTTTTCATTTCATTTCATTTCATTGCGCTTCAATATATTATCATCATTGGTAATGGTAACGATGATGGTTTGTTTGTGTGTGTGTGTATAATGTGTGTGATGGCCATATTGAAATTCATGCCTTAGGCAATTATCGTTGGCGGCGGTGGCGGTTGTCTTCAAAAATGATGATGGTCGAAGTCGTTGATGGTTGGTTGGTTGGATAGATGATTGGTCGATGGTTAGTTGATTGGTTGATGGTCAAATTGAAATGAAATATCACAATCAATTCAATCTTTTGAAAATTCGTCGTCATCATTTGACGAATCTGTATGTGTGTATTTATGTCGATGTGATGTGTCGACGATATGACGATATGATGATGTGATGATGATGATGATGAGATCGTCATTTTCATCTGGAGCTTCTGTTTAACAAATAAAAAATTTATAATTTTGTTAATGAAAGAAAAAAAAAATTTAATTTCTTCGTGTAACCAGATTTTTACGTTTTTTTTTTGTTGTTGTTGTTGTTGATTTATTTGCAGGGGCGTGTGAACGTGTGGGTTTTTTTTTCTTCATCTTCTTGGATGTTAACGAAGAAGAGAATAATATTAAATATGTAATTGATATAGCCACCAAATGTCGAATAATCGTACACCATCAATCAATACGACAACAACAACAACAGCAACAACCACAACAACAACAGCGACGACGACGATATTAACATCAATTTCCCAGATACCATTATTATCACCATCATCATTATTAACCATTTCCTCTTGTTCCACTATTTCCACCAATATTCCTCCCATTTCTTCCACAACATCGACAATTATTTCAACAAAAACATTCGATTCGACTATTTTGACTGCCGATGTATTAACAACCCAACAACCAACAACAACTACAATAACAATAACGACAAAATCCTCAATAATGCCTTCATTAGTACATAATACCAAACGTAAACGTTTGGATGCTGTTGTAACAAAATTATCAATGTCAAAAATACGTAATCCATTATCATCATCCACCGCATCATCATCATCATCATCATTATTGTCAACAACCATATCTGAAGCATCAACAATTGTTCCAATTTGTTCCAATTTGGTTGATTATGATGAATTATCATCATCATCTGTAATTGACGATAATGATAATTCACCATCATCATCAACAGCCATAATGATTGTGGATGATGAAACAAAATCATCACCAAAAAAACAATTATCATTAGATTCAGAAATGAGCTTAACAGTTGGTAATTTAAATTTAAATATTTCAACATCAACATCATCATCAGAAATTATGGAAAAAAAATTTCATCATCATGCATCGACATCGACATCACCTTTATCATCACCATCATCAACGACAACGGCAACATACACAACATCATTGATTACTCCACCCACAACAAAATATTATGAAGATAAAAAAATTGAAACTACAAAAAATATTGATGAAATTATTGTTTCAGGCAATATTTTTGAAAGTAAAGAAAAATATTTTACTGATGATAATAAACAGGAGACGAAAATGAAAGATAATAATGATGACCATGAAGTTGTTGGCGGTAGCAAAAGAAGCAACAGCAGCAGCAGCAATGAACAATTATTATCAGGACCTAGATCATCATCATCTATATTATCAGGTAGCAACAAGCTACCAGTGATGATCACAACAACAACAACAACAGCAGCAACAACCACCACCAGTAGTCGATCAGGTAATTTGTTTTCAACATCGTCAACAGACGATAAAGTAAAAAACTTGAATACGAATCAACAACAACAAGAACATGAACAGGAATCTCAATCAACGAAAACTAATATCAGTGAAGAAAAAAATGATGATGATGGTGATGGCAAACTCTTAAGTCACGATTTAGCTGTAAGGCCAAAACAACAAGAACAGGCCAAAACATTAGAAATTGGTGAAAATGTTAAAGAAGAAAAAAATTCAACTTTGACGTCGTCGTCGACGTCGTCGGCGGCGGTGGCGGTGGCCAAATTCCAGCAGCAGCAACAACAACAACAACTACAAAAGCAGAAGCAACAGGTGACCGATCATCATCATGATGAACAGCAACAGCAGCCATTGCCACCGTCGTTGAAACAACAAGAAGAAAAAGAAAAAGAAAAAGAAGATGATGATGATGATGAAAATGAATACCAGCAGCTAAATCTAAAAAATAAGCAACAGGTCAAAACCGAATTGGCTATTCAGTCGATTTCGACCGGCGAACCGATCGTATCGACTTCGATATCACCGTCATCATCATTGAAACCATTTAAATTACCATTATTTGATTGTCTACCATTTCAATGTAAATGTCAACATTGTCACCAACATCAACAACAGCCACAACATTCGATTCGAATACCAACCATACAATCAACATCATTGATAATACCTATGCCAACTAGTTCAACATCACCGACCATGACTGGTCATCATCATCTTCATCATCATTCTCATCATCAGAAATCAACATATTGGCCACAACCACAATCATCATCCACATCGTCATCATCGGCTACATCAACAGCAATATGGTTTAATAATCCAAAAAAATTTTCATCAACCGGTGGCGATGGCCGTTCAACATCACCAACGACATCGACAACAACACCACCGGTTATGATGGGAAAATGTTCACCACCAATATTGGAATCGGCACGTATGCCAAATTATAAGAAACAAATTTTATCCGCTGCATTAAAACCACAACAACAACAACAAACGTATGAACAACCTGTAATGACATCCGGTATAGATATGATAACACCCGGTAAAAAACGTAGCTATTCCGATTCTGATGTACTAGTCGCTGATTATTTAACAATGAATGCAGCAGCTGTAGCCAAAAGTAATACTGCCGCTTTATCGTTATCACAACAACAACAAGAACCAATTCCATTAATTCGTACAGAATCTGGTCTAATTCATGATAAAATTGGACGATCATTGCCAAAATTGAAAACACAACATCAACATCATCATTATCATCATCAACAAGAATGTCCATTAGATTTATCTTGTAAAACAATAATAAAAAAACATCCACCACCACCGCCATTACCATTGAAAACTATTTCTACAACAATGCTCAATATTGCTCATCCATCATCATTATCATCATCATCATCATCATCATCGTCGGCAAAAACGACATCATCATCCTCATCAGCATCATCATCATCATATACACAGAATATATTCTTTAATGAATCCGATCCTAATACTCCAAATATTCCGGTTACATATCCATTCAATCAAACAGCAACAGCAGCAACTACATCAGAATTATTGTTAAAATATTCAAATTTATTATTAACAACAGTTACAGCATCTTCATCATCATTATCATCATCATCGGTACCACAAACATCGCCAAAACAAACAAAATATTCGCCACAAATATTACCATCAACAATATTATCATCACCGATTATAATTGCTGGACAATCTTTTAAAACACCATCAACAACAACAACTACAACGACAACTACAGCCGATAATATAATCACTAGTACAACATATCAACGTCATATAAAAAAATCATTTAAATCGAAAAGTTCTGAAGATTTTTCATCAACTTCAGCTACTTCGGAAATTACTGCTGCTGCTGCTGCCGCTGGTGGTGGTGGTGGTGGTGTTGGTGGTGGTAAAAGCTGTTCATTAACCGATCTAGTAATTGATAGTAGTAATCGTGGTACAATAACGAATCGTTTATCGACCAAGTCATTTACTTGTACCATTTGTAATGAAACATTTGGACAACATGATAGGCTTGCTAAACATATTGCAAGTAGACATAAAAATCGTCAACAATGTGATTCGGTGGCGAAAAAATATCTATGTGAAATTTGTCATCGTTCATTTGCACGTAGCGATATGTTATCAAGACATGGTCGTGTACATACCGGTATTAAACCATATGCATGCGATATTTGTGATCAAGCATTTTCACGTTCCGATCATTTACATACACATTTGCGTACACATTCTGGTGAAAAACCATATAGATGTGAATTTCGTAATTGTGGTTATGCTGCATGTCGTCGTGATATGATATCTAGACATATGCGTACACATTTTCGTTATGAAAATTCAACAACAACAACAACAACAACAACATCGACATCGACATCGACATCCACAACAAATCAACAATCATCATCATCAACTGGTGATTTTTAATATATAATCATTAAAATTCATATCGATAACCAGAATCGGACCTCAAAAATATTGAAATTACTGTCCACTGTCCAAACATACTTTTTTTGTTTTTCATTTTTTTTTACACTTACCACCATCTTACCTAATGCTGCACAACCATGAACAACAGTGATCTCTAATTTCATTTTTTTTTTCAATTTTTTTTGCATCTTACCTTTGTCTGTGTGTGTGTGTGTGTTTATGTCCAAATCAATTAATGAAAAGGAAATTCATGTATAACAACAACAACAAACAACAACAACAAAAAAAACAAAACAAAACAAAACAAAACTTGCCATAATAATCCAATGATTCTGATATTTGTCTATTTTTTTTACCTCTTTTTGTTTTAATAATGAAAATTTAAATATGCAAAAATAAAAAAAAAATTTAACAAAAAAATTACTTGCTTGCTTGCTTTTTTTTTGCTGAAACGAAATCAACCAAAAAAACGAAGAAAAAAACTGGAGAAAAGAATTTCAATTTGATACCATTATCATCATCATCATCAACGTCGTCATTATTATGGCACATGGAATAGTCAAGAGTAAAGGTTAAAAGTCAACGATAATCATAGCTTGTTGTATTTTTCTTTTCTCTTTCTCTCTTGAACAATCTTTGAACAACAACAACAACAAAACCGAACAAATGAGTGGGTGTTTAAAAAACATAAAAACGATTCTATTGATCGATCGATTTGATTCGAATGTTTTTTTTTTCGTTTTCGTTTTGTTCGTTTTTGTTCGAAATCAACCTAACCTGTCATTATAGCCATATTTTGTGTGATTTGGCCGGTTCATTTTGTTGTTGTTGTTGTTGATCCATTTTCGTTTGAATTTGAAACAAAAAAAAACAAAACAAAACAAAACGAAAATTCAATTAATGGGTAGGTGGTGGTGGGTGGGTTGGTTCATATAAAAATGTTTTTCAAAACAACGAACAACGAATGATGAATGATGAATGAATGATGATGACCACAACATGATTATTATAAGTGAATCTTTTTCTTTCTTTTTTTGGACCATCAATGATTGTCGATTTCATTTTATCATTCATTTGTTGTGAAAAGAAAAGAAATGAAAAAAATTTCTGCTCTCAAAAAAACGTCATAATACAAAAGATGTTGTCGTCATCGGTCAAAATTTTCTTTTTTTTGTTGACGAAATGGAATGATTTTTTGTTTTATTTTTTTTTTTTTTAATTTTAAATTCAATGCCTCCTCCACATTCTATTACTACGAAATTTAAATTAATTTTTTTGTTCCCATTTTGTTCTTTTATTCATTTCATCCATTCATTCATTCATTTGTATTCGATTTTTTTTTTGTTATTCATTACAACAAACAATCAACAGGTAGGTATATATGCACGTAATAATGAGATTTTTTTTACGTTCCTAAAACTAGAATGGTCATAGAAAAATGACCAAGTCAATTAATTTGCATTTAAAATTCCATTGACCACCACCATCATCATCATGTGTCCCTTTCATAGGCCCATTTTTTTTTGTTATCACAATGTTAAATTGGAACAACGAAAAAAAAACTAAAAATAGCCAAGACAACAACAACAACAAAAGCAGCAGAAGTAAGAAGGGCACCGACTAATGGAAGTCCACACACTGAGGCCATAGGGTAATTTATTTAATTTTTTTCCATTTTGTTTGTCATTATTTTTTTTTGTTATTCAAGTTTTTTTTTCATTTAATTTTCAATCAAAAAAATTTTTTTTTCGTTTGAATTTTAAATCTAAAAGAAATAGAAAGTCTTTTTGTTGTTGTTGTTGTTGTCCGTAAACATATTGGTGAAAATCATACAAAAAGACCACCACCAAATGTGTGTGTGTAATGTGTGACAAACGGTGAAGTGACAATTATTCAATTTTTTTTTTCGTTAAATTATACAACAGGTTTTTTCTCTTGCCTTTTTTTTTTTTTTTTGTCGATTACGCAGTATAATAATAATGTGTAAATAAGTTGATTTGTCGATTTTTGTTGAATATAAAATAAATAATTTCGTTGATTGAAATGAATGAATGTAATAAATGTAAAACGAACAAATGATGAAATAAAATTGATTACAAATTAATTCAATCTATTTTTGTAGCCATTGTTGTTGTTGTTGTTGTTGTTTTGTTATTTGATTGAATTTGTTTCATTGATAAATTTTCTGTTGATGGACGTGTTGATGTTGTCGATGATGATGAACCACCATCAATCATGTCTAATTGTTGTCGATCACTAGATTGTTCATCACTATCATAGCAATCATTGTCATTATCATTATCACTTTGATATGGTATATAAAAATAGGCCATTACAGCAAATATCAATGCATCAATAAACATAAGACCAAAAAATAGGAAAAATTCATGTGATTGTTTTTTGAATTTTACCAATGTTATAAGGGCAACAATAAGATTTCCAAATGCAACGGTCATCAGCCATGCTGCTTGTAGTACAGATTTCATTGATTTTGGTGCTTGTGAATAGGAAAATTCCAATCCAGTAATGGAGAATAAAATTTCTGCAGCTGTCATTATAAGATATTGAATCAATTGTAAAAATATTGATAATTTATTCTCATCAACGATCCGAGATAATCGTGATTCTGGTTCAGTATTTAGATCACCAATGATTACTTGGATATATGTAGCACCTTGTCCCATCATTGGATATGTCATGCGTTTATTTTCACCAATCATTAAGACAATATCTTCACCAATAATATCCACTTCGAATGGATTTAAATAGCCAATTGTTCTACCAGTGTCAATATTGTGCTGTACAATATTTGTAACCAATCCATCTTTATGACCGTCGATGGCGAATTTATCAAGAGTTTCATTGAAATTTTTCAAATCAAATATAGTGAACAATTTAGCGCCGCTTGTATCTGGTTTGACTAATATATTTTCCCATACGAATTTCAATGGTGTTTCAACGGTGGTATAATAAAGAACTAATGTTTCATCATCCGTGAAATTCGTGATTGGACCAAATTCTGATTCCAATGATGATCGTTCAATATTGTCTAGAACTTTGATTTCATTTGGCATTAGTGTAATGTTTGAGAGAATGGTCAAATTTTTGGGCATATTATTAACGATGGCTAAATGATTATGACCAGGCATCATTGAAACAGGTGCTTCAGCTTCTATTGATAGCTGGAAAAAACCACAAACACCAAATGATAATGATGCTAATAGACCACCGATAACTATTCGTTTCAATGGGGTATAAAGACCAATTTTGTTCATCATTGGATAGATAAGATAATCGAAAATTGGTACGAAAAATATGACCAAAAATGGATTAATGGCTTGAATTTGATCTGGTTTTATGGTGAAATGTTCACCAAGTTGTCCGTTCATACGAATTGCTTGTAATGTCCATCGAGATGCTTGTTGATCAAACAATGCCCAAAATACAGGTAATGGTATATACAAGAATAGTATACGAAGCAATGCTTTTACATCTTTACGTGTTTTATTCTTTCAAAAAAAACAATGAAAAAAAACAATGAGAAAAAAAATTCTAGATAAAAATCAATAAAAAGTTTCTTACATCATATTTATCATCAGCATAATCGATCCAATGTTCTTTTTTCGTTGAATTTGATGATGAAAAAAATCGTCGATAAAATGCTCGCTATAAAATGAAATTTGAAATGATAAAAAATTGTAAATTCTAAACAGAAAAAAACTTACCCCAATACAGCTAAAAACACGAAATACAATATTATTTTTTTCCGGTGGATTAATAGTATAACCAGTTATAAATTTTCCCAATATAAACAATATCAAAGCAACAACCATCAATATGGCTGGAACTCCGAATGCTAATGGATAACAATCGGATCGACCTAAACATGAGACATTTTGACGTAGAACTGGTGTTAAAAATGTTGAAATTAAACTGCCCGAATTGATAGCAATATAGAATAATGAAAAAAATTGTTGCAATTGTCGTTCTTGTCCTGGTTTAAATTGATCGCCACCAAATGCTGAAACACATGGTTTTATGCCACCGGTACCAATTGCAATCAATGCCAATCCAATAAATGATATCCACACGGTACCACCAATGGATGCACCAGATATAATAATATTACCAGCTGCATATATACAAGAAATACTCAAAATGGTCCAATATTTTCCCAAATATGAATCAGCAATTATAGCACCAAAAACTGGTGTAAAATAACAGACCATAACAAATATATGATAAATTTGTGTGGCTAAATCTTCATTGAATAATAATACATATTTGAAATAAAGAACCAAAATTGCTAAACAAAAAAAAAAGACAAAAGATTAATAATCAGATAATATTTATGAATCATCAAGTTGGAACTTACTTCGCATTCCATAAAAAGAGAAACGTTCACAAAATTCATTACCAATAATGAATAGAATGGATTTTGGATATGGAATCTTTTTTTCACCACCATTCTCTTTATCCACTGTATATGAATTTGAATTCTGTTTTGTAGAGTGATGAAAAAATTGACATTAAAAAAAAAATCAGGTAAACATTAAATTTATCATCTGCCATGCTATACTAACAGCCATTTTGAGTGGATTTTTCATTTTTCAATTGTCATCAATCAATCAATCAATCGAAACAAACTTAAACCAAAATGAAAAACAAAAAACAAAAAAATTCCAAAATATTTTCGATGTAAAAGTGTTGCATAAAAATTGGCAATCGTTTTTTTTTTGGTGGTTATCAATAATCAAAAATTCTTTAAAAAAAAACAAAAACTTTTACAAACACAGACACAAATGAGATGAAAAAATTTTTTTTTTCTACAAATAAAAGTCAAATAAAAATTTTTGCTGCTTCTTGTTTTTATTGTTTTTTTCTTGTCTCAATTGAACTATATGGTTGTCATTGGGCAATGAATTTGGGTTATCAAATACATACACACACAAATATTATGGCCACACAATAATCCGATGGTTATCAATGCAATGTGGATGATTAAATCAAAAAAAAAAAAAAAAAAAATGGTCGTTGGACAAGCAATATATAAAGAAGCGGTAAATGCAACAAAATTTGATTATGAATGATAATAATGAGATAATGATGATGATGGTTATTTTTACAATTTTTAATTACAAGTGAATTAAAAAAGAATCTGATATCATAAAAAAATGGAGAAAAATCGGGTATTAATTAATTTTTTTCCCTGATTTTTTTGATTGTGCCAAAGCAGCAATCATATAATGAGACACACGAATGAAATGATGATGATAATAAAAAGAAAAAAAAATCGATTTTCGATGATTCGATGAACAACAAAAACAAAACATTCGAATTCTATTCACAGGAAATAATTATCGTACATACATAAATAACG
The DNA here is from genome assembly GCF_024713945.1 of Dermatophagoides farinae. Classification (NCBI taxonomy): domain Eukaryota; kingdom Metazoa; phylum Arthropoda; class Arachnida; order Sarcoptiformes; family Pyroglyphidae; genus Dermatophagoides; species Dermatophagoides farinae. Next base: position 3,852,002 of record NC_134683.1, on the reverse strand, counting down.
TAACCATGCCAATTGATTGAGATGATCATAGATGAGCATCATCAACTTAAATATATAATATATCTCTGAGCAACGATAATCGATTTTTTTGTTTTTGATTTTATTTTTCATCATAATCTTTAAATTACTATACATTTAGATTGAATGTTGATTGAATTAATAATTGATCTCCTGGATACAAATGATGTCAACGACAATAAAGCATTGATTGAAAGAAATCAAAAAAAAAAAAAAATCAATTCTTACCTTTGACATGTTTGTTACAAATGTTTGTTGATCCGATGATGATTATTTGACAACCACGCTGGTTTTTTTTTTTGAACATTCACAATATTTAGAAAAGAATCCAAAAATAGGAAGGGTGTTGTTGTTGTTGCAATCAAAAAGCTCAAAATGATGATGATGATTTGAACATGTGTGTGTGTGATGGATGGATAAAAATAGACTGATCCCGGATATATTCGAATTCGAATTTTTCATACACACTCGCACACACACACAGAAAGATGGAGAAATTAACAATCCATGAATGAATGGTAAAGAATCTTTTTTCAATTTTCTAAATTTGTTGTTGTTGTGTTTTCCACCAGCAAAAAAAAAAACACATGAATAAATTTGAAAAGAAGAAAAACAAGTTGTGAAATAATGAAAATTGAATATCGAGAAAAAAAAACCCTTTATCTCAGTCGTTGCAAAAGAAACTTTGTTTTTAAATCGAAAAACAAAACAAAAAAAAATTTTTTTTTGTTTTTTTTTGTTCTCTCTGTTGTGTTGATCATCAGCCAGTCAGCCAACCAACCAGCCAACAACATAAAACCGGAGCCAAAATGTGAATATTATTCGACTGTTTGTGTGTGATAAGTTATTATCACAAGATGAACGAAAGATGACAAGTTGATTTTTTTTTCCATCATAAAAACCATGATGATGATGATGATTGGTGTTACAACTAAATGATTGATGACCGACCACCGCCACCATCATCATCATCACCGGATGAGAAACATTTTTGTTTAAAAAAAAAGAAAATTTTCTTCAAAATCTAAGAGTTCAATGTACAAAAATCTATATGGAAAAAAATTTGACCGAAAAAAACAACCAACCAACCAACCAACAAAAAAAACACAAAAAACATGTGTGTTTTTTTGTTGTTGTTTTTTCATTACAAACTCGTTCATTGATGTCTTTTGCTTTTGTCGATGACTTTTAATTTCATTTAAAAGAACAACAAAAAAAATTCATTTCTGGTATTGTGAATGATTCGGCTGAAAAAAAATTAATGAAATTCATTTTTTTCTTTTCATTTTCAATTTGGCTTCCAGGTTTTTTATCCTTCAAATACCATAAATCAATCAATCAATCATTCATTGGTATCGAATGTGATCGACACACACACACAACTACATTGGATCCCTTTATTTGTTTGTATAATTTGGAATTTTTCTCCCCCCACTACCACCACCACCACCACCACAACCATCATTCGATGATGATGAAATCAGGTATGTAACATATGCCAGCATAATTGACAATGTAATTTTAAATTTTTTTTATTATTATTATTTATTAATTATCAGGTAAGGATTAAGGTAAAAGAAAAAAAAAGAAATCTAGCACTCACGTGAGATAATAAATCATGTGTCTGTGTTTTGTTTGTTGTATGGAACAATGACATCCTATCATCATCATCATCACACATCATCACACATCATCAAAATCCTTCATAGGTGACCTGTAGTTATGTTAATTAAAATTTTTCTGTTCCAATAATAAGACACAAAGTAAGTGAAAGTGGTGTGATTGGAAAAAATGAAAATTGGAACAACTTGTCTGGATTTCAAGATGGTCACAAGATTTTTCTTTTCCTGTCAAATCGGGTAAAAATTATGGAAAAATTTTTATTTGTTTATACTCAAATGCAAACAAAGTAAATAAAAAAATAAAATAAAATTGAATCAAGAAATCAAGGAATTTTTTGTTTTGTTTATTTATTTATTCATCTGATTCAAATACAAGAAAAAAAAATTCAATGATTTACTTGGAATTTTTTTTTGCACTACAGAATTACAGAATTTTCAAGAAACTATTAATAGGAGGAAAAAAAACGGAAATCTTGATGAACAATCTTGATGTTCAAAGATGATGGTCACTTGAATTTTCATTTTGTATTATTACATTTGTGGTAAACTTAATAATGTATGTTGACCAGGTGGAAGATAGGCAATATTACGTGAACGTGATAATTGTTTAGCAATTTCTTCAGCAGCTTCCATACGACGTAATTCAACCAATGCTTCACCACAATCACCAAATGCTTTAGCCAATAATGATGCTGCTTGTGAATCACCTTCAGCACTGATAACTGCTGCTTTTTTCAAATGTTCAGCTTTTTCCACAACAAAACGGGCACGTTCTGCATCCTGTTGTGCAACTTGTTTCATTTCAACAGCAGCCGTAAATTCACGACCAAAACCTAAATGTGTCTAAAGAAAAAGGAATCGTTGAAATCAAATGAAAACAAAAAAAAAAAACAAGAATTTTACCAATGAAATGTCATCAAGTACAAGACCAAAATGAGAGGCACGTTCAGTTAAATCTTCACTAACACGACTTGATACAATTTCACGTTGTGTAATCAATTCGCCGGCATCAAATTGTGCAACAACAGCTTTTAGTACTTCATTTGTAATCGATGGCAATACACGTTGATCATAATCTTCACCTAGACTACTATATAATTTCGGCAATTCCGATGGTATTGGACGGAATAATATCCTCAATGTAATATTGACTGTTTGTAAATCTTTACTGCCGGTTATTACTGATACCGATTTTGGTCGTGATCGTATATCATATATGATGGCACGTTGTACCCATGGAATCAAAAAATGTGTACCTTCACCGACAACATTTTTTTTAATGCCAGCAAAACGATCAAAAATAACAGCTCGTGATCCACCGTCGACTGTAAATAGAAAAATGAAGATGAATATTTCAAATGTGAAAAAACACAATTCGCTAAAAAAAAAAACACAATTCTTACCATTATACAATGAAGTATTCAGAACACTAGCACCAATAGCTAAACCAATACCTAGCCGGCCAAGACTGTTGAGAATTTGTGCAGCCATTATTATTGTTGTTTCAAGAAAAAAAATCAATAAATTCCGCAAACAAAAAAATCAAAATTAATTCAACAAGAAATTAGTGACAATACAAGATTTGGCGAATCAAAAAAAAAAATTCTCACGCAATGACATCAAGCATGGTTTTTTTTTTTTTTTTGGTCAAGCATCAGCCAAAGTATGGAATCATATGTTCGAAAGTAAAAGAGAAAAAAAAATTCGAATACCATTCATAAATGATAGGACCGATGGAATTTTTTTTTTTTTTTTTTTTTGGTTTTTAATCTTCATCAAGAACCAGCAAAAAAAAAAAATTAGAAAAATAAAACAACCAAAAACATTTAATTAATAAAATGAATTTAGAAATTGTGTACACCTAAATTCTCATTGAATTATCATAGTTCATTTTTGAAACAAAAACCCAAAAAAAACCAAAAAAAAAAAAAAAATCCAGAATTCATTCTGATCAAGAATGGATGTGTATGTTCTGTGTGTTCTGTGTGTTTGTGCATTCAACTATATAGCATCCCCTTTATTTATTCCAAAACAAGAATTCCATTCATTTTCTATTTCACCTCCAACGCTTTTTTTTGTATGTTCTTTCTTTCACTGTTTTATTGTCTATTCCACCATCATCCACTATCATCATTGAATCGTATATATCTGAGCTTTGTTTACCATTTACATTGACACATAATAATACACCCGTGTATATGTTATATCCCCACACACACACAAAATGATAATGATAAACAAAACAAAACAAAACAAAACAAAAAAAAACAGCGGCTCGTTTTGTTTATTCTCCAGAATTTGATTGAATATTTGATTGGCGATAAATATTTGAATGGAATCAATGAGAAAATGATGCTAAACAACAACAAAAATTTACATAACATCATCAAGCAATAATTAATAAATTCAATCATCAAACAAAACATGCTCACCATTATACGATCTATTCGTTTTGAATGATGAATGAATGAATGTGTTTACATTAACCAAACACACACAACAATCATCTATAGATATGGTCAAACCGATAAATGTGTGTGTGTGTGATGTCAAATCTGAATTAAATTCATGAAAATTAAAAAAAAAAACACCGCTGATAATATTGATTCTGTGGAGCCAAATTTTTTTTGTTTGCCCCAGCGATCAATCAACAATTATCGAATATCGATTTTTTCTTCACTCTCTTTCTCACCTTCGAATCTCTTTTCATAAATCATTCGCGAATCAATGGCCAAAACAAAAAAAAAATTTTTTTTTTTCATTCGAATAATAATTTGATTGATAACGTTGTGATCACGAAATTGAATTTTTAAATTTTTTTTTTCGTTCACCATGTTTTTTTGGGTGTAGATAATTTTAGTCAATCATCGAATAATAATCAACAATCGATTATATTATATCAAGATCTCTATAAACATTCGAACATTTTTTTTGGACCGAAACAAAACGATCTTCATCATCATCATCACTTCCATTTCTTCCATTATCAACTGAACCAAATTCTTTGATTATTAAACATTAGAATTTTCAGTACAAGAAATTACAAAACAACAACAACAACAACAATGGATCAAGATACATTATTATCCATATCACATCTGCATAAACAATTTGCCGATATTAAACAAAATGCACCATCAATTGGTTCATCACAATCGGCAAATGAATTACATGAACAAAAAATTTATAACATTTTACCATTATTTTGTAAAATATTCAACAACAACAATAATTATCAACAACAACAGACAGAAAATTCGAATGAATCGATTGCTCAACAACAACAACAACAACAACCAAATATCGATATATTCGAAACATTTGCTGATGCAACATCATTCACACAAATGGTATCACGATTAATGGTCACTGAAATAAGACGTCGTGCATCGAATAAAACCACCGAATTAGCATCATTAGCGATTGTGGAATTTTTAGAAATAAGTCCAACGGTTACAAATATTCCGGCAAATAAAAAAGGATGGATCCTATTGTCTACGTTGAATATACTGGTATCATTTAATTCATCACAATTGATTGCCATAATGACAAATAATTCATTGGCATCAACATTGGTTAAATGTCTTTATCTTTTCTTTGATTTACCACCATTTGATGATGATGATGATGAAGATGAAAAATCAAACAACAATAATGATTATTATCTATCCATTGGTGAACGTCGTCAATTATTACAAAAAGTTTTTTCACAATTATTACAACGATTATGTACATCACCAACAGCATTGAATGATTTGACTAGAAAAGATGATTTAATATTATTATTCAATGTGATTACATCATGGTGTCCAGAACATAATAGAATGTGGCGTAAAACAGCCGCCGATACAATCATAACGATGGCCAAACATGGCAATATAAATGTTGATTATTTACATTCGAAAAATTGTATCCATTTATTTGTAGAGAATGTACAAAGAATATTGGAATTAGGCACAGCACCGAATAATGAAATATTATTGATGATACGTACATTTATTGGATTCATGTTTGAATATGTCCACTATTATTATCAACATTCATCGATTACAAACAATTCAAATGTTGCCATACAGATTTTATTGGATGATTTTAATGAATGTTTTGGTTATCAATTTTTTGTCGATTTTGGAACACGTTTAGAACAATCTGAAGATTTTGATTTATTATCAGATTTTTTAATATTAATCTGTTTGTTCACGAAAATTGGTGCAACACAATTGAAACCACGGCCATTATCAGTGAATCAAGTGTTTATTATTGAAAATTTTTCCATACCAAAACCATCGATAAAGAATTCGATAAAAAATTTAAAAGCATTCAGTATTTATGTATCATTATGGCAAAAATCACGTACAATAGAATTACAGCGAATGATATTGAATCAGATACAAAAAATTTATGCCGAAGATAAAGCCAATTATTTTCTACTTGAATCACAGAATACATTAAGTTCATTTGCCGATCAATTGGAAGAGAAAAATGAAACAATACAATCGATATATTATTCATTATTAGAATATATTGTTACTGAATTGAATTATGTTCCATGTAAAGAATTGATTACCATTGGTATGATATTGAAAAAACAAAATTCAACACCACAAAGTTCATTATTGGCATTGAAATCATTGAATTCAATGTTAAAATTGAATACAATATTCAAAGAAGTATTTCGTGAAGTTGGTCTTGTCGATATACTTTGTACGACATTTAATTCATTTATTGAAATTCTTGAACAACAACAACAACAACAACAACAACAGATTGAAATAAATCTAACTGAATTATTGGAAATTCTCATACAGCTATTGATTGGTGGTGGTGGATCATCAGTGAATCAAAATTGTCAAATATTTCATGATCTTGATTCATCAACACATACATTTCAATTGATTAAAATACTTACCACTAGTAGTAGCAGTGGCAACAATTCCGGTAGAAATAGTTCATTATCATCATCTGGTGGAAATAGTGGTAAAGAATCATCACGAAGTAATAATAATCATCGTGAATCAATCAATAAATCCATTCGTAAACGTGCATTCACATTGATACAACAATTAATATTATCGAATAATAGTGAAGAAAATTTATCACAATTATTAGTACTATTACATCGTGATCGAAATTCATTCAATAGTGTACAAGAAATGTTGAGTTTAAAATTATCCGTTTTAAAATCATTACTTATTGTATTGAGTGAAAATCATCGTGTTCGTGCCCTATTCCGTAAGATTGGTGGATTCGTATCCGTCATATCGGTTATTGTTTATATGGAAAATTATCTTATTGAAATACCATCATCATCCATACATTCATTTGATAGTCGACAAATATGGAATCTATTGCGTTTTGTTTTCGCAATGTTAACAACAGCAATGCGTTTTGAACCGGCAAATTCCAAATATTTTGCTCAAGAAATTTGTTCACCAAGTTTTACCGATTCATTACGTTTATTAGGCTGTTTTGATGAATTACAATTTGGTTGGAGAAAATCAACAAAAATGAAACAAGAACAACAGCAGCAACAAGAAGAAGAAACGAAAAATTATCAAAAATTATTCGAATCAAATGTTGATGAATTACAATCGAATAGAAAATATTCGAAAAATGAATGTGCTTGTGTTCTAATGAGATTATTATATGATATGGCCATGGATTCATTGGATCGAAATATTGGTAGTAATAAGACTGGAACACATCAACAACAACAACAGCCAAAACAATCGACAAATATAATTGAAACAAATATCATTATTTATCCATGCATCATTGATTCAATATTTCAATTATTGAAATTCATTGAATCTGGTCGATTATGTAGATTTTTGATGGAAAAAATTGGTGCATTATTACGATTAGAACGTAATTGTCAAGCAATTTGTGAAACTGGATTAGTTACCGAATTAATGAATTCAGCATATGTGGATATTTTTATGGATGAATCTAATCAATTACATCAATTAATACGTTATATTTTCGAACGATTAGCAGCACATCATATACAGGCTAAAGATTTACGTATATTTCTTCGCCTATCGAATCCATTGAATTCAATACCAGTGGATGAGATTAAACCGAAAATATTTCATCGTGATCGTTCGATTCCTTTGTCAAGAATTAAATCTATGATTAGTATATCAACACCACGTGATTCACAGGATGATTATCATCGAAGTATTCATGGTTCAAATTTACGAAATCTAAGTCCACCATTCACCGAATTTGATATGAATCCAGAAGGATTTAGTTGCATATTTATTCCATCGATTGCACCTATTTCGACAGCTGGTAATTTTTCAAATGGTCCATCAAGCCTATTGACCGGTGCAATTGTTGGTAATTCTGATGTGCCTGTATTGGTCAATGGTGGCATAGGCACCGGTGAACGAGCATTTCCATCACAATCCGGCTTATCGTTTACTAGTTGGATTTTTATCGGTCGTTCAGATCCATCGAATGATAATCATACTATTAATGTATTGACATTATATCGTGCAACACAACCAAATGCTGAATATTCATGTTTAAAAGCATACATAAGTTTGCAGGAAAAAACAATGACCATATCAACACAAGAATTGCCAATATTTACAACGATGACAATGCAAATGAATCTTGATTCAGATCATAATGTTCGTTTTCCAGTGCCGGAATTGACCACTACAAATTCATGGCATCACATTGTTATTGTATTGAATAGAGCATTATTGAAAAATTCTACAATCTGTGTTTACATTGATGGTTGTCTTCGTTTATCGAAAAAATTAAGTTATATTTCATCCATTGTTGGTGGAAGTTATGGTATTGCCAATACAAGTCCATTATATATCAATGCATTCATTGGTACACCACCACATTATCGGAAACAAGGTTCACGATTGGTATGGAAACAAGGTCCATGTCATCTGATTGAAGAAGCATTAGGTCCACCATTTGTTTCATACATCTATATGCTTGGTCCGAATTATATTGGAAGTTTTCAGGCGATTGCTTATAAACAACCATCACAATATCAGCAACAATTACAATTACCACAACAACAAATAGCTGAAGATAAATTAATATTTGGTTTGAATGCTCGTGCAACATCGGTGATGACATTATCGAAAATGCGTCGTGTTTATTCCAAATTTGATTGTAAACAAATTGCCAAAATTATTGGTCTTTCAACACACGAAAATGCTACACCAATATATGTATTACATAATTCAGCTGGACATCTTTGTGGACCAAGTCGACCATTAGGTGGTGTTCTTATCGGTAATATTGGTGCACGTTGTTTTGTACCAAAACCAATTACATTAACTGTAGCCGATATTGGTGGCACATATCTATTACTTGGATTAGTGGCCAATGCACATGATAATGAATCATTGTATGCAAGTTGTAAAGCACTTGTATGTATTTTTCGTGCAAATCGTGAATTACAACTAGAAATGGATCGTATTAATGGATATCAAATATTAGCAATGTTATTGAAACGTAAACGTTTATCATTGAATAGTCATATTCTTACTTTATTATTCGAATTGGTGGATAATCTTGATGCAAGATTGATAATAAATCAAACGAATCGTTCACTATATTCATCGACAACCACCATAACGAATGTAGTTGCTTCAACTGTCTCGAATAGTATTAATTCTGGTCAAAATCAATCCCATTTAGAATATCCAAGTAATTATCGTGCATTTAAAGAATTATTTATCGATTCTATTGATTTATGGTTTCAATGTGACCTGTTGAAATCATTATTGGATCGAATCAATGAAATAATCATAAATGGTTCGACAAGTTCAAGTATGGAAAATGCATTTTTAATTGAAAATCGATTGAATATTTATCATTTACGTAAAATGAATCTATTATCAAGATTATTCACATTGTTCAAAGATCATATGGAATTGAAAGATGATGAAAAACTTGTTCCAACTATTATGATAATTTGTTTCCGTTTGTTGAATAAAACAAATCGATCCAAAGATCTACTTTGTATTGGTCAATTTATCGTTTCATTATTACCGATCTGTCAAGATGATATGCAACAAAATAATGCTGATAAATCTGAACCACAACAACAATCGAATGAAGTGACAATCGATTCATCGATCGAATTGATAAATTCATTATTGAAAATTATATTACAATTAATGAGTCGTAATACACCGGCATTAAATGGTCAAATGCAAGATGAACTTGTACGGTCGCTTGGATTTGATTGGTTCCTACTGTTTATTGGTGGTGGTGGTCAACAAAAAAAATTACATATGGAAACAATAACCATTGGTTTAGTGAATTTAATGCTTTTATTATCAAATCCAGTTCTTTATTCAAAATTTCGTGAAGGTCATTCAAATGGCCAATGGTTAAAAGATGCAGATTCATTTATTGAAAATCGTTCCACCGGTTTTCAATTGGCTGGTTTTAATATATCGACAGCAGCAACAAAAACAACGACAACAACAAGTAGTTCAACAGCAGCTGCTGCAGCAACAACATCAACAAAACAATCAATAACCAAAATTCAACGTGATTTATTCACATTACCTGGTTTTCAACATTTAAATTGGCTACTTACATATCATTTATATGAACCAAAAATTTATCTAATTTTATTTCAAACAATATTTGGTCATTATCGTACGTTAACACCAAAAACATTGGAAGATATTGATTCATTTGATCAACTATCAATGGAACATTTGTTGAATGTACTTGTTGTGGATGTACGACAATTGAAACAAGAAAAAATTTATGGTAAAGATTTAATATTATCGATTATTGGCATGATAAATGCAATTTGTTGTGAACGATCATCATCAACGAAACGAAATGAATATCCAACAATATTGTTTACATTCATCAAATTTATCTATAATCATAATCGTGATTTTCGTATTTATTGTCAAACAAATACAGAATTTCTTCATCATTTATGTCGTGCTTTGATTTTCGTACAATCAGCCAATGGTTTGAATAATAATAATAATGATATGAATGAATCGATTGAGTTATCATCATCATCATCACAATTAATTGATCATTCTGTTTGCCAATCAATATTGGAATTTATTATGGCAATTTTCATCAATATAATCAATACAAATCCATACACATTGACAATGAATCAAACGGCGCAATCATTTTTCATGAATAATAAACCATGTACATTATTCAATAGTTTATTGAATTATATGGGACAATGTCGTCTTGGTCAAACAAAGATTATGTCATTATTTATGGATTGTGTTTGTAAATCATTAGATTGTAATAATCAATCTTCGTCATTATCACAACAAAATGTTATTTTAAATTTTCAAAATTCCTATTCCAATATTGTTGTTCTGATGTCAGCAATAGTGGATAAATTATGGCAAAATTGTTATATTGATGATCGTCGTAAAGTACTTGATTGTCTTATTCGATTATTACGTGCAAATTCACCAAATGATTCGTCATCAGTGGCTATGAAATCACAACAACAATCAATTAGTTCATTTAAAACATCATTGAAAAATCTTACATCACAAGTATCCGAATTAAATCTACTATGTAAATCAATTAATCGTAGTATATTGTATCTTATATCCAGGTCACTTGATTCAATGTCTGATCGTATACAATTATTTGAAATATTACAGCTGATACATACGAATAGTCAATTATTGATCATATCCAAATGTAATAATGATCCAGAATTTTTTGCTTGCCTCACTCATTGTCTGCTGCAATTGATACAGGAAGAAACAATTTGTTTGACAAGCGTAAAAGATCGAACATCACAAACAACATGGTATATTGGTAATAATTCCGGTTCGATGGATATTGGTACCGATACTGATGAAGGTACATTATTGATTACATCAACAGCTAAAAAAATCTGGCAAGAAATTTATCTATCAAGAAAAACGTTATTGGAAGAAACACTGAAAATATCACTTACATCAAATAATTCAGCATTTGGTATTGAATCTTGTGATTTAAGCCGTTTTCGTGATGTTCTCTATGAACCGACATTGAAATGTTGGTCAAATTATATTGAACAAGAATCACAACGGTTAAAAAAGAAACCAGCAACATCATCATTATCATTTGATTTACCATTGCCGAATTCAAATGTTTTAACGGAAAAATTTACCAATATCAATAAATTGAATAATTTGGTCACCAAATCAGCTGGTGGTCTTGTATCGAAAATTGTTGGCGGTACTTCTGGTGTTGTTGGTAGTGCCATATCATCAGCTGTTGGTACAACACGTAAAGAAGTATTTCGTTCAAGTTCAAGTTCAGATTCAACACATTCACCACATCATTCTACTCTAATACCATTGTGGACATTGATGTCAAAAAATGATGTTATGTATTGGTCATCGATACATGAATTGATTGTAAAGAATTTTGTCAATTTTCAAGCTAAACAAAAACGTACATTAGATTATAATCTTCGTAAATATGTCTACAATGAATGGTTGAATAGTGAATATGAATTTCTTACCCGTGAACGTACTATATGGGGTCCATTGTATGGTTCAAAACGTTTCGATAAATGGATGATGGACATGACTGAAGGTCCAAATCGTATGCGTAAAAAAATGATTCGCAATGATGAATTTTATCTCAATTATCCATTTCGTCCAGAAATGGAAAATGCAAAATATCCAAAATTTCGTTCACCAATTTCATTGGATTCAAAAGATTATTTTCGACGAATTCATTCGGAAAAATATTTCCATCTGGATAAAGATGAAGATGTACAATCATTTGAATATGAAATTGATGAATTACCATGTGCATCGATCAGTGATTCAAATGAAACATCTAAAGGATCATTATCAGATTCGAATAGACCAAAAACATCATTATCAAATACCGATGATGATTATCCAGAATTTGCTGATCCTTCGGATTCATTGGATATATTTGAAGCTGAACAAACAATTGGTGAACAACAAGTGGTACCTGCGGTTGGTAATAATGAAAGTGGAAGTAGCAATAACAATAATAAACAAACACCAAATAAATCAGTTGCCAAAGATGTTGTAATGCATGAAGATAATAATGAAATGCAAACAATATTACGATTATTGGAAGAAGGAGAAAAAATTTCACACATGTTTCGTGTTGCTCGTGTACAAGGTCTTGATTCATATGAAGGTCTCCTATTATTTGGTAAAGAACATTTTTATCTTATTGATGGTTTTACATTGTTGAAAACAAAAGAAATACGTGACATTGATTCATTACCACCAGGTGTTTATGATTCAATCATACCAAATACACCAAGTTCAAGTTCAGTATCGGTTTATACCGGTAAAAAAGTATGCAATAAATTTGCATTCGAAGATATACGTGAAGTCCATAAACGGCGTTACCTTTTGCAACCGATTGCATTGGAAATATTTTCAATGGATGGTCGTAATTCATTGATGGTATTTCCAAGAAATTTACGAAATAAAGTTTATGCAAGATTTTTATCAGTAGCTGTTCATATTACCGATAATGCACAGGATTCATTGATGGGACAAAAACGTAATGTTAATGTTGAAACCGGTGGTTTATTGAGTAATCTAATTGGTGAAACTTCCGTTACACAACGATGGGTTCGTGGTGAAATATCAAATTTTCAATATCTAATGAATCTCAATACATTGGCTGGCCGTTCATATAATGACCTGATGCAATATCCAGTGTTTCCATGGATTGTAGCCGATTATTCAAGCTATGAATTGGATCTAAATAATCCGGCATCATTTCGTGATCTAGGAAAACCGATGGGTGCACAAACACCTGATCGTTTGGAACAATTTAAAAAACGTTTTAGTGAATGGGATGCCGATACGAATATCAAAGGGGTATGTATGTTTGTATCACGTGTATGATTTGAATTTTAAAAAATTTTTCCTTCAAAAATTTCAGGGTGATGAACTCATACAAGGTGCATATCATTATGGAACATTTTATTCAAGTGCAATGATTGTTGCTTCATATCTTGTACGAATTGAACCATTCACACAACATTTTCTTCGATTACAAGGTGGACATTTTGATCTAGCTGATCGAATGTTTCATTCAATTGGTGATGCATGGCTTTCAGCATCTAAACATAATATGGCTGATCTGAAAGAATTGATACCAGAATTTTTCTACTTACCAGAATTTTTAGTCAATTCAAATCGTTATGATTTTGGTTGTAAACAAAATGGTACACGTTTAAATGATGTTATATTACCGAATTGGGCTAAAGATGATCCACGTGAATTTATACGTGTACATCGTGCAGCATTAGAATCGGATTATGTATCGGCACATTTACATGAATGGATTGATTTAATTTTTGGTTATAAACAAAATGGTTTGTGCTCTTGACCATTTGACCATTTGAATTAATCTGTTTTTTTATGGTTTTATTAGGTCCACCAGCAATCGATGCTGTAAATGTATTTCATCATCTATTCTATGAAGGAAATGCCGATATTTATAATATTGATGATCCATTGAAAAAGAATGCAACAATTGGTTTTATCAATAATTTTGGTCAGGTACCAATGCAATTGTTTAAAAAACCACATCCACAAAAGAAAACATTCCAATCGAATATGGTTTCAACACCATTAATTTCATCATTACCACCATTATTATCATCTGTAAATCTAAGTGGTTCAAATATTTCAACAAGCAAAGTATTTATACATAATCTAGAATATTTGAAACCAATGATGCATCCAATCAAAGAACTAAAAGGTGCTGTTGGTCAAATCGTACAACAGGAAAAAACAATATTGGCTGTTGAACAGAATAAAGTATTGATACCACCATTATATAATCGATGTGTAGCATGGGGTTTTGCTGATCATAGTTTTCGTATTGGTCCATATGAATCGGATCGTGCACTTTATGTTTGGGAAAGTGAATTATTTCCACCGAATGGTGAAATTCTTTGCACTACGGTACCAAATTCTCGTATCATAATAACGGCTGGAACAAATTCAGTAATCTATGTATGGCGTGTGAAAACTAAATCATTAACATTATCATTACATCAAAAATTATATGGCCATACTGAAGCGGTTACATGTTTGGCATCATCTTCAGCATATGGAATTGTTGTTTCTGGTTCTCGTGATAAAACCTGTATTATATGGGATCTAAATCGTTTTGTTTTCATACGACAATTAGGTGGTGGTCAGGAACTAGTTCATCGATCTCCAATAGCAGCAGCTGCTATTAATGATTTAACTGGTGATATTGCCACTTGTTGTTCAACAATGCTTTATCTTTGGTCAATTAATGGTGATCTAGTTGCACAAGTCAATACACTGGATTGTTCACCATCATCAGCAATGAATTCAACGATGGCTTCACCACAACAACAGAATTGTCCACCACAAAATTCGGCACAAATATTATGTTTAGCTTTCTCATCATACAATGAATGGGATGCCGATAATGTTATACTAACTGGATCATCAGATGGTGTTGTAAAAATGTGGGCATTACGTTATGTTCAAGAAAGATCACAAGAAATGGATGAATTTAAAGAAAACATTTCAAAAACTACATCATCTTCATCATCGTCATCATCTTCGTCACCATCATCATCAACATCATCAGCTGATTCATCTGTATCGGAAGATTTAAAAAATTCTATTGCATTAAATCCATCGAAAGATGAAATTGTTCGACGATTATCGATAGTGTCGACAAAAAATGAAAATGAAGATTCGGAAGAGAATTCAACAACACCTGTTGATGAAGGTGATAATGTTGATATAAATGATTGGAATCAATCATCTAATTATCATCAACAACAACATTATCAGCAGCACCAGCACCAACAACAACAACTTATTATTCGTCCACAGCCTACTATTGCATTAACACATTCAGAATCATTTACAGAATCAAAACCTGAACAATTGCTACATGATACATCATCAAAATCATCAACGAAATTATTATTGGGAAATTCTTTACAAGCTGGACCGGTTGGTGGATCTATTCGAAATTCAAAATCTGATACAGCATTAGCTGAATCATTATCGAAATCGAAACCACATGATATAGATGAAGAAAATCCATGCTTAAAAATGGGCCATCGTTGGGCAACAAAATTATTATTTCGTTCAAAATTAACAATGCATACAGCATATGAACGTAAAGATAATAAAGATCCGGCAGCCATCACCTGTATAGCCATATCGAAAGATCATCGTAATCTTTTCGTTGGTGATGCACGTGGTCGTATATTTTGTTGGGCAGTAAATGAGAATAAAAATCTTGCCGCTGATCATTGGATTAAAGATGATGTGGCCACAAATTGTACAAGCTGTTCAATAAGATTTTCCATTACCGAACGTAAACATCATTGTCGTAATTGTGGTAAAGTTTTCTGTGCACGGTAAGAATATTATCATCGGAATTTAAAAAAAAAATTATTTAAACCTTTTTTTTCTCTTTCATTTCGATAATGATCTGTAGATGTTCACGATTTGAAGCAACAATTGTACGTTTAAAAATAATGAAACCGGTACGTGTTTGTCAGAATTGTTTCATCTACTTACAACAACAGCAACCAAAAACAACATCATCTGGATAGAAAAAAAAGACACCATTCTTATACCGATGTTCATTGTTATTTCGTGGAAAACAACATCGAAAAAAAAATTCTAGTCAAATTTCGTCACAAACACACACACACACAAACCAACGGCTACATATGACTTAAATATTTTTTTTCCACAATGAAGAAATTCCAAAAAAAATTGTTTTTTTTTCTTTTGCACATCTCATCATCATCATCATCATCATCGAATTCATTACTCTTTTTGTTGTGATAAATTTTGGAACAAAAACAAAAACATCAATTAATTGTACATGAAGAAAAAAAAATTATCATAATCATCATTTGTTTGTTGTTTATTTTTAAAAATTTTTCTCGTTTTTGTTATTATTAATTATTATTAATCTGATTATTTTTGTCATTGATTTTCGTTTTCTCATATATGAATTATATCATTCAACAACAACAACAACAACAAAAAACATTCGAATTTTTTTTTTCTCATATGATTCGACTCTGATCGAATCGATTCGAATTTTTTTTTCGAAACATCACAAAAACATCACTGGTAGTATATTTGTTTAAGGTGTGAACTTTGATTTAGAGATTTTTAAAAATTGCCAATTAATTTTAAAATGTGTGAGAGAATCATAATTATTATGTTCAATTAATTTGATGATGAATAATAAATGAATTCATTCTTGGTGAGCATTCTTTTTATTTCTCCATTTTCATTCATTCATTTTTTCATGTTTAATAGAATTCCACCCTGATTTTTTTTTTTTTTTGGTCTGCTTTTGGGCAAAAAATTCTCCAAACAAATTGGTTGAATTTGTCTCACTAATCTCACTTTTGGTGTTTTATGGTTAGATAATTTAGTATTTTTCAAATTTTGATCAAATATAAAATAACAATAAATAAACATGTTGTCGTGGATGGTGGTGGTGTGTGGTCATCATCGATCATATGGATCATAAAATGGATTTTCCCGGAAATCATTAATCGATGATGATGATGGCCATCGATAATATTTTTTTTTGTTGTTGAAAAAAAATGGTCATTTTATTCACAAATTGAATTTGTGTTTTATTATGGATGGGATTTTTCAATCTAACAGATTGATCGATAATAAACGATATGATGATGACGACAACGACAATCTGTTAAAATGTGCAAAGACCCAGATCGGCATTAAACAAACACATATGACAATAGATTCATCATCTAAAACAACAATAACAATTCAACATGTGATTATGATGATGATGGTGAACGTGACCAAATCCTGGTATTACTCGAAAATCATCTATTATCTTGTTTTGGAACAAAAATTTAAAAAAAAACGAGGCCACCGGATATTCGAATGATGAAAATAGTCATGTCATGTATGAATGTGATTTTGAAGGAAATTAAAAGTTTTTTTTCAATTGATTTATGATGATGATCACGATCATGATCACACGTCAATAAATCAAATTGATCCAACCATGGCCGGTTAGTTCCAGTAATGATTGACCTTTAAATTGACTGGTGATTCGTTTCATCATCATCATGTTGAATGATCGCACAAGTTTGCCTTGAAAATAGTTAAAAAAAAAAAACAAGGAGATTAGCAAAAATAACAAAACAAATGATTGTCATTAATAAAACAGAATTTTTGCGAATGAAATTTTTTTTTTCTAATACTTCTTCTTTTCAAGGAAAGAATCCGATACTTTGAATAAATAATGAATCAATCGATTGATTTGTCCATAAGCAACATTCGAACATTCAACACAGAATATATAAATGGGTATATTCATAAATTGAGCGAATTTTTAGCCATTTTTGTTTACTGTGTGTGTGTTGTGGTGGCTGTAATTAGAATCGGCTATTTTTGACACACACACACAAACACACAGAGAGAGACTCCACCTTAACACTTTATCATCTGTGATGATGATGATGTTTGTGTGTTTTGTGTTTGTTTTGTTGTGTTCAATGATCAATAGAATCAATCAAATTCAACAAATTCAAAATGTGTCAATGAAATTTATTTTTTTCTTTCTTTCTTTCTTTATAGGGAAAAAATTCAGGAAATTTATCTGATAAATAAAACAAAACAAAAAAAAAAATTTTTTTTTTCTCTTCTATTCCATTGCCATCAACAACAAAACATCTTGTCCTGTGTGTGTGTGTGTGTGATGGCCATCATCATCATCATTCAGTTTTTTGTTCGAATGTTTAAGAATGGCCTTTTCAAACAACAACAACTACAAAAATCATCATCATTTATCATAGAGCAAAGTAAATTTTGTTTTTTTTTCTGTTTGTATGTTGATATATGAAAACGAATTGTAAATTTGAAAACGAGAGATATAAAGAAAAAAAACCCTTGTTGTTGTATACAATGAATGAATGGTAAATGAAAAATTCCTTTCTTCAATTCATAATAATTTTTTTGACAATCAATTCGATGATCATCAACATTGAACAAACAAACTGAAGATGTCAATGTTGATGATGAATTTTTCTTCACTCGGTTATTCTTTCTGATCCCATAATGATGGTGCCGTTGTTTGATTTTGTTCATTTTACATTCGACATAGCTAAAAATCAATTTGAATTTTTTTTTTCTTATCATCAATAAATTATCATCGTTATCATTATCGTAGCGATGAAAATGAGCGGAAATTCAATATATACTTTATCAATGTTCAAAGTTCATTCGAATTTTTTTTTATCATGCAATGTAGGTGAGTATAATAACTACTAAAAAAAAAAAATTTGAATTCGATCCTTTTTTTTTCATTAATTAATGGCTCTTTGTTTTTGTTTCTCTTTTATAAATATATGTTCGATAGAATCGAATCTAAATTGTTTGGTGGTGGTGGCGGTACAAAAACCATCATTTATTAGCACATGTTGATCGTTGAATTTTTTTTTTGTTAATCAAACCTTCCAATTGCCAAGACTATTTGGTGAATGTCGAATGAAGGTAATAATTCCATCACCATCACAGCCATCCTGTTAAAAGTGGAAATCAATCATAATTTTGTTGATTGATTGTGAATTGATTCGATTGGTTGAGTACAATTATGTGTGTGTGTGTGTGTGTGTGTGTGTGTGTGGTTTCAAACATTGGCAATTATCAAATAATTATCACAACTTCTCTCTCGCGCTCTCTCTCTCTCATCATCATCATTAAATATATAATTCGTTAATTGTGTTATTGTGTGATTGAATTTCTTTTGAATTTTTCCTCTGATTTTTTTTTTGTTGCACGAGTCAGCCCCATAGAACAACACCATCATGACAGCATACATATTGACATTATTTTATAATGATAATAATAATAATTGTCCACATTAGAACGAAAAACAAAAAACAAAAAAACAAAAAAATCTAGTCAAATTTCAATTCGCGCCTATTGGCTGTGGCTGTGGCTGTTGCTGCTGATTATATTTTTCTCTTCTCTTCGTTTTTTTTTTTTTTTTGATCATCATCAAAATAACTAGAATAAACACAAATAAGTGGCTGCTCATTTATCAATCAATTTGGTTATAGAAGAAGAAGAAAAAAAATTCAAGATAACCATCCATCCATCAATCAATTATTCGATAATCACCATCATCATGGTATAATAGTGATTATAAAAATGATAATGACTACGATGATGATGATAATGGTAATCTAGTCACACAAATATACCACACACACGCACACTTATATTTGAAGAAGAAAAAAAAATCAACCCAAAAAAAAAATCAAATCACTGAATTTCAATGCATCAAATTATCGAATGACATTATTATGAATTGTGTCGCAGTTAAATTTTTCCAACAAAACAACAATTTTCTTCAATCAATTTAATACAGACCTTTATTGATCGATCGATTGATTGATTGATTGATTAAGATTTCTATTCCGGTTCTATTTATCTTTAATTTTTCTTTTTGAAAAAAAACCAAAGATTAATCAACCAAAAAAAAAAAATAAAAACATTCAATTCAAAATGATTAAATTGACAGAATTTCCACCAGTCACCTATAGTTCATCATTTGTATCGTATTTCATTCAGGTAATGTATAATTTGCTTGTTTTTATTATTATTATTATTATTATTTTAATTCTACAAAATAAAATTCTACATAATCGATTGTGATAAACAAACAAACAAACAAACACGCACATATAACACACACACACACATTTAATACCCTCATCATCATAAATACATTGAATACACACAAAAAAAAACATTCCACAAATACCAAATATCAACTTGTTTTTTTGTGTGTTTATATGTTATCGACCACACAAAATCAAACAATTTGAATTCAATTGACGTAATCTATTCTCAATATAAAATGAGATGCTATGGCAATTAAATTTTTTTTTGTTTACCTGGCTGATTGACTGATTGATTGACTTAGTAGAAAGTAATTGAAATTTTATTTTCACATTGTTTTTCATATATAGACACATTGTTTGCGTGTTTGTGTGTGTGTGGTTTGCAATATTGCAAATTTGAAATTTATTTTTACAAAAACAAAGAATCAATAAAACACACGACATTGAAAAAGATTTAAATTATCTTATCATTTGGATAGATCAGAAATTTTATCCTTTATCTCTATCTCTCTATTTTGACCATTCTACAGGTCAAATTAAATCGTTGACTTTCAAAGTTGTTTACAAAATGACAAAATTTTTTAAATTTATTATATCACATGAATGAATGAATGAACGAATGACGTATTTCATCATTTTTTTTTTTTTTTTTTTTGATCATTACCGTTGTTTTTGTGGTTGTTGTTGTTGTTTGCCTGTTTGCCATTTATATTTATTGATTATTATTTCAATCATATGTAATATATTCACATTTTAATAATAGATGTGATATTGCAGATAGATTATTTCATGTCATGTCATGAATAAATACAATTTTTTCATTTCGTAATTAGAAACAAAAAAAAAAAAAATTTTACAATCAATTATCATCAACGATGGACGTATATATTATAAATTGATTTTATAAACACACACACACACACACACATTAGTTATTGCAATTCTTTTTTTTTTTTGGAATCAATTTGTCATGTTTGAATCATCATCATCATCATCATCATCGATTTATTTAAATGTAATAATTTTGTGTCCATTTTTTTTTCTTTGAATAATTGTACATTATTATATTATGTTTATAAATGTACTTTTTATTGGGTTGAATTCGTTAATTATTAATATCATGTGTGTGTGTGTGTGTGTGTGTGCATGTAATGTTTCGCCACCACCATCATTCATTTCTTCATTTGAATTTTTTATTTTTTGTTTCGTTTTGTTTCATCCATTCAATTTTCGAAGGACAATTACATTTTCAATTGACATATACATCTGGATGGTAAGCCACAGATTTTTTTTTTCTGGCGCTCGCGTGTATGTATTGTGTATTGTGTGTGTTTCACATTTTTTTTTTTTTTTTTTTTTTTTTGATTTCAATTTTCATTCATTCATTCATTGACGTAATATAATCGATACGCCCATTTTAATAGCATTTCAATTAAATTCATTCATTTGTATACCCATCCATTCATTTATCAATCACACACACACACACACACAAATATTGACATCATCATCATTCAACCGTATAGGCTGAATTTTGTTGTTTGTTTTTCTGTTATCTGTTGCTTTAAACTTTTTGTAAAAGAAACAAAAAAAAAATCATCATCATCATACAATTTGTTTCACATAAATGAAAGTTCAGCCATGTACACAAGCAATACCATGTGTGTGTGTTTGTGTGTGAGTGTGTGAAGATTTGATGAACTAATCTCTCTCTATCTCTATTTCTCTATTTTAATGAATTGGCAAGAGAGAGAGAGATAGAGAAAAACATGCTAAAAGTCATGTTCGACGCTTTATTCGATCCAGTTATTTTTATTTATTTATTTTTTTTTTTTTTTTGGTTTTCTTGCTATTCGAGGTTGAAATAGTCAAAAAAAAAAAAAAATCAAAATCAATTTCAAAAATATTGCCACACACACACACACATTTATTTGCAACATCAGATTATCAAAACGGTCATCATCATTTTCTGTTGTTTTTATTCAGTTTTTTTTTTTTTTGGTTGATGATTCAACCACACAAAGCTAAGCTAATCATCACCATAATATTCATTCTCATACCATTGATCAAACTGTTTTCATCTTGCACATACACAAATATTTTATACATTCACAATGTGAAGCTCATCTCTTTCTCTCTCTCTATCTATCTATCTATCTGTGTGTTTAGTACAAAAAAATCTAGATGTTTGAACCTGAACATACATATAATACATTGCAGAATAAATTAGACTCCATCTTTTTCTTCTTCTATACTACTTTTTTTCAAAGTTGAATGTTCAAATCATCAATATTTTTACGATTATTATTATTACGTGAATATTGTGAGGTTGAAATTTTTTTTTTTCTAAACGACAATTATTATTATTCATAAGAACATTTGGCTAGTCACGTAATTCTCTTTCGTTTGAATTTTTTTTTTAAATTTCATTACATTTGTGATGATGTTCTTTTAGTTCAGTAATAAATATATTCATGTGATTAGCTTGTGTGGTTCTGTTTTATGTTTTCTGTTTTCTTTTCTGTTTATCTCTCTCTGTTTGTGTGTGTGTGTGACTGTGTGGTGGTTGCGGAATTCGATCATCGTCATCGACATATAACCAATTTATGATCAAAAAAAAAACAAAAACAAAAACAACAACAACATTTTCAATTATAATGAAATCCTTTCAAATTTGATAATTGATAATTACAGACAAACATAGATTTTTGAACAAATTGTGAATACACACACACATGATAACGAAACAGGAAGATTCTTTTTAATTTTCAAATTTCAATTGAATTTCATTTCATTTTTCCTTTGTTTTTTTACATTATGCTCTATTTTTTTTATCTCTCTCTTTTTCTGAGAATAATTTTTGTTTTTTTTATTGAATTTTAATAAAATTGTAACAATTATGACGATGACATTAATGACCATACTTCAACATCATGATCAACATCAACAGCCGTCTGCACAAATACAATCATCATCATCATCATCTACAACATCGATATCGTCACCAAAAACAATGACATTATCATCTATAAATACATCATCATTATCATCATCTAAATCGATTGAATCATCAGAATTAGAAAAATCAAATTGTGAAATGACAACAGCAGCTGCAGCAGCAGCTGTTGCTGCAGCTGCAGCTATAGCTACATTATCAAATCATTGTTCATTATTACATAATTTTATGGTATTGAATAATTTATATGATTATTGAACAAATTTTTTCTGCTAATCAATTGATTGATTTTTTTTTAAATAATAACGATCTAATCCATTCGATTTTTTTTCTATTTTCAGAATACAAATAACGACAATGAACGATGTGATGATAATGTTGTAACGAATGGCCATCATCATCGTCATCATCACCATAATCATAATCATAATCACCATCATCATAACCATCATAATCATCATAACCATCATAACCATCATAATCATCGATCTAATCATTCAATACGGTTACGTTGGCAACAATTGGCTCGTGATGCATTTCAATATTCTTTACAAGAACAACAACGTCAAAAACAACAACAACCGCAGCAGCAGCAAAAACATCATCATCATCATCATCAACACCAATTAGAAATGTCTAATAATTTTGATATAATCAATAATCATCATCATCATCATCAACCGAATCAATTCGATATATTACAACAGAATCTAATTGATCTCATTGCTTTAAATTCCACTGGTTTAAATCCCAATATATTCGATCATCAATGGATACAATTATCTGGTCATGAAGATTCATTTGCATTAGCTGGACCTGGTACTATATGGAAAAAACATTCATCCGATTCAACTGAAATTGATGTTTATGAAGCATTAAGTTTAGAACCAATAGCCGAAATGATACCAAAATTTTATCGCAATGTTCAATATAAAGGCGATAATTTTATTGAACTAGAAGATCTTTTATATCCATTTAAAGATGCATCTATAATGGATATAAAAATGGGTACACGTACATTTTTAGAATCTGAAGTAAATAATACGAAATCTAGAAATGATTTATATGAAAAAATGTTACGATTAGATCCAAATCAATTGACTGCCCAGGAACATGAAACAAAATCTGTTACAAAACTGAGATATATGTTGTTCCGTGAGAATCTAAGTTCATCATCCAATCTGGGTTTTAGAATTGAAGGTTATAAGGTAAGGATATTTTCTTTTGTTTGATGTAAAGATGAATGGTAACCATTTTTTTTTTATTTCCACAAACATAGGTTGGCAACAATGTTAAACACAATAAAAATCTACATACAATTAAAACCGAACCTGATGTACAGACAATATTGGAATCATTTTTTCAAAACAAACGTTCGGTTTGTCGTGAAATTCTTGTCCGTTTACGATTGTTACGAAAATATTTTGAATCATCACCATTTTTTCGTCACCATGAAATTATTGGATCATCATTATTAATCATTTATACAGCTGATCGTGCCGGTGTTTGGATGATTGATTTCGCAAAAACCGTACGTATTCCTCAAGATTGTCAAATTAATCATAGAGATTCATGGCAACCGGGTAATCATGAAGATGGATATCTATTCGGTCTTGATAATCTGATTCATATATTGACCAAAGTTTTGGATCATTCAAAGAGTCAGCCACAATCATGATTTGTTTAGCATGATTGATATATAACACGCCAACCTTTACCTCAATATATAATACAAGGCCCTATGTGGTTTTGATGTTATTGGCAACTTTTTCCGATGATGAGATTTCGAATCGACGTTTTTGATGATTCATATTTTGATTTACGATTGGGATCTTCGATATTCAAGTGTAAATATTTGACCTTCTTTCATCGGATCTTTCATCACCTTTTTTTTATCTAAATTGTTTATTTTTAAATGAACACAAAATAAAGAATTGATCATTTAGAGAATAATTATAAAATTTTGTTTTTAATCATCATTTACTGATAATAATATTTTACAGAATATTCAATTTCAATTGTTATGAAGGTGCTGCCATCTGTTTACAAAGAAAAGAAATGTTCGAATTGTCAAATTCTTTTATATAAAATAGATAGATAGATAGAAACAATACATAAATGAACATGTTATGGCAGTATTTGGTAATGGGTAAAAAAAATCAAGATTTCATTTATATAAAATAGAAGAAAATCAATAATCGAAAAAAAAAATTATTTCAATCAATTTGTACATTGGCCATTAGATTCAATCGTTACGATTTCTGCCATTCATTCATCGATGTTGCTGTCGTTATTATATTATTATTATTAACATTGGTCAGTGTGGTTGTTGTTGTAGACATAAGATTAATCAACGATTTTTTGATACGTAATGCATTTAATCGTGAAAATGGATTCTTTGACCATGATTCTCGTATAATTTTGCATATTGTCTGTAATGATGGTATCTGATTGTATTTTGATTTTATGGAAAAAGAAAAATAAAATTTGTAATTTTAAAAAATGATGATGATAATAATAATAATAAATTCATCACATACCTCTGTGTTCATTTCTAAATGCGATGGAATTTCTGGTCGGAATTGTTCTACACAAACAATTTTATACATATCTTCAAAACTTGGATCCGAAGGTACTTTATATTGATATGGTACCTCATAATTCGATAATGGTGGCAGATCTGAACGACGTAAAATTTCCCAAAGTACTAGGGCAAATGAATAGATATCGGCACATGTATAGGCAGTAAAAACATCTTTACCAAATGAATCATCCAATACTTCGGGTGCCATATAACGTTTTGTACCAACACGATAATTATTACGGCCCACATCTAGTAAGCCGGTTATTTGTTTCGTAACGGCAAGACCAAAATCGGCAATACAACAAACTGAACGAGATTTCATCAATATATTTTTTGATTTAATATCTCGATGAGCGATAGCAACTTTTTTCTGTGTACCAAAATTTTCTGTATGTAAATATGTAAGACCATTTGCAATTGATGCCATGATGGAAATCATATCGGTGAATGAAAGTATATTTTGGCTAAGAAAATCGAATAATGAACCAAGCTCATGATAAGCAGTAACAAGCCATAAACGTGTACAGGAATTTTCTGATGTTACATCTGCACCAATAAATGATAGAATATTTTCATGTTTATTTAAATTCGAATGTGTGTAGATTTCAATTTCACGATTAAATGATGCTTCATCACGTGATAGAAATTTCTTTACAGCTACAGCTTCATATTGAAATAGACCTTTCCATACTTCACCATAGCGGCCTTTACCAACACATTGGATTAATGTAATTTGTTTGGAAATTGTACGTTGTGTAAGAATGAATGCACCCCAACCAGAACCGGATGAACATGATTCTTCTAAGGCTCGTAGTGTACTATCACCTGGTAATGATATTTTCAATTCAGGTGATCGATACTGTACATTTGCCACTTGTTGTTGTTTACTATGATGATGATCATTATTGAGATGCATTTTTTCCATAAAATCCAAATGATCATTTCCATATGATGATCCTTTCAATATTGATTTTCGACGTCTTATTTGAATGAAATAGTATGTGAATAATGCCATTGAAATAATGAATAAAATGATGATCATAATAATAAATATTGATAATGGTGTGATATATAAAAATTCATTCGTTTTGAATTCATCACCATCACCATCGCCATTAGCATTCAAATCAAATTTCATAAAATCATCATCATTACAGAATTGTTGTGAACAACATTTTATATAACTATCAACACCATTTGTAATATGATGATGTTGATTTTGATCAATTGGTCCCTCTAAATGTGGCAAACAAGATAGATTATTATCAACACAGCCACGTTTATAAATGATGGATGATTTATCATAAAAATCGACAAATGTGAAACACTAAAATATTTGTCAAATTGAAAATGAAAAAATTGAATAATTCGTAAAGAAATTCATCAACAAATTGGTTTACCTTGCCGACTAAACTTATACAATAATGTTCTGGATTCAAAGCGATTGCTTCATTAAAACAATCATCATCTTCACAATGATGACACTTGAATGTATACATTTCAATCAATCGAATTTAAATAATTTTTTTCATTGGCAAAAAAAAAATTTTTATTTTTCGTTGCTAATGGAAAAAGATTATCAACAAATTACATGAGCAACAGGCAAATTGTCTTCTATCAAACCATGAGCAACAACAACAACAGTAGCAGGTTAATAAACGAAACTCACACATACACCAAACAATTAATACCGATGAACTACCCTGTTTTTCTCAATTTTGATTGGTTAGATCCAATATCTTCTTCATATCATATGCTCTATGAATGGCCCAAACATTCCTGACAGAATTAATTCTGAGTCTCGGGGGTGTTTTGTTTTGTTGTTTTTCTTTTTTTTGTTGTGAATTTCGTTGCAATATATATCCACAGTTTTATTAATCAAACAATGGCTTCGGATCGTTTAAATCTGGAAAATGATGTTAAAAAAGCTTGTGAATTGATTGATAAATTACAAAAAGTAGAATATAATGCTTGGCTTTCAAGGTTTGTCATTTATTTTTTTTTCATTATTTACCTGTTTATTTGATTGAATTTTTTTTAAATTATTATTCTAGCAATTCATCATTGGAAAAATTGGTTACATTAAAAAAAATATTTGAAAGTGATTTTTTCAATGCTGTACGTGAAGTTTATGAACGTGTATATGAAACGGTTGATATAACCGGTAGTCCAGATATACGAGCTTCAGCAACAGCCAAAGCAACTATTGCCGTATTTGCTGCATCCGAAGGTCATGCACATCCAAGAATTGTTGAACTGCCAAAAACCGATGAAGGACTAGGTTTCAACGTAATGGGTGGCCGTGAACAGAATACACCTATTTATATATCACGTATTATACCGGATGGTGTTGCCGATCGTCATGGTGGCCTAAAACGTGGTGATCAACTTATATCTGTGAATGGTGTTAATGTTGAAAATGAATCACATGAAAAAGTTGTCGAATTATTAAAATCAGCTATCGATAAAGTAACATTAGTGGTACGATATTCACCAAAAGTATTGGAAGAAATGGAAATGCGTTTCGATAAACAACGTATGCGACATCGTAAATTTAAATGAAAATCTACCAATTCATTCGATCAATGTTCGATATTTTTGTAATGTTGTCCACTACCATTCACCATACACACACATTCCATTATTGTATTCAATTTTATTATCTGAAATTCTAATAACTATATATTATATTATTAATTAATTTACATGAATTTAACCGGATGGAAGAGAAAAAATTTACAATCACTTTTACAATTTTTTTTTTTTTTTGCTAAATTATTTCATTTTCACCATGTTTGTTATTATGAATAAATCAAACGCCAATTTGATGGATGATTATAGGCTAAAAATAATGGTGTATGTAACAACAATGAAATGGTACGATCTGTGTGTGTGTGTGGGAGTGAATGAAGTTTTTTTTTATTAGTTTTTTTTTCATTTTAAATCAAAATGGACATACCGTCAACATTCTTTGATATTTGTTGCCATTGTCGAAGCCAATCAAACATTTCTTGTTGTGTTAGATTTATAGGATTCAAACCACGTATAAAACAAGCTTGTCGTAATTGTTCAAATGATAATTCATTATCGAATAAATGATGATCCATTGATTGAATGAATGTTATATGTTGAAAAAGACGACGACGTTTAAAAAGAAATATTCGCCGTAGACCATGTGTACGACAAAGATGGACTAGATGTTGTTGTGACAGTGCACGAAGACCAAATGGTTGTTCAATGAATAATGGTTTCAATTGAACAATATCATCGACATTTGGATGTGTACCACTGCCAAGACGTGTGAAAACATATCGACATTTTTCTCTGGTATATGGTGATTCAATTGAATCAAGACGTTTTTGTAAGCTTCGAAATAATGGCCGATAATGATATAATTTACGACGATGATCATCGATAGCAAATTTTGTTCGTTGTTGAATTGTCCAATAATGTGAGGATAATAATTGTTTCGGAAACATAAACGCTAATGGTATGCTAACATATTGTGCTAATGGTAAAGCCGTGATCACTAGAAATGGTGTCATTTTTCGAATATCTTTGGGTGTTTTCATATAGCACATCAATTCATTATAGGTCAAATCTTTAACCGATTTATCGATGGCCAAATCTTTTGATATTCGCATATAATCAAAAACATCACCAGAAAATTCTTTGGTACCTACCGTAAACATTTGTAACATTCGATAGGTTGATGGAAAATTTGTCAACATTAAACGTTCATAACGATCGATTAATAGACGAATCTTGGCAAGTAAATAACGTTTAAAACCGCTTAACGGTTTAATCACAGATGGTTGTGGTAATTTTGACATGATTTTATAACTATAAACAATTGATCCAATTGGAGCGAGAAAATTTTTTCAAAAAAAAAAAAAAAAAAATGATTGCATCACAGTCATAAATCTTTTGCAGATGATTCGATTTGTGTACATCAAGATTGGCCAATGGATGCTGCCATCTATCTTACAATATAATCAACATCAATTCATTCGAATTTATGATGAGAAAAAAAAATTACGAACATATCGATTAAATAATAAAAAAAAACAAATTTCATATATCAACAACATGTCTTCACATTTAATGATGATCCGATCAAATCGGTTGTTTAAAAAAAAATTGGAATATGTAATTTAAGAAAAAAAATATATATAGAACCATAGTTGCTTATAATAATAATAATAATAATAACGAGAAAAAAAATAACAAAAATAACAACAATAACAATGAGAAATGGCATTATTCGTCGTTTTGAATAATAATAATAATAAAAAATTCGAATTAACTACATAATAATGAATGATGAATGATGATTATCGTTTACCCAATGGATTCGATTTATTAAATTTTAAACTATTCTGTGGTGATAATACATTTGTTAATGATGTTGATGATGAATTATGCTTAATTATTGATGATGATGATGTTTGTGATGGTGGTGGTTGTGATTCTTTACGATCTTTATTCATGGATAAATTATTAAATGAATTAGCTGTTGCAAGCATTTCTTTTGTTGCTACAACAGCAGCAGCTGTTGTCGTAGTCGACGTTGAACTTGTATTCGTTGTTGTGGATGTGTTGGTAGTATTATTATTATCACAAATATTATTATTTGGCTGATGATGATGATTATTATTTTGATGATAATCTTTTTCATTCGGTGGTGTAACCGATAATATCGATGAACTTAGATTCATTGTTGAAGTTAAACTTAATGTACTTGAATATTCACTCATATATTCATTATTGATATCATTTTCATTTTCATCAACAGTAAGACAAGTTTCAACCATTGCCTCTAAACAATTGACAAACAATTCAGCATTGTCTAAATTTGATTCGGATTTTAAAAATGGTCCAGCAAATCTCCATAGGCCCCCGAAGCCAAATGCTAAGAAAAAAACAAAAAAAAAAAATTTTTGAAAAATTCAAAGGGAAAAAACATTTGCATTGGAAACAAACTTTGTAAACAATGTGATTGTTGTTGTGGTTCTTCATTACACAGTACCATATTATGTATTATACATTGTACAGCACTCAATATAACTTTATCATGACATAATGATAGTACGCTTGTAATTTTTGAATCCAATAATGA
Organism: Dermatophagoides farinae; assembly: GCF_024713945.1. Classification (NCBI taxonomy): domain Eukaryota; kingdom Metazoa; phylum Arthropoda; class Arachnida; order Sarcoptiformes; family Pyroglyphidae; genus Dermatophagoides; species Dermatophagoides farinae. Next base: position 3,821,024 of record NC_134683.1, on the reverse strand, counting down.
ATGTCTATAAAATAAAAGAAAAGAATTTCAGTCTAGAATTTTCATTTTCTGCAAAAAAATCTTACATCACAGGAAAAACTTTTGGAAAAACCACTGATGCTTCAGCCAAATATTCATATAATGTACGCATTTCAGATTCATCCGTTGTGTTTCGTACCAATGTTGCCTATTTATTTGAAGAGAAAAAAATTTTTTTTTTTTGAATAAAAAAATTCTTAAAAATCAACTACACACTTACCAGAATGGTTAGAATTAGTGCCTGATTTTGAAAATCAATCAATACATCTGGATCAAGCAAAATGTTATTCTCATTCGAAACGGATAATCGTGATTTTCGATTCGTTTGTTTTGGATCATGTTTTGAATGATGATGATGATGATGATGAATATCAACCAAATGATGATGATGTTTATGATGATCATGATTCGATGATGATGATGATTTTTGTTGTTGTTCCGGTGAATCTTTTAACGATTGTTCATCGAATAGATTATTATTGTCAAATAATTCACCATTTTTCGAATTATTAGCAATTTTTGGTGATGGCATTGAACTACTACGTTGTGTACGAAATAATGGTCGATATACAGATGATGTTAATGATTCACTATCTAAACTTTTCCAATGTTTATCATCCACATCTAATGATGATGTACAATTAGAATTGATTGATGAATTTGGTGATACAGATGAATGTAATACGGTAGCAGCAATATGATTTGAAAGATTTGGTTTCAATTGTGTTTTAATTACTTTATTATTAGTTCCGGTTGTTGTTGTTGTTGTAGCACCAGCAACAGCAGAATTAGCACCAGAAGTAACAGTAGTAGTAGTTACGGTAGTAGTCGTTGCATTTCCGGTTGATTGTTGATTTGTATAAAAAGTGGCCGTAGTAGTAGCAATATTTGAATCAATCGATTTTTGCCTTATACTTGTCGGTGTATTTGGATTCGATGATGATATCGATGATGTCGTTGTATAATATTGTTGATGTGTTTGAGCAAACATTACTTTATGTGGTTGTGTTATATAACTACTTAATGGTAGATTCATTAATGTTGATGGTGATGACAATGGACTTGGTGCTAATGTTTGCTGTATGGTCATCATAGTGGCCGGTGATGATGATGATGATGATGATGAAATATTTAATAATTTTGTATTAGAACCACCGCTGCCAGCACCGTTAACATTTGATGATTGTGTGTGTGGTGGATTATGTGTTGTTTGATTTTGTTGTATTTCATTGGTTGTTGGATAATTTTTCGACGATGTACGATCCAAAATCATACGGGTAACACGATGTCGAAGATGTACTCTACTTTGAACTTCTTCGGATACAGGTAATAATGCAGCTAAATATGGTACCGATTCAAGATTAACTTCAAATTTATCACGTTTATGTGGTTTAGCAACAATCTCTAGTAACATATTCAATATACGTGTTGTACGTGATACAGTTGTCGGGGTTGGATGACGAAAACCTTTTATCAGATGTCCAACTAATGCACAATGAAAATTTGATTTAAAACTTAAACCAACTGAATGATCTAATTGTTTGAAATGCCATTCTAGTGGTTCACGTGTTGCCATCATTACAGATTTCAATGTATTCAATTCAAATGTTGTTGATGAATCCAATGTATGTAGATTTTGTTCAAGTAATGCTAAACCAGATGCATATAATGATATTTCATCTAATTGTAATACGGAAATTGATATCCAAAATAATGCACGATGTATATGTGAATCAGGATTAAGTAATGGTTGTAATCGTGTTAAACACATTATAATCGATTCAATTAGTTGAAGATCTTGAAATGATTCTAATGCTTTCACTAGGATACGTAATAGACCAAGAATTTCTTTATCGGTCGTAAATTTTGATATACAACCCAATACAATAATGGAACGTGGTTGTAAAGCCGGATTATATCTGAATGCAAATGATCGGGACATTTCAGTCCACCGTTGTAGCCAATCACAACCAGGTATATTTTTCATACAAGCTTCCATTATTTCCAACAATGCATCGGTAATTGTTTCCAATGAATTCAATGGTAAACGATCATAATTTTCATTCATAGTAGCAATAGCACGATCCTGTGTCAGATTATTATAATGACGATCAGTACAATAATGACGATTATAATTCAATGTTGGATGTGTACGAAATGCAGTAACAGCCGCTGATTTAACATCACTAATGCCAAATAATAAATAAAATTTTGGCAAACTAAATTCATCCAAACTTAGTCTTAAAACACGTTGTGTTTCACCACTGAATGATGGTTTTGTACAAGTACACAATGAATGAATAATATTGATGACTAAACCATGAATGGATGCACGTAATGAAATTGGTCCAATATGAACTAATAATGTGACAATATGAAATAAATATGGCAAATGATTGGCAACATCCAGACAATTATTGAATGATAACATTAATAGATAACGACCTAGAATGGCAATATCATCCCACATAAGATGTTGTTCCAATGTTGATGTTGGTGATGTACAGGTTTTTTCGATTACCCGACATAATCGACTTATTACTTTCATTGCCACTAGTTGTACATTTGATGATGCCAATGCAACAGCTGTATCAGCCATAATTTCTGCCTGTGAACTACCAAGACCACCGGTTACAGATCGTTTCAAAAAGCTATCCAATGTTAAATCCAACAGATCCGAAATCTGTCCAATATTACCCCATATTTTGGCTTGTATTGATGGATACATTTCTACTTCTTCAATAGTCAATGTAATCAATTTATCCAATATGGTTGCAACACGTTGTCGTTTATTATCATCGGTTTGTTTACAGAATCTTGTCAGATTCGGTAACCATGGTGTCATATATTCAAGACAAAGATGTTTCAGTTCGATGTTTGATGAACGAAAACCTTGAATACATTCTTCAAGAAATTCTAATGTTAAATGTGATGCATTCATGGCCAATTTTTCACTAATTTGTTTGATGAAAATTGTATTATTCGATGGTATACAAAGACCAGCTGTTTCAAGAAGTTGACCTTCAATTTTCAAATCAAATGTACCGGTCAATGCACAAAGAAGATTATAGGCAGCTGTACGAAGATTTGGATCAGCGCTGCCAAGATTTAAAAGAGCCATATTAAGTAATGTACCAGGTACATCTTTTGGTCGTATTTTCGTATGAACCGTTACAGAATCTGGTTGTGATAATTCCCATCTTGTTCGTATGTGGATGATAGCCTGTACGATACTATCACAATCATTATGTATGAATGATAATGGACCACTTTCATTTGCAATGGTCAATGTAAATTGATTATCATCCACCAGACAAACTTCTTCAATTTCTGATGCATAATAAACATCATTTAAATAAACGGGAATACCCAAAACTTTTGTTTTTTCAGCCGATGTAATCTGTATGGCTGTTGGACCAACTTTTATCGATACTTTTGTATCTTTATGTGATAATTTTAATGCATTATTAAATACTTTAAGATCTTCTTCCAATGATAATGTAGCACCAGGTAATCGTTGTTGTTCAATATCAATATATTCACTTAATTTTTGTGCACTTTCAACAAAAATTAATTTACGACTACCTTTCAATGGTACCAATAGACGATCATGATATTTAGAATATTCACGTACCCAGCTATTACAATTATAAATATAGGTGGCGACAATTTTTTCATACGCAATTTCTGGCAATACAACAAACCATTTTTGTAGAAATTCTGTCCTATAACGATGATCAGCACAAGTATGTGTGAAATCGATGACCAATTCAAATGGTTTATGACAGAATGGTTTCAATGTCAATATAACATGATAGATCAATAGATCACCATTGGTTTCACCAATTTTATATCTACGTGCAATATAATAGAAAACTGGATTACCGGCTTTTGATGTACCAGCATGATAGAATATATTCAATGATTTTATCGATTTAAATTCATCTTTTTCATGCATATTATGTTTAGCCATTATTTCTTCGAATTTTGTTGATGTCATTTCCATTGAATTCCATTGTGATTCACTTATTGTTTTATGTTCAGGTGGTCCAAGATATGCTAACAATGTAGCCATTTTATCGAATGGCCTACGGCCCATTGCTTTATTATCACGTGAACTGGATAGATAATCACCAATTTTTTCCTGATGATTCCATAACAATCGATGTAATGCATGGACATTTGCATCACTAATAAATGATATATTATGATTAGCTTGATATTCGACTATTTCCACTTCGGATGCAATCTGATAAATCCATCGTTTACCGGCATCAAAATTTGTTCGAAGAAAATCATTAAAACATAACATATGTTGTTCTTTACTAAATTCCACGTGGTTAGCAATGTTTTGCAGAATTTTCGATACAAGCATTAGACCACGTTTAATTTTTGGCGCTGGTTGTTTTTCAATAATGCCCAATTCAAATGGTGACACTATTGCTGGATTAATGAACCGCAGAAATACCACCGTACCAACAGCGCTGATATTATGTGGAAAATTTGGAAATCGTTTATTGAGAACTTGATATAAACAATGGCAAATTAATTTCAATTGTGATGGAAATTTTTCCGCTGATGAAATGATTGCATTGAATATTTTCTGTGTTAATGCCATCAAATTGTTACGATTAGTTTCAACATTATCATTATCATCGAATCGTGCTGAATCTACTTCATAACTAGTGTTTGGTGCTGAATCCAACAACGGTTTTATCAATGGTTCAAGAAGATTTTTTAAATATGAACTACCATAGATTTTAAAACAAAATGCCATTATCTTGCTACCAAGACTATTACCACGAAACAATGTGGTCATACAATCGGATACTTCAACTTCTTTGTAGAACATATTCCACAATAATGATGATAACATATGTTTAGCATCGAATAATGTAACAAATACACGTGCCAATTCATCCATTTGTGGTGTGACAACCACTGTGGCTAATGCCATTGCAATGGGCAATTCACCTTTCTCGCCAATCATTGTTACCAGCTGAACTAATTGTTCATAACGATCGGCCAATACTGTTTCGGCTAACATATCGAATTCGGTACCTTGTTGAAGAATTTTTGTCAACACTTCCATAAATGCTGCACGTGTTTGTAGATCTTTATGATAACCAAGACCAATGGAATGCATTAGGCCAGAATCAATATTGGCACTCAATAAATTGGACATTGCCTGTATTGTATATGTTCGTAATTCACTCAATTTTGTTGATGTTGATGATTGAAAACGTGCTGCAGCAACAGTACAACGTGTTGCTTCACCAGAATTATTTGAAACAGTATCTTCAGTGGATAATACTTCACTACATTCATTGAGTAGATTCATAAATAGGCTAAAATATTTAAGAAAAAGTTGTGATTTTGCTTCCATTAAATCACCACGATCAGATTCTTCTGGTTGCAATGGTAAACCACGTAATAATGCCGCAACAGCTTGCATACAAGATTGATCTAAATCACGTAATAATGATGTTAAATCCGTATAAACTGTTGGCTGCATTTGATGTGAATTGCCCATAACCCAATCGGTTAAATATTCAACAAGTTTATTACGAAATTTCATTTCTTGTCTAAATGACAGATCATCACGACGTGCCATCATTGCTTCAACTAATTGACAGACTTTATTCTTGATATGTATATGATGATTATTATTTGAATCTAAATGGCGAACATAACGTACAATGGCCAACATTATATGTTCAATACTTGTTGTTTGTCCAAGATTTTCTGTTGTATGTTCAGATTTATTTTCAAATATTGATTTCATTATAAATATGATATGTTCGATGAATTGTGTATTCGTATCGGTTAATTGTACTTGGCCATTTGAATCGAAAAATTTTTCAATCAATATTTTTATCTGATCAAACAATATTGGATATAACATTGGTGACATTTCATGTGCCAACAAATCTTTCACATGTTTCTGTATTTGTGTACCAAATTTTTCATTATGACAAACAAGTAATTTCAATACGACACCAACAAATTGAGTGACTGGACAATATTGTAATGAATCATGACAGTTTGGTAGCACAAGATTTTTCTTGTTTGTATCAGCAATAATATTCATGGCAAATGATGATGATTTATTGGCAGATTTTTTAAAACAAACACCACCCAATGCACACAAGAATCCGGTCATATTGGCCCATTCATTAATTTGATCTTCTAGTTCATGTTCAGTGCTTTGATGTGATGCACGACGTTTGGAAACATTACGATGCAAACCATCCGATTGTTCAGAATCACCGAGTTTACTTTTTGGATAACTAACCAGAAATTTTGTTGTTGAATCCCAATTCAGGAATGAATCTTCCCATGCTTGTGAACAGCCTTGTGTACAATTTTCAATTTTACGCAACAATGCCATAATTCGTTTCTGTAATGCAGCACGACCAGTAGTAAGAATTGTACTTGCATTTGTTAATTCAAGATATACATGATAATTTGGCAATGAATACGTATCGGTTAAATCATCTTGGCCACAACGAATATCGGCTTCTTCGGTTAACAAAGCAAAACAAGACATGGCCACCAATACACATTCAATATCAATAGACCATAAATAGATGAATAGAACGACTTCAAGTTTTATATGTGCCTGTTTACAAATAGCCACATGACTGCCAATATTTGCATAATCTTTATGTCGTAATAGGAAATAATTTCGTTGTTTCAATATATCACGTAACCATTTCAATATTTCTGTATAATTAACGATTTGATGTTGTATTAATTTTTGTGATATTGAAAACAATACTTGTGATGATACATCCCAAAATGTATTGATCGGTGCTTCTGGATTCCATAATTCAATATTTTCAGGTCGATGTAGAACAAGTAATGCTTCCATTGCTTCTTGTGCAATATCAGGCATCGATGGTTGATGTACTAACGACACCAGTCCATTGATCAATTCAAGTGTATTACTTTGTATTTCATGGCCAGCTTTGCCTTGATTATTTAACATTAGTATAGGATTCACACGTATCAGGCGAACCATCCATAATAAAAGATTTTTAAAATTTAAACCTTCTTCCGATGATTTATCTTTGAATTTTAATGTTGTTACTTTTTCTTTCAATGTGAAACTCTAAATTTTGAGAGCAAACAAACAAATAAAAAAAAATAAAATTTAAAAATGAACAAACAAACAAACAAACAAAAAAAAACAACAACAAACCTGACAAAGCTAAGTTTTAGTGAAAAGAGAAAGTTAGAAAAAAGTAGAAAGAAAGGGTAAAAAAAAGGAAACAGAAAAAAACAATTAGCCATACCAAATGGGAAGAGAAAGAAATGGATCTGGAAAATTCATACCTGTATCATTCGTAATGGTGTATGTGAAATACATCCTTGTGTTGCTTTTATCAATGTTTCTGTAAACATAAAACGTAATTCTGGTGCTTTATTATAGATGATATCAATTTTTGGCCACCATGATAATCGTGGTTGAACAATGATGCGAAACAATGAACAAACCAATACATAATGATACATTGATGGACAATTTGGATTCAGGCAAACTTTCAATGCTTCATTATTATGCGGTGTTATACGGAATATTGAAACAAAACATTCAATCATCAATTCAACATCGTTATAAAGATTTGATGGGCTACGTATCAATGGTTTCGTGTTGAATAATAATAATTTCAAATCATTAATAACGGATTGTACCAATGTAAACATAACATTATTGCTATCCAATATGTTTATATATGTTGATGCTTTACATAATTTTACACATGTAATAGCAGCTGCTTCGGTCAATTGTTTACTGGAACTATGTGGTACTAATGATTTTTTAACATTTTCAATAAAATTTCTTTTCCTTTGATGTCGTGATGAAAATGGTGCACCACTATCGGCATTAACAATTTCTTCCAATATTTTTGGACATAGTAACAATAATAGGATTTGTAATGGCCAAACAAAATTTTTACGTTTATTATTATTTTCAGCATATGAATCCAAATGTTCAAATAATTTATCGCAACAATCACTTAGTTCTTCATTTGGCCGACATTGATATTCCATAAATTCCTGTGGATATGTTTCAATCCAATTCCATATAGCTTTTTCAACATTATTCAACAGTATATAGTGGGCATTCTTTTTCAATGAACGAAATTTTAAATTAATTTCCAATAATAATTTCAATAAACGATTTATATCAACATTAATATATTGTATTAATTCAATATCGATAAAATCCATATTTTCTTCCGATGTATTTGATAATTCTTGTAATCGTGCCGATATACGGCTAAAAACGGCATTAAAATTATTTAAACTAAGTGAAAATAGTACTTTGGATGCTAAAACTTTTAATTGTGCTGCCATTATATTATCATTGGATGATTCAATAAACTATTTTGGATAATAAATAAATAAAGATTATATGAAAATGGAATTTTATTTTTTTGTTGAAAAAATTCACTTACATGACAGATTTCTTTCAATAATGCTTTAACATTCATTGTTTCATCATAACGTGTTGTTTCTTTTGGCTGTATGCTAAGACATTTTTCCAATGTATCCAATAATAATAATTGAGATTCATAGAAATTTCTTTCAAATTCTGGCTGTATTGGACCATGGATTTGAGATCTTTGTGAAATGAACTAGTGATGATAGAAAAGAAAACAAAAATTCAATTAAAATTCGAATCATAAATGAATGAATGAAAAGAAAAAAACATTTACCATTTCATTTACAGTATGTAATGTTTTAGTTAAACCAGAAATAACTAATGAAAATTTTGTCTTTGAAATCTGTATCAATGTTTCTTTAATTTGTTCAACATTTACACGTGTTTGACTGGTCTGTGGACCACTACGATATGGTAATTGTTCTTCAAATCGTGATAACAGGGATGTAACCCATTCGACTGGTTTTTGATTGGCCATTATCATTAAACAATGGAACGATTTTCCACCGGTGAAAAAAAATATGAAAATTAAATACACACAAAAAAAATAAAGTTGAAAAGAGGAAAAAATCACACAAATCAGATCAGATCATGAAATGGAAATCATCATCATCATCAATTTGATGACAGATGTTGTTGAATATTTCAAAAAATTAAGAATCTTGTTGTGTTGATATTTGAATCAATGGAAATCATCATTGTGTTGGCCACCATCACAAGAAACGATAAACAATTCTTCATGAAATCAGTGATCAATGATTAATAATAAAAATGAGATGATGATGTTGATGATGACAGAAAGAATCACTTTATCACTCTCTCTCTCTCTCTCTCTTTATTCAATTCTATATACTAAAATGCTTTTAAATGCATCGAAATGTGTAGGCGACAGAAAAATGAATAAGTGGGGAAAAATTTACAAAAAGACTTCGCTTTCGTTTCACAATCAAAATTTATATAGAAAATTAACACCGGGTTAAGCGGCATTTTACGGTATACATTGAAAATTGAAAAAAAATGGCCCTACTGGCCAATGCTGTCAGTGTTGGCTCGAAGCGTCTGATTACTACGGCTATTGGTAGTAGATATATGTGACAGCATCGATTTGCATGGAAATTCACCATAGAAGATTCAGATTCGAATGTTGTCGTTTTGTTGTTGTTGTTCAATGTAAAACGGTGGCTTTTTTTTCTCTCTCGGTATGAATATGATAATTATTTATCTTCGGAAGTAAAAAAAATGGTCACACATCATCAGAACCAGAATCTATCAATATGGACCGCTACCAATATACCGCCATCAATATTTTTCTGGTCCGTTTCGATTTTCTTCGATCTTCTATATATATTTGGCTTGCGTAAAACACAGTTTTTTTGAGGGGGGAACTTGAAAAAACCAGAATCACTAGAAAATGAACAATAAGTTGAAATTTGTCGTTTTGTTTGCTCTTCACACACACACACACACACAAACAGAATCCTTCAGCAACATCAACAAAAAAACAACCAAAATGAAAAAAAATAACAACGACCAAATGATTTAGAATGATGAATGGAATAGAAAACTACCATTCAACAATCATCATCATCATCACCACAACCACAACCAACACCACTAGCACTAAGAAAAGAAAGAAAGAAAGAACCGAAACAAAACAAAAAAACCCGAAATGAAAAAAAAATTTGGCAGTAGCACACAATGATCGCTGGTCGTCGAACGACAATAACAACAACAACAACAACAACGACGACGACGACGACGACAGATGATTTTTTTTTACCACCAATATATCAATGGTGTGTGTGTGTATGTGAAGAATCTTCACTCTCTCTCTCTCTGTGTTTCGTTATTGTTCTTCTACTTTTTTTTACCAAAAAATTCATGATGAATGTGTGTGTGTGTGTGTGTATATATAGAGGATATATAATAAAGACAGACACCTACTATTCTCCCAAATTTCCCTAGTACTACAACATTCCATTGGGTATAATTATTGGGTTGCTGCTCTCCTACTGCTGCTTTATTTTTTTCCGATTTTTTTTTGTTTTGTTAAGAAATTTGTGAACCAGAGGAATGTTTTTTTTTTTACTATTTTCTTTGGGACACGACCCTAGCTAAAGTAGTAGTAGTAGCGGAACATGAAACCTGGTGGAGTGTGTGATTTGCATTTGATGAATAGCTTGCAAGTCCCTAGGGGGGGCCCATCGACGATGACAACAGTTGTCGTGGGTTTTTTTTTCATTCATAATTTTTTTCCATTTTTTTTTTTTGGTTATTTCTGCGCGCGCAAAATTGTTTTTCCTGTCCAAGTAAGTGGTGATCCAACAACAACAGATGGTGGTATTGTTTTTATAAAATTTCAAAAAAAAAAATTTTTTTTGAAATGAAAATTTTATTTTTTGTTCTTTAAAACTTAAAAAAAAATTAAATATAAAAATATTAAATCAAATCATTTGAATGATAATCAGGTTCTTGGAAATAATCCAGATTTCTTTGTCGATCAATAATAAATCAAAAGTAAATAAATAAATTTGGAACTTTATAATCGCCCACAAATCATCGAATGTGTGTGTGTCGGTATGTGTGATGGGCCCAAAAATGTAACGTTATCATTATCATCATCATCATACGTTATATGTATCGAGCTGATGATGATGACGATAAAAATGAGTCATTCATAAATTGTAACCACAATAATAGATAGTGGTAGTAGTCACAATGTAAAAAAAAAAAATTTATAATAAAAAATACGTAGGATTTTTTTTAATGCCGCTCATAAAAGATATAGGAAAAATCAAAAAGAAACCATGTATACATATACACATTGAAAAAGGGGAAAGTAGTCTTAGTCCGATAACAACAAGAATCATATCTATATATATTGTGACACAAACCGATTATATACACATATATATATATAAATGTATGAAATACAGAACACACAATTGAGCCGCTAATAATAACAAATGGTAGTAGCATTATTGGATGGTGAAAAACTTCAATGAGTGTGTGTGTATTGTGTATGGTGTATGGTGGTGGTGGTGGTGGTTGTGGTTACGTTTGGAACGGATGAAATGACGAATAGAAAGAACGAATTGAAAAAAAAACGAAGACATTCAACGAAGAAAAAAAAATGATGTGATTATTTTGATGATGATGATGATTGTGATATACACACTATATTTTGATAAATTATTGATTGATTGATTAACACAGCAAAAATTGTCGATGTTTTTTTTGTTGTTGTTGTTTTTGTGTTTATTGTTCATCATCATCATCATCATCATTTGTGTTAATCATCAATTGTTATAAATGTATATATAAAATAATTGTATCTCTATCTTTGTGTGTGTTTTGATGAATGAATTGGAATTTTTTTTTTATTATTATTGATCTGATGATCAACATCATTATCATCATCGTCGTCGACAAACAAACAAACAAATTAACAAAATATAACATCGCCATCATTAAAATAATTTTCGTTTTCTTTCCATTTTTGATCATCATCATTATCATATTTTTTTGTGCTGTTCAATCCTTTTTTCTTCACTGTTTTCGTTATTCATTCATGTGATGTAATTTGTTGGTTTTTTTTAATGAAAGAAAAATTATTCATTTTTTTTTCGTTGGATTGATAAGATATTGATGTCTGTTTGTGTGTGTGTTTATTTTGTTTTCATCATAAAAAAAGTATTTGATAATTAGAATAAATTTTCAATTTAAATCCTGGTTCAAACACACCAACGATCAACTAGGATTTCAACCATGATAATGGTGCTAACACCTCGTCAAAAGCAAGAATTGTATGTTATTATACACATATTTTTTTTTTTTTTGATTATTTTTTGTAATTATTACATTTCTTATATGTTTGTGTGTATTTTAGAGAATATGCAATTGCCGATTATTTAGAAAATAATGGTTATAATGACGCATTCGAAGCATTCAAAAAAGATGCAAATATTGTATGTAGTTTTAATGATAGTTTTTTTTTAAAAATTCGATTGATATTTTTTTTCTCCTGAATTTCAATAGCAAAAAGATCCAGATAAAGGACCATCAGGAATATTGGAAAAGAAATGGATATCTGTTGCAAGATTATCTAAAAAAGTTAATGAATTAGAAGATAAATGTCGTGAATTAGAAAAAGAATATGTTATTGGTGCACCATTAAGAGATAAACGTTCACCAACTGAATGGATACCACGGCCACCTGAACGTTGTACAATGGATGGTCATACAGCACCAATAACACGTGTATTATTTCATCCAATATTTGTCTGTGTTGTATCGGCAAGTGAAGATGGTACAATTAAAACCTGGGATTATGAAACCGGTACATATGAAAAAACATTAAAAGGCCATACAAATGCCGTTCAAGATTTGGCATTTTCACCTAACGGTAAATTACTTGCATCATGTTCAGCTGATCTAAGTGTTAAATTATGGGATTTTCAAAATTATATCTGCATTAAAACATTATATGGACATGATCATAATGTATCATCCGTTACATTCGTTCCATCGGGTGATTATGTATTAAGTTGTTCACGTGATAAAACAATTAAAATGTGGGAAATATCAACCGGTTATTGTGTAAGCACATTTACTGGCCATCGTGAATGGGTTAAAATGGTTCGTGTCAATGCTGATGGATCATTGATGGCAACCTGTTCAAAAGATCATGTATGTTTATTGGGACCATGACAATTCAAATTCAAATTGATTAATATCTTTGTTTTTCGTTTTTTTTGGTAGACAATCATTGTCTGGAATTTGATCAATGCTAATCAACATATGAACAGTGGTGGTGGAGGAGGTGGCAGTAATAATGATATTAAAGTTATGTTACGTGAACATGATCATACTGTTGAATGTATATCATGGGCACCGAATACTGCCTATAAATCAATATCGGAAGCATTCGAAGAGGTAATAATAATGAATGTGGCCGAAATCATTTTTTTAAACATTGATTTAATTAATTTTCCATAGAAGAGAAAAGAAATACAAGGCCCTTATCTGGTTAGTGGTTCACGTGATAATACATTAAAATTGTGGGATATTGGTACTGGTGTATGTCTATTCACATTTATTGGCCATGATAGCTGGGTACGTGATGTTTGTTGGCATCCGGCCGGTAAATTTTTCATCTCAGCATCAGATGATAAAACTATTCGTGTTTGGGATGTTGTCAATAAAAGGCTGACTAAAACACTTGAATCACATAAACATTTTTGTTCATGCATAGGTTTGTTTTTTTTAAATTTAATTTTTATGGGAAAAACAATCAATCAATTAATCCAAATGATTTCTATTTATAGATTTTCATCAACGAGCACCATATGTTGTAAGCGGTAGTGTCGATCTAACGGTTAAAATTTGGGAATGTCGTTAAATTATTATTATTATTATTATTATTAATTATTATATTGTGGTGACATATGAATCATAATTAATAATATGAAAATGTTTGTTGGAATCTTTCGTAAAAAAAACCCCGGAACAAGAAGACAAATAACGAAAACGTTAGACAATTATATTAATTAACACACACACACAAACACCTACACTTATACTTCGTGAACATAAAAAAACAAAACAAACAAACACTAATGAATCCCCTTGATCCACCATGAACATCAAATGCCTCTATCACTCTTTCTTTGGTCATCAAATCCATCCACATACATTATCATCATCATCATCATCATCATCAACATCCTCGTCACCATTTAGGGATCCATCATCATTATCATCATCATTTTTTTTTGTTTGATCATTTCGATGAACTGAATTTCAACAACAACAAATTTTTGATGAAATTACACTTGTCCTTTATTTCCTTCTTTTCATTTTTCAGATTAATATCAATGAAATTTTTTTGATGTGATGATCACACTTGTTCGCTCTAATTATACAAACAACAACAACACACACACATACATACATTTACTATTTACTTTCATTTAAATTTTTCTTTCATAAAATGTCTCTCCCTCTCTCTCTCTCTCTCTCTCTCTCTAATTTGATTTGATTTTGATTCTTTTTTTTCTTCTACTTTTTTTTAGTTGTCTATTTCTTATTATTATTATTCAGTTGATTAATTAAACAAACAAGAAAGAAAAAATTTTCGATTCATTGTAGTATATATATAACATTCGTGAATAGCCGAATTTTACAAAAAAAAAAATTTTTTTTTTCATTGATTTGAGTCGATTTTCTTTGATTTTTTTTTCACTTCATCTAACGAGATTGATTAATTGATCAGAATTTTTTTTTCTTTCTCTTTCTCTTTCTTTGGGATTGTTTCTATTTCTTACACACACACACACAGTGATCATTTGGACAGACAAACTTGATTAATTTTTGATGAAAAAAAATCAATCTGTAAATAATGAAAATTTTCTATTCATCTTGGAATTGGAAATGTTTTTTTTTTCGCAAATAAATCTAATCATTATTATTCAATTTTGTGGCGATAGATGGCAGTGCTGGCTAGTTGTTAATCACATGTTTTTCTATCGATCAATTTGCGCCAAATAATCCATTGTGTGTTCGATTGACAATTTTTTGTGGTGAAAATTTCAAACAAAAAAAAACAGCAACAACAAAATAATAATGAATCAAAAACGTGTACCATGGTTGGAAAAATATCGACCAAATAAATTCGACGATATTGTTGGTAATGATGCTGTGATTGAAAAATTCAAAATATTCAGCAAAACGGGTAATATACCGAATTTCATTCTCAATGGTCCACCGGGTGTTGGTAAAACAACAACCATTCTATGTTTGGCACATCAATTATTGGGTAATCATTTTAAAGAAGCTGTACTTGAATTGAATGCATCAAATGAACGTGGTATTGATGTTGTCCGTAATAAGATTAAAATGTTTGCCCAAAGTCGTATGACATTAGAACCATATCAACATAAGATTGCCATTCTGGATGAAGCCGATAGTATGACTGATGGTGCTCAACAAGCTTTAAGACGTACGATGGAGATTTTTTCATCAACAACACGATTCGCTTTGGCTTGTAATACATCGGAAAAGATAATCGAACCAATACAATCAAGATGTGCGGTTATTCGTTTTGGAAAAGTACCAGATGAAAAGATTGCCAAAAAATTGATTGAAATTTGTAAAATGGAACAACTTGAATATGATGAAGAAGGTATCGAAGCTGTTGTATTCACTGCTCAAGGTGATCTTCGTCAAGCTATTAATAATCTACAATCAGTGGCCGATGGTTATGATGGTAAAATTACTAGCGTAAATGTATTCAAAATATGTGATGAACCACATCCATTATATATAAAAGAAATGTTCAAATTATGTTTGGATGAGAAATTCGATCAAGCATATGCTATTGTTGCAAATCTTTGCCATCTTGGCTATTCAGCCGATGATATTATTGCGAATATTTTACGTGTATGTAAACGATATCCAATGCCTGAATATTTGAAATTGGAATTTATTCGAGAAATCGGTCACACACAGCTACGTATTCATCAAGGTATACATTCATCGATACAATTTGCTGGATTGATTGCTCGATTGGTTAAAAAACAACATATTATGGCTAATCATTGAATGGGGTAAAAAATTTCCAAAAAAAAGAACCGAATTGAATTTAAATTATTGTCCACTATTTTCACATTCATCATCTTGTATCGGTTGAAATAGGAAAAATTTGTATCTCATTTAATTATTTTTCAATATTTATTTTTTTTTTATTCATCATTCTCTTTACTCCTACTGATGATAAACCAATAAATTTTTTTTTAATGCCAATGAAGCGAATAAAACATTGTTGTACAAGTTAACAATCATTCAATAATCATGATTGATGATAAAAATGATGCAATCATTGTGAATGGTCAACCAATGACGTCGACCAATACCAAAATGAATCATTCTGTTAATGATGATGATGATGATATTCTTTTTACTGAATTTAAATCAATTCAAATCAAAAAATCACTTCAACAAAATGATCGATTAGCATTGAAAACATTGGCCTGCTCAAACGGTGGATTTGTTACAAATGAACTACGTGTAAAAGTTTGGTGCCATTTAGCAAATGTTGATGATAATGATAATGTATTCAATGACATTTCATCCAACATTCAACGTAATGATAATTATCGTCAAGTTATATTAGATGTTGAACGATCATTGAAACGATTTCCACCAAGTGTTCAAGAAGTGCAAAGGATTGCCTATCAGGATAAATTGACCGAAATAATCATTCGAATATTGGATCATAATCCCGATATGTACTATTATCAAGGCTATCATGATGTTTGTTTAACGTTTCTATTAGTCATGAATGAACAGCAAGCTTTTCATTTGATCAACACAATATCAAGATCACATTTACGTTTCTATATGGAACGTACAATGAATACGACAAGTAATTTACTTGAAATTATCTATCTAATCATACGAGATGAAGACAATGAACTATATGATTATCTTATACGTTCCGATGTTGGTACAATATTTTCATTAAGTTGGGTGATCACCTGGTTTAGTCATGTATTGAATGATTTGGATGATATATTACGTTTATTTGATCTATTCATATCAACACATTATTTGATGCCAATCTATATGACAGTGGCTATATTAATGTGGAAAAAATCAGACATTCTATGTATCGACTGTGATATGGCTAGTATGCATAAATTCCTTACGGCAATTCCCAATGACCAGCATTCACCATTACCTATTGATCGATTAGTACTGGATACATTGGAACTTTCCATACGATATCCACCTGAAGATACACTTGAACGACAAAAACAAATTGAAACAAATGCTTTAAACAATGGTAATGATAATAATCATAATAATAATAATAATGGTGGTGGTGGTCGATCATTGTTACGAATATCAACACAATTCCTGAGGGGAAATATTTTTTCCATGGCATTCATTGGTTTCATATCGGTAATCGTTTATCAATTCTATTATGACCATCTTCAATGATGATTATGATGATGACCATCGCGATGGTATTGATCTGGCTTGCTGTTTCATTGGATGGATCTGTTTTTTTCTCATTAGATGACGCTTGTCATTTTTTTTGTTGTTTTTATTTTTTTTTGTGTGTTCTCTTTTTATGAATTAATTCCAATTATTATCATCATATTAATTATTATATTTACATCAATCACAATCAATTATAAATCGTAAAAAATAATAATAATAATAAAAAATTCAATCAATGATGATGTTTTATTGTCAATAATGAAGGCAAAAATGAACCACCAATCAATAGAAATAATTCTTTGATTTTTAATCGTCGATGTTGAGTAATTTCCGGCAACACATGTACAGCGGCTACATATAAAAATGTTCCAGCACTAAACAATAATGATACACCGGTTGCATTATATTCATGGAATGTTTGCTGTGATGAGGAATTGATTCCAAAATATGTTATAAATGATGCTGTTGGTGCACTGATTGAAAACCAAAATAAATGCCTTTTAGCACGATTACGATCAAGACCTTCGTGCAATAAAAATGTAACCAAACCGAATGCTGCTGGTGCTTTATGTAATAATATGGCTAAAAATACGATCATTTCAACATCAGCATGTGATGTTGTAGCTGCCGCACCCAATGCTATACCATCGGCTACATTGAAAATAGTGGGAAATACAAAAAAAAAATTTAAAAATTTTCGATAAAAAAAAATCCAATTTCTACTACTAACCAGCCGAATGAACAATCAATCCAATGGTTGCAGTTAATTTTGAAGTACTTTTTTTATTAGAATGATGATGATGATGATGATTACTAGTATTGGATTCAGAATCGATTGCAATTGAGCTATCAGTGGTTGTGGTGGTGGTCAATTGGCTATAACCACCATGTGATCCACCATTAGTCATTCCGGTGGAAAATTGATCAACAATTAACATTGTAACAAAACCAATTAATAATGTTAATCCAATCACTGTATGTGGATCATATTGTTCATCAATATGATTATCATCATTTTCGATTGAAATGATTGATGAATTATGTTCCAATGATCGTCGTTCATCATGATGATGATGAATTTGTTGTTGTCCTGATTGATATATACTGCTAATACCTTCAGGTATAATCACACAAAGTGCAGCACCAATCAATATGCCAGCACCAAATACACTGAATAATCGTACTTTTGATTCGGATAAATAAAATAATATCGGTATTGTACCGGCAATATAGCTACCGAAACCGATTGAACAATTCAATAAAATTAAAAAAAATAATTGATCCATTTATGTGGATATGTAGATATCAATCAATCAATAAAAAAAAAGAAAGAAAAATCAAAAAAACAAAACAAAAAAATGGACAGAATATTCAACAAGATGATTATCGATATTCATCATCATCTGTTCAATATTGATTTCATGCCGATGTTTGTTGATGATGATGATGATTAAAAATTGCGTGCAGATAATATACAGATTTTAAACACGTATACAAAAGATATCATAGAACTAACTAATCAATCAAACTTTTGAGAAAAACAAAAAATCAAAATAAAACTCATCTCATCATTATAATCATATGATGACTTTTTTTTGAATTGAATCTATGAATAGCTCACTCTCAGCTGATAGGGATTCTTGAAAAATTCTCAATCTTATAAAATAAAAATTTATTGTTTCAAAATACATCACAATTTTAGGAAAGAAAAATACACACATTATTGTTATTATCATGATATTTTTTTTTATCGATGATAATGACGTCTAGATCTGGATGGTCGTGATGACGATGATGAACTTGATCTTGATCTCGATCTAGATCTTGATCGTGATGACAATGCTGATGTTGATGAAGATGAACGACGAAGATGATCATGATGTCGATTTCGTTTGGATTTTGAACTTCGATGATGATGATGATGACGATTTGATGATCGATAATTATGATCACGATCACGTGATTTGGATCTAGATCTTTTTCGAGAATGTTTTGAATGTCGGTTGTTTTTGTGATGACGTCTATGTCGTCTTTCCGAAGATGTTGATCTTGATCGTAATCTTTTTCGTCGCTGATGTTTATCGAAATCATGATCATCATCTGAGCCTCGATAACGTTTCGGTGGTGAACGGTAATCATCAATGATTATAGGATCATAATTTTTTGATGGTGATCGATCGGTTTTGACTATGGGTGTATCGACAACTTGATTCCGATCATCTTGTTGGTCGTCTGCTGAATCACTAGAATCATACAATGGTTGTAATGGTGGCGATGTAACCCTTTCGATCGTAGGAGATAATTCTACATTGTCCACTGGTGGTAGATTTGGTCCAAATGTAACAGGATCATTAGCCAATCGATTTTGATTGCGTAAAAATTTCAGAAATTCTTGAGCTTTTCTTTTACGAAATTCTTGCAATCGTTTTTCTTGAGCTGAAAGATTTTTGGCAACCGGTTTCGATTCTTCTCCATGATGATGATCACCATCATCATCACTATGATTATTATCACCATCATTATCAACACCATCATCATTTGGTTCAGCAGTTAAATTCTTACGAACACGATCATCAGTTATAACGACAAGACGAGATTTTTTCGAATCTTCTTTTCTTGTACCGGTCATTGAAAATGTTACAGAAGATGATGGTGATGATTTTTCCAATCTAGATTTTTGCAATTTTTCCATTCGTTCTTTTTGTTTATGGCGAGCAATAAAATGAATTTTTTGTTGTACATAATAGGCATTAAAACGATGTCCATTGTTAAGAAAATCAAATTTTGGATTATTTAATTCACGAATTGATGTTTCGAAATTTTCACCATTTTGTGCTACATGTTCGGCTAGTTTATCGATTATCAATTTGATATCAGCCGATGGTTTCGGTATCAACATTGGACTTGATTGATTATTATTACTACTACTACTACTACTACCAGCATCTTTTATTGTTGGTATTTCAGTAGATTCCGTTTTCGGTTTTTCTTCTGCCGGTTCGATATCATCACCAAATTTATCTTTGAAATTTTTAACCAATTTTGAATAAGCCAATTCTTGTTCACTATTATTATTCTTCATAAATAAGCTTGGAATCTCAACTTTTTCAATTGTTTGTGATGTTTTTTTGGACAATAAACTTGGATGAAGATAATCACCGTCATCATCATCATCATCATCGGATTCATCTTGATGATTATCATCATTTAATTTAGATTGTTTAGGTGAATCATCATTGAATCGATATCGTCCAGATTTCATTTCCGATAATAAATGTTTATAATATGGATGTAGCCGTGAATCAATGGAAAGAAATTCAAAATTCGAATTTGATGCCTGTTTTGTTTTCAATAAAATTTCCATTTGTAATCCTTGTGTTGAAACAAATGAAGCTGTCTTTGCAATAATTTGATGTAATTTCATATTCGACGGTAATTGCATATTATCCGGTATGATTAGTCCAATTGGTATTTGATAATCATCATCATCATCATCAGGTTTTCCATCTTCATCGCCACGACCACAACCACCACCACCACTATTATGGGTCAAAACATTCGAATCATATGAATAGCCAACATTAGAATAATCACCAGACATTTCTTTGTTTGTCACTTTATCATCTATGATGAATAAATAGAGAAATTAGTTTGTTTTGATTGTAAAAAATAATAATAATAATAAATAACATACCCATTTGATCTGCATCACAAAGATCACGAAAACGTTCACGATTCAATTCCAATTCAAATTTTTCATCATTATCATTATCATCATCAATAGATTTCAATGTTTGTCGATGATTTAGATCGGAAAGATCATGTAGATAGCCACGTGCATCATATCTTTATATGTGTTATATATGGATAATGTGAGTATGGGTGTTGGGAAAAAAAATTTGAACGGAAAAAAACGGGAATTAGATACGTATTTTTTTCAGCTTGTAATAAAAAAAAATGATGTAAAAGAAAAAAGTTATTCATAGTTAAACAAAAGTACAAAATGTATGTACAGGAGGAGACAAGAATTTTTTTTCAATCCACTCTCATTCTATTAAAAATATAATTTTTTTTTGTTCGTAGAAATCATACCCGTTTTTTTTTGATTTTAAGGAAATTTTTTTTTCGCTATAACTCGCGATACATTTTCCTCCTTTGGGTTTCTTCTTTCCATCGAATACGAGGAAATCAGTTCTCCGTGATAGTGATGATGATCACAAAGCCAATTTTTCGTTAATTGATTGATTGGAGCCAATTGATTCGGCAACGTTTTCTTTCTTTTCCATTTTGCTTCGAAAATTAAAATCATTTGTAATTAAGATGGGTGTGTGTGTGTGTGTGTGTGTTTGAATGTTTGTTTACAATCATCATGTTTTATGTGTAATTTTTTTTTTTTTAGTTACAATGTTTAATGAAATCATATTTTTTTTTTTTTTTTTTGATAATTTTCAATTTATAGATTTTTTTTCGAATCGAAGAACACACGAACCTGTCAATGAGAACATTATGATCACCCATCCATGGTATTAAATGTCGGCCATTGTTAATCCAACGTGCTTTTTCATCATCACGATATAATTTACATTGATAACCAAATACAAATAATGTTGTTTCATCATCTTGACCACCATTCAAAGCTTTATGCTTTGATCGTTTCCATTGATTGATACCGTTTTGCATTTCGAAATATTTTATTCATCAAAAAAAACAAGACAAAAAAAATTGAAATTTATGATTCGAACGAGATGATAACAAAAACACGATGTGATGAGTATTATGAATGGAATTTTTCATGCTCATGTGAGCAGCAGCACAAGCAATCGCTATTTATTTATATCGCGTATACACAGTGGCCATCTAGCGACAGAATACTAGAAACATTGAATGATTCGAATTTTAATAATGCCCGCCATACCATACAAAACTTGATCAACAAAATTCATTTTTTTATCGTTTTAATTTTTTTTTATTAATTAAAACTTTTAAATTTCTCTTCAAAATAATCAACTATCAATAAATGTAATATGATTTTTCTTTGCAAAAAATCAAAAACAAAATTGCAACAATAAAATCAACAATAAATATAACGAATGACAATAACAAATAAATAATATATTGTGATATGTGAATGATTGCACGAAAACGAATCTTTTCTTTGATTAAATCAATTTCAATGATGACTAGATGATGATGATGATGATCACTAAAAAAAAATATCTACGATGATTGTGATGATGCAACTACCATTCTATCAATGTATCTATCTATTTGTAAATAAATGAATCCAAATCAATGATATTTCGATTGATTGGAATAAAATAATGGTCACAACCTTGTTTTGAGTGAGTGTATTTGTGTGGGTGTGTGTGTGTGTGTGATTGAGTCAGGTGATATTGTTTGATTGATTGATTGGTAGCATTTGTTTCAATGTGTTTTTGTGGCAACAAAAACGGAAATAATTAAGGAAAATATACAGAGATGTAACACAAAGAAAATAACTCTTTCTACATGTAATTAGTAGTTGGGAATTTGTCACAAAAGAAAATATTCATTTTGTTTTTTTTTTGTTGTTCGGATAAAACTTTTGTTGTTTCACTAATAACAATAATTGAAGGGGGTATTATATATGTTGTGGCGGGTGTGTATTGTACTTTTGTTGTTGTTGTTGGATCACAATTTTTTTTCACGTCGGTTTTTTTTTCATTTGAACACAGTCAGGTTTCTTTTTTTTTACCAATTATGAAATATTAACGTTTGTCGTTGTTGTTGTATCGGGTGTTCGTGCCGAAAATGTTGCCAATGATCCATTGGCATTCATACGTAGACATAATTCACGCATCTGTAACAGGCTTCCTTCAAGACTTAATGCAAAAAAATCTGAACTAGTTTCATCGGAACTATAAAATGATGATACACAGAATATGATATGATTTTTTTTCGTACTATATGAACAACCATAACCATCGGGTACAACGGCACCATAACCAACCAATATATCGGCATCAGTAGGCAATTGGCTAGTCGATAGACGATAATTACCATATTCACCGAAAGATTTCTCACGAAAAACAGCTGGTATTGAACCAAAGTGTTTCTTGGACAATTCACGTAATGCACGAAGATGATTTTCAGGTCCATGACCACTCGATGTCTGAATATATATGATGTGATGTACATATATACGGGCACAACGAAAAAAAAAAACAAAAAAACAACAACAACAACAACGAACATGAACATTATTTATGGTTCAGTAAACACACACACAACAATTTCACTTACATATTGCATGATTTCCACTTGTTTTTGAATTGCTCGTTTGAAGAGTTTGATTTTCCGGTCCTCCTATGTGTGTGTGTGTTCAAAGTAATTGAAAAAACAAATATTAGAAAGAAAGACAGACAGAAAAAAAATGTTAATCAAAAAAAAAAAAAAAAAAATTCGCTCGAAGCAAATTTTAGAAAAAAAAACTCTTCAGGAATCAGAATGATGATTCTCTCTCTCCTCTCGATTCATTCATTTATTTATTTACCTCAACATCTAACAAATTGGCGGCTGTTGTTGTTGGATTATCAATTGTCGATGATGATGCTGATGATGATGATGATGATGGCTGTTGTGGACACATACTTTGAGCCCAATCACGTGCCTCCACAGTCGATGCACGTATTGTATCAACACGACCCATACGAAATTGTCGTAATGAACAACTTTCATATGTAGAAACAATACAACGATGTAATTTAAAATAGGTTAATTGTAATGCTAATTGGATGTATGCATCCGGTGATATACGTTGTTGTTTAATAAAATCACTACCATATTCATTGAAACGTAGTACATATAAATCTAGATCAACGACTGCTTTATCAGCACGTTTTTCTGCTTGTTTGATTTGTTTTTCAATTTCTATTGAAATATTCCATTGTAATGGCGTTGATTTTAGCATTGTTGTTGTTGTTGTCGATGATGATGATAATAAGGATGGTAATTGTGATGGTGATTTCCATTCAGCGCTTGTTTGCCGCATCAATAGATTGGAATTATCAACAATGGTTGTTGTTGTTCCAGTCGTTTGTTGTTGTTGATAATAAATGAGAAATTTTTCCAAAAAATTCAACATTGTAATTCCTTCGGATGCTGAATGTTCCATTAAAACACCGCAGATACCTTCTTTGGAAACAATAATCTGAAGAAATTTATCCCACCAACGATTTGCTGTATGTACATCACTACCACCACCATGTAATAACATTGAAGCCATATATGATTGATCCATTTTAGCAATCTGTATTGAATCACGATAACCAGTACGTTGACAAGATTTTGGTAGAATAAAATCATCCAAACAAAGTATAAACAATGATGTTTCAATCAATCGAATATTTTCGGCATTTGTCCGATCTATGATTGAGAAAAAAAAATTCATTCCAAGATTTATCACCCAAATCAAATTGAACATACCTTTAATCAGATCGGTACGAATTTTGGCCCAAATTTTTCGATTTTCCGTTGTCAATATACCAATGTTTGGTTGTTGAAATTGTTTCGGTGTTTTTGATCGATTCCAAATCAATGATAAACATTGTTCCAATTCAGCGATAGTCGGTAATGGTGATGATTGTTCCAGATGGACAGCAGTAAACTTTATAATTAATAAGTACAATGTGTAGTTGTGTTAATCAAAAAAAAAAAAAAAAAAAATAAATACCTGATTAAAAGCAGCTACAATAAAATGTCGGCTACCCGGAAATGGATGGATACGAAGTTCATCTTTATCTTCACCTGGTATACGACATGCAGTGAAAAAATGACGATATGTTTCCATACATAATCGTTTACCACGTACAATATCTTGTTTCAGTGTTTGTCTGTAAGAAAATCAAATCAAATCAAATCAATCGAATCTCATCAATCACACCACAGACATACCTAACAATTTGTTCATTAAACATGAATGCAAATTTTGTTATAAACGATGCAAAACGTATTAAATCCGATGTAAGCTGAAATGATTGTCGTGGTAATAGAAAAAATGGATTCGAATTGATCAATAATGGTGATGGATTTGTAAGATACATATCATCTAGCCAAAAATCGGTTGACTTTTTATTTTTTTCATGGAAAAAAAACAAAACAAAATAAAAAAAAATTACTCATTCGATCGAAATATTCGAATCAAATTTCTGAATATGATGATGACTCAATCAAACTCTTACACACACACACACACACACACACACACACACACACACACACACACACACACACACACACACACACACAAAATAAATGAATATATCCCCAATAGAATATTCATTGTCAAAAACCATATTGTGTGTTTAGTGTGTGTAGAAAAAAAAATTTTTTGGACACATTTGCACCAAAAGCTGACATTTCATGTCAAATGATTAAAAATGCTAATACACAGCTGAGCTCAATCATCATCATCATCGTTTGCATTTTGGATTCTGTAGAAAAATTCTTCATCTCTCTCATTTACACACATTCATCACGGGATTCAAGAATTTTTTTTTTATTGTTGTTCACATTCAAATTCGAAAATTGAAAATCCTGTCAATCTCTACTATGTGATGGTTGGTTGTACAGCACATACAAACACACAACAAAAATGCTGAATAGAAAATGATTCATAGAGCCTTGTTTTTCCGATGACGATGACTAGTGGCTAGTTGTAGTTTTTTAGTGATTGAGGTTCATATTATATTCAATGGAAAGAAAGAAAAACAAACAAAATAGAAAAACAGTTTTTTTTTTAAATTGAATAAAACCACACACCAAACGATGATGATGATGGAATCCAATTAAAAATTCTCCTCCAAAAAAAATCATCATTTTTCTAAACAAGCTAGATAAGTGGAATATTCTGCATTTTTATCCAGAGAGTTCAATGAAATCTTTATCTTGTTTATCGGTGGGTGCATAGCGGTATTTTTTCTTGTTCCATTTGTTTTTCATTTACAATCTTTTTTCTGCATTCTGGGGGTGGTGGTTCGGGGCTAGCTAAACCGTTATATATATTGATCAATAATTGATGATCAAGAAAAAAAATGCATTATTTTTTAATGATTATCATTGACACACACACACACACACACACAATCAATGTCGTGGCCTTGATTATTATTACTACCCATTCATTCACTCACGATAAAAAATTCTATTGATCTTGATCGTTTTGATCATTTCTGTCCTGGTATTTGTTGTTATATCATCATCATCAAATTTTCGATTGAAATATCTTTTTTGAAGTAAACAAACAAAGAAACAAATCTTGTCTATCATTTCTTTTGTCGTTTTTTGTTGTTGTTATTCTCAAGAAAAAAAAACAAACAAAAAAAATCAATCAAAAACATTCAAGTTTTTCTCTTGGAAAATTCTTTCGATTCAAATGGAATTGAATCGACACACACACACACACAGAGAGAGAGACAGACAGAATAATTGAAACTTGGACAAGATGCGTGTGAATGGACAACCACCATCACCACCATGCTGCCACCACCGGGGGTTTTTTTTTTGTTCATTAAAAATTTTCTCTTTCTCTCTTCATTTTTTAATCGATACAAATTTTGTTTGCCATGAAAAAGAGAGAGAAAGAAAAACCAAACCACATAATTGCTCGTAATTACCCATTCACATACACCCACCCCAACCAATGAAATTTTCTATATCTAAATAATAATATCATTTTTAAAAGTGAATTATCATTCATTCATTAAACGAGGAGAAAAAAATTCAATTTTTTTTTGCCAGTGAAAACGAAAAAAAAATCGATCAATCTCTCTCTCTCTCTCTCTTGCTCTCTTTTTATAGAAAGAAAAAAGCAAAATAAAAAATCGAATAAAATAACCATCAACTTTGGCCAGCTATACACATTTATCACACACACACACACAGACACAAAGAAAAAAACAGTCGCCAAGAATCGATCTTTCGATCTTTTGAATATTATATCATTCTATACTTTTTTACCATCTTTTCTTGACAATCATCATTTTGAGTTATTTTTTTTTGTCTACATTGTTCCTTATGTCTTTTCTGTCTATGGATTTGAAATGAAAATGTATGTACAAAAAAAAACCAACAGACAGAGACAGATTCTGAAATTCACATTCACAACCACCAAAAAATAAAAAAAAAATAAAAAAAAAAATACAATGAGAATTTAGACAGACAGTTCAGACAGATAGAATAAAAACACACACACACACACAGACAGTTTGTGTTGTTACGGAGAAAAAAAAACGAAAATTACGTTATAAGAGAATTGTGATTCATTCATTCATTTGGGAGCAGGTGGTAGAATTTCTTTCATTCCTATTTTTTCGATAATAATAATGATGATGATGATGATTCGGGAATTCACTACATTCGTTGTGGTGGCGGTGGTCGTTGATCTTATTGTTTTTTTTTTTTTTTTTTGCTGCTGTATTCAAGAGGATGTTGTTGTTGTTATTATTGTCAGGTCATTCAGAATCGATTCAGAATTCAAAATTGATAGGTAGGTTTATACATAAATGTGCGATTTAGAAAAAAAAAATTGCGTGAGTTTAATTTCAGAGAGACAACAAAAAAAAATCGAAAAAAAAATTCGTTTGCGTGTGTATGTGTCTGCCAGCCATGGAATTCAAAGCTTCACACAAATAAACATTTGAAAAAAAACGAGCTTCTGCTGTTGATTTTTATCTTTTTTTAAATGTGTTAATAAAACAAAACACACACCACTAGCCACTGGCCACTGGGTTAATATTATCATTATCATCATCATTTATAACACCCATATATCACATTCATGGATTGGCTTTTAAAGAAACAAAATCCATAATGAATTCTTGTTTTCTTTTATTTTTCGATTGTCGATTACAATCATCATTAGATATATATGGTAATTTGGCTAATCATCAGAACAATCATTGTGTATCGAATTTATCCAAGAATCATTATCACGCAACACACACACAGAGAAAGAGAGAGGCAAAGAGAATCGAAAATTCAATAGCACCACCACCACCACCACCACCACTCTTCTTGAATAGAATTAATCTTTGAGAATCAATGCTCTATATTGTACACACACAGCCAATTTTTTGATTCAACAACATGTCAATAATCTAAAAACAAGGGGGGATCAGTGGTTGTGTAAGAATATAAATCAGAGAGAGTTTTCCAACCCAATTCATGTTTGTTGCCAATTAACAACGACAACAACAACAACAACAACAAGCAAACCAAACAAAACAACCGAAAATAATGATGGAAGCAATTTGCAAAACATGATGAAAAAAAAAATTCTTCGATATTCTGTTGATGATAAACTTTTATATATATCGAGAAGAAAAAAAAACGTTAATTAAATTCATTCAGTTTGGATATTTTTTTTTTAGATAATTTGTAGCAAACCAAAAAAAAAAAAAAAAAAAAACAGAAATAAATAAATATATAAGGTGTCATTCAGATTCTGGTGATTATATTTTATCCAGTTTTTTTTTTCTTTTGTTGGATTGAAAAGAATAGAGGCAGTCGGTGGCGGTGGTGGTGGTGGTTGTATAAGATTTTCAATAGAATTCACTACTACCATCATCATTCATATGACCCTTATATATACATCATTTGTCGTTTGTGTGTGTATGTTTGTCGATTAGTCTGTGCGATCTGTTTGTTTGTTTGATCTATTTATTTATCATACCCGAGAATCGAGAAAGTTTTTAGGGTGGTTTTTTTTCGCAGGGGAAAAAGTCGTCGTCGCCAGCAAAACAGGCGATCGACTATTTTGTTAGATAAAGCCAATTAGGACAACAACAACAACCAGAACTAGAACTAGAACCAAAAAAAAAAAGATCTTTTTCTCGAAATGATCTCTCAGATCATTTATTGTTGTTGTTGTTGATTTGGATCGAAATATATCGAACCAGATAGAAGAAATAGGAGAAAGTAGGTAGGCGGCATACAAGTTTGTATTTATTGTGATGAGATGAATAGTGTAGGATCCACGATACACACACACACACCATTCATCAATGTTGAATGGAATAGGCCTGAATGTTATATTTCATTTATTCATTTTTATTATTTTGGCACACACACACACACACACATACACAACAAAACACAGAATTAGCTAAATCCATGCTTATTTTTTCTTTCAATATACACACACAAACAGAACAGAACAGAACAGAATTGGATGGCTAATACTCAAATAACAAGCAAATTGAGGAGGAGTAATACTTCTTCCTTTGTTCTCCTCTCATCCTCATTCTTCATTTTTTTTTTCTCTTTCACTAATTCTTTCTGGAACACTCAAAGATCATACACACACATACACCGAGAAGAGGATCCTTATTATTATTATTATTTTGGATTCGATTCTGGTCTTTTTTTTCCAAAAATTTTGCTCAGTGTGATTAACACACACACACACACACACACAGAGACAGAGAAAATATTCTTTCATTCTTTTTTTTCCAGAATTTTCAAAATGATAAGATAGAATAGAGAAAGAGAGAGAGATTAAGTGTATATTGTCGTCAACCACACATACACACAGCCATCATTCATTGTAACAAAAAAAAAATTGAATAATAGAATAATCCATCATTGAAATCATCATATGGATCACATTCACATATTATGAAATTTTTGAAGAGGTATTTACACACACACACACTGAACACATCACTTACCCAATTGTCAGTTTGTTGACTATATTCAATCAACAGTTTTTGTAGACGGTTTCCTTCACTGTCAACATCATCAACATCATTGCCATGAAGAAAATCCTTTACTGTTTGTCGTGTTTGTTCCATTTGCGATTTTGATTGTATCACCGGTTCCAGGCCAGATATATAACGTTCCATTGTTGTTTTTAGATCTGGTATTGGTGGACTTGGTAAATCATTCTATGTGTGTGTGTTCCAAACAAACGAGAAAAAATAGAGAAAAAAAATCATATCATTAATTTTCGAGAGAAAAAAAGTTTCCAGAAAGAAAGAAAAAAAATTTCAAATTTTTTAAACAAACAAAAAAAAAACAAACAACAAGAGAGCCAATTAAGGCTTGGAAAAAAAAATAATCAGACTGTTTGGAGAATATTTCGGCCAAATAGAGAGAGAGTGAGAGAGAAAAAAAATCTGAAAAAAAGAATCCTACATCCTCATCCTCCTCATCATTTTTTTTCTATCATTTCTAATGATCACACACACACACACACACACACACACACACAGTATGCCTTGGGCACCACCAATTCGGAAAAAAAAACTTGAAGAAAGCGCAGCAGCAGCAGAATATTCACAATAAATGTTCAAAGTTTTTTTTTATCCCAAAAATTCAGAATTCAGATGATAAAGAGAGCATGTGTTCCATTCATCATCATACCGAATATTCCCGACATTTGCCTAAAAACCAGACCGGACAACAAACAGTTGTTTTTTTTCTTACCACCGCCGCAAGCTTCCGTGCTCTATATATTGTCACCCACACATTATAAAAAAAA
The DNA here is from genome assembly GCF_024713945.1 of Dermatophagoides farinae. NCBI lineage: Eukaryota > Metazoa > Arthropoda > Arachnida > Sarcoptiformes > Pyroglyphidae > Dermatophagoides > Dermatophagoides farinae. Next base: position 3,790,029 of record NC_134683.1, on the reverse strand, counting down.
ACACAAACCGACCAACCAAATAAACTAACCAGAAACAAAAAAAAATTGAGTTCGCTCGATTGAATATTATTTTTGTCTTATTTATTATGATTGTTGTTGTTGTTGTTGTTACACTTTTTTTCCCGTTTTTTCGGGTTGTTGGTTTTCCTTTTTTTTTTGGTTGATTGAACAACAAACACACACACACACATCATACATGAACGTCTATGATGATGATGATGACAAACCTCTAAATCATTACGCACGAATAATAATTCTGTATATATCCATGGTACAAATTATTCTAGATTTTTTTTTCTTCTATTTGTTCCATACACATATTCTATTTATCATTACCATCCACAACTAAGAATATTCTATAAAATCTTCTTAGAATGGGTTCACAAAAAAAAATCTAATTTGTGGTTTTCTTTTTTTTTGCTGATGATCATTCAAACAAAACCAAAACCAAAAAAAAAAAAAACAAATCAAACAAAAATCACACAGCAGGTTTCAGATTTCTGATGATTTTCTGGTGACATCAATTCTAATCATCATCATCATCAGAGACCTTATTTCTTATTCTTCTACACACACACACACAAAAAACATATTAGATTACACATGCCAATTCTCCACCATAAATAACTACTATCTCTAATGGATTTTCATTTATTCTGTGTGTGTGTGTGTGGTGAACTTTTTTTTCTGGGATTCTAAATCTAGAATTTTTATTTAAAAATAAAAGTTTTTCAAAACTAATAAATTGAATTTTTTTTCTTCTACTACAACTAAAAAACAACAACAACAACAACAACAGTAATCTATTTTCATTCATTTATTTTAAATGTTTCAAAAAAATTTCATATATGAAATTCATTCTCCATTTAACACACACAGTTGGAGATTCATTGAATTCTATCTATGGATTGTAATGATGTAGTTGAATTCTGAATTATTTCGATATATACCTATGGTACGACCTTAGAATCAATATATCCTTACTCACACACACGTGACCTTTGTAACCAATTTGTAAACACAACATGCACACACACACAGAATTTCATTCAGTCTTCTATTTTAATTTTGAATTCAAGACATTATTACTACTAGGCTAAAAACAAAACAAAAAAAAATCAGAAATGAAAAAATGAAAATGAAAAAGTGTCAAATACAGATTTTTTTTGCAAAAAAAAAAATCTTCAAAAAGGTTCGAGGGCAAATAATCATCATCATCAGTGAAAAAAAAAGACCAAAGTGGTGTATTCTACAATTCCACTTTTGGGGTTCATCATTCATTCATTCATCCAATTCATTCAACACTAAACAACAACAACAACAACAACAAGCAAGCAAATTGGTTTGCCATGTTATTAATTAATTTTCATTCATTCGTTTGTTCGATGTTGTTGTTACTTTACATTCAATTGTAAATATAATGATGATGATTATAATTAGGAAACAAATGGGGATAGATAGATAAATAAATAAATAAATGGAAAAAAAATCGGAAACGGAACATGCGTATAAAGAATAATGTTTGTGTGTAATGAAGCAAAACAACAACAACAACAACAACAACAACAATCCGATCACTATATATCAGCGCGTCGATAAAGACACGGGTATTTATTTATTTTCTGTTATAATAAACAATAATTTTTTGTCGACAACTGGTCGATCTTTTTTTTTCGGGGTTTTTTCGAGTTCGAGTTTATTGGTTGTTACGAATTTGCAACCCAAAAAAAAAAAAAAAAAAATTCTGATGAGAACGACAACACTTGCATCGGTAATGAAGCGCTTACACATACACATTCTCTATCGATTCATTGTTTTTTTTTATCTTCTGGTTAATTCTAGTCACAAAACACCCCTTCTTTTTTTTTCTCGATCACGTTGTTGTTATTGTCATCATTATCATCATCATCATCACCATTGTTATTACACAATCGACTAGAAAAACTAACTAACCAAATCTAAATTCGAATCGTACAAAATCAGTCAATTCAAGCGACTAACAAATTTATGGATGAAAGAATAGAAAAAAAAATTCATTAATGAAACACATACACACAACACACACACACAGCAGTAGCAGTAGAAATTCCAATTGGAACCATCATCATCATCATCATATTCATCAAAGAAGCATCTCATTTGGTCAAAAATAATTGCACGTGTTCTAGCAGTGGAACAGAAACAGAAACAAATGGGAAAAAAATAAATTGAAAGCAAGTGGGGGGGGGCAAAACTTTTGATCGATTCTTCGATAATAAAATACACCAAACCTTTTTCTTCTTCCCCCTCTCGCTATAATTATATGGCCAGACAGTAAAATAAAAACACCTCTCGGGGCTATTTTTCTTATGATGATGATGATGATGATGGGGGGTTATGTTTAGTTGGTTTTACCACACACCTCTATATTTGCCTCTAAACATCGGTATGACCACACCAACACTACTGCAGATTCTATACACACATACACAGACACAAACGGATAATAATTTGTCCCCGGCGGTTGTAGTCATTAGTCGTTTGTGTTTTTTTTTTACTGTTCGTTATCCTTATTATTATTATTGTCGTTACTTGCTTGTTTGGGTAGCCAATTAGTTTTTTTTTCTGGGGAATTATAAATTGTTTTCATTTTCATTGTCCCAATTTTTTTTTTGTTCGCTGTCAATTTTATGAAATAAAAAGAGCTAAACCACCACCAGCAGGCAAAAAAAAAAAGAAAAACAATCGACAATCGGAAAATGTCAATTGACAAAAACAACAACAACAACAACGACATAGGAATTGAATTTTGAATTGGAAATTTGCAAAAACACTGACTGACTGACTGACTTTTCCAATTTTCTTTCTTTTTTTTGTTTTGTTTTGTTTGTTTGTTTCTGGATCAGACCAAACCAAAAACAAATCGAACATGTACACACACACACACACATTCATGAATTTCATTTTCTGCTTTTATTATTCTGGCTACTCTTTTTTTTTGGATTTTCTATTCTATATTCTACCGACCAACCAACCAACCAACCAACGACAATAGGATTTCAGAAGGGGATCAATAATTACTCTCTTGACGCGCGAACGTTGCACCATATACACACACACACATACACACAGAATTGGTCTGAGAATCGAGAATAAAAATCTTTTTCACTACCAATGAGAGGCTAATTCTCTCTTTTTTTTTAATCTTAACTAAAAACTAAACTCGGAAATAATGAATTCTTCTTTTTCGAATTTGGGTATATAATAAAATGAATTTGAGCTAATTTTTTTTTTGTTCTAGAAATTCCAGAAAAAAAAACAAATTCTCTCGATACACACACACACAACACAAAATCCAATCCAAACGAATAAAATCTAATCACACACACACACAATCAGCATTGTTTTCGTTATTTTTTTTCAATTTCCTTTTTCATTTTCATTATTATAAAAATTGTCTCCTCTCTCGCTCACTCTTTTCACAATACAAACTTGTGAATTATAAATGTGAAAACACCGTAGACAAAGAGAAAGAGAAATGAAATTTCAATTTTCACACACCCACCACCACACCAAACAATTTATTACATATGAAGTGTGTGGGTGGGTGGGATAATTGAGAATTTGAAAAGTGAGATTAAAGTTTGTGTGTGTGTTCAGGTGAAAATTTTTTCCACTCCATTTCGAATTGTATATTCTGTCTGTGTGTGTGTGTGTGTGGATGGGGGTGTTGGAGAAAAATGGGATTCTTTTTTAATCACATAATCTTTATTTGGTAAATGGATCAATTTTGTTATTGTTGTGAAGTGAGAAAAAAAAATGATGAGCAATATTTTCAACAACTTTTTTTTCCGGCAAACAAAAAAAAAAAAAAAAATTCACACACAGACTGTTATCAATCCATTGGTTTTTTTTTTGTTCTGTCGACCAGATGGGATTCGTTTCAGTATGATAGTCGTCTCTGAATGAATCAGAATCGTGCAACAAAAAAATTTTCAGAAAATTTCCAAGAAAAATTTAAAAAATTTTTATGAAAAATAACGAAATGTTTTTTTTCCACCGAGAACAATAATCTCAACATCAATAATAATTGGATGCAAGGGATCTTTCCCTTTCTCTGTGTGTGATTGTCAAGTTTTCTCCAGAGGTCAATTTTTTTTTTGTTGAAATTATTAATATTCTCCATTGAATAAATTGTGGATAACACACACGAAGGGAACATCAAAATATAATTTGAACCAAAAAAAAAAAAAGAATTGTCACGCATCAGAAATATATAAATATAAAAAAGAATAAATTTTCCGATAAACAACAACAACAACAACAACAACAGCGACAATAAAAATAAAATTGTCAAAGTTAAAAAAGACAAGTTGGCCAAAAAAAACCTAAGGGAAACAAAAATTGGGTCATCACTACTATCCAAACATGCCTACCTACCCACCCCAACCAACCAAGAAAAAAAAACAAATCATTTGACTTAATGATTTCTTCTTTTCTCCACGATTCCAAACAAACAAAAAAAAAATTTCAGATCATCATCATCAGTGAGCTAAATAAGTAATCAAAAAAAAAGACACCACACACACACACCCCAAAAGCCAAAGACGAAAACATCATTATGAAATTAATGATGAGAGATCTTTCGCGTTGTATAAAAAAAAACTTTGAAAACTTGGAACACACCACACCATTCATATATTTCATTTTAAAATTCTTTTTGAAATTGAATGAATTTTTTTTTATTTTTCATTTTCACAAGAATTTCATTTCGTTTATTATTTCATTTAACAAAAAAAAAAAAAAAAAAAAAAAAAAAAGAAGAGAAAGAGAAATGAATAACAAAAATTTTCATTCCTACTCACACTGCACTGTACTTTTAATTCTCTCTGTTTTTTTTCATCATCATCATCATTTGGTTGGTTAAAAGTTTTGTAGTTTTCTAAAAACAACAACAACAACAACGATGATGATGATGATGATGACGATGACGACCAATTGGGTCCCAAGAGTACTTTTTTTTCATATTCTTTTTTTTTTTTTGCACAATTCAATTGAGTTTGAAGTTTTTATACGGATCGTTTTTTTTTCTTGGCACCAAATTCGATGCCACCCTCCTAGTTCACACACTATTATTAGCATATACATACAGAAAAAAACTAGGGGCATTTTCTCTCTCTGCTGCTTCTGCTGCTGTCGATGTTCATTTTGATTGAAATTCTGGAACTTTTTTTTCTTGGTACCCCAAAAACAAAACAAAACAAAACAAAAATTTGATTGTCTCTGAAGAAACAGAAAAAAACGACAACAACTATAGTTATAATAATAATAACAATACTAATAACCAAGAATTGCCGTAAAAAAAATTGCCATAAATGAGACGCCCACTCATTGAAGAAAAAATAGGAAAAATATGGTAATAAGAACCACTCTCACTAACTGTCTATATTTTATGAAAACAAAGAATATGAGAGAGCATTGTAGATAGATTAATCGAATCGATCCAAAATAAAAACAAACCAGCACACCAAGATCCAAAAAAAAAACTCAAACTGCCAATTATTATCTAGGAACCGGATCTAGAATAGGGAAACAAAACAAAACAAAAAAAAATTTACAATTCACATCTCATTTCACATTTAGAATATTCTCTCAGAAGAAACTTTGGTATGTGAATCACACACACACACGCACTTACTTATTTTACAAAGACACGCAAATTTTTTTTTCTCCGTTATTCAAATCGAATATACAAATTTTGCTTACTCTACCCTACTAGAGGAATAATAATAATCTAACCTATGGAATATTCTCGCTTCTCTTCTTCTTCTTTCATCGGAATCAATTCAAACAAAAAAAAATTGGAATTTTTTTTTTCTTGTTTGCCAAGCACAAAACTAGAATTAGGAATAAAAATGGAAGGTCAAATGTGGCTTAGAGATATATTCTAGTCAAGAATGAATATCTGTTTTTTCTTGAAAATGGCACGCACATTCATACTTTTTCTCTCTCTCCAAGAATAAATTGTTCTTGAGAATATTCTCATTTTTTTGCATCCTTTCGTATGCGAAAAAAATTCAAATTTTTATACCACACACACACAATCAACCATTCAGAATATAAGAGAATAATAAAAAATGGTGGGCGTCAAAACAAAGTAAAAAAAAAACAATAAATGAATTGTGTACCGAGAGAATACACACACACACACACACAAAAGATAAATTAAACTCTCTTTTTCTTTCAAACAAAACAAAAGTGAAAATGTCGAAAAATTTACATACCTCAATCCATTTATCTTGACACATTTCGCTGCTGCATGTCGTTTTTTCTCCTCCTCCTCCTTCTTCTTGGCCTGATCTTGAACCAACACAAACACCAACCCCACCACCACCACCAGTACCGCTTTCTTTCGGGCAGATATTTATTGCCAAATCTTTTTTACCGCCACCACCACCACCACCATCATCTTTAGTGATCATTGCTTTGGCTGTTCGTTGTTGTTGTTTTCGTTGTACATCATCATCATCATCGACAGTCATTACAAATCGAAACAACAGAGAGAGAAAAAAATATCAGCGACTAAACTGTAAGGAAGGGGATATTATTTTTTCAATGAAAAAAAACAAGAAAAAAAAGATCTTCAAAAGGAATGGCAAAACAAAACAGAAAAAAAGTTTTCAAATCGAAAATAATATTCAGAAATTTTCAGAAAAACTTTTGTCAAGAATCGTTCTTAAATACACACACGCACACACACACACACACACACACTTACACAAACAATTTGATTGGTTAATTCAATTAAATTAATTAAAAAGTAAACACACAATACACACCCACACACTAATATTATATTTGGAATCATTCTCAATTATACAGTATGTATAGTGAGAATTGTGACAAATCACGTGATTAAAAATGAAATAAAGAATTAAAGTAAACAAACACACTCTCTCTCACACACACACACACACACACACACACACACACTTAAAAAAACCAATAAACAATTTCCAACACCAAAAAAAAATGATCCTCATATGGATCGATTCTTGAAAGATCAAGAGTCATCATGTGTGTGTGTGTGTGTGTGTACAATGTTTGCGTTTTGTTTGTTTGTTTGTATATCTTGCATCATTGGTAATTAAAATGAAAACGAAAAAAATTTTTTTGGCTTTTTTTTCGATTCTTGGACATTTTCTCATTCAATTCTTCGTGTGTGTGTGAATAGAATTGAGTAAACAAAACAAAAAAAAACGGGAGAATCTAACTACCAAAAAATGAAAGGAAAAAAAATTCTTGGATTCCATCATCATCATCATCATCGATCCACCTGGGTTTCACAATAATTGATATATCGAATCTAATCAATGAATGAATGAATTCATCATGAATCGAATGTTTTTCATTTTCATTTTCATGATTATTGGTCAATGACGAAATAATATTATTGGCCATTGAAAGATGATGATGACGACGACGATGATTATCATTTTGTTTCAAGTATTCATCTATCGAATTCACCATTTCAATTCAAGAGCTTTTTTTTCTCGTTCAATAATATCATCATCATTGATGTTGTTTGGTTGTTTTTGGATATCTATCTGAAAATCTAATAAAAACAACAATGTAGAATAATGGTCCATCTCTATTTGGTTTTTGTTTTTGGTAATACAAAACACACACACACACACACACACATGATTTTGTATTTCTGGAACAAAAAAAAATTGGATTCATATCAGGTTTATTTTTTTAAATAAAAAAACAAAAAAAAAAAAAATGATATTGGTCATTACCATCACTATCAATGGCTATTTTCAATGATTGTAATCATCATGGTCATCATCAATGATCAATTCAAAGTATGAAAAAAAAGGAGACAAAGAAGACAAAGCTTAACGTTTCTCGCTCTCTCTCTCTCTAGTCTCTATATATATCCTATCCGGTCATACTATGCCATATCTCTATCTATCAAGGGATTCCATGCACACACACATGATCCCCTTGATCATCATCATCATAGCCGTTTACGTTGTTTTAGGTTGTATATGGAGCCATAAAATAGGCGCACAAACACATACACACACATTTATATTATATGGGGATTCTTTAATAATACAAAAAAAACAAATGATGATGATGATGATGATGAAATTGGATAATAAGAGAATAATATTACCCAATTTTTTTTTCGTGTGATTGTGATTACTATTGTGTAATCACAGCACATCATTTTTTGTTGTTGTTGTTGTTGTCTCTTGAAACGAGAAAACAAAACAAAACAATATCGGTATTTAAGCCCATTTTGAAAATGAAAAGCACATCACTATCACTGTTTTCTATCTATCTATTTATTTTCACTGTGTGTGTGCACCAAAAACAAACAAACAGACAAATAGACACCGGGTATTATGCTCAAATATTCTTAATTCAAATGGAGAGATTTTTTTTTCTCTATCTCTCTTTTGAATGAAATGAATGTTTGTGTGTAATAATAATAATAATAATGTGATTATTATAATTGAAAATGAAAATAAATGAAAAGAATTTTGTCAAAGAGAAAAATGGACACAGGCAGATAGAAAGAAGAACATATGTGGTGATACATATAACAAGGAATTTATATTAATGAAATGATGAATTTGTCATTCGATATAGAAATGAATGAAAGAGAACAAAAAAAAATACGAATACGGTACCCATATGGTATCAATAACAACTAATTCGATCATTGATAATAATATTGGTCAGTCTATTTCATCATCATTATCATTATCATTCATTGTGATGATGATCATGATCATGATCGAATGTATCTGGATTATATAAAAAAATAGGGGTCCACTTTGTTTGTTGTCATTGTTTTTTTTAGGATCCACACGTAAAACTTAAGGATCAATGATGATGATAAGGATGATGAGTGGAAAAGAATGTACTGTAATTTCGGCAACACACGCCCGTACCAAATTGAATGTGATTCGGATTTATCGGGCCATTTATCGATCCAATCTTTGTTCTTATATATGTTCATGGGAAAAAAAACACAACGAACAAAAAAAAGTTGATCAATATTTCATTTGAGTGAATGAGATGATAACAGGGCACATATGCTGATGATGATGATGATGATGGTGGTTGGATTCATTTCTAATGATAATCATGTATGATGTGAAAAAGGAAATCCGGCCAAGAAGAGGATTATTATTTAATGCAATGTTTCCGGTGCAATGATCGAACATTTTTCTATTTTTTTCCTATTTTGACATTGATTGCACAATTCATGTAGATGTAGCCGTCATCACCGAAGAAAAAAAAATAAATCATTCGAATCGTTTGATTTGTTTGATTGGCCGTGTATGATGACCGATTTGGTCGATGCGTAGCTATCGATGTAATTGCCAACACGCTAAAACACCCTTAACATTTTTTTTTATTTAAAATTTTTTTTTCACATTTCAAAAATCATCTATGAAAATCAATTCAAATTTGATTTTGAATCATGGGAAGCTAAAGCCATTTTAGCGTGCTATCAATCACATCACATATCGATGAAAGCCAATTCTTTTTTTCGACCAATCAATCAACCAAACTATAGCGTTCCATTAATTAATGTTTATTTATCGTTGCCACACACCCACACGCACAATTCATCCCGGTGTTTGTCGACATGTTGATTGATCGGTGATCATCATGCAATTATCGATCAATTAGAAAAAGGTTTGTTGTTTTTTTTTGTAAAACGGAAATTTTTATTCATTATTTATTTATTATTTAGGTAATATTTGGACAAATAAATATATAGATAGATATAGATAGAATGGATTGATTGACTGTTATGTGGACAAGACAATTATGTTTAACAAATGGACCGATTTTTATATATATCAAACAATAATGTGTCAACAAACAAACAGAAAATGAAAGAAAACAAATGACACATCAATTTCAATTTTTTTTTGTTTAATTCTTCATCATCATTGATCATTGACAACACATGCTGCATGCAAACATATGGAAAAACGATTGTGATTTGATTTGAAATTTACAAATTTTTTTTTGTTTTGTTTTGTTTTATTTCGGTAATCATCACATCAACAAAATCAATCGAACAAACAATGGAAATTCAAAATAACAACAACAAAAAAAACATCGATTATTTTCAAGAATCGATTAATCGAATCAATTCGAACGTCGTATTATATCAGCATTATTATTATTGATGATTGATTATAGCTCGATTAGAATTATTTTATTGAAATAGAATGGTAAAATTGGAAGAATGTGTATGTGGTGGTAATGAAAATGAATTTTTTTTTGTTTTGGTTTTGGTTTTGGTTTATCAAACTAAATTAATTTTTTTTCTCTTATTTAGGTTTCAATCTCAACAATCAAACACAATGACACACATCATACATGATCATCATCAAATGAATGCAACAGAAAGAAAATACTGAACATATGTACAAAAAAAAAGAAAAATTTGAAAAGAACAAAATCACCGAATAATAATTGAAACAAAAACAACAACAACAATAAAAAGAACAGTTAATAATCATCATCAATGACAAACAACAACAAGAGAATATATATAACAAATGAAATGTTCATGGTTTACGATGATTATCCATGGTCATCATCTTTTGTTTATTTATTTATTTGTTCATTTTACAGATTTGATTATCATTGTTTATTGTTTTTTGTATATATGTGATCATCTATTATTTCTATGATGATGTGAATGGATTGTATTTTGATTGTGGCGGTGTTATTGGCTCATTGTATTGTTGTTGTTGTTGTTGCTGCTGTTGTTGATATTGTTGATTTTGTCCAGACATTGTCATCATCATATTACGGTTCATTTCATTTGTTGAAGAATAATTGTTATTGTTAAATGTAACATAAGAAGATTGCTGCTGCTGCCGTTGTTGTTGTTGTTGTTGTTGTGATTGTCCAGTCATTATTAAACGTTGTCCCGATTGTTGTCCATATGGTCGTTGTGACGGTATCGTCTGTTCAGTCATACCAATATTTTCCGGTTCAAATTGTTCATAATCATAAACATGACGTAATGAAGCCAATACTGGTACATATAATAGATTGGATAATGCAATACAAACATTTAATGCAGTGAAACCAATCGATTCAACGATTGAACCAGCAATAATTGGACCAATTGCATATGCAACTGAATAGCTTATATCGGCAATAGCATATATTGAACCATAAACTGAAACATAACGTAAATCGACTAAATAACCAAGTGCAGGCAATAATGATGTATCGACCAATGCTATACCATAACAGATACCGGATATTGGTAATATTAGAAACCAGAATGATTTTGAGAATGGTAATATAAAACTACAGATGCCTTCAAGGGCAAGGCCGAATGCGGCAAAAAACCATTGATAACGTGGATATTTTTCCACTAATGTAACGGTTGAATAGACGCCCAATACATGTGGAAAAAATGCTGGTAACCATACTAGACCCATTTGCCATTCTTCAACATGCATCGTATCTTCCATCCACAATGATATTGTTGGTTCAAGAAATGCTAATGATACATTTGCCATAATTAATGCACCGGCACAACAACAAATATATGGATCCATAAGTAATGTATGTATGGGTGTACCGGCCGGTTTTTCTACTGATGAACATTCTTGTTGTATTTCTTTGGTCGGTTGCATCACAAATTTCAATAGAAATGCATCAATCAAACATACTAATGATAATATGATGAATGGTACTTCTTTACCAGCAATCTGATAAAGAATACCACCAAATGGTGGTGCTACTAAACTACCGAACGATATGAATGCCAACGCTATAGCCAATGCACGTTGTCGTTCATTTTCTTCCGTAAAACGATCAGCAATCATAGCCAAACCAGATGTATCGGCAAATGCTGAACCAACACCTTGTAATGATCGTGCCAAAAATAATACACCATAACTTTGGCCACAAGCGAACACAGCGGTCGAAAAGAACATAACACCAAGACCGATCATCATCGGTATATCATAACCGATACGATCGATTATAGCACCAGAGAATGGATTGACAAATAACTGGACTATTGCTTTCGATGCAAACAACATACCGACGGCTGAATCTTCACCTTCATAAACTGTAGTACCACCAATACGAAATGGAACGAATTTATTCGATATATTACGATATTCAATTTCGGCATTTTCTACATGTGTTTCCCATGCACCAATCTCTCGTAGATAATCCGGTATAATCGGTACAATAACCATATAAAGCATATTGTCCAATAATAATGCCACACATACTATAAACAATATAATACGACGTTGACTTTTTGGTTCTTCAATTTTTTCGTTGAAACGTTTCCATAATTCTTCCGTATCCTGATTAATAATCGGTATGAAAGGCATGATGAAGATGAATTTGAATTTGTGATGAACGAATTAATCGATAGTAATGATGATGATGATGATGATGATTTGTTCGAATTTTTTGTTTTTATATTTATTGCCCGTTGTCGTCGATAATTCCAAGTGCAAACATAAATCCACCACCAATAATACACAACACAATACACACACACAATTACCACCAAAATAGCACACGCAAACACACACACAATTATAATTAATTAATCAATCAATGATCAATAATCATCAGCACAATAATAAATAATCCAATTATTATTCAATATATATGGGGAAAACCATCGATCGTAAATATTTTTTTTCTCCAATAAATATGATTACATTTTGCCATCAACAACAACAATAACAACAAAAATGAATCATTTCCATCTTATTCAATTGGGTGTGCTTTAAAGACGTGTGTGTGTATGTGGTGTGTGTGTGTGTGGGCGTTTATTGAGAACGAGATGAACGAATTTGATTTTGAATCGAAAATAGCGCCCTGAAATTTAGAAAAAAAAACGAAAGAAAAAAACAAAAAAAAAATTTTTTTTTAGTCGCACAGCTTTGAATTTTGAATTTATAAAAAAAAACGTAGGCGGTAAACGCCCACAACAACAACAACACACGGGCAAACGCCAATTGAATAAGTGATATGGAAATTTTTTTTTTCATTTTATTTTGGGATTCGATCGATTTGACCAAAAAAAAAAAAAAAAAATGAATGAATGAATGATTATTCTGTATTCTGTATTCTGTTTTCGCTGTGCTGTGTTTATAATGTCAAAAATTTCAGAATAAATAATTTCTCAATTTTTTTTTATCATTCATCATGTGTATATCAAAAATTATGATTAGATTATCGTTATGATAATATTTTTGCATTGCAAATTTCAATTTTTCATCATCATCATCATCATCATCATCATCATCATTGAATCGAATCGACATTTTTTTTTTTACTCCTGAATGAAAAATAACCCTTAAGGCCATTTCTATTCTATTCTATCGTATCCAACAACCAACAACAACACACAAGATGACTTTGGTTGAATGAATTCAATAGAAATTTTTATCATAATCATCATGAATGATGGAAATATATATGGCCCAAAGCAACAAAAAAAAAAAAAAAAAAATGGGAACAAAGAACTAAATTTTTTTTTTCGTAAATGTCAAATACATGCAGAGCAACCATTCGATTCACTATTTTTGATCAAATTCAAAGAAATGATGATGATTATTTTTTTTTCTATAGGATGATGAAGAAAAAACGGAACGAAATTTAAATTCAACAGAAAATAAAAACCAAACGTGTATCATTGATGATTATATTTTATCTTTTTGCTGACAAATGTCCGAAAAAGAAAACAGAAATGGTATGTAAAGAAAAAATTCACCAAACACACACACACACACACACACACACACATTAACTATACACAAAAACTGTTCATAGGAAACAAGGGAAAAAAAATTTTTTTTTTTGTTTGTCCATATCAATTATTTATTACATCACGCGCCAAATACGCGTCGTCAAAAAAAAAAAAAAAAAAAAAAAAAAAAAAAACACCAATAATAACCAAAAGTAATAATGATGGTGTTGTATATTTGGTGGGTGTTGGAAATGTAATTTTGTATCACACACACATACACACACACTCAATAATTCTTTTGAGCACGTCTTTTGGCTGCTGATGCTATTGGTTTGGAACCACATTTACGTTTCGTTTTTGAAATTCACTTTATGATGATCAAATGAAAATGAAAAAAAACTACCAACTATAACTACATCTATATCATTTTCATGATCATCATCAATCCAATTAGCTAAAAAGCAAAAATATATGATGGTAGTTTGTTTTCAATTTGAAAATTTATTCTTTTTCATCATTTCAAACGTGTAAATTGTTTAAATGTTCCGGATATTGGTCAAAATATACGAACATCATTTATGAACGTATACGAGTAGTTTGAATTTGAATTCGAATGTTATGTTCTTGTAAATTATTGTTCCAATGAACAATAATAATATTTTCGATTGAATCTACAAAACGGAAATTGTTCGTTGTTTCAATGATAATTAAATAAGTGGACGCATACACACACACACACAATTTACTAAATACAACACAAAACAACAGCCAATTTCAGATATTTTGGGTACAAAAAAAAACTGGTGAGTAGATTACCCATGATACGATTGCCTAACAAAACAAATTTTTCTTTTCTTCCTTTCTTTGGCTGTCGTCGAATCAAATTCACTCCTACAAACTACGCGTATAGCATCATCATCATCATCATCATCATCATCATCATCATCATGAACATCCATAACATTGAATTGAAATCAAGCATAACAGTAAAGAAAATAAGCAAACCAAATGAATTCTTCATCCACTCACACTCTCATTCTAACCTAGTACGTGACCAGAGTGATAAAAACAAATTTCATTCATTCATTCATTTCTATTTCATTTTCAGTATTCTATTTTGTTCATTCTATTTTTGATCACACATCACCATCAGCCATCAACAACTACAACAACAACAACAATGATGCTGATGATGATGATGATGGGTGATCCTAGAACATTGGCGTCTTTCGTTTTTCAACATACAAATTATAAAGGTTAGAGTACGTGAGATTCGTCTCTATTTTTCGTTCTCTTTCATTTATTTATTTATTTATTTATATCATCATTTCATACTGAGAGAGAGATACACAGAGAATCTTTTTTTTTGTTGCATTTTCACATATTCTAGCATCAGTTTCAATAACAATGATAACTATGGTAAGCTAATATTTTTTTTTCTTTCATTCGAATATACATGTTATATGATGGTATAGATTCAAATTTCGTGACAAATCTATTATTTTCATTCAGGAATATTTAGCCATCAAAATGACTAATGTTACTAGCAAAACAACAACAACAAATTCCTATTCCTAAAATATGATGTGCTATGTGGTGAATGTCGATTCTGTTTTTTTTATTCCTATACATTTCCTATTGGTGTGTGTGTGTGTGTTTGTTTTGTTTAACTTTTCAATTTTTATCTAATGAAGAAAAAGAATCTCCAAAAAGAATTTGTTTTTTTTCTTCTTTTTCAACAAAAAAAAATTCAATAAACAATCAAAATGAGAAAAAACACAACACACAGGGGGGAGGGGAAGATTTGGCGATTTTTGAGAAAACAGAATTCTGATAAAAAAAGAAAAATTTACATACCTGATGTGTTTTAATAATAGAGTGAATAAGCTCAATATATGGATGAAAATTTTGATCGATTATATTGAATCATCATATTAATGGTCGATTTGAACATAACGAACCAAACACATTTGAAACACAATTGAAAATAATTTTGTTCGATAATTTCAACAACAACAACAACAACAACAAAAATCAAATATGATTTATCAATCAAAAATAACAACAACATGAATAAAATATGAATGGCACTTGAATTTTCTTCTTTTTTTTATTGCACTACATTGATTAATTGATTGATTGATTGATTGATCGGACAGAAACAATATGACAAAATGATGATTAAATGGCCGGGACAATAAATTATCGTTGATTAATAGATAGATAGATAGAGCTGTTGATCATTAATGATTTGGGTGGTGGTGGTGGTCAGATTTTTTTCACATTTTTTTTTTGTTGGTGTGGTAGTGGACAGGTGTTGCTATTTTGAATTTCAAAACAACAAAAAAAAGATAATAAAGGATTATTAGTTTGAGAGTGGTGGTGAAAAAAAATCAAATGAAAAATCAATATCGATAATAATTACCCAGAGGTTTTTTTTTCGTTATTATCCGTATCCGTTTAGATGATGGTGTTAGTCGGTGACAACCATCACAGTATGGCAGCCAAAATCATACTATTTTTATTCGTCGTTGATAATGACTATGATGATGATGATGATGATGATGATGATGGGTAGTCTGACATACACACTCACCTGTCTCTCTCTCTCTCATTTTTTTATTCGGTTTGATTTCATCGTTATTGCGGCGGACATTTTTTTTTTCTACAGCAATCTACAAAAAAAAACCTAAAGTGGGCGCGAATTCATATCATCATCATACAAAAAACACTGGTTAAATGAAAAACAGGAGGTGCTTAAAAACACACACGAAGAAGACAAAAAAAAAAACCCATCACCATCACCATCACCATCATATCATTGATGCCTATATACATACCATGAAGATGGCGCCGACTCATAAAAATTCAATAATGATCATGTGTGTGTATACGCCTTTTTTTCAGTATTTCATAAATGGCTCCTATGAATCATTTTTTTTTTTTTTTTTTTTTTTTTTTGGATGGTAGCCATTCCCACCCAGACAATGATGAAATTATCCAATCACAATCAAGTCATTTTTCTATATTCATTTCAAACCAAACACACAAATCATAAGTTAATAATATATATGCCATGTGTGTATATGGCGTGTTGAAAATATTTTAACCAGAAAAAAAATCGAACGATTCTATATAGAAGTATTTCGAACACTTTGCTTTCATCATCATCATCATCATTATATAGAATGTCGAATGTCGATGATATTTTTGTTTTGTTTTCTGAAAAAAAGAATATGAAAAAATTTTTTTTTTTCACGGTACATGGTTTGAAACACACACACACCCACACCCACCAACTGACATTTGATTCGGCGACCATTGTTATTGTTGTTGTTGTTGTTTTTTTCATTTTGAAAGAAGTGACGGCGGCGGTGATGGTGGTGGTGGTGGTGGTGAGGGGTAAAGATTGTGAATTTGTTTGGCGAAAATGGCATGATGATGATGATGATGGTTTTTTTTCACATTTCATTTCATTTTCTTATTGTTTTTGGTTTTTCAAGTGAAGAGAGAGAAAAGAAAAGAAAAAAATTTTCAATTCATTTCATAAAGTGTGTGTCTGTTTGTCGATGGCAAGACAAACACACACACACACACACATTTCATTTTGAAACGATTATTAAATTTTCAACGTTCTTTCGAAACTTTTATAACTAAATTTTCAAAACAACAACATGAACAACAACAACGTTAGAATTATGACTTACTTTTCTTTTCATATCATCATCATCATCATTATTATTACACTATCGATAATATCGATTCTCATCTCATACAAACCCAAGTTACAGTTGTAGTTGTTTTCGATTGAATATATTATCTCGTTGAAAAAAACAAAACAAAAAAAAATGCTGAAATAAGCAAGAACAGAAAAAATGGATCGATTCGAATTCTTTTTTTTTTTTTGCTTCGATTCATGTTCAAATGTTTTAACCTGTCTATTCTTGTCATGTCTTTCTTTGTAGTTGTTGTTGTTGTTGTTGTTGTTATTCTTAATTCTCTCCATTAAATTGTTGGCCACACAGAATTATTTTCTATTTTTTTTCTACTCTTAAATGATGATGGTAATGATGAATCATTTATCATTAAAAACAAATGTTTTTTTCTCTAAAAAAAATGATGATGATGATGATTCTGACAGGGCGGTGGGTGGGTGTTGGTGGTTTTTTTTCAATTCTTGTGTTTGATGATGATGAGAAGAAATGACAAGCTTATTATATGAATGAATCATGGTCGATTGGTTAGTTGGCTGTGGTGTGGTGTTGATCCATATATTTTTTTTCCCAAAGAATAGTTTTCGATTCTATGGTATTCTATCAAATAAATGTCATCATCATCATCATCATCATCATCGTCATAATACCAGCTTGAACATATGACAAAATAGGGCTTATGATCACCAAAAAAAAAAATTTTTTTTTTCGTTGATCGGTCGATTACAGTTTCATTACAGCTCTAATCGATCAATAGTTTTGATGATGGTAGTGTGGTGGTGGTGGTGGTGATGGTGGCAAGAAACTATTCAAAATCGAACAGATAAATGTTGTCAATTGTGTCAATTTCGGTTGCGAAACTTTTTTTTTTGAAAATGAATAAGTGAACAAAAACTGTTACAGAAGAAAAAAAATGTTTTTTGATGATCATAATGAAGCAGAAGTGAGAAGTGTGTGTGTGTGTGTATTTAACCATATAAATGGAATTGTCGAAAGAAATTATCGGGTACAAATCGAATGATTTATTTTTTTTCCCCATTGTTTCTGGCACGAGAAATATATGTACACACACACACAATGTTTATGTATGAATGCGGGGGGGTATTTATGACAAAGAGATGAGATGATGATGAAAGAAAATTTTTTTTTTGTATTGTTGTACAATACACGCAATTGGAAAAAAACCAGGTGTTATGAATCTCATCATCATCATCATCTATCAAATTCAAATTGGATTGTTCGATATAATTTTTTTTTGTTTTCATTTTTAGCTAATGTGCTGCCATCTATATTTTGTGTCTACAGTTATTATTATTTTTTGATCAAGAATACAATAATACAAGTTGTCGCCATCTATTATTGAATCCATATATTAAAATTAGATTAGAATTTTTCAATTTTTACGATTTACGATTTATAATTTTAATATAAAAATAAAATGAAAAGCATCATAAAGAGATAGATTCATCAGATTAAAATGATACAAAATAAATGAAAAAAGTATAAGTATGATTTTAAATGATCATCAAAAAATTGTTTTCGTACAATGAAAATGAAATCAATTAAGAAAGATAAACACGTAAATGGCCATCAATTTTTTTTCGACAGATTGGACAGTCAACAATTTGTGTTGAACATTGTGAACAAGAAGTTAGATGACAACAGGGAAAAAAAACAATCTGTCTTTCTCTATCCAAACATATTGAACATAGTGAACGATCATTATTATTATTGATGGATATGTTTTTACTTGTCGTTGCTGCTGCTGGTGATGTTGATGTTGATGTTGATGTTGTTGGCACAGTTGATCCATTTGTTCCATTCGATTGTTGTAATTGTGTATTATTCAAAAAAGTTGGAATGAATGAATGTGGAGTTTGTGTGAAATCTTGATATACATCATCGAATGTTTTTAATACCTTAAAATTAAGTTTTGGTTCACTATAATTATGAAGATTTTTACGCCCAAGAACATAGGATTCACCGCTTGATTTGAAAAATATGGCAAAATTGCCAAATTTTTCACAAGCAATGGCCTCAATGTTAGTGATCGAAATTTTTCTTTTAATCACAGTAAATACTTCACGACCACCAACATGACCGAATTGATGAACATTACCAGTGCCCATTAAAAACCATATATTACTGGCACCAGCAACGATATTAACGACTCGACCATCATAGTTAAACATTTTTGCAGGAGCAAATTGAATCCGAACATTTTCTATACCCAATTGTCCACAATTATTCAAACCCCATGAATAGGCTTCATCACTTGTTATAGCTATGGAAAAATTAGAACCACAAGCGATTCTTTCCACATGTGACAAGCCAGTATCAATCATATGTATAAATGATGAATAAATGTCGTTTCGACCCAATTGACCAAAACGATTATCACCCATGGTGAATAATTTACCATCTTCACGTAATAATAAGATATGATTTAAGCCACAGCTAATCATACGATAATTTTGATTAGATATCCATTGCAATTGTCGGTAAGTTCTCCATTCTTCCGATTTACGGCTAGCCATACATACGGATCCATTTGCGGTCAATACAACAAAAAATTTATCGCCATAATCGACCTGTTTTAGTTCTGTATATCTCAATTCTAAAATTTCGTTTACAAGTGAATTTTCGTGTGGTAAACCAAGCCATGCACATACTTGCGGTCCATAAACAAATGTACGCCAATTTTTAGTGATTATTATAAATGAATCATTCAAATGCAAAAAGATCACATAACGTACTGATTGACGAAAATTTCGATTCGTTAATCTATCGAATAGTTTTCGATTCCATTGATCCAATGATGATGAATAATATTTCGAAATTCTTGATTGTCGAACATCCATTTTTCAATAATTCAATAATTTTATTTAATTAAATTGTTACCATAAAACGAGACTCATTTGCTGACTATGTTTAGAAAAGTACACTCATAGAAAAAAAAACAAAAACAAAACACAAACACCATCTAGAAGCAGTGATTGTAACTTTTTAAAAAAAGAATTTTCATTTTATTTGAATGATGATGATGATTATAATACTCATTAAATGAATAAGAAAATTTTGAAAATTCAAAGATTAGAAAATTTTTTCTAATTTCAAAGACAAAGAATCCAATTTCATCAAAATGTAAACATATCAAGCAAGATAAACACGCAAACTGGTGTTGATATCAATTCGACATATTGGACAATTTTTCATCTGTATTGAGCATTGTTCACATGAAGTTAGATGACAACAGGGAAAAAAAACAATCTGTCTTTCTCTATCCAAACATATTGAACACAATGAACGGTCATTATTATTATTGGTGGATATGTTTTTTCTTGTCACTGTTGCTGCTGTTGACGTTGCTGTTGATGTTGTTGGCACAGTTGATCCATTTGTTGGATTCGATTGTTGTAATTGTGGATTATTCAAAAAAGATGGAATGAATGAATGTGGAGTTTGTGAGACATCTTGATATATATGTCGTCGAACATCATCAAATGTTTTTAATCCATTAAAATGGTCATCATTATTCCTGGAAATGCTTGTCGTTGGTGTTTTTGCTATTGCTGATACTGCCAATCCACTCAGGTGCAATTGTCTCATATTCAAACATATTGAACGTAATAAACGGTCATTATTATTATTGGTGGATATGTTTCCTCTTGTCGCTGCTGCTGCTGCTGTTGACGTTGATGTTGTTGGCACAGTTGATCCATTTGTTCGATTCGATTGTTGTTGTAATTGTGGACTATTTAAAAAGGTTGGAATGAATGAATGTAGATTTTGTTTGACATATTGAAATACATCATCAAATGTTTTGAATCCTAAATATTGTGTTGGTTCATGAAAATTTAGAAGAACATAGGATTCAGCGTTTGACTTGAAAAATATGGCCAAATTTTCGAATTTTTTACAGGCAATGGCCTCAATGTTATGGATCTGCATTCGTTCAGGGAAAATCTTGTTGTATGGAAAACAATTAGAATTCCCACATTCATAAACGTTTCCATTGTCAAATAGAAACATTGTATATGTGTCACCAGCAACGATATCAACAATTTGATGTCCATCAGTGTCTCTATTGAATCTGATTTTTTTAGGCGTATTTTGCTGGTAAACATGATTGATACCTAATTGTCCGCATTCATTTTCACCCCAAGAATACACTCCATTATCTGTCATGGCTATGGAAAAATCAGAACCACAAGCGATTCTTTTCACATGTGACAAGCCAGTATCAATCATATAGGTAAATGATGATGATGAATCATTGTTACGACCCAATTGACCAAAAGAATTATCGCCCATGGTAAATAATTTACCATCTTCACGCAATAATAAGATATGTTCAAAGCCACAACTAATCATACGATAACTTTCAATAGATATCAATTTCAATTGTCGATCAGTTCTCCAATCGGAAAATTTACGGCTAGCCATATATACGAATCCATTTGCGGTCAATACAACAAAAAATTTATTTCCATAATCGACCTGCTTTAGTTCTGTATATCTCAATTCTTCAATTTCGTTCACACTTGAATATTGGTGTGCTAAACCAAGCCATGCACATACTTGCGGTCCATAAACAAATGTGCGCCAATTTTTTGTGATTATTATAAATGAATCATTCAAATCCATAAAGATCACATAACGTACTGATTGACGAAAATTTCGATCCGTTAATCTATCGAATAGTCTTTCATTCCATCGATCAAATGATGATGAATAATATTTCGAAATTCTTGATTGTCGATAATCCATTTTTTGACAAATTTTATTTAATTAAATTGTTACAAGAAAAAAAAAGACTCTTGTGCAACGTTGTTGAACACTCATATAGGAAAAACGAAAAACAAAACACAAACACTGCAGCCTAATTTCCTGTAACGTTCATATAGAAATCCGTTTTTCTATCATCTCCCGAGTAAATTTTCAATCATCTTTTTGTTCCAAACACCATCTAGGAGCAGTGATTGTAACTTTAAAAAAAAGAATTTTCATTTTATTTGAATGATGATGATGATGATAATACTCATTAATGAATAAGAAAATTTTTCTAATTTCAAAGACAAAGAATTCAATTTCACTGAAATGTAAACACATATTAAGCAATATAAACACGCAAACTGCTATTGATATCAATTCGACATATTGGACAGTTTTTCATCTGTTTTGAGCATTGTTCACATGAAGTTAGATGAAGACAAGGAAAAATGACCATCTGTTTTTCTCTATCCAAACATATTGAACATAGTGAACGGTCATTATTCCTGGAAATGCTTGTCGTTGGTGTTTTTGCTATTACTGATACTGCCAATCCAGTCATGTGCAATTGTCGTGGTGAAATATTCAAAAAAGCTGGAATGAATGAATATGGTTTTGTTTCGTATCTTTCAAATGCATCACTGAATGTTTTTACTCCATGGATCTCTGTTGGTACAATAAACTTCGATGAATATTTACGTCCAAGAACATAGCATTGATCGTTTGTTCCGAAAAGTATTGCAAAATCAGCAAATTTTTCACAAGCAATGGCATCAATGTTATTGATATGCATTCGTTTAGGGAAAGTCTTGTTCTTTAGAAAACAATCAGGATTTCCACATTCATAAACGTCACCATTGTCAAATAGAAACATTGTATGTGAGTCACCAGTAACGATATCAACAATTTCATGTTCATAAATGTTTCTATTAAATCTGATTTTTTTAGGGGTATTTTGTTTTGACTCGCTATTGATGCCCAATTGTCCATAATCATTTGCGCCCCAAGAATACACTCCATTATCTGTCATGGCTATGGAAAAATTAGAACCACAAGCGATTCTCTCCACATCTGACAAGCCAGTATCAATCATAGAGGTAAATGATGATGATGAATCATTGTTACGACCCAATTGACCCAAAGAATTATCACCCATGGTGAATAATTTACCATCTTCACGTAATAATAAGATATGGTCATAACCACATACACAGCTAATCATACGATAATTTTCATCCAAATCATATAACGGTTTCAATTGTCGGTAAGTTTTCCAATCGGAGAATTTACGACTAGCCATATATACGGATCCATCTTCGGTCAATACAACAAAAAATTTATATCCATAATCGACCTGCTTTAGTTCTGTATATCTCAATTCTTCAATTTCGTTCACATCTGAACTGTCGTGTTCTAAACCAAGCCATGAACATACTTGTGGTCCATAAACATATGTACGCCAATTTTTTGTGATTATTATAAATGAATCATTCAAATCCATAAAGATCACATAACGTACTGATTGACGAAAATTTCGATTCGTTAATCTATTGAATAGTCTTCGATTCCATTGATCCAATGATGATGAATAATATTTCGCAATTCTTGATTGTCGATCATCCATTTTTCAATAATTCTAAATAATAAAATCAATTTCAAATAATCAAATGCTGTGCAAACAAAACAAAACAAAAAAAAAAAAAAACACAAACCAAGTTGTTACCAGAACAAAACGAGACTTATTTGCAGATTTCAACTCAATCAAGATCAGACATTCATTGACCAGTGTTAAACATGGGTGTTCAAGGGTTTATAAATTGCCAAAAAAAAAAAAAAAAAAAAAAATACCACGTGAACACAAAGTCTAAAATTTCGAACAAATTTTCGAACATAAAACGATCATCATGAATCAAACAAGATTGACAGTTACGCCACACAACGGCGATCACATGTTCATAAAAGTGTTTTTCATTTTCAAATTTCGAATTGAATTTATTTCTATATTCATTTATCAAATTTTCATTTAAAATATACACATGTTTTATAATAATTTTTTTTGTACATGATGAGAAAAAAAATTACAAAAATAAACAATAAAAAAAATCAAACAAGTGAAAAAAAAATCATTATGTTCGTTGATAGGTTAACAATTTGGCCAGATTAATCAAACCGAATCGATTTTCTTTTTTACTACTACCATTATTATTATTATTATTATTTACATGACCATTGATATTATAATGACCATTTAATGATGATGATTTTTCATGTAGACTTAATTTATTTCTTAACTGTTCTTCGATTAGGATTTCCATGTCAACCTGGAATTTACAATTATAAAAAAAAGAGATCAAAAAAAGAAATTCAATCATGCTGAAGAACTATTTCATATGTATAAGAGACATACCTGCCATTGTTCAAGCTGTTGTGATAATTCAATTTTTTGTTGAATCGTTTCCAATAGTTGGCTATTTACATGCATCAATTCGATTCGTATTTTGGCCAATTCAATTTCGACTAAATTCTTACGGGAAATAGTTTCATCACGCATTTTTAAAGCTCGTTTAACAATTTCATCTTGTGATTGATTATCTGCTTGTCTATCCTGTTCAAAAGCTGCTAATCGTTCACGTGCAGCAATCAATTCAACATCATTCATCGTCACTGTTGATGATAGTTGAAGAATTTCAGCTTTTAATTTACCAATTTCTTCTTTATCTTGTTGTGTTGTTTTATGTAATCTTTCTAATTCCATTCTTTCAATACGAAATTGTTGACAAAATGAACATTGTGACTAAATTTAATTGAAAAAAAACACGAGATTTGAATAGAAAAAAAATCAAAAAATCCTTATTGTCATACCATGTAATCAAAATTTTTAATGAGGTCCTGTATATCACAAACAATCATATTCAAATCATCGATAAGGCCAATGTTTGTTTGAATACCACTATCATGATTATGATCTACGCTACGTGCTGTAGGCGATGATTCACCATTCGTTGATGATGATGATGATGAAGATGTTGTATTTGAATCGGACATAATATCTATAGTTCCATTTATCATGGTAGATGTATTTTGTTCCTGTTGTTTTTGTTGTTGTTCACTTTGGTGTTGACGTTTATAGAGATCATCATAGATTTGTTTAAGTTTTTGATATAAATCACTAATTTCTTGTTTATTCTATATAGAAATTAAAAAAAAAACATTGGACTAAGGAAAAATTCAACTAAAAATAATCCATACATACTTTAAAACATCGATTACAACGGCTATCGATTGGAAACATGTCAATATCATCGGTATCGGATAGATATCCACCACCAACATTTTGATGATTATGATTTGATGAATGATGATGATGGTGATTATGTTGATGATGATTATTATTGTGATGATCATCACCAGATGATTGTGATGAAATTTCAATTTCATTATATAATGATGATATTTGTTGTGTACCGATATCAAATGTACGCAACTTCATTAATGAATCAATACGATTCTGATAATGAATCATTGTACGTCGTAAATCTTCGAGATCTTTTTGTTGATTTTGTAAATTTAATTCTTTATCTTGTAATTGTTTTTCCAATGCCATTATACGATATTGTGATTCATCCAATGTAATTGATATGGACATTTTTTCCTCATTCAATGATGATATTTTATTCTCTAATTCACGTTTACGATTTGTAAGTAAATTTATTTCATCACGTAATCCTTCTAACTGGCCAAGATGATCACTAAAATTGATACGTCGTGCACTGAATTGTTCTTTCAATGATTGAATTTCTTTTTCCAACATTGATTCTCGATTCGTTGTCTATAGAAATAAATATGAAGAATGAAAAAAAAAATTAACAACAACAAAAAATAAAAATCTCACAAATCTTCACAACAAACAAACCTCTTTCAATTCAGTGGTTAGCCTTCGATTCTGTTCACTTAATTCAGCAATCATACGATTTGTTTCCAATTCTGATTGTTTACTAATATCAACATGTGTACGAAGATTTTCATTCGCCGTTTCCAGATCACTATGTAGATCATGTAATTTATTTTCATATTCAATTTCAATTGAATTTAATTTTTTTCTTAATGCATATTTTTCCTGTTCCAATAGCTTTACGTGGTGGAAAAAAAATTTGGAAAAAAAGAAAAAAAGAAATAGAAACATTAAAAACAAATTGTAATTTTTTTTTGTTGCCAGCACACACTCAATAAAAATATTCAACATTCAATCAATTGATTGATCAAGATTGGAATTTGAAAACAAAACAAAAAATACCGAAAAACACATGGAAAACAATACATGATCATCATCACGAAATGACAAAGTGTGAAAATTTAAATTCAATTGCAATATAATAATAATGAAATGATGATGATGATGATTATAATTAATGATTAGATTCATAGATTTGATCATGAATCATCATCATCATTATTATTAGAAATGGAAAAAAAATTTTTCTCTCTGTGTGCATTGTTAACAATTCATGATGGTGGTGGTGGTGGCGGTGGTCACGATTGATGACAATAATAATGAACAAATGTATGTCGCATGGAAATTTTGTTTTTATTTTTTTTGTTTTGGAAAAGAATCAAAACTTGCCATCCATCCATCCATCCATCCATCCATTCATCGATCAATCAATCAATCAATCAATCAAGTTTGAATCTATCTATCCAAAAAAAAACAACTAATAGTCATCGTTGTCGATTTTTTTTTGTTAATTTTAAAAATTTGAAAATTAAAAATCCATCAACAACAACAACAACCAGATAAAACAATGAAAATGATGAAATTGTAATGAATTGTTGTTATTATTTGACAAACAAACAATTTTCTATCTATTTTTTTTTTCTTATCAGTTATACAGAACTGTTAAAAATTTTCGTTGAGTTTTTCGATAATAATTATCGCCATATGCGAAATACACACACACTAATGATCATCTTGATGATGATGATCGAAACATTGAATGAATGAATGAATGAATGAAAACCCAATGAATTATCCTTGAGTTGATCAATCTTTTTTTTTTCGTCGTCGTCGTTGTTGTTGTTATTGTTGCTGTTCACTATAAGTCGTAAATGATCACATTTTTTTTTCTTGGCGACTGTTATTCATCATTCATTCGTTTATTTTAATGAATGATTATTAACTCGAAAATGGTTCAAATCATCACTATATCAATGGTTATTATAATTTATTTTTTTTCTAAAAAAAGAGACGAAAAAAAACTCATCTCAATGATTATGATGATGATGATGATCAATTTGAATCTCAACTTGAAAAAGTGGAATGAGAAAAAAAAATTGGGTGAAAATGATAACCATTTAAATCATCATCATTGTCATCAACAATAACTAACTCATTACCATTATTATTAGAAAATATACAAAAATGACAAAAAAAAACTGATCAATCAATCAATCAATAAAATGAGCACATTCAACAGATGAAAAAAAATTGTTCTATTGTCAAGTGACAAACCAAAAATAGATGCTATTCTTGGCGGTTTGTATTTTTGGAACCAACCAAAAAAAAAAAGAAATGAATGAATGAATGAATATCCGGTACAATGAGAACCAAACAATGAATGAATGAATGAAAAAAAAATCAAATTTCATTTAAATAGTGTCAAAACATTTTTCCTATAAATAAATGTTATTCAAAATGGTCAAAAATAGTCATCATTCAATAAAATCATTTTTGATGACAAATAATAATAATGATGGCCATCATCAAATAATACCACGTGATGCATCATGTCATCATTAAATGGTCATCATCATGTTTCTCTCTCTCTCAAAACAAATGTGTGTGAGAGAGAGAGAAAAAAAACAATAAAACATTTGACCTTTTTTTTACAATAAATAACAACAACAAGTAAACGGGTGACATGACAAATTCATGAATTAATACATGGTTATTATTATCTTTTATCGTTCTCTGTTTCCATACTGATCATCCATTATCAAAATTCAAGGATTTCAATCATCATCATCATCATCATCATCAAGATGATATAATCAATTGAATGAATAATTTTTTTGTTTCCAATTTCATTGCTAATAAAACCACATTATGATTAAAATGAAAATAATCTTGAATTATCCTGAAGTTAATCCTATGGTATATTTCATCATCATCATCATCATCATTGGACATCATCATCATCATCATCATATTTTCCTGTTGTAGAAAAAAAAACGAATAAGCAACAACAACAACAACAACAAAAAAATCATAGATTTTGTTTAGGTTACCAAAAAGTTCTTGTTGTTTCGATGATAATCATAATAATAATGATGGTTTTTTTTGTTATCTATCTCTCTCTCTCCCTCTCTTTTTCGTTCTGTTGTTTGATGATAATGACCACAAAAAGAAAATAATTTTTCTTTGTTTTGTTCACTGTTATTATCATCGTCATCATCATCATCATCATCATGATGATTATCATTATATAACCATTGTATTTAATTCAAAGAATAGTATTTTGTTGTTGTACAATTTATTTCAAATCGTATCAGATTATATTATATGATGATGATGATATATCCTAATCTAATCTTTTTAATCCAAGAAAAAAAAACCATCGCCACCACTACTAAAGATTGGATGAAAGAAATCTTTATTATTATTATTATTATTATTGGATTGAGGGCGCCATTACATTCGTGATCATCATCATCATCATCATCATCACAAATCATCATTAATGTTTTTTGGAATACTCAATAAAAAAAACCCAAAGAAAAAAACAACAAAATGGAACCAACACGATCATCATGATCATGATCACGATGATGATGATCAAAAATTATACACCAAAAAAAAAAAACAACAACAAAACAGATCGAAGATCCAAAATGAAAATTATAAATGCATGTCATCATCATCATCATCAATGATGATTGGAAATGATGTTTACTATAGTACTATCAACAGGTTTGATCATAGAAACAATAATACAACACTTGTTGCTGTTATTTTTGCTGAATAAATAGATAAATTCATTATTATTGTTTGAAAACGAAAATTATTTTCTTCTTCAAATGATTATTAGGTGTCTTATATATATAGCTGATGATGATGATAATCTGGTTATTGTTTGATTTTGTTTTTTTTAATTATTATTACTATTACTACAATCCGAACAACAACAAAAACAAAAAAACAACAACATCCCAAGTCATGCATGGAATGTTACAAAAAAAAAAAAAACAAACAATGATGATGATGAATTGCAAATTTTTTTTTTTAAAGTGTATTATGTACCCATATGTAGTTGAATATGAATAGAGAAAACAACAACAACTACAACAACAACAAAAAAATTTTTCACACACACACAAACACACATGGATAAGTTATGTGCACATCCATTTTCCAATAAAATCAATTCATTCATTCATAAATGTCAGCCAATCTTTCTCTCTCTCTCCCTCTCTGTTTGTGTCGTTATTTAGAAATGATTAAAGACAATGAACCTTAAAGTGAAACAAACAAAAACAAAAAAAAATCTGAAATGAAATGAAATGAAACGATCCAGAAAGTGAACTAAAAGCTAAAATAAAATGAAATGAAATGAACTGCAACAAAAACAACAACAACAACAACAACACAGAAGAGAAAGAAAGAAAAAATTCAATTGTTTTTTCAAACGAATTGCAAACTATAACAATTATCATCATCATCATTATTATTATTATAATCAAAAAAAAAAAAAAAAAAAAAAAACAACAACAAACAACATTATAATGATGGTAATTGTCGACACCATAATCATCAATTCAAATTGTGTCATTCACACAACGATACACATAGACACCATGATGATGATGATGATGATGATGGAACCCATTTTGGAACATCAAGAACAAAAAAATCATTCCATTCACATATATGTGTGTGATTATATTTGTAATGGTCATCCATAAATAAAATAATGATGATAATTGTTACCGAAAATAATTCAGTGTAAAAACAAAACACCAAAAAAAAAACAATACAAAAAAAAATTTGAAAAAAATCAAAATTGTAAATCATCATTTTTAGATAGAATGAATAATTTGATAATTTCTAGCTTGCACACACACACACACACTCTGTCTCCATCTATTTCTATTTCATCGTTATTCAATCCTTTCACAATTGATTGATTCGGTTATAATGATAATTGTTTTTTTTTTGTTGTTAATTTGTTGTTGTTGTTGTTGTTATTGTTGTTGCTATTGTCTATCAATAGATTATTACATACACACATGAATGAAAATCAATCAATCTGATCAATAAATCTGTTGATGATTGATAAATAATAATTAAATCGAAAACAACCACTTGTTGTTGTTGTTGTCGTTGTAGTTTAAATGAAATTAATTATTATGTTTTGTTCTGTTTCATTATAATGAAAAGAAATATATCAGAAAAAAAATGACAGCTAAAATAAATTTAAAGTGAAAGTGTGAAAACAAAAATCCAATGATTCCAATGTGAAATTGTCAATTCGTTTCAACAATCTGGGAGAGAGAGAGATAGAGATAGAGAAAGAAATCAATCACATATAACGAGATCGAACAACTTTTATTTTTCTTTGTTCCAATTTCCTTCCATTTTTTTTTGTGATTCAATTCAATCAATTGAATTAAATTACAAAGAAAAAAAAAGGGAATGAAACTTATAAATTAATCATTTTCTGTTAAAGTTGTGTGATCAATGTGGCAAACAAAAAAAAAACAGAAAACAGAAAAATCGAATTTAAAATTGATGATTGAATGATGATGATGATGATGATGAAAAAGGGAAATGGCAGGGCAGAACAAAAAAAAACTGTGATTCGATCGTGATCGGGTTTATTTATTTATTTTTTTTAGCGGCCAAATAAAATTCAAATTAATTTGAAATCATAAAAAAATAAAATATAAATTTTGTCACAATTCAATTTTTCATTTTACTTTCTGTCTGAAATCAATTGATTGATTGATTGATTGAATGTCGATCGAATTAAATTTTTTTTGCAATTATAAATGAAAAAACAAACATTCCGAATGATGAGAGAAAGAATCGAAAAAATAAATCTATAAGACTATGATCATCATCATGATAATCATGGATGATACAAGAGCAAAACATTCATTTCAAATGAATTGTGACCACTGACATGAATGTTTTTGTTTTTTTCTTGTTCCAAACAAAAGAAAAAGTGTTTTTTTGTTTCAAAAATCGCGTGTACAAATGAAATCAAAATGGTTACAGTGATGATGATAATGATGATGAACACTCATAGACTGAGATGACTTTAATTCAACAACAAACAAATCATCATCACGATTATGATGATGATGATGATGATGATAGTCACGATTTATGCTTTAAATGGATCAAATAATTGGATCAAGATTTATATAATAACATGATTTATGTTGAATAAAAAAAACAAATGATTTAACCATTTTCACCAAACATTTAGTCTTTCATTTAAGTTTTTCCTGTTCAAGGTGTAAATAGGAACGAATCATCATCATCATTTATTTAAAATTAATGATGATTTTGAGAGAAAAAAAGAGAAAGAAAGAAAAAAAAATTCCGGAAATTCATTCAGCCATTTTTTTTTATAAATGTGACAAATTAAATGAAAAAAAACAAATGATTGTCATCCAAATGATTCAAGAATTTTTCAAGAAGTGATTTCACTGGTTATATGCAATTTATTAGTATTTCAAACAATAAATGTATGTGTGTGTGGGTGGTGACAATTTTTTTTTTTTGATTTTTTCATTGACAAAAAATTAAGAGAAAAAAACAATGAAATGCACTAATTGACTAAAATAGCTAAAATTTAGCTGCTAAAATGAATGGTGGCCGTTTTTTTTTATTTTCATTGTCTGTCTTTGTTGAAGAATATATGTCATTCACGTAACGTAAGGTAAGTGTGTGTGTGAGTGATTGGCATTACCAAAAGTTATCAAAAAAAAAAAAATCATTATTTTTGTCTCTTTTTTACGGTCATACACACACACTTACTTGCACCTAAATATGCACACCTTTCTTAACAATCGTTCGTGTTTTACTTTCGTTTCTAATTTTCCAACAAAAATAATGATAATGATAAATGTCACCATTTCATTTTCAGTGATAGTATCTCATTTGTCAGGTAAACACAAACCACACACATACACATAGATTGGAACAATGAAAAAAAAGCTTCATTATATAAGTATCGGGTGAATTATTGACAAAGATAACAAAAAAAAATCATATCCAATCGAAAGATTTTTCAGATAAAAATGATATCGATTTTACTACAAATAAACAGAATCATAAATTATCCAAAAAAAAAAAAAAAAAACCACAAATGTGATAGCCAGAATAGAACAACAAACAATCATATATCAAACAATCAGGGCGATAATGATATATATGAGTATGTGTGACGAACATTTTATTGTTCCTGGAACAAATAAAAAAAAAGATCAATTTATAACTCACGCACACACACACCAATGAACATCATTGATCAAATTGAATTGTATATAAAATAAAGCTAGTCATTTTTTTTCAAATTACACATTTCATCATCATGATCTGTGATCTGTGTCATAATGAAAACAATATGTTTTATATGATCAGATTATTACAATATCTGTGTCAGTGTGTATATGTTTATGACACTAATTTCATCATTTTTAGTTCAGAAAAAAAAACATTACATAATACAAATAATAAAAAAAAACGAAAAACTAATCATTATCATCAAAATCAACGGATAAACAAAACACAGAACATTTATGGTTCCAGGAACAAATAATATCCGGCATATATTCATTATATGTGGACAAATTTGACAAAAAAAAGTGATAAAGATGATGATAATAATAATAATTTCTCATCTTTCAAACTCTATGAATAAATTGAAATTGAATATAGTTCCGGAAACAGCAAAAAAAAATGAAACACTAAGTCACCATAACTGATGAGTTAATGTCACCAGTTGTCATACACACACAGACAACAACACACCGGACATGTAATTTCCGGACCTCTGTGTGATAATCATCATATAGCCTACGGTTAATGGAAATTTTGAATGTTTTTTTTTATTATTCAAAATCAAGAGAAAAAAAATCAACATAACCGAAACAAATTTGATCATTATTATGTGATAAATGAAAATAAAAATGGGGAGATTTAAATGGAAAATGGAAAAAAAAGGAAGCGAATCCATTATTGATTTCAATTCACAAATCCCCAGTAATGATCAGAAATTTTTTTTTTATATTTTGCAAATTTTAGTCTTTTTTTTCATTTTACGTGTATTTACTCGATTATCATTTTCATCATCATGAATGAATGAATGAATGATGGACATGAATATATTTGAAAATTTTATTCATTATTTATCATCATTTTCATCATCATGATCGATTTCCATCATCATCATCATCAATAATAATGATGATGATGATTCGAACCAATCAATTGATCTTTGGATCATAGCCATTTCCGGTGGATTATATACGTACAGAAATGTATTATATTTATTATGATCAACAAGATCTATTCATTAGAAAGAACAAAATAAAACAAAAAAAATGTTTGAATTTTTTTTTTCTATTTTAGTTCAAACATCATCATACTGGTCAATGAAAATTATTGATGATGATGATGACGATGATGATAGATAAGAAAGGTAAGATAAGTCTGAATTAAAATGATTGTAACCGGGTATTTTTGATAGATCTTGAAAAGGATCCTTACATAGAAAAAAAACCCAGTAAAAGAAGGAATGGAAAATTGATTAACGATTATCTCGTAGTGGCCAGCCTAAATGATAATGATGACGATGACATCCACATCCATACATCATTTCACATTCAACTACAACAACAACAACAACGATCAATCGGTCAACAATTGAAGATTATATATTATATACGAAAAAAAATAACAATTGAAATTGAGAGAAAACAAAAACAAAACCAAACAAAACAGGAAGCCAAATAAGATGGAACGAATGAGAGAGAAAAAAATGGCTTTTATCCCAAAATGAAACAATAGCTGCTAAATACATATGGGTAAAATCTATGAGGTTTTCACAAATGAAATGAAATGGCCAGTTCTTGTATAATAATAACACACATATCGTTGAATTACATAATCAATTCGTTATGATGATGATGAAATAGAAAAGATATAGATATATTTATTGATAAAATTCATCAAGGGTTAAGTATTAATAGCAAAAAAAGACTTATTCAACTATATCAGCTAAATTGAAATTGAATTTTTTTCTTCTCGTCTTTGATCTCGAGAATAAACAATAACAACAACAAAAGTTCAACTAAATAATATAGGTCGGTTATCATCGAAGAGAAAAAATTGACTAGACAACAAAATCCGATTATCTTTCCCACATTGAATACACACACACACACGCACACATATATGAAAAAGGATTTTACCTATCATTATCATCATTATTTTCATTTCACCATCATCATTTCAATGATGATGAAACGGAAGAAGAAAAATTGAAAAAAAAATTTAAATTTTCTACTTTCAATTACAATAATAACAACAACAACCACCACCAAGACGACGATAACAGAAAAAAAAACATTGAACAACTTGTATTTGACCGAATTCAATTTCATGTTTCAATTTTTATTCAACAAAAAAAAAAGTTCAATCCATTAAGTTCAGTGTCGTCATCATCATCATTGTTGTTCATGTTCCGTTATATGGATACAAGATATAATAAATTATTGTTACATACCAAATGTATCAACATATACAACATGATGACGACATGTTGACCAATATTATTATTATCATCATTATAATGATGATCATATTGATAAATATTTCATCCAAATGACCAATGGCCACCCAATAATAATCCATATTCATATATATTCATATTATTATTATTATTACCATCATCATAATCATTAATCCAAGTGGTGGAATGAATGAAAAAAAAAGTGATCTGAAAATGAATTTTCCCCAAAACAAAAATGATATTTGAAAATTTCTTTCCAAATATCATTTTTTTGGGCAAAAAAAAATGGAAACAATTTTCTTCTTTACAATAATCCTGAATAAATTCTCTTTCTCTCTACATCCATAACTCTCTCTCTCTCTCTCTCTCTCTCTCTCTCTCGCTCTGTGTTCGTCTCTCATTCTCTCCCACTCTTTCATTATCCAGTAAATAATGATAATTTTCATTTTCTCCACGACGACAATATTGTATATCATTATCATCATTATAATGAAAAGTTAATAGTAGCCACTGTTGAAAAATTCGTGATTTCAAGATTTTTTGTTTTCAAGGTTTTTCAATAAACAACAAACAGACAGAAAAAAAACGAAATTTTCTTAAAGGTTTTATATTAACAAATATAATGATGATGATTATTATAATTGTAATTGAATTGCATCAGTTTTTCAACTTCATCATAATCATAATTATTATAATCAATGAATTCATTCAGAATAAAATTCAGAATTTGAATTTGTAGAATTTTCATTCACTTACCTCAATATTTTTTGTATATTCTTCATTCAATTGTTCATTCATACGACTTAATTCTTCATTACGATCTAATAATGCTTTACCTAATTCAGCGGCTAATATTAAATCTTTTTCTTTTTTAGCTAAACGTGATAATAATATATCACTGTTAGTATTGGTAGTGGCAGATGATTGACTAGTATAAATTGAATTCGTATTCATAATTGGATTCATATTTTCATTATTAGTAATAATATTGTTGTTGTTGTTGTTGGTGATAACTATACCATCGTCATCATCATCATTATCATTATCGATATTACGTTGCCGTAATTCATCAATAAAATCATCCAAATTTCCCCCATACATCGATGGAATAGATAATGATGGTGATGATGATGACGATTGAATACTGTGGTGATTATTGATCGTTTTTGTTGTCGATGATGATGATGATGATGATGATGACAATGATTTTTTAATATCACCATTATCATCATTATCACTGATAATGATTTGATGGCTATTGTTGTTGCTGGTGACATTTGATGATAATTTAGAATGTTGATGTTGATGTTGATGATGATGAATAATGTTGTCATGGAAAATTTCTTTTGTAGACATGACATGTCATGACAAAACAATTACAATTTAAAAGAAAAAATTTGATGAGCAACAAACTAAAAAAAAAATCAAAACTAGATATGGATTGATTCTTTGTAACAAGAAAAAAAATGAAAAAAAAATCGAATGTTTCAAAACATTCGAATTCACACACACACACACAAACAACGCAGTTGGTTTTTTTTTTGGATTTCAGGTGAGCTTAATATTGGATTGTCAATCAATCAAAAAAAAATTTTTGATTTTTATTTTTAACTTTTCATGGTGATTCACACACATATACGACTGAAAAAAAAATTATGACGACAATTTCATATCTTTCATCTTCGTGATTAATTGTAATTTCCAGGATATGAATTTTTTTTTTCTACAACAACAGCAACAACAACAACAACAAAAATTTTCATTCAATTATTTATCAACATTAAAGCGGGAAAAAAATGACATTGTCATCATGATCGTCATCAGATTGAATATTATCACCAGGAAACGAATATTGAGATAGAAAGAGAGAGAGCAATAAACAAACTTCAAGTGTCAATCACACGTAAATCTAATAGAATGAATGACAATGGTGATCACTTGGATGATAGATAATGACGATGATGTGAATTTCACGATGTAATCAGATTGGAAATTTGATTATTTTTTTTTTTAAAAAAGCTGTATTTCACACACATACTCACACACACAGGCAAACAAAAAATAACAAACAAAGAAATTAATTCGATCCAAAATGGAATCACCATGGAGATAACATAATAACAACATACACAAATTTGAATCCAGAATTGATCCAAGTTGGGTGTATACAGGCTGCTGTTGAACAACGCGTTCGAAATTTGAACGTTTTTTTTTGTTTGATAATACGAAGGCTAGAAATGTTGTTTATCACAAATATATCGGTGTTATATGAATATTGATTGAAATTTTTTTTTTTTTTTTTTTTTTTTTTTGAAAGAGAATGATTATGAAGATGAAGAAAGAGAAAGCGATCGCGATACAGCGATTTTTTTTCAATGATATCAAACGGGTTTATCGATGATTATTAATCGAACGAACAAAAAAAAACAAAACAAAAGGTTGACACAATCACAGCTAAACAGAAAAAAAAGAAAAAAAAATTGAGAAAAACAAGACAAACACAAAAAAAAGTCAATCACGAATTTGTAAATGGTTTGAGTATAACAGATTTAATGGTGATATATACGAGAGAGAGTTCCATCTCCAACACATAAAACCAGACAAAACCATACACGAGAACAAAGACCTGAATTCCCATAAAGACCAAAGTCATCTGGTCATCTATGGGTGACTATCACTATACTACTTACATTTTGGTTGAATGAACATACATAAATCCAGAAGACATCCGTTTTTTATTTTGGTGGTGGTGGTGACTATTAAAAAAAAAACACATATTCACATGATGAACCACAACAACGACCAAACAACCGGACGACAGATGGCTGAATGAATGAATGAATGAAATCTGGATTGCATTCGAATTGCAATCACCAAAAAAAAAAGAAAAAAAGTTTGATGGCCACAGGTTTTTCATTCATTCAAGTTTTTGATATTTTTCTCTCTCTCTCTCTGTCTGTCTTTGTCTCTCAATTCACTTCAATCATATCGTCTGTGTGTCGATGTATTGCAATACCTATGATCATCATCATTTTGTTCTACACACACACACCTGTCCAGGTGAGAGACAGAGAGAGAGAGAGAGAGAGAGAAAGAAAGAGAAACCATTTGATATAGTAACGCGTAATGTATTGAAATGGAAAATTACCAATTTTTTTTTTGAGAATAATCGATTACAATCGATAGATGTCGTTCATCATATCACAATCATTCATGTTTTTCTATTCATGCATGGTTTTTTTTTTGTTGACATTTGATCATCATCATTTATTTAAATTTTTTTGTTTTTTTGTTCAAGAAAAGTAATAAAAAAATAAAATAAAATAAAATCTAAAAAATGGAATCCGATGAAGCAGTTATCTATAAATTATGGCGTATACGTAAAACCGTCATGCAATTATGTAATGATCGTGGATATCTTGTAACACGTGATGAAAAAGAACAAACATTGGATCAATTTAAAGAACAATATGGTGATAAACCAAGCGAAAATCATCCATCACGTAGTGATTTAATCGTACTGGTTTCACATATGAATGATCCAACTGGTAATCTATTTATAAATTTTTTCTTGAAAATTTAAATTCAATTTTATTAAATTTTCCATCATTCCCCCCCCAATTCAGATCAAATGTTTGTATTCTTTCCGGATGAACCAAAAATCGGCATAAAAACGGTCAAAAATTATTGTCAACGTATGCAAGAAGAAAATATAACACGTGCTATGATTGTAGTACAACAAGGAATGACACCATCAGCTAAACAGGCATTAGTGGATATGGCACCAAAATATATTCTTGAACAATTTTTAGAATCTGAATTATTGATCAATATAACTGAACATGAATTAGTACCACAACATATTATATTGAATGTAGAAGAAAAAGCTGAACTATTAGCACGTTATAAATTGAAAGAAAGTCAATTAATGAGAATACAAGCTAGCGATCCGGTTGCACGTTATTATGGATTGAAACGTGGCCAAGTAGTAAAAATCATACGACCATCAGAAACGGCTGGACGTTATATTTCTTATCGGCTAGTTGTATAGAAAAATTAATCATTTGTTTTTTTCATCACAATTTAAAAATCTGAAATCATTTTCATTTAATCATCATTTTGTCATTTCAATAAAACAAAATTTTTTTTTTTGTTGAAATTTTTCTTGCCTTACAAAAATCCTAATTTTCGATTCAAATTACGATAATTTTTCATTGCTTTCATAACACCTTGTGCTACATCTTCAGCCGTTTTTGTTTGGCCATAATAATCGACTAGTTGACCTTCCGGATTAATCAAATAGGTAATAATTGTATGATCAACAATATAATCATTTTCATGATCACGTGGTCCAGCTGAATAATATACACGATATGCACGTGTTGCTTGATTAATCTGTTCTTTATTACCGGTAAGACCGATAAATTTTGGTGAAAATTCGTGGATATATTCACGTACAGCTTGAACATTATCACGTTCTGGATCCACTGTAATAAATACCGGTAGTATTGGATCCGAATGTTTATCCTGTTCAATCAACTCAACGGCTTTAACAATTTTTTCCAATTCATCTGGACATACATCTGGACAATGTGTGAAACCAAAATAAATCATTGCCCAACGGCCTTCAAGATTGGTTGATGAATATGGTTTTCCATTATGATCGATTAGATCAAATCGGCCACCAACAGCTGTTTCACCTAACGCTTTTTTACGTTGTCTTTCCATTTGTTTCAATTTTTCATTTTTCAAATGTATCATGAAACCGGCAAATAATGAAACTAATACACCAGATATGATGAATGCTTTCCAAGTGAAAAATGCACGTTTACTTTCATCACTTTTTCCCGTTGATAACCATAGTATTGTTCCGGAAGAATGATTCGAATGATGATGATTGAATTTAATTCGAACAATCATCGATCGATTGTTTGATGAGAGAGCGGTAAAATTTCGAGTAGATGTAAAAATTTTCATCGATAATCCATGATTTTGATGAATTAATCGCCGAAATAGATGATGGCTTGATCTTAAAATTGTTAGATTCATTTTGTAATCGTATGTAATCGTCTGATATACTTCGATATATGATCACTATCAAACGACCGAAACAACACGCTTATTTGGGTAGTGTCACTGCAGTCGAAATTGTTTTTTTTTCAAAACGATGCATTGATATTGTCAAGTCACGTGGATACCATCACCATCAATCATCAACACGATTTAATGTTCCAAAAAGAATTTATACAACATAAATCATGAATCCCGAAACAAGTCGTACCCGTACGGTTTTAGTACAATTTAAAACCGATAACGATGAAACAATTGGTGCACCATTCGATGTTCCTATTGATATTAGTGCAGATAAATTACAATTAATTTGTGATACATTTCAACAGACCGAAGAATCATTTCGACAACCATATTTATTCTTTATACAGGATACTGAAATCAAAACAACACTTGCCGATTGTATTGATCAATTTGATGGTGATCAAATTCAGCTTGAAAAATGTGTAGAAATTGTTTGTGCAGCACAAGCTTTATTTCATGTGGAATCTGTAACACGATGTTCCAGTTCATTGGCTGGCCATTCCGATGCCATTGTATCGGTTGCATTTAGTCCAGATGGTAGTTCATTAGCCACCGGTTCTGGTGATACTACCGTACGATTTTGGGATGTATTGACCGAAACACCATTTCGCCAATGTCAATCACATAAACATTGGGTATTGGCTATTGCATGGTCACCAGATTGTATACGTCTTGCATCTGCTGATAAAATTGGTGCCATTTATGTTTGGAATACTAAAACCGGTGAACAAATCGGTGGATGTTTACGTGGCCATAAACAATGGATCAATGGATTAGCATGGGAACCATGTCATTCGAATATTGAATGTCGACATCTAGCAAGTGCATCAAAAGATACATCAATTCGAATCTGGGATGTTATTCTTGGCCAATGTCTTTATACGCTTAGTGGTCATACACAAAGTGTTTCATCAATTAAATGGGGTGGTACTGGACTTATCTACAGTGGATCACATGATCGTACGATTAAAGTTTGGAAAGCTGAAAATGGTATTCTATGTCGTACATTGAGTGGACATGGACATTGGGTCAATACATTGGCATTATCCACTGAATATATCATGAGAATTGGATTTTATGATCCAACTAATCAACAAAAACTGAATGCATCATCATCACAAGAATTACAAGAAAAAATTCAAAAACGTTATGAACAAATACGATTACAGCATGAACGTTTAGTTTCTGGTTCAGATGATTTTACATTATTTCTTTGGAATCCTGAAACAGGAAAAAAACCAATTTGTCGTATGACTGGTCATCAACAATTAATCAATGATGTAAAATTCTCACCAGATGGTCGTCTTATTGCAAGTGCATCATTTGATAAATCAATTAAATTATGGAATGGTTTCACGGGAAAATTTCTAACATCATTACGTGGCCATGTACAAGCTGTTTATCAAATTGCATGGTCAGCTGATAATCGATTATTAGCCAGTGGTAGTGCTGATTCAACATTAAAAATATGGAATATCAAACAAGCTAAATTATTACATGATCTACCTGGTCATTCTGATGAAGTATTTGCATTGGATTGGAGTCCAGATGGTTTGCGTGTTGCTAGCGGTGGTAAAGATCGTATACTAAAAATGTAAGTCATTTTTTTCAATCAACAAAAAAAAAATTCTGTTTGACTAATTATTATTTTATTTATCATCATAATTTTTACTTAGATGGCGAAGATGAAATAAATCAATTTATCAAAGAATTTTCCATTTTTTTTATATAGATATTGTAATGTATTAAAAAAAAATAACTTGTTGAATGTTATTGATGATGAATAAATTATTATCGATTTCAATAATTTGAATGTTCCGGTGCCGATGGTTCTTCCATCATATGATGAGGAAAACTATTTATTGAATTTATATCTGATTCATCTGTAGTCGTGGTATTCGTATTTGTTGTTGTAGTACCCGGCAAAAATGTTATAATTGAACCATTATCATTATCATCAAGCATAGAAGATGCATTATCATCATTATAATCATTTGAACTACTATCATAAGGACGATTTTGATGTTCCGGTCTTTGATTAGGTGTCATACCAAGACCAAATGATTTGAGTCGTACCATTTCAAGTGATAGGCCACAATTATATGATAAACGACATCCATTATGAATGGTGGCACCACAATTTTTACAAATTTTTGCTTTCGAACCAATCGTTATTGATTTAGCACAAGCAACACAAATGTCTGATAATTTTATTGTTTTCGATGTGAAATTATGTTCACCACCCATTTGTTCGAAATAACTTTTGGTCTTTAATTGTGTTTCAAGTTTTCGAACTTCTTTTCTCAATTTTTCCACTGTATAAAAAGAAAAAAAAATTAAAAGAATTTTTAGACAAATTAAAATTCAAAAACAATATACTAACCATAACTAGTACGTTCATCCAATTCATTAATCATTTCATTTAATCGTACATTTAAAAAATTATTCTTTTCTCGTTCATTTTTCAATTTACGTTCCAATTCTTCAGTCAATGATTTTGTTGATGATTGATTACTATTGATTAATTTTGAACCAAATGAAAATAACATAAATGGTTTTTTCTTCTCCAAACATTTACAATTGGATTGTATAAAATCAATTAGTTTCAATTGTTGTGAAATGGTTTCTTCATGACGATAAATCTCTTCAGATTTTTGTTCCAAATTATTATTCAACAATTGTAAACGTTCATTCAACAGTTCAATATCATTGGCCATTGATTCACATTTTGCTTCCAATTCTAAACGTTCTTTACTTATTTGTGAAATTTTAGTTATATGTCCAGCAGCCTCTTCTTTGATGGCAACCAATTCTTGTTCTCTATTATCAAAAATATCTTGCTGACCATTCATTTCATGTTCCAGTCGTTCAGTTTTAGATTGTTCAATCATTAATTGCCGTTGTAGACGATTATTTTCCATTTTTTCATTTTCCACAATCATTTCTGTTTGTTTTTGTTGTTCAATCAATTTAGCTTGTAATTCTTCCAATTCATTACGTAATGTTTCATTCTTCTTTTTCAATTCCATTAGCTGACTATTCAATACAGAAATAGCATCCGATGATTGTGATTTTTGTTGATGTAAAAGTGTTGGAAATTTTATGTTATATTGATCCAGTTGTTCTTCACAACATTTCAATAGTTTACGATATTTTTCAATCTTGTTCTTTAATTGTTCATTTTCATTATTCGAATGATTCAAATTATTTGTTGTTTTATCCACCAAATAATGTAGATCAGCATTTTTTCGTTTACATGTTTCAACTTCTTTCATCAATGTATCGATTCGTCTGGTTAGTTCACCAGTTTTCGAACGTAATTTTCGTTCATTTTCGGAT
The DNA here is from genome assembly GCF_024713945.1 of Dermatophagoides farinae. Taxonomy (NCBI): domain Eukaryota; kingdom Metazoa; phylum Arthropoda; class Arachnida; order Sarcoptiformes; family Pyroglyphidae; genus Dermatophagoides; species Dermatophagoides farinae. The sequence goes on along the minus strand of NC_134683.1, from coordinate 3,746,548 downwards.
GATTCCTATACAAGAAATAGAGAAAAAAATCAAAAACCAAAAAAAAGAAGAAGAGAATTAATATAAGATTTTCTTTTAAATTTATTAAATTTAGATGATTATAATTCAAAATATTTTTTTTCAAAAAAAATTGAGAATGGAAAAATTTTCAAATAAACAAACAGAAAAAAGAAATTAGTAACTATCAATAGAAAATTCAATAGAATTAAACTGACTATGACTATATATGCTGCACGGATAAAGAATTATCACATAACTGAATTTAGAAAAAAAAATTAACTAAAAGAAAAAAAAAGAAAGCCCTCATCTATAAGTAACTAAATAAGATTTAACAAAATTTTGATGACAATCAATCAGCCTTTCCGGATAAATTATCACTTGTAGCGATAAAATGATGATGAAAATTATTGCTACTGGAAATGGATAAATTTCCAACAATCGATAGCTGAAAATAGCCAACCATATTTGATGGTTGATTCGATGATCCGGAAGTAGTGGCAGTAATAGCAGAATTTGAATTTTGTTGATCATCGAAAAAATTATTAGCATTTGCATTCACCTTTAATTTCAGATTGAAGTTATTATTATTTTCATCGACCAAACATTTCAGGTTCTAGAAGTGTAAAAAATAGAAAAAGAAGATGGATATGTTAGAATGAATTTTTATAATACAAAAAAAAAAAAAAACAAAAACAAAATACAAACCACAATTTCGGTGTCTTTTCGCTCAATTTCTTGTTTGTTTTGATCCAATTCAGATCGATATGTTGAAACCATTTCGGAATAGCCATTCGAACGTTTCTTTTCATCAACTAATGATTTTTCGTAATCAGTTAATTTCTGTTTAATTTCACTCAATTCGGTACGTAAAATATTACAGATTTCAGTCTTATTTTCCAGTTTACGATTAACAGCACGCATATCACGTTCACTAATGATCAATTTTGATTTCAATGTTTGAACATCATCGTTATCATTATCACTGCTACTGTAAAGACCACCATAACCGCTAGTGAAATTTTCATCCATCATTTTACCATGTGGTAATATTATTTCGGCTGTCGATGTTGTTGACGATGTTGATTTGATTGGTGTTGCCATTTCTGCGACTTCTTTTTCAAGCTTTTCATTCTTTTTTCGTAATTCAGAAATTTTCGATTCTTTTTCATCCGATTGCCGTTTTTGCTTATCGATAGCCTTTTCAAGTTCGGTAATTTTCAATTTTTGTTTACGAATTTCTTCATTTCGATCATTACATTCATGTTTTGATTTTCGTAAATCATTTTCAATTGTTTTTCTTTGTGCTTCATTCTGTTCAATACGATTTTCCGATGTTTCTACACGTGTTTTAAGATGTTTATTTTCACGTTCAAGTTCATCGTTTCGTTCTTCCAATCGTTTAATTTCAGCTTTAAATTTTTGTTCTTGTTGTTGATCGATTTTTTCATTTTTTACCGTTTCTTTCGATGATGATGATGATTTAATGGTTTTTTCGATTGATTCATACTTGATGCGCCATGTTTGAATCTCGGATTTATGTTTTTGTATCATTAACATGAATTGTTTTTCATAATGCTTTTTAATACTGTCGATTTTTTCTTCATAAACAGATTTTAATTCTTCCATCAATACCATTGCTTCAGTTTCGATTGAACGACATTCGTTGATACATTTTTGTTTCTGATCCAAATGCATTCGTTCACGATCGGCAAATTCATTTTGAAGACGTTTCATTTCTTCATTCATATCATTTTGTTGTTGTTCAAATTTATTTGCATATTCAATAAGTTCATCCAATTCTTTATTGAATTCTTTGGATAAACGACACGATGATTTTATTGGATGAACCATTTTTAAATTTTATAAAGAAAAAAAAATAAAGTTTGAAAATTACAGATTGATTAATTGATTGATTAAAAATGAATGATGATGATCAATCAATGACAATGGCAAATATTCAAATGAAAGTCATTCGAAACTCATTTCAAACTCATTCGAACGAATGTGATATAGAAAATACGTTTCAATTTCAAAATTGTCACTGTCAAAACAAGCAAACAACAAAAAAAAAACAGTCATTTAAAGCACACCATTTGTAACCGAAATATTCAATTTTCGTTACAAACGTTTCTGATTGGTTGATTTAATAAATTTTTTTTGGTCACATTCATCGATGACGTAACATATATAATTTTTAACGCCATTTTTTACCTTTTAGTGTGTGTAATATATAAATATATAAAAAAAAATCAAAGAATTTTTTTCCCCATTTAAATAATGATTTTATTCTATATTAAATTTTTATAATTAAAATTCTTGAATTCTGTGAATTTTCCTATGGCCAATGAATTTTTGTGTTAAAAAAAATTTTGATTTATTAGGGCAAAAAGATAGAGAGAGAGAGAATAATCTGCGTGTATATGCATGTGAACGCTGGTCATCCTCAAGAACATTGAACACAATAGTAGTAGCATAGATTAATGATACAATTTGATTTGAAAGAGTTTGACGTTCATACGTGACGTAGGTATATAAGCATCTATTATTCAAATGACCAGATCGATCGCACTGCCACCACACACACACATACTTACATAAAACATCCATTTACTACTACTACTACTACTATTTATTTATACCTGATCTTTTATTTCTTTCAATATGTTCAATTGCTACTACTTTTTTTTCTATTAATCATGGCCGCTTTCATCATCAAATGATATATATATATAAAAATATGCGAAAAAACCATCCTCCTCCTCATGTAGTAGTAGCATAAATTAATGAATATATAACCTGTAAATGTATAACATGAACAACGTTTGTAAAATGAAAAACTAAATCTTAACTCATAAACGAAAGACGACGACAACGAGATGAGCGGCTCTCCATCATCCATCACCCTCATCATCATCATCATCATCATCTTCGTTCGTGTGTCGCTTTTTTTCAAGCAAAAGAAAAAAAAATTTTCTGTTTATCATCATCATCATCATCACCAACATCGACAACTTTTTTTTTCTAATTTTTTTTTTGTTATATTGGCCCCCATAATCATTATCGTTGTTTTGTTTGTGTGTGTGTGTGTGTTCTATAACACACTTTGAGCAGTAACAACAACAACAACAACAACAATAACGACGACGACAAAACACCGAAAAAGAAAAAAAAATGATGAAAAAATTTTATTAAATTCGGGTAGTGGTGGTGCTCTATGTGTGTGTGTGTGTATGTGTGTATGTGTGTGATCTTGATTGATTGTGAGTTCCAGAAACAAAATACGAATAAAAAAAAATTTCAAATATTCATCACATCTTTAACAATCTAAACATTTGAAAATAATACAAATGAATAGATAGATGGCTAAATACCGATGCTGGTTGAATTCTTGAATTTTTTTTTGTCTTGTATCACACATATCTGGACTAATTGTTGTTGTGGTGTGTGAATGGATTTTTCTCGTTTTTTTTACGATTTAATTGCGTTCCAAATTATATACAACCAGAAAAAAAACAACCATTATTATTATTGTGTGCTATAACTCACAATGTGTACTTCAAGACTGTATATGTAGTGATGGTGCTGGGGTGATGAATGATAATTATCGATATAAATATCAATCATCATTTTTTTTTTGTTCATTTTCCGGTCATTCATTGATGATCATCGAATGTGTGTGTGTGTGCATGGAAGAATGTATTAATTATCGAAGAATAATTCACTGCTGATATTTCAATTTCAAAATTCTTTATTGTTTTTATATATATCGTATTTATTCGTCAAAGTAAATTTCTAATCAAATCATCAAATGTTTTTATATTAGAATAAAAATTTGAAATTTTTTTTTTAAACTCAATCCAATTCATCATTTTCTTCTATAAATACTACTACTGTTGCTGCTACTACTACTACTACTACTACTTTCATCGATGTTATATTATTCTTCTTAAGGTTTTTTGTCATATATAAATTATTAATTAATTAATTAATTTAACGATGATAATCATGATGATGATTTTGAAAATTTTCTAAATATACAAAATTATGGCCGATAACATTATTATTGATGACATGAACACATTTATGAATGACCCAATCATCATCATCAATCGATTTAAATTATTTGCCCAAAACAACATAACGATCATTGAAGATAATAATAAAAATCGACTACAATCAACAATATGACTCAAACGACATATTTTCTAACCAACGGTAATAGTCTTGAAGATTGTCATACAAATTTTTTCGCTTTGGTATGTATCTGATTGATTTGATTTGTTGTTGATTGATTGATTCATTTATTGTTTGTTTATATAAATAAATTATTAAATAGGCCGATTTATGCGGTATAAAATGGCGACAATTTTCATGTGACAAAAACTTTAATGATCTTAATGATGATCCAATATTATCATCATTTTCAAAATGTATAAATGCCAATCTTTTATGTGTTTGGCGTCGTATACGTAATACAAATTCATCATCATTATCGACAAATACTCAGGATCATCCCCATCAACAACAACAATATCGTGATCTAAATTATTATACAAAAGAATTATGGATATTCTGGTATGGTGATGAACCGGATCTAAAAGATTTGGTTACACCAAATCTTAAAGGTAATTCATTTATTTATTTATTTAATGAAAAAATCCAATGAATACAAAACAATGATTATAATACCTATACAGAAGGTGAACAAGGATCCTGGGAAAGTGGTCTTTCATATGAATGTCGAACATTATTATTCAAAGCATTACATAATCTAATTGAAAGATGTCTACTATCGAAAGGATATTCACGTATTGGCCGTTGGTTTTTTCAGACAAAAAATCGATCACCACCATCATGTTACAAAGAAACAACAAATCAATCATCAACAACAGCAGCTACAGCAAATGATACATCAATGAGTGATATTCTAAAAGAAGGAACACAGATAACATTTCGTTTTAATTTTTTCCTACATGGTGATAGTAATGTTTGTGCAAATGTCGATGTACGACAACATTCATCGATTAGATCAATCACACGTGATGATCTACATATGGCTCAACAGATTCCTGATGGAATGCAAGGTAAACATTGTGTGTGTGCTTGTGTGCATGAATTTGAATAATTTACAAATCTTTTTTTTTTATTTAATCAAACAAATAACAGTATTGCTATCTCCATATGGCGTACAAGGCTATCTAACTGGCTATGTATATAAAGATAATGATCAAAATGTTCAGAAATTTTTATCCGATTGGAATAAGATTTATCCATTGCCATCAAATACAAATAATTCATCATCATCATCGAATTCTTCATCAAGTGCTAATAACAGTAACAATAATACAAATAATCAGCAAAAAAGTGCAAAAGATAAATCTACATCATCAAATTCAACATCGGATAATGATCATTTTGGATCAGATTTATCACAAAAAGTAGTCGAAATTATTGTCGATAATTGTCGTTTGAAATATCCGGCAAGTTATGTATTTGTAACGGATGTTGATGCACAAATATTTCGTGCAAAACATTCATTTCAATCTCCAACATCACAGAATTCAAATAGTTGTCCACCACCATCACCGTCGTCGAATATGATGGAAAAAGCAAAAAATCTATTCGAATTGTCCATACAATTACAAAAAGAATCGGATGAACACCTGGAACAGATTAAATTAATAATGACACCATATTATAATCAACAACCAAATGATAGTTATTATTTACGAAAAAATTTCAATCGAATAATGAATATTTGTGATCAACGTGATAGCGATAAGAAAAAGAAACAAAATGTAACAACAACCATGACGGATGACGAAGAAACATTATCATTATTAAGGCGTAATTGTGATTGTCCAAAATGTATGAATCAAAATCGTCGACATTCATCTAAATTATCATCATCAAATTCTACTACATCATCATCCCTATATTGTTCATCATCATCATCATCATCGGGAAAAAATATTGGTAAAGATATGAAAAAATGGTCATCATCAACATCACCATTATTGAAAAATTTATCATCAATAAATTCAACACCATTTCATCATCGTACATCGACAAGAATTGATTTAAATCATCATCAATTTAATCTGCTTACCACACCAGCTGTTTGCAGTAAATCTAATAATAATGAAGAATCATCAAATCATCAGCCCAATAATAATAATAATAATAATAATAGTTCAAGCGGTATTTCTCATCCAACACAATCATTTAAAAATACAGCTGGTAATGTTGGTGGATCAACAACATCAACATGTGATCCATCATCAAATTCATTTGCCCAGCAACAACAACAACAACAAGATCATCATAATCCACAATCAAATCATATGCAAATTGATTTAGTAGCTAATAATCAGATTGATTCAAGGTCACAACAACAACACCCACAGCAAACGCCCATATCACTCCCACCGCCACTTCCAGCTCCTCCAATAGTAAAAGAAGAATCAGCATTGGCCAGTTTAATTGCTGCCAGTACATCAATTTCTAATAATAATCAAATGATTCATTTATCAAGTCCAATAGGAATATCATCATCATCAAAAGATTCAAATAATAATCATAATGTTGATGGTATGAATGAATCGAATAATAATGCTCAAGGTGATAATAATAATAATAACGAAAGAAATGGCCACAATAATAATAAACGAAATAAATGTTCATCATTCTATGATGATGATCTAACATATCGATTACGTACCGGTCTATTATATGATTTTAGTCATGAAAACTTATTGAATGGATGGGATAGTGATGTACCAAGGAAAAATCGTCGTTTTAAATCCAACCATACAATATATCGTGAAACAAATAATCATCAAAAAGATGATCAAAACCATATGAATGGTGGTATTGTTGATGATGATGATCATCATTATTATCATCAAAATAAGATATTTGATCAACAAAATGATGATAAAATATCTGCGGCAAACACCGCTTCGTCTTCTACACCGATGATAAATAGATTATTAAATAGTAGTACGATTAATAGTAATAATACATCGGAAATTCTTCGTTCAAATCTTTCCGGTCCTGGTGGTGGTAATAATGTTATTCCACCACTTATGAATGGTGGAATCGTATCACCATCATCATTGGATCATAATCATAACAATAATTTGAACAACAATACTAATAATGGATCACAATTTTCTTCATTAAAATCAAAATTATCATCAACTGATAGTGAAATGATAAAGAATACAGTGGTCAATTGTCATAGTCTTAATGGTGGTGCTTTTGGTGAAAAATTGGTCGTTAATCATAATGGTAATTTATTCGTTAAAAATGGTGAAATTCTACCAAGTGATTTGGAGTTTTTAAATTCACCATTGGAAGAAGAACAACAGCATCTACAACAACAACAACAAACAATGAATGCTCAAGCTAATCACAAGAATAATATTAATAATACTACTACGAATTCAATAGATGCAACGGAAACAACAGCGTCCACATCGACATCTAATAATTCAACTTCCGTTCTTGGTGTTGCTGAATTGAGTCGAATGTTTCCAACACCACCATCATTGGAAGCAATGGTATCATCACCATCAAGTTCATACGTAACTGAAGTGGCAACAAATAAATCGTCGATTAATGATAACAAAAATTGTAATGAACCTGATTCAGATTCAACAATTGTTAACAATAATCATCATGTTAGCCAAAATATTAATCGAATGGAAACGCAATCATCATTATCATCATCATCAACGACAACAGCAATGATTTCACATTCATCAACATTAACACCATTAAATGATGGTGAATCAAAAGATTCAGCGTTAGTTTATATGCCACCTGTTCAATCCGTATTCATTACATCGGATAAATATGCACCATTAGGTAATGTTGAATGTAAAAATACATTACCACCAAATTTCCATTATAAACATAATGTCCATCATCAACGATCATCCAATTCTCGTAATAATCATCACCATCATCATCATCAGGCAACACCACATCATCATCATAATCATTATCAACAACCAATGGCACATCACCCTCATCATCATCCAAATATGAGAAGCTTTTCTCCTAGCATGTCACCATTTTCTGGTGGTCATCCATTGCAACAGCAGCAACAACAATCTTTCCTAAAATCGAATCAAAAATTTCCTCCGAATTATCCAATGCAACATCAACAACAACAACATAATATAAATAGCCCAAAAATTGGACAACCATTTCCAAATACAATGATTCGTGGTCCTCGTGGCCCATCGAATTTTCCAATATCACCAATGACACCAGGTCCACCAACATTGCCATCTCATTCAATGCATCCATCTCATCCAAGATTACGTCAACAAATTAGTCCTGTTCCTAGCGGTGGTGGTGGTGGCGGTAGTCATAGTCCATATGCATTAATGGATGGCAATATGAATTCACCTGGATCAATGATTGATAATCGTCGGTCACCTTTTATGTTTACACAACAACAACCTCCATCATCTATGATGATGGCTAAAAATCCAATGATGATGAGTCCATATGGTGGACCACATCCATCACATATTCATCATATGGCTAATGATGGTCATCATATGGGGTCAATGACAATGGAATGTAATTCATTGATGCTTAACTTGTTGCTATCGGATTCTATGTTCAACTTGTTCCGTGATCATAATTTTGAAAGCTGTTCGATTTGTGTCTGTAACATGAATATCAAAGGTAATGATTTCGGTACATATCTACCTGAACATCTTACCCAAAGAGATCATATGCAACAACAACAACAACAAAATTCCGATCAATACTATCAAACATGTACCTGTGGTTTTAGTGCCATTTCTAATCGTCATCTTAGTTATTTTGCTGGTTTATTCTATGAAGATGAGGTTGAAATTACCGGTGTATATTATGATCCTATTGAAGCAAATAAAGAGAATCTATTAATGTTACCAGATACGCAAAAAGATTCTACGAATCAACAGCTTGAAGCATTTATCGATAAAGACTTGATGAAAAGTCTAGCCACCGTTAATGATGATCAATTTATTAAACTTTTATTAAATCAATCGACAACGATATTTCCATCGGCATCAACATTAGCTAATCTTATGTACTGTGATCGTCGTCGCCAATATTGGCATTCGACATTTAACATGAAAAACAACAACAAATCTAATCAAATGGAAAAGCTTCGAAATCCATTACGATTAATGTATGAAGATTTTTCAGCAATCATACAAATGTCTCTGCAAATAACTAGATCCGATCATTCATCAGGATCTAATACACCAACAGGTAAATTATTTCAACATGGCGGATGGTCTAATGGTTGTCATACACCAACGCCCACACATATTGGTGGTCATCCACATCATCCAGGTTCATCATCGAATCGTCAATCTCTTTTACATGATTGGCAATTTAGAAAATCTAATTATCCAGTTAATAATCATGAAGTGATGCTTACATTGAAAACATTACAGCCATTAATGCAAGAATCTGTACAACGTAAAGGATCATTGAATGAAGTGACATATAATACGGTTAAAGGACCATTAACTTGGAGACAATTTCATCGATTAGCAGGTCGTGGAACCGAATGTCAATGTGAACCACAGCCTATACCATCTTTATTGGTTGGATATGACCGGGAATGTGTTGCATTAAGTCCATTTGGATTAAAATTTTGGGAGAAATTATCATTGGAACCATTTGCTATTACACGTGATGTTTACTATGTAGTCATTACACCAGCTGATATGGAATCACAACTTTCAACCATAAGAAATTTTTTCAAAGAATTATCCGCTACATATGAAATTCTTCGTCTTGGACGACATACTCCATTGGGAAAATTATCCACCGATTCTGGTATCTATGTCGTTAGTAACAATGGTAATGGACAGGGAAAATTTAATAATAATAATAATGATTATCAACATTCAATGGATGATTGGTTTCAACAATTGGGCGATAGTAATCTTGCGCAGAAAATTCGTTCATTTGCACATGCATTATATGAACTATTACCATCATTCACACCATCATCTGTTGGTGATCGTTCAATGAAATTGGAAAAATCTTCAAATTCACATTCAACAACAATAGGTCAACAACAACAGCATCAGCATGAAATGTCTTCATCATCATCATCATCATCCAATAATAATAATAATAATAATGGAAATTCAAATAATCATCATGTCACAATGAATGGTACATCTTCTTCATATACATCATCAAATGCAACGACATCATCAGCATCGTTATTATCTTCATCAACTTCATCGGCAACTTCATTCAATGCCAATAATAATAATAATAATAATCCTCAACAGCAACAACAAAAATCATTAAATAACGGTATGAATAATAATGGTCAGCAGCAAACACAACCAGATGGTAATGTCAATCCCAATAATAATAATGGCAATCAAATTCTAAATGATTTAGATACATCACATGGATCATTAAATCAAGAACAAAATCATTCAAGTTCATCATCGAATGCATTTCAACCATATGATGAAGAAGAAGATCCACATAAATATCCATCAGTAATGATCTATGTATTGGAATCATTCTCACCATTAGGTAAAGAAATGGCACGATTTGGTTCGATTGGTCTATTGAAAACATTTGCAATGTTGAAAAAATATTTTCCCGAACAAATGCGTAATAATGTACATGTGCAAATGTTATCGATTGATTCGGTTTGTTCAAATGATAAAGATTTTCGTGATTATTCACGTCTTTCACAATTGAAAGAATTGGCATTTGCTGTGTATGGCCAATGTAAACAACAATTGGTCGTACAATCGAATATTAAAAGTTTAACCGGTTTAGGACCAGCAGCATCGTTTGAATTATTTTTGAAGAATAAAACATCAGGTTTCAATCGAACCGAATTATTTACAACACCTTATATTCTGGCATCATTAAAAGATAAACAAACCGAACTTACCGAAACATTTGGAGATAGACGAGAAAAATCACAGATTCTTTATTGTAGTTATTGTTTAACGGAAGATAAAAAATGGCTTATTGCATCATGTACAAATGATCGTGGTGATATTTTACATACAAAAGTTATCAATATCACTATACCGAATCGTATGAGACGAAGAAAAGCATCTATACGTAGATTTGGATTAGATAAATTGATGAAATTCATGCAGACCGTAATGGCCGAATCAGTAATGCCATGGCGTCTAATAATTGGTCGTGTTGGACGTATTGGTCATGGTGAATTGAAAGATTGGACATTTTTATTAAGTAAAAAATCATTGCTTAAATATAGTCGACAATTACGTGAAATGTGTGATCAATGTCGATATGTTGGACCAAATGATCAGCCAGCCATTTATTCGGCATGTTTAATATCATTAGAGGCTGATACGGCATTACGTGTGTTTCCAAATTATTATACACCGGATGAACGATTTAGTAGTTCGTGCAATACATGTGGTCTTTCAACGCCTGAAGATGCATCGTGTACACATATTTTGGTGTTTCCAACATCGGCTACAACACAATCATCACATACAAATTTCAATCTAAATGATGAATTTTTCAGTAATTTAGATGATAATAATCTTGAATCGGATATACCGGTTGAAGATGATTTTCTTGATTTTTGGGCCGACGATTTATTATTACAACACCGTGAACCGGATAGCCCAAGTAATCGACAAATGTTTGATACATCCAATTCATTAAAGGTATTTTTTTTTGCTTGTGAAAGGAATTTTGTATTTATATTTGTATTAAATTCTTTATTTTTTTTTGTTCACACAGAATTCTAGCCTTATGGACGTTGATCAAGATGAACCTACACAATTATTACAACAACCATTGGCATTAGCATTTTATGTTTCAACTGCTCGTACTGGACCATTACCACGTTGGTTTTGGGCCCATTGTCCTCATTTGGAGAATACATGTCCTGTTTTCCTAAAGGTTTGTATTTTTTTTTTTTTGTTCAGTCAAAAATTTATCCCTGCTAATAAACGATATTTTTTAATCCAATAAATAGTCCGCTCTATTGATTCATACACCATCAGTACAACAAAATACCGATGATCTTTTACAATCAAATAATCGTGATGGACATTCACTTGATTCAAATCTTACTACTGATGTTTTAAGGTATGTCATTCGATTGATTTTTTTATTCTCATTTCTCATTGCTAATCGTAATATTTTTTTCTGTTTAAAAAAAATTAGATATTCACTTGAAGGCTATAATGCATTATCATGGCTTATACTTGATCCATTAACCAATGATAGATTATCATGTCTGCCGTTACATATACAAGTATTGATGCAACTTTATCATACAATACAGACACTGGTCCAATAATAATGAATTTAATGTGGAAAAAAAGTCATCAAAATTGTTATTGTTATTGTTTCTGTTGCTACAGATATTCAATTCATAATTATACACAATTTGAAAACAATCAATGTACAAATGTCCTTATGGTAATAATCGATGAATCACAAACAAACAAACAAAAATTGTACAAATGTTTCCATACCAACACAATCGTCGATTTATTATTTTAGGTACATTATTATTATGTTTAAAAAAAAAAAATTTCTTTCAAAATTCAAATTGAGATTTGAAATGACGAAACATTTTATTATTATTATTATTATCATTATTGCTGTTCCAAAACAAAAACAAAAACAATTGTAAATAGCCCCAATCAATTGATGATCATCTCAACAATCACCATCACCATCTACATAATAAGAGACGATACATATAATTTTTATTATTTATTCGTTCACACATCATATATGATCAAAATATTGATGATGTGAAACAAAACAAAAAAAAATATTTGCATATTCATCTCATCTCAATCACTCAATCATTGATTTGCTTAATTATATTATTATTATTATTACATTATTTAATTTTCCATTTTTCTTCTTTCTTTTTCTTTCGATAATTATTATTATAAATTATTCACAAAAAATATTCATGATTCATTCATTCATTCCATTTTTTTTTTGCTTAATACATTATTCTTATTACATTATCATCTCAGAAAAAAAATGATGATGATGATGATGATAATTACAAATAAAATGTTACTATATCAAATGCAATGGCATTATATTTGCCAATTAAAAAAAAAAAAAAAAAAAAAAAAATTCAATAAAAACAATGAAATAATAATGATAATAATTCATTTTATATAAAACATTTTCGAATTCGTTGACCATATCGTTCATGAAGATCGGCAAATGTTAATTGTTCTTGAACATGATCATCTGGCCGTTCATCAAATGGATTGAAACGTTGTTGTTGTTGTTGTTGTTGTTGTTGTGTGGAATCTGATCTTGATAGAATTGGACTTGAAGTGGATTTCGAATGATCACTATCGTTAGTTGCTGTTGTTTTGTTGTCATCATGATTCAATTCACTAAGTCTATGTTCAAGTTCAGATACGACCATTTTAAGATAATCATATGATGCACAGCTCAAAGCTTTAATCCATTGTTCCATATCCGAATGATTATCGGTGGCCAATATATATGATTTCAATGGTTTTCCAGTAATACGGCTAATACCGAAATCAATTTTAAATGGAAATCTATCATCGGCTAGACTTTCGATTATTTCGACACGATAACCATCCAATATAATTAGACCGGTAGGTTCACGATCATTACGTTGATTATAATAGAACAGAAGATTTTCTTTCAATACAAACCATTTCTTTTGAAATGTTTTCTTTTCATCATTCCATTGTTGTAGCCAACCACATTGATCAATAGGATTTTGATCATTCGATTGAGCAATATGTATGAGACAACGATCATTTAATTTCATTTTCATTATTATTGAATCTTATTCATGGATGGATTATCATGGATTATCATGGCTAATTTCGGTTTCGTAAATCCATTCATTCAACACATACACAATGAAATGAATCCCGAATTTTGTGATCAAATCAAATCAAATCAAATGTTGTTGGTTTAAACTTTAAAGCTTGAGCATCATAAACATTTTTCTTATTAATATTAATCATCATGATGATCAGTCAATAGATGGCATGATTTCTTGATATTTCGGTAATGGAAAAACAAGACGTACAAAATGTATATATTAAGATTACTCTCATTAACATCATCAAACAGAACAAAAAACTACTGAATAGACCATGTCATTAATCATCATATATTATATCATCATTATTATTTTCCGAATTAAATTATAAATTAAAATATTCATTCAGAACATGTTGAATTTTTGTTTTGTTTTTTGTTTTGTTTTCTTCATGAAAAGTATATGAAATTGAATGATTCTCGAGTGTTTTTTAAAAAAAACAATCGAAACGCTGTACAAATATAAATATTGTTGTTGACTAAAACCAAAAGTGCAGAATTTTGTTGTTGTTGTTGTTTTTTTCATAACACATAAAATTAGCAGAAAAAAAGAAGAAAACAAATACATAACGAAAATTTTTAAATAAAAAATAAAAACTACAAATGATCAATTTTTTCTTTTGTTTTTTTTTGTTTTGTAAACAAACACACAGAATCTCAATAACAACGATGAATAAAAAAAAAGAAACAGACCGATTAACAAACAAACAAATAAACAAACAAAAAAAAAGTGATATATTCCTATCATAAATGAGGGCCGGGTTAAAATGGTGTGTTTTGTATGTATGTATGTGGGTGTGTATGTAAGTACTGCACATTTTCAATTATAATAATTCTATAATAATTAAATAATTATTCTTAGTTGTAATTATTATTATTATTGTATAAAGATGTGAAATGAAAGAATTACAGGACACAAAAAAAAGAGCATATGAAAGAAACAAGGAATCAATCACTTGTGGTTGGTCGTCGAATATGATTATTATTCATTATCATCATCATCATCATTATCATTATTTTCAGTTTCAAAATTCGTTTCAATAATATTCTTTCTGCATCTGTGCTAAACGGTCACAGGATGGTGTTTTCAATGCTTGCGCTTTTGATTCCATTGTAGTATCACGTAAAAATCGAGCTCGATAAATTAGATTCTCTTCTACAAATAGATAATTTTTTTTTTTAAAAAATGTGAACCTTTATTATGATATCAAAAAAATACTTACTATAATTTCTTTCTTTAAAACAGGATGTTTGTAGATTCGAAATATAACTTTCTTCCACATGTCTTTCAATCTGTGATAGGCTATCTCTGTAATCACGTTCAAAATTTTCTTTAACAAAATAGGGCACTTCTAGATTCTCGGTGAATCGTTGATATGGATATTTGCTATATTATTATAATGATAAAATGGCAAAAGTTAAAAGAATTTCCATTAATTAATCAATCAATACATACTGTGATCGTTGTAGACTATAAGGATTATCTGGAACAAGATTACTTAATAATGAGATACAAATGAAAAATAATATGGGCAATATTTGTAATAGAACCGTATAACCAGCCGTTGCTTGTGATTCATGTTGACGATTTGTCCGTTGTTGTTGATGATGATGTGAATGATGTTGATTCCAACCACCATTACCATTTCTATAGACATAAACATTACCGGTAGGAAAACCACCACCAAAAAACATATTGAATATTTCATCAGCATTGAAATCTTCAAAACCACGTGAATAATCATAGCCACGTCTACGTGATGAACTAAATGATGGATAATCGGAATCATCTATTGTACCAATTTGATCATATTTACGTCGTTTTTCTGGATCACTTAAAACGGCAAATGCATTACCAATAGCTTTAAATGCTTCGGCAGCACCAGGTTCTTTATTCTTATCTGGATGAAATTGTAATGCTAATTTACGATATTGTGTTTTTATCTCTTTTTCCGTTGCCTGTTTCGAAACGCTTAATATTTCATAATAATCTTTACAATTTCGTATATAATCCACCGATTTTGGCTGATCATTTGTTGTCGTCGATGACGATGATGATGATTGGTTTTGTTGTTCACTATCCATATTATTATTTGTTGATGATTCTGAATTTTTCCGTTGATGATTATTAGTACTATTACTTGAATCATCAAATGTAGGATTATGGCGACTTTCGGCCAATAATTTTGCTTTGTTTAGTAAATCTTTTGAAAAAAATGATAGAAATTAAATACCTTGATTGATTAAACATTACTTTCACTTACTTTTTGTTACCTCAGTCGAATATAATTGATCAGCTTTTTGAGCAAATTTTACCGCTTTATTAAAATCTTTTCTTGATAATGCCTGTTCGGCTATAGCCATACATCGTTTACTTTCGTCTTTATTTCCTTCCATTTAATCGATCAGAATAGAAGATTATTATTATATTCACTCAATAAAATTGAATTAATTTTTGTCTGTTTTTTTTACGTTTCGGCACTTGTTTTTGCTATGGAATATTCTCGATATTCGTTTCGATTACAAGATTTTGATGATGATGATGATGAAGAAATGTCGTTATTATTAAATGATGAATTTTTTTGGTGATTCAATGATGGTGATGATGATGATCCAATAAATATTTTTACTCAAATAATCATCTGAATATTTTCTTGAGTCTGTTGTGTGTGTGTGTTTGTATTATTAAATAGTTAAATTAAAATAAAAATATGATGATAAAACAAACAGCAAATATTGGTAACCACGGCCAAACTAAAATTATCATATACTCATCTCATATGAAAAAAAAAATGAATAGGCATTACGTATGCTTTAATTATGCCCACTTCTACACAACCACATATATTAATTTCATTATTATATGCTACTACCATTCGAAAATGTCTCCGGCAATCATTCATTTCCAATGTATAAATCGATTATGTTCCAATTCATAATGTACGCATTCATAATGATATTTTTTTTTGTTGTATGCCGATAGATGTCGGTAATCATTTGGATCACATGTTTTTTTTTTGAATTGAATTGAAATCATCGGATTCTTTTTTTTCGCGATAATTGATCATGATTTTCCGTAATAACCGGTTTCCGTTACAACAGATGATCAGATTGGCATCATCATCATCAAGTACAGCACCAAGTATGTAATTCGATGTACTGATTTTGGATTGGATTTATCAATTAAATTTTTTTTTTTTTTGATAGATATCAAACGATTTTACAAAAATGTCCACATCCTTAAAGCCGATAATCATGAACCACGTTACGAAATCATTTTGGATAAACGAAAATTAAAAACACCTAAAGGCAATGTATTCTTTGTACAAAATGAACCATTAGCATCGATGATTGCAGCCGAATGGGATTCACAGAAAGATAAAATCGTTCCGTCAAGTATCCATTTAACAACATTGGCCAACACTGTTATCGATAATCCGGGTGGTCATACAATCGATTCATATGTTGAAAAATTAATATCCTATCTTGAATTCGATACCGTTTGTTATCGTAATTCATTACCAACTGAATTAAATGAATTACAAACCACTCGTTTGGATCCAATTGTTCAATGGTTTGCCGATCAATTTAAATGCAGTATGCCTGTTACCAATGATGTTGTATTGCCAGATATTGATCCACATACATTGGATATTATACGAAAATATTTACGTTCATTCAATCAATGGTCAATAGTTGGCATAATGTTTGCAACGGAAAATCTTAAATCATTAATATTAACATGTGCATTGATTGCACGTCAAATATCCATAGAACAGGCTGTATCATTATCACGTATTGAAGAAACATTTCAAACATCACGTTGGACATCGGTTGAATATCATCATGATATCGAACAATATAATATACAATCACGTGTAGCGGCTGCTATTGTATTTATTTTATTGAATTTTGAAAAAAATTATATTTATCACAAAAATTGATTGATATTCAAAATTTTTCATATTAATTAGTAATAATGATGATTTGACTTTTAAAAATAATCATCATCAATAGCAATATATATAAAGATGTGGGTGGTGTTGTGGTGGTGGTAATTATTAGATTTTTCTGTTTGTGTACACAAATTGTATAATATATAATATATATAATAAGATTATATAAAAAAAAATTCATCAAGATTACTAGATTGTATTTCAGTTTTTTTAAGTGTTAAGTTTTCATTAATTATAGAAATACTTTTGTTTTCTTCTTATAAGTTATATTTGCATTAGCAGTATGTGTGATGTGTGTATAAATGATGACTGAATGATGATAATATAAAAAAAAAATGCAATGCAGTGAAGTATGACTTGGCAAATTGACAGGGGCATAATAATGAATAATTAGTAGTTGGTTGATTGTGGTCAGTTTGTCATTATTTGTTATTTTTTTTTTGGATATGATTTTTTTCATCAGGAAATAATAGCTAAACTTTTCCTTTGAAACAATGTTACACTGTTTTGACTTGACCATTTTCGTAAATCTTTTCTTAGATTTATAAATTGTGAATGTTGATTATCAACAGCCGATAGCCTTGATAATGCTTCCAATTTAAATGCACGTTGTTCAGTTAATTGTTCAGCTAATTGTGTAGCTGGATTTGAAAGGAGATCGTTTTTTTCCGCTAATTCACGTAATTCAAAATAATATTTTGCATAAACACTTGATGGAACATTTATGTTGAATTGTATCATTTCAAGAAATCGACGTTCCAATTCATTCCTGTTGATTAAAGAAATTAAAATGTAACATCAAATAATAATAAGAGATAAAACACAAACATACATATCATCAATAGAACTATCACGAAGTATTTGACAATAATCTACATTCCATACAGCTTGATCATCCCATACTTTTGATGCAAGTAATATTGCACCTAAAACAATACGACGCCATGTACATGGTACAATATCAATTTCAGCATATGTAAGTAATCGTTCCAGATAAACAAGTGTTATAATGGCACATTCAGATGATAATTGAGCTGCATTAAATAATGTACGTATAAAACGATATATCGTACGAAAATCAGGTTCAACCGGTATATTGCTATTGTTTGATAGATTCTAGATTTCATATTGAATTGTTAAAAAAATTTTTTGAATCAATGATTATTACTCACTTCTAATGGATAGATTTTCTCATCAAATATATCGAGAACAACTTCAGATGAACGATTATGTATATGATAATAGATAGCCATAGAAACACATTTAATCATATTCTTTAGATTCGGATGGCTAACCGTACTATCATCAATAAAAATTGTTGAACATGAACTATATTTTTTCAACGTATTTCGATATTCATACTATTCATAATGTTTCGAATGATAATTATCAGTATCAGTATTTTCCAATCATAAATAAATCACATTTTACTTACATAATTTGGTGTGTTTTTCCGATGATAATCTGATTGAAAAAAATGAATCCAATGAATAAATGGAATTATCGTAAATTAAACAATATAATATACTTACTTCTCGATGTTGATGATTGTTGTGAATGTAATGGCGCTTGTATTGATTGTTGTTGTTGTTGTTGTTGTTGTTGGTGAAGATGGTGGTTGTTGTTGTTGTTGTGATGATGATGATTATTATTATGATTAATATTATTATTGGTAAATGTAGCTGAACGTTGTACAAATAACGGACCAGCCGTTGGATTTGTGGATGGATCATGATTTGTTTCAGGTAATTCACGTTCACTAATATGTTGCAGACTAAGTATTGTTTCATCATATTTAATTTCAGCATTATTCAATGTTGTCTGTGAACTTTCTTTTCGTCTTCGACGTGATAGCCGTCGTCGTCGATGTTTGAATAAACTTTCTCCATGTGTTTTACAGCATGAAAAACGATTACCCATTTTTTACTTGGAAATTTTTTCCTTACAAATCTTCTTGTATAACGTTTGAATATTTGTTACAATTTCGCTTTCTTATTCTTGTTTTTTTGTATCGAGATCAACAATTCCGATGAACATTTGGATGGATGGACTTGTCATAATAATTTCTGAATGGCAAAAAATATTTTCAAAGAATTTGATAACGACAATGTCGTTATTATGGCATTTGTTTTGATCAAAATATTGTCGAATTCATTGGTAATCATTATTGTTGTCATAGCCTTCATAATCATTATGATCATGATCAACAACACACGCAAACACAATCTAAATTTGTAGTGGAAAAAAAAACAAAAACAAAAAAAAATTGATGTCAAATTACTATAGTTTGCACACTCACCTACTCACAATAACCAACAAACAAACCAAACCGATCGGAACGAGTCAAAAACAGAAATAGAAGAAAAAGACGCTCTGGTTTCAATCGTGTTGATACCTTAGTGACCAGATCTTCTCAGTATTTTTTTTTTGGCGTTGATGAAACAAGATATACAACGAGAAAACAAATCAAATAACAATGTATATGTGCATGTGTTCCAAAGGTTTTATGGTTTTTTTTTTGTTTTGCTGGTAATTATCGTCATCACAAAACAAGCACATACACACACACACGCACAAATGATGATGTTATGACGATAATTGGGCTATAAAACGCCCCAATTACTTGAATTTTTTTCTCAGATAATTTTCAGGTGATTTGATTACAACAACAACAACAACAATAAAATAATTCCTTTGTAATTCCAAAATGGCCAACGGGATGATGATTATTAAATTGAATTGACAAAAATGATAATCCAACAATAATAACAAAGAGTCAATGATTTAGCCGTCTGTTCGAATAGGCCGAAATATCAGGTAACAAAAAAAAAATAACCGAAAATCCATATCATTCACCCACACACACACACATACACACACCAAATATTGCAACAAAAGATTCGATTTAATTCTAATCAATTGTAAATAGATGGCGCTTATCTGATCTAAACATGTGATTATTATTGTTTTTTGTTGTTATTTCGGGTCATTCGAAATTCTTGATTTCAAATATTTTTTTAAAAAAAGAAAAGAAAAATGTTAATTCGTACAAATTATTTATCATCATTGATTATACGGAATATTCGTCATTCGTATTGTAGAAATTTATCTAATCAAATTGATAATAAACTAGATTGTGTACAGCAAAAATCTGATGCAGAAATAACAACCAAAAATGAGAAAAATAACAGTCCATCATCATCGGATACCAATACGAAGATTGAATCATCATCAACAACGGACGATCATTTCGATATATCATTAATACCACAAGCAGCAAAAGATAATTTTGTTATTCAATTCAACAAACATGTACCTACATATGATCAATTATTTGAATATCATATTGATAAAAAATTATACAATCTTAATCGTTATATTAGTGAATCAAGATTCTTATCCGTTGATTTCAAAATAAAAATGCAGAAAAAATATGATCTTTCTATGTCAGAATTTAAACATGGATTGCGTAATAAAATCGATCGTATTGAAACAAAACAACAAACTTATTCGGCTAGACGACATGGTATATTGGGTCCAGATTTAGCAACAGCACATTTTATATTATCACGTGGTGGTCGTGTTCGATTCCGTCATGAACCACATAGATGGGTGACTAGTTTGAAAGAAATTCCACCAACATTTGATAAAAAATATCGTCTCATTTCTGTGGACGGTTCTGAATTGGCACTAATATTCGAAGGTTTAGATAATTTAATTCTATTGAATGAACTTGAAGAATTAAATCTTGCCAATAATCGTCTAGATGATTGGTGTTGTGATAAATTGGCACGGTTATTTCGTAATTCAAAAACACTTAGTTATCTGAATATAAATGATAATAAATGGATTTCACATCGTGGCATAGAAGCATTGTATAAAATTCCATCATTAAAAACATTGGTCATACGTCGTACAAAAGCGGCTGAATTTCCATTCATCGATCTAGTTATTTTAATGTTTAATGATATAAATCCTAATTGTAATATTATTTATAAATAACAAAATTTCAATTGAAATTTCATTTGTTAATTTGTGGATATTTAATAAAATTAAACCAACAGACAGCAAAACGAAAACCACCAGTACGACCTAATCCAGTTTGTTCATCATTTGCAAACATTTCCGTTTTAGCTGCTTCGATTGATAATCTAGAACAAAAGAAAAATAATTTTTATCATTTTCACCATATTCAGTTGTTGAATGAAAATTAAGATTTCAAAACTTACTCGATAACTTCAATTGATTCATCATCGATACCACCGCCAGAATTGACACGCATTGAATCACTTGAAAAGTAAATTTTTCGATTAAAATTTCAAACAAAAAAAAATTTAAACATTTACTTACTCAACTTGACAATAGAATAGATGTTGTAATGATCCAGATGAACCGACACCTGTTCGACATGATGTAATCAATTCTAAAGCATCAATTGGTGGATTATATCCTGTTTCTTCCAGTACTTCTTCATGTGCAATTTCCCTGGGACTTAGACCATCTTTATCAATAATACCAGCACATAATTCTATTGTATAGCCACAATCATGTTTCATTTCTTTGGATTTTCGTTGCAATTCTTTTAAATCCGATATTGAACAATTGAATTTATTAAACAATGTTGCAAGAAATACCGGTGGTCGAAATTGTCTTACAAATACCAATACATTGCGACTTTTATTGTAGATAAGAATGGCAACACTATCATGTGTCCGTACACAATCCCAAACTTTTATCCGTCCATCATGATCACGATATTGTAAACGAAATGGTTTCAAATACGGTGATTCTATATTCACTAATGATTGAATATCAATTATTTCCAACGTATTTTCTTGTTCTGCATTCATATTTTTGTTTTCATTTTTATTCGACATTTGTTAAAATGAATTTGCAACAACAACAACAACAACAAAACAAAACAAAAAAAAATCAAAATCAAAATAAAAAAAAACATTCGAATCAATTCATTCATCAATAATAGGTCCATTCGAATAGGACGTAATTCTTCGAAAGAAAAAAAAACCAATGAAAGATGATAATAGCTGATGTTGAGAGGATGACAATTCAATTTAACATCGAAGAAGAAGGCAGTGGTATTATTTAAAACTAACCCAGCCAATAAATAATGACACGTGTGGATAATAATAATATAATATAATTGTGTGTGTTTGCGATAATATAAATTCAATTCTGTTGTGAGAGAGTTTGTTTGCTTGCGTGTCACAATAAATCAGGGAAATTGATTGATTCTTTTTTGTCAACTTTTGTAGCTCATCATCATTTGTTTTTCAAAGTTCCTGCCAGTTTTTTGCTGTAGTTGTTGTGAGGCCACAAAAATTCAAACATTTCAAACAATGAATTCATTTATCAAGAATTTTTTTACCATTCTTTTCATCATTGGAATGGCTATCGCTGATGATAATAATGGTGGTGATGATGTAACGGAATTAAAAATTGAAACCTTGGTTAAATCGGATAAATGTGATCGTTCGGCTGCAAAAGGTGACATGCTTTCAATGCATTATAAAGGTACATTAGAATCAGGTATTGAATTTGATTCAAGGTAAGTTGCCATGTTTGATTTGACTAATTCTAATTCTAATGGAATTCTATTTTTTTTCCACATAGTTATAAACGTGGTGAACCATTTAAATTTCAATTGGGTGTTGGTCAAGTAATCAAAGGCTGGGATGAAGGTCTGTTGGGTGTTTGTCCTGGTGAACGACGTAAATTGACCATACCATCACATCTTGGTTATGGTGATATTGGTGCCGGTGAATTAATACCACCAAAATCAACATTAATATTTGAAGTTGAATGTTTAGCCATTGAAGATGGGCCAGCACCAGTGAATATATTCAAAGAAATTGATTTAAATAATGATAATCAATTATCACGTGAAGAATTAAGTGATTATCTTAAAAAACAAGTGCCAGAAGGTGCAGCCGGTACACATGATTTACCAGATCAAGATAAATTGGTTGAAGATATATTTCAACATGAAGATCGTGATAAAAATGGTTTCATATCACATGAAGAATTTTCCGGTCCAAAACATGATGAACTTTGAAATAAAAAAAAAATGAAAAACAAAACAAACAAACAGCAACAATAATAATAATGAAAATTCGCTCAACATCTATCCATCCATTTATACTACTTTTATCTGGCATATTGAAACATTGAAACATTAATTCTGTAACAAACAAAAACATAAACAAAACTCTGTCGCTCTCTATCTCTCTCCGCCCAAAACAAATGAAGAAAATATTTGAATTCATGAAATTTTTTTTCATATAAAAATTATCATAATAATCATATAATAATAATAATAATTTTCGAACGGGAAAAAATTTTTGTTTAGACTCTTGTTGATATATCATAGAGTGGATGTGGATTGGCGGTGTGTGTGTGTGGGGGGGGGGGTTGTGTGGGTGAACAACGGATATTGTCTTGGGCATGTTTTGATCAACGGATCCAGTAATCTCAGACAATGATTTGTGAGTAGTGTTTTTTTTTTGAATTTGACGAAACAAAACAAAAAAAATTTTTTTGACTATAGGTGTGTGTGTGCGTCATTTTGTGTGAAAACTATACGTTATTAACAAATCAAACAAAGAAAAAAAAAGTTAAAAATTAATAAATTTGTTTAGAACAATTTTAAATGAATATAATAATAATAATGAAATGATGAAATGATAATGGTGGGTTAATTTTGTTGTTATTGTCGTCATCTGTGTATGAGTGTTTTTTTTTATTTATGCATCAATTATTCGTCAATATCATTGATTTGATTAATTTAATTGAATCAAATCAGTCAATAAATCAATCAATCAACATCACATTTTGAGATCTTCTTGTGCTTCAAGATTGGCAATTGTTTTCTTTATTCGTAATGCTGTTAATCGTGCAGCAGCATTATGATACCAACATTCTTTCATTATTTTTGACATTACTCGTAGTGCCTGTGTGAAAAATACAAATGAGTTATGGATAAATCATACTGTCAAACTACTAAAAAGCTAAATTCAAAGATATTTACCTCACATGATTGCCAACGATTTGGTATTTGTGGCCGTTGTCGTTCAATGCAAACAATTTTTTTCATATCATCAATTGTTGGATCAAATGGAACGACATCATAATATGGTAATTGATATTCATCATGTATTCCTATATGTGTGTTACAACGATAATGATGAAGTATATAAATTCATTAAAATAATATATCGATCACTTACCACCAACATTACAACGACGTGCAATTTCCCATATACAAAGACCAAATGAATAGATATCCGCACGTTTAAATGAATCAAAATGATTAATATTGATTGATTCATCAAGTACTTCGGGTGCTAAATAACGTTTAGTTCCTACACGTGGATTTGGTGGTATATCCACTGAATTTGTTGAAGAATCATAACGAACAGCTAGACCAAGATCAGCAATGGCACATGTTCCATTCATTTTGACAAGAATATTTTTTGATTTTAAATCTCTATGTGCAATGGCCGGTTTTCCTTGTGTACCAAGGATTTCCATATGTAAATGAGCTAAACCATTTGCAATGGATGAAGCCATCTTCAACATGCCAGCTATATCGACAGTATTTTTACTTAAAAAATCAAATAATGATCCACGTTCATGATAATCAGTAATAAGCCATAATTGTGTCCATGTTCCATTGTCTATTTTCACAAAAAAAATCAATCAATTAGCAAACAATGAAAATACAGGTAATATCTTTTACCTTTATTATCGGCAGCAATAAAGCCAAGAATATTATCATTTCGAAGCATAACGGTTTGATATATTTCCACTTCACGAAACCATGATTGTTCATCACGTGATGAGAATATTTTCACTGCAACCCATTCACCGCGCCATTTACCACGCCATACTTCACCAAAACGACCTTTACCAATAATTTCCAATAATTGTATCTGTCTTGCTATACTACGTTGTACAAGTAATGGCAGACCCGAACCAGATGATGTATGATCCAGAAGATCTTTCAATAATTGTCCTGGTATTAATGGATCACAACTAGCAACACTACCTTCAACATCATTGATGAAATGTTTCTTTTTCGTTTTCACTTGTGTTTTACGACGATATATTATTATGACTATCAATATGAATATCAAACAGAATAATATAGCTATACTGCTGATGATGATTGGTAAATTTTTGGTAAAATAATTTGATGCAACTATTTGGAATACAAAGAAAAAGAGAAAAAAATTAATCAAATTAGTGCAAAAAAAACAAAATCTCAAATTGAAAATTTAAATAAACAGATCATAAAACATTTTAGCAAATAAAAGGAGGTATTAATTATAATTGGCATTTTTAGGAAAAGCAAATTTGTCACAAAAAAAACAATCAGAAAAAAAGGGGAGGAGTTGTCATGCCCACCACACAAACACAAATTGACAATTTTGGTCATGCTTTTTTGTTTGTGTTAGTAACGCTTTTATCAATTTTTTTTTTGGTTGGATTATTATAAATAAAAATAACAATTACACAGGTGATATAAGGTGATACAAGAAAAGCTTACCTTGATTAGAATCCTCATCATTATTAAAATTATAATTAAAAACATCATCATTATCATCATCAAATGATATGAAAAGATTACAATAATCATTATCATTACAACAGCTATGTATAAATTGTTTAGTGCTTGATTTTTTACACCATGATGGATTATCCGTTGGAAATAATGTATATCTATTCATACATCTATTTAAACGATGATTTTTTTTTATTTTGAGTGTGTGATGTGTGTGTGTGCAAGGTAAAAAAAGCATTTTTGTTTTGTTTTGTTTTTTGTTTTCAAAACCGAAGAATGGCAGGCAAGCATAAACACACCACAAAGAGCACATGCAATTTAAGCAAAAAAAAAAAAATTTTTTTGTGACAACATGAAAAAGTGTGACAGAATCATATATATATAAAAAAGAAAAGAGAAAGAAAAAGAAAAAAGCAAAAAAAAAAATTAATCTACTGAAAAATCAAAAATTGCTTACCGGAATCCAATGAATCCGTATCATCATTGTTATTAAATAATTGTGGATTAAAATGAAAATTTTTATTACAAAAATCTCTATCTACACAGCAATGTATATCGACGTTACGTTGTAAACGTTTTGAATATTGACAATGTACCGGATTTTCTGGCGGTAATAGATCTCTTTTGTCATAACATCTTTTGTTTTTTTTGTTGTTGTTGTTGTTGTTTTTGTTGAGATTTACGAAAAGAAAAATTTCACAGACAGAAAACAAATAAGATAAAAAATATAATTAATGAGCCTAAACAACTAACAATTTTGTTTTTTTTCTCTATAGTGTTTAGAAACTAAATTTTACAGAATAAAATGATGACTTACCTATATGATGTACGTATTTTACCCGATTCTTTATATAGTGTTGCTGCACAAACACCATCCGTTTCACAGGTATTGTTGTTTTTTTCACATATATCACAGTGACAAAGTAGACCTGAAAAAATCAAAGATAAAAAAACATTATCCAATAACATAAAACAGTGGTGGTCAATTTTAGAAAATTTTAATTATTATTATAAACATAAAATATCAAGGAAAAAAATCAAAATTTTGTTTAAAATCTTGTAATTTCATAAACTTTTCCATGTTTTTTAATAAATTTTGGCCGTTTTTCACGATAACAAATAGCGGCAACAATAGCCGCTCCATAAAGACTACCATCATTTGCATGTATCAAACTGAAACGTTTTATACGTCCACTTTTGGCAATAAATTCATTCAATTTATTTTCCACCCATTGACGATAATGTGGATGTAAACAAATTAATGATCCATCATATGCAATGGAAATATCTTCACGATTAATACGACACATTAATGTCCACAAGGCGGTAGCAACAAAATTTGCCGATCTACGTGTAATACGTTGATTAATCATGTGTATGATTTTTACATCTGAATCGTGGAATCCATTTTTAAAACGTGGATTTTCTGTACCAAAAATATTTTGCATTGCTTTTCTTGTATGTAGAAAATCATTATTATTGCCATCATCTTGATCAATTTGTGACATATATTTTGTTTTAATTGAATATGGACGAAACAATTCTAATGGTGGACGACCATCAAACAATATGCCCAATTCAATTAATGTTAGCAAACAACGTCGTAGAATTTCTGGCAAATACATTCCACTAATTAATTTTTCATGTATCTGTTTATTAAGATTAAGTGATTCATAATTTAATCCGCGATCCCAACGTGTTAATGCCCAATCAATAACATGATTATCACCAAATGCACCACATTCACAATTAATAACAACTTGTTTTGGATCACTATAATTAAATGGCCATTTTTCAATATTATGTAATTGTTCTACATAACATGCATTACTGCCAGTACCAACGATCAAACCGATGGCACAATTTTTATCTTGTAATGCACCAAATATTAATGTACCAGTTGTATCATTGATAATGGCAACAACATCAATATATGGAATTGAATGATGCATTTTACGTTTCAATGATGCTTTTAATAAACGTACAACATCAAAACCAACGACACCTGAACAAACAAATGATTTTGTCCATGTAACTAATGTTGCCTCAGCCAGGCCATGTTGTACAACTGGAAAACTAAATGTAAAACCAAGAGCAATACGTACACCAGCCAATTTATTACGTAATGCAAATGAAACAATAAGTTCAGCTATAAAATCAAATAATTGTTGTCCAGTTCCATAGAATAATTCTGTTGGCAATGGTTGACATAATGAATCGATTATTTCAATTTTTTCAGATTGTTCTTGTTGTTGTTGCTGTTGTTGTTGTTTCACTAATGATGTATCTGATCCAGGACCATGAAATTTTAATAATAAAACACGTATATTTGTACCACCTAAATCTAATGCTAAATAACGGCCATGTTCTTCTTTATTCGGTAATGATCGAACATATGTTAGATACATTTTTACAATCGAATCTTTTGTTGATCTTAGGCCACGATCAAATTCTTTTGATAATAATCCAGATATTTTTTCAAAATCTTCATGTGATAATTGAAAATGTTTGGTTAATGAATCAGCTCGTTCTATGAATGCTGGATTATTATTATTATTACATTCTTTATCTGATGACATGTTTTTTTTACAACTCTTTCCAAATCAGAAAAAACTAATTCAACAAATTCAACAAAAATCTATCAACGACATTTATATGCTTATTTAAAAAAATTTTTCATTCATTCTTTTTCCTCACAAATGGTCAAATCAAATTAATGGAATTTAATTTATAAAATAATAATCAAATAAGACTTACCAACGACAATCGTTTTGGTACAAATTATAAGTATCAGAATAGTATTATAGATGAATATTTTCTTATTTGATAATGATGATGATGATGGACATGATGAACGATGATATTGTCGATTTTGATTAGGATGTTGATGATGACATTGATTATCATCATCATCATATGTATTTGATGATGCCATCATCATCAAATAATTTGATTTGATTGTTGTTTTTCACAAATAACGAAACCAAAAAAAAAAAATCAAAAATGATCGTGATGGTGATAGAAGGTCATAGGGTTTGTAGTCAAGTCATGTCAAAATATGTGTATGTGAATATGGAGAATTCGAATGTCAAACAAATGGATATGGATCTATTTTCGAATCATTTCAAGTATGGCTCACACACACAGACACATTTTCATTTGATGATGATATCCATAGACGATATTTGTTGTTTGTTCGAATAAAGAACAAAAAAAAACGATCTAAATTTTCAATAATAAAAATAATGTATGTATGGATAAACTCCCATCAAATCAACAAACTAGCTATTTATTGAAACTTACACGATGATGATGATGATGATAATGAAGGCAAAAAAAAACAGTCAGACTAGATCATGAAAGAAGAAGAAAAAAAAACAAGACGAGACGCTTAAATTGATCCAGAGCAAATTTCTTATTCTTCAATCAACAAACGAAGGATGTTCTTGGTAACAATTCCACACACACACGCACAAACAAACTTTGTTATAATGATTACAACACAGACAGAATCTATTTTTCTTCAGGATTCATTTATTTTTGTTTTTGTAAATTAATGCTTGCTTGCTGGTTGGTTGGTTGGTTTGTTGGTGTAGCACATTGATGATAATGAGAATGGCTATTATTTTGTTTTTTTTTACATTCACACTCATACGCACAATTTTTTTATTCTTCGATTCTTATGGGGGGGGTGGATATATTGCGTGTGTGTGTGAAGCAGCATTTAAAATTGAATATAATATAATAAACACAATATAATAATTCGAGTGAAGACAAATTAAAAAAAAAAAAAATTCTACATTCTGATGATATGATATGATCAAACCAATTTTCGATACATATGTGATGGAGATATTTATCATATTTATTCACATTTTATGTCGTCGTCGTCGTCGTTTACGATCGTTGTCGATGTCGATGAAGATCACCACTGCCATTAAAGTGGTTTTTTTTTGTTTCTTCAACAAACAAACAATAAACAAAACAACAAGAAAAAAAAATCATCATCGTGTATATACACGATATATACAATTCGATCATCATCATTCGTTCTTTTTTTTTTAATATTTGATTGGAGAACATGATCAAGTGAAATGTATAATGAGAGAGAGAGTGGTAGAGGTATTAATTTATCCACCATATGGATGAAATATCCGATCTTCCCCCCTCCCAATGATATGATATGATAAAATTAAACGTAGACGCATGCGTAAAGTTGAATGTACCTTCTTTTTTCAATGATAATCAATATATAAATATAAATAGTAGCTGCAAAACAAAACAAAAAAAATCTGATTTATACGTTGTAAGTTTATTTATTTTTTAAATTAATTTTTTTTTACATTGATAATTGAAAGAATTTTTTTTTTCTTTCATTGGAACAACAATTCTATTATCTCGATTGATGTGGATGAAGGCTGAAATGAACAACATTAATCAGATTGTTGATTCAAATCGAGAAATCGTTTGGTTCCGGAAATGAACACATCATACAATCAAAAATTATGCACAGTGTTAACTGGCTTCATCTTTTCTTTTTTTTTACATACAAACTTTCTTATTTATATATGGTGGTGTGTGTGAGCAGCAAATTTTGTTTAGGTTATAGTCACAATATATATATATATTGATTATGATTATATCATATTTCATATGCTCATATTTACAAACACATATATTACCGGGTAAATTACGTTTTAGGATAGTAGCATTTTCTATAACACTTTTTGTTTAATAATGTGAAAATTGGGTTGTGGTGGTGATGGGGGTGGTAGTAGTGGTGGTGGTGGTGGTAGTAGTGGTGGTGGTGGTAGTGGCTTGAAACATCAAACACACACACACACACATTTTGCTTCTCCAAAACAAAAAAAAATTCCATAACATGAACCACTACCTTAATGGCTCAATTTTTTTTTTATCAATGAATTATGAATTGAGGAAAAACGACAACAACTTTTATATTTCCGTAATGGTCACAATATAATAATGTGTATAATTGCTGCTTTCCCCTTTACACGAATAACACACAGACACACACACGAAGAAGAAATTATAATTCTCAACACAATATAAAAAACAATCGAATCCTTCAGCTCACATCGCTTTATCGTCATCATCATCATCATCATTCGTTGTTGTTGTTGTTGTTGTCGTTGTCGTATTCGATTGCTATATTAAAATAAAAAAAAAAATTTTTTTGATTTCTGTCCGTGTATTATTTTTCATATCAATCAATTTATATTTTATTATTATTATTTTATTCGACTCGACAACCATCATCATCATCATCAGCATCAATAAAAGAAAATTTATCCACAATTTGTTGTTTTTTTTTCTTAATAATTGTGGATACATTACAAATACAACATATTAATCACACACAATCTTTATATGTTTGTATGTGTGTGTGGCAAGCCTTTTTTTTCTATGGTTGGAAAAATTAGAATGAAAATGGAATTCAAAAGAATTTATTATATGTAAAAATACGTAGAAATTGTTATTAATTCGATTTTTTTTTCGTTTTTTTTAGATTCCAAATCGGTAATTTACTACCAATTCATTGATTTGATTATACATATATAGATTGGCTATGATTTGGGTACGTACGATTTTCTGAATCTATTCTGATTCGATTCCAATAACATTTGTTAATTGAATTTTTTTTTTCATTAAAAAAAATATATGTAATCAACATGTATTAATTGGTCATTTTTTTGCCCATTTTTAAACAGTTAAACTATATATGAAAGAAAGAAAAATATAACATTAATGAAATCAATCACACATGTATTCAAATATAATGCAAATCAATCGAATTTGATAGAAAAACGTAATTGAAAAAAAAACGAAAACAAAATCTATTTGAATTTGTGGTTACATTTTTTTTCAAAGAAAATAAATCCAAAAAATGAATAAGTATTCAACAAAACGGTCACATTCTACGACGACGACGACAACAACAACATATGATTCATATAATCATACACCAACAAAAACATCTTCATCAACAATAACAAAACATAGACGTGAATATTCATCACCACCACCATCATCATCATCAATATCAAGATGTCGATCTAGAGATCATAGTAGTGAAGAAAGTAGTAGCCGCCATAGTTCACAAGATTCATGGAGTCCAAGATCACGTGGTGATGATGATGATATCGATGGTCGTGGTGGTAGTAAAAGTGGCCACAATCATCATCGATATAATCATTCAAATCATGTAAATAAATATTCAGATCGTAATAACAGTAGTAATAATCATAATATTCGTCGACGTGAAAGAAGTCCAATAAATGATGATGATGACGAAGATGATGATGATGATGATGATGATGATGATGAAGATGATGATATTGATTCGATTAACAATAATAATAATAATCGTAATAGCAAGTATTATGAACGAACATCAAGTAAAAGTAATAAATATATAAGATTATCAACATCAAGATCACCACCACTTCAATCATCATCGTCGATGATAAATAGCCGTGGTCATAATAATAGACATAATGATTATCATCATTTTAATCATCATAGATCAACGTCGAATAAATTTTCATCA
Organism: Dermatophagoides farinae; assembly: GCF_024713945.1. Taxonomy (NCBI): domain Eukaryota; kingdom Metazoa; phylum Arthropoda; class Arachnida; order Sarcoptiformes; family Pyroglyphidae; genus Dermatophagoides; species Dermatophagoides farinae. The sequence continues at coordinate 3,713,547 of NC_134683.1, read as the reverse complement.
ACAACAAAAAGATCTAGATATGATGATACAAGAAATTCCTTATTATAATAATGGTCATAGTAGCCATTATCGTCATAATAATAATCATCACCATTCAAATCATCATTCTTCGACGTCATCGTCATCGAATAAAAAATATTTTGGAAATTGGTCCGAACAATATAGTTCATCTGGGAAACTTTATTATTATAATAGTAAAACAGAAATATCACAATGGGAAAAACCTAAAGAATGGATAGAATGGGAAGAACAACGAAATTCAACAAGGGAAACATCATCATCTACAAGTAGATATAATTCCTCAACATTGAATCATCGTGATCGTGATAATCATCATCATCATCATAGTGGTAGTAAATATCATCATCATAATGATAAATATGACCATAGTAGTAGTAACAATCAACAACCGAAGTCCTATGCATACTCAAATCATTCACCATCCGAGCATTCATCATCAACAATTTCGAATAATAATAATAATAATGATCGACATTATTCACATCATCATCAACAACAACATCACCAACATCGGAATCGATCATCAACATCAAGACATCGATCAACATCGAGACAAAGATCTCGTAGTCCGTCGACACATTATTCCTATCATAATCATAGTTCATCATCATCAAGATCTCATCATAATAGACGTCGTCATTATGATGATGATGATGATGATTATACTGATGAAAGTGATGATGATCTAATTACTAATCATCATCGTCATAATAGGAGTAATAGTAGAAGTAAAATGGATAAATTATCAACAGAACAATCAAGAAATTCATTAAATCATGATTCTGATAATAATAATGATGGTGATGTTGATGTTGGTGGTTCTAATGTGCATTCAAAATTAACAAATAATTCCATCGATAATCGTCATCACCATCATCAAGATAATTCTTTGGATAACCTTAATAATAATAACAATAACGATTCAAGCCATAAAATAACGGATAATGTGACAAAGATTAAAGATTCAAATAGTAAATTGGATGCATGTTCACCAGATTCTAAATTTATCCGCATTTTTAATGAAAGCGATGACATCGATAGTATCACAATCATCATCATCATCATCAACATCACCATCGAATAATAATAATAATAGCCTTCATCATATGATTGCCAAATTATTACGACAATTTAATATAAATTCACAAGGTATTAATCTATCAAATACGGAAGAAATATTGAATCTTTTGAGAAAATTACAACAAAAATCTGCTACTACATTAAAAAATTCAAGCCGTTCACCACAGAATGTAAAATTAATGAATAAACAACATCAGCTGTACAATAATAACAATAGTTCTCGACATAATCTTTTAAATAGTTCTGATGGTATACGTCAAGATTTAGATCAATTATCTAAAAAAATTATCAATCAACAATCAGCCGAATCACCACCACCACCACCAACACCACAGCAAACAACAGATTCAAAAAGTGTGAATAATTGTAGCCAAAACAATCAATCATCATCATTAACATCGGCTATTTCATCGATAACAAGTTCAAATATTGCACAGAATAAATGTTCATTACCTGATCTATCGAGATTTTTTAAATTATATAATGTAGATCTGATTAATCATGTATCCGGTTGGTGTTCCGAACAATTAGAAAAACAGGTAATTTTTATTAATTTTTAATTGATATTGGAATTTATTTATTATTGTTTTTTTTTCTCTTTAGGCAAATTCATTATTTGAACAAGCCAATCATATTGGTAATCATTCATGTACAAGAATTTTGACTGAATTAAAAAATGCCCGAAGTTTAGTACGATTAACTGAGATACAGAAAACATTACAAAAACAAAGGTAAATTAAATTTAATTAAATTTTTTCATGTAACATAATTCCATTACCAAATCAAATATTATTATTATTATTATTATTCCATATAGGATTCTGTTTGCCAGTCAACAAATCAAAACGGTTGAAGAATGGAAAAGTAAACAATTTGCAAACTATTCTTAGTGTGTACATCATAAATGGAAAAAATGTTTTTTTTCCAATCCTCTACAAATAAAACTCTCTCAATTCATCGACAAAAAAAATCAAGCAACCAACTAATTTTCATTTTTTTCTACAAAACATACAGTAATTTCTCTTTGATGTGATGAAATTCATACATTATTATTCAAGTTGCATTCAAATTCATCGCGAAACTTTTCAATTTTCTTGTGAAATTCATTAATTTTTGTACAGACAATATATACATTGTCACACAAACACACACACACCTAGATACATTTGGCAAAAAAGCATACCTGTATCAAAATAATTTTTTTTTGTCACTTTTGATCATCGTTTATCAGCCATCATCATCATTATCGTCAGATACATGAATTTGTTCTTAAAAAAAAAAATACAACAGAAAGACAAAAAATTCTCCAGATACAAATCCAGTCCATTTTATCTTGTTCTAGTTTTTCTTTTTTTTTCATTTATTATTCATCATCATCATCATCAGCAACAACAACAACAAACAAAATGATTTATTTAAAATTTTAAAATTCAATTTAAATGTAGCACTCAGTAAAAACAGAACAACAACAACAACAACACTACCAATCCTCCCAAGTTAAACAAACACCTCAATTACAAAAATTTGAATGAAAAATATATTTATTTTTTCACACCGAAAATACACCACACCACCCATACATAGATGCATATGAATATTTGTCTGGACAGAAACAAACAAACACACACACACATACCCATCTTTATTTGGATTTTATTTTCTATTTTTTTTTTTGTAAATATTTTTTTTCTTGATTTTTTTTTCTTTTGTTCAATTGTGACAAAAAAAAATAAACTGCTAAGAAAAGAAAAAAGCTCATCATCATTTTTCATTGATTGTCGAAATTAATTTTTTTTTCGATTTGTGTAAATATGATGATCATCATTTTTAATTGAAAATAAAAATTAAAAAATTTTGGAAATTTATTTTTCATCTGTTTGAGTCGAAATAGTTGACCATATGATCATCATTTGTTTGTGTTTTTTTTGTTCCACCATCATATTTCAATATAATAGTTGGAATAGAAAATGTTTTTGACCACAATTTGTTTTAGTCGTAGCCGTATGTTGAATCGTTTTGTTGGAAAAACCGTTATTGTACGTGATGGTGATGTTGATGGTTCTATTCGTGTTTTGAATCGTATAATGGGCTCAGAAGGTTTGTTTGATATTTATCGCCGTACAAGATATTATGAAAAACCATTCAATACACGAAGACGTGTTAGCTGGCAAATGTGTAAAGCAATATATGATGAAGATATGGAAAGAAAAATACGATTTGTTTCACGTAAAAATCGTACGAATCCAAATCCGGCTTATATTTTCTAAATTGATGTCATCATCATCATATATATTTCTTAATTTCCAAATTGAAAAAAAATAAATTGTAGACATATATATTGCCTGTAAATTTTCTTTTTTTTTGTGTGTTTTTTGAAAAATAAACGCAATTTTTTTCAATTGAAAAATTAAAATTTTTTTTTGCAATCAAATTGATGCGGTCAGAAACAAAAAATTTTTTTTTTTTATTTGGATCGAAATAGCCGAAGATATCCTTTTATTGATGATTGTTGTGGTTAAGTATGTCCTGCGTAAATTTTTTTTTTTTTTTTTTTTGATGAAAAAAAAATTCGATCGTGTCTGTCTGTCTGGGCGTTTAAGTTGTTGCTGTGTCTGTGTGTATTGTGTGTGTGTATTTTTATCTCGGATTGATGTTTGTCGTAGCTGTTGTTGTCATCATCATCGTTTGATCGAAATAAATAAATTTCGATTTCAATTTTGTTCTGGTTCATCTAAAAAAAACCACCCCACATTTATTATTCAATCTAATGAATAGCCATTATTCGTAGTTTTAATTTATATCAACAAATGAATTCAAAAACAGATTTTAAAAATGGTTCCCGTTATTTTGTCATCAAAAGTCATCAATGGCGTGGAAAGTAAGTTGATTTTGTTTTTTTGTTCAAATATTACATTGTCATTGTCATTGTTATTGTTATTATTACTAGCCTTCGAAGATTATTGGTTATTGAACCGCCGAATGTTGCCACATATGATCTGGCTGAATATAAATTAACAAATAGTTATTTTTGTAATGATATTCGTGAATTTCAACCAATAATCAATGAAGAAGAATCAATGACAGTCATGACCGGTGCTGATCAATTTTTTCTCATCAATTTTCCTAATAATAAAATGAAATTTAAATCAAAATATCGTTCAGATATTTTGACCGATCTATTTAAAACATGTCCGAATATATTGCCAAAATATTCGGAAAATGTTCGTCGTTATAATGTGCTGAAACATCGATGGTCTGGTGAAAATTATAAAGCCATTCTTGAAATTGGAATTTATGGTGTGAATAAAATTCATTCGAAAACCAATCAAATTCTATCATCATATGCTTATAAAGATATTTATCGATTGATTCATGTACGTGATTCTGAATACGGTGCAGCAATCGTAATATCGACAACGGAAAATGAACGTCTTCATCTTTTCATCATGCAAGATGGTAATAATTCACAGGAAATGATTGATCGAATTCGTTTGATTGCAAGAAAAAATATCGGTGTCGTAATACCGGTATCAAATGAACCGATGACATTTGCTCATTATCAAGAAAATTGTTTCGGTATTCCTAGATCAGCTTTGGCTTTACCTATACATCTGTTTGTTGTGAATAAAATCAAAACAAATCATCAAATATTAGTGAACAATGGTTCAACGGAACAATGTAAAAAAATAATGTTAGCATTCACCGATAATTGCCTAATTGAACGTGATTCAACAACCAATACATTGATTAATGTACGACGTTTGATTGAAGTTTATGCTATCGTAAGACCAATAAATCATTCACAAAAATTTGCAATACTTTATCTAAATGGTGATCGCCGTTTTTATACATCAACTGAACGTGATTCATTATTAGCATCATTATTGGACAGTGTACGATCATCGGGCAATGCAAATGTTTCAATGAAATTGGATTATAATCATCATAAAGTGATATCACAACCAGAAATTGAAGTTGCACGTTTTATTAATTCACGTAATAAAGATCTAATACAAGCATTGGATTTTTTTATTGAAACAAGTTTTTTCACCATCACCAGTGTTGTATTTGAAAATGAATCAAAACGTAATCAAAAAGAACAGGAAAAATTCATACATAATGCTATTGGTGAATTATTATTCGAAGATCATTGTGATCAAGATATGGCCGAATTCAATACAAAATTATTGGTATTGAAAAATTTATTTACAACACGTGCCGGTTTTGCTTATTTCATCGGTACGGATAAGAAATATAAATCCGTTGAAATTGAACAATTATTTAAAAAAGTAAAAAAAGCTTTTGATAGAGAAAATGATGTAATCATTTTTACTGCTATCGATATGCTTTCAACTTTGATGCAGGTAATTTTTTTTCCATATTTTTTATTGATTTTATTTTGTTTTTTTTTCTCAATTGATTTAGCCTGTTCACGATGAAAATGATCTGTTTTATGAGCAGAAAAATAAAGGATTTTTATTTAGTTCGAAAAATTTCCTACCAATCATTCTGGATCTAATGCAATATCATATCAATAAAGGAACCGGAGCATTAATCATATCGGCCATATTAGATTTTCTTACATATGCATTATGTGCTCCATATAGTGAAACAACTGATGGTGGTCATTTTGATCAATTATTGAATCTAGTATCACAATATGGTCGTTGTCTATTCCGACTTTTTGATCATCAATCATTGTCGATTGTGAAGGCAACCTGTCTACTGATGAAAGCTATGATTGAAGAAGGTAATCCAACCATTGCTAATGAAATGCAAAAATTAGCACTTGCAGAAGGTACATTTTTATTCCATTTACATGCATCACTTTATCCGATTGTTACACGTGAAAAATTTTTACCAATACAAATTCTATCAAGAAAATTAATTTCTTTATGGACCGTTGATAATGATACCGGTTGGTCAATATTGCAGAATATTTTCCCATTAGGATTGTTGAATTATTTTGAGTCAAATGAACAGCCACCAGCTGATGCATTAGCGGCACTTAATTCTCGAGATAATCTAAAAATTGCTCAAGATCTTTCACAGAAACCAATTTCAAATCTGCAAAAAATTCGTGATCAATATGCTGTTGTTCGTAATGTTGAACGACATCTTGAAAATGCGTTCAATCATTGGCGCAAACGAATTGGAATCGTATCGACCGCTAATGCTGGTGAATCTGTTCATCCAATCGTATTACGACGACGTCGTGAATTTATAAAATCAAGCCTCAATTGGAACATGTTTTTCTATCAATTCACACAGAATCATTCGAAACCAGATCTTATATGGAATCATAAAACACGTGAAGAACTTCGTGAATCATTGGAAAAGGAAATTTCTTTTCTCAAGAATGAACGTGAATTACATTCTGTCCAATTATTGTCATGGAATTTTGATGAATTCGAAGTTCATTATGTTTCATTGGATGAAGAGCTTAAAATTGGTAACTATTATCTTCGACTTTTGTTGAGTCAAGGATCATCATCATCATCATCAACTAATCCATCATCGGCAACAGATATTGATGGATCATTATACATTAAATCACCGGTTGAATTTTTCAATGCACTATATCATCGATTTCTATCGAATTCAAATGTTCAAATGAAAGCCGATTGTCTACAGGCAATGTCAATAATCTATGAAAAATATGATGAAGAAATTGGTGCCTTTAGCGATGTAAATTTCCTACTAAACATTCTGAATGGTTGTCGAAATCGAACATTACGTGATCGAATCGTACAGTTTATCGGAAAAATTATCAAACAACTAACAAACATTCGTACATTACTTCGTTCTGATGGTCTATTGATATTGATTGATTTGGCTACACTTTCACATTTACATGTAAATCGTGCTGTTATTCCAACACAAACAAATGTTATTGAAGCATCACCTGAAATGGCACGTGATTCAATGGAAAAAGAATGGCATGTATCAAAAGATGTTGCAATAAGTTTTGCTGATTTAAAAGATCTATGGAAAGATGATAAAATTTCTGGAGAAACCAAATGCTGGGCACAAGGTTATAATTCATGGCGTAAAGTTTCGGAAATTGCTCAACTTAAATGGACATTAATGGCTGAAGGATTGTCAATATTTCAAGAGAATAATATGACCATCTATATTCTGGATACATTGATACGAATTTGTGAACGTTATCCTAGTCGTACGGTACCAGATAATGCAATCATTCGACCTATTCCAAAAGTGAAACAAATTCTATCGGATGAAAGTTGTCTACCACATATTGTCCATCTTCTGTTAACATTTGATCCGATAATCGTCGAAAGAATTGCAACTTTAATTTATCTAATCATCGAAGATAATCCACGAATTTCACTTCTTCATCAGACTGGAATGTTTTATTTCATTCTAATGTATACTGGATCGAATATTCTACCAATTAGTCGAGTTCTTCATTTGACACATATGAAACAATCTTTCAAAAGTGATGATCAAAATCAACAACAAACCGTTCTACAGCGTAGTATCTTGAGTCAAATGATACCAGAAGCAATGGTTTGTTATCTAGAAAATTATGGTCCGGAAGAATTTTCTAAAGTATTTCTTGGTGAATTCGATACACCTGAAGTGATTTGGAATTATGAAATGCGTCGTTTTATGATTGAAAAAATATCCGCCCATATTGTTGATTTTAGTCCACGATTATATTCAAATGTACGTGCCATCTATCAATACTGTCCAATTCCACCTATTCGTTATCAACAATTGGAAAATGAATTATTTTGCAATATTTATTATCTAAAAAATTTATGCGATACAAAACGATTTAATGATTGGAAAATCAAAGATCCTGTTACATTTTTACGTGATATATTGGAAATGTGGAAATTGGAGATTTCAAAAAAACCGAATTCAATGCAAATTGAAGATGCATTCGAAATATTGGGCATAAAAGATTATAATGGACCATTAAAAGGTCATGAATTTGAAAGTATGATACGTAAACGTTACTACTTACAAGCACAACGTTATCATCCAGATAAAAATGCCGATGGTCGTGAAATGTTTGAAAAAGTTAATGAAGCATATTATTACTTATTTCGTGCTAAACATAAATCAAATGGTCCTGATATACAGAATATTATATTGATATTGAAAACACAAAGCATATTGTTTTCACGTTATAATGTAGAATTATATCAATATAAATATGCTGGTTATCCAATGTTGTTGAAAACATTGGAATTAGAATTGAATGATCAATATTTATTCTCAAAAACTGATTCTCTATTGGCACATGCATGTAAAACTGTTTATTATACAGTGAAATGTTCGGCATTGAATGCTGAAGAATTACGTCGTGAAAATGGTCTACAAATGCTTTATGATATACTCAATCGTTGTGTTTCGGTATTGTCATCATCATCAACATCAAAAGATTTATGTACTAAAGTTTGTAAATACATTATCTCAACATTTGGTGTATCCGCTGAATTTCCTGCATGTCGATCATTTTTCTATCAAATGCCATCATTGGCTAAGAATATATTCTACATATTGAATTATAAACATCTAACAAAATTATCAATGGCTGCAATCGATTGTGTCATATATTTTTCCAATGATCCATATCTACAAATGTTATTATTCAAATCTGGTTGTCTATTCAGTTTGATACAATTCATATTTAAATATGATTATACGTTGGAAGAAAATGCCGAAACTATTGGTGCAAATGAAAAAGTAAGCAAACAATTTGTTGCAAATTCATTGGCGAAAAAAAGTCTTTCAGCTTGTGTTGCATTGTTCGATAATCGATTTGATTGTGCACAAGGTTTAGAAGATAAATCATTATTGGATGATTATTCACTTATAAGACAAGCAATATATTCATTACTAACACCATATATTGCTAATCAATTGAATATGGAAGCTGTACCAGAATTATTGAAATTAATCAATTCAAATATTGAAAATCCATATTTTATTTGGAATAATGCATCACGTGCTGAATTATTGAATTATCTACAGACACAGGAAAAAGAATTATTACGTAGCGGTGTTTGTATGGATGAATCATATGGTACAAAATTTGTTTATAGTTGCCATAAAGAAGAGCTTATTATTAGCGATATATTCGTACGAATATATAATAAACAGCCAAATTATCCATTGAATAATGTTAAACAATTTGTATTGGCATTGTTGGATAATCTTGGTTCGAATGCACAATATTTACATACAGTTAATGCAATATCATTTCCAACTAAAGAAGATTTTCAAATGGATGAACAACGTCGTAATACTATTGAACAATGTTTAACTGCATTGATTAATCTATTGAATTATAATGCTGGTATTGAACATTGTTTTGTTGGTCATTTTCGTAATATTTTTAGCCTGTTACGTTTAGAATCAGAACCAGAAGTTCAATCATTGGTGTTACGATTATTGATGAAATTATCCACCAATAAGGATTGTATCAATGATATTTCCAATTCAAATGTTTTGATTAATTTGTTGCTCATGTTACATATAACGTCACGAATTACTGAACAACGATCAAAACCATATATGGATATTTTGGAAATATTGCTATCATTCACCACAAATAGTGAACTAGTTAAAGAAGGTATTGGAAAAGGTATTCTTCTCTATGTTCTCCATCTGTTCATTATGCCCAATTTTAATACGGTACGTGAGAAAGCAGCACAATTGTTGATTAAAATAAGTGGCGATGTACTCAATGGACAATATTCATCGTGGGTATTGTCACATTTTTTACCTACATTATTTTTGAATGCCATGAAAGATGCTCCACAAAGTGCCATCAATCTTTTTGATGAGAATAAAGAAAATCCGGAATTGATATGGACTGAAGATGCAAGGCTACGGCTAAATAAACATATCAGAGATCTAATTGAAGACCTGTATACACAACAGATCTCAAATCCATTACATTCATGGAAATTCAATGCTGATTGTGAATTTAAATGTTCATTAGATGATAATGAATTTAAGATATCAGGTGTTTATCTTCGATTGTATAATAAAAGCCCTGGTTGGATTCTTAGTCGACCGAAAGAATTTTTATTGGAATTATTGGAATATGCCAAAAATGCTTGTGATATATCAGATATTGATGTAAGTTATTGCCTGTTTTGTTTGACATTTTTTTTCATAATGTTTTTTTTCTGAATTTCAGGAAGAAAAACTTGATATGATCAATAATGCATTGCATATTCTGTTGACAACACAATCGGATCTCCTCATTCTTATACCTCCTACTGGTTATATTCCAATATTCATCAATAAATTGGATAATAATAATTTGAATGTATCCAAAACGTGCCTATCATTAATACATAAATTCTCATTGAATCCTGCCTGTTTAAACGATATGATTGTAACAGGTAAATTGGCTAAAAATTTCAATACAATCATTGAAACACATCCAACTTTGATTGAATTATTATGCGATTCATTGGTGAAAATATTCGAAGCCAAAAATGAAGAATTCATTCATCAATCAATTAGTACTGGTTTGATTAATAATCTATTGAAAGTACTCGATTCAAATGCTAGTCAATCAACTAAAGCAAAAGTGGTGCAGATGTTTCAAACAGTACTTGATTCAGAATATAATTCACAAATAAGCGAAGTTTTAAATAATTCAAATATCTGGAAAGATTATAAAGATCAAAAACATGATCTTTTCATTGCCAGCACTAATGCCACTCATCTTTTGACAAGTGAGTAATTTTATATATTATTGTTTATAAAATTGATAATTCCATCTTATAATCGTAATTATTATTTTGTTTATAGATTCCACTGTCAATATTGCCGGTTATCTGAAACAAAGTTCAGCAAAAACATTACCATTGGTACCACCACCGATTGAAGAGTAAAAAAATTGGCCAATTGGATTCGAAGATAATTCAATTTTGTGATAATTGATTTTTTCCATATTTTTACTTGAAACTGAAACAAAACAAAAAAAAATTTCATACACTTGCTTATGATCATTATTGATTGATTGATTGATCAAGACTGGTCTCTTCTTCGTTTTTCCACTCTACTATATATATCTGTCGGTTATATATGTCTCTATATATTTTTTTTTACATTCATTTGTAACTTTTAATATTTGATAACCATTTATATATGCTAATATTTCTTTATGTTGAATTAATTATAAAAACTATGAAACTTGAAAAAAAATTCCAACTTTATCATCAATTTCCATATTTCGAACGTGTTTCGTTCCAACAGTAAACCATCGCGAGTTGTCGAGTCTTATGTGCCGCCATCTAGTTTTGTGTGATGTTTTACATTAACAATCAAAACATCACATAATTGGCCCATGTGGTTTAGAGTTTTTGATAAATTAATCCAATGTGTTCGAAGAAAATATTCAAATTAAAATCAACACTCATGTCAAATATACCATTGATCAATGTGGCCAAATCATTACTGATGTGTGATAAAGTGATTGCATTACCAACAGATACCATTTATGGATTGGCTACACATGTTGACAGTACGAAAGGAATCAATCGTTTATATGAAATCAAATCACGAGATTATAATAAACCATTAGCCATTTGTGTGGCCGATGTCGACGATATAGCCGAATATGGCAAGATAACCATTCCGAAAAGTTTACTATATCAATTATTACCTGGTGCTATCACTGTAATTTTTGAACGAACATTAAAATTAAATCCATCATTAAATCCAGAAACGAATCTAGTCGGCATTCGAATACCCAATAATGAATTTGTTCGTCAATTATGTCGACAATCTGGTCCAATTGCATTAACAAGCGCTAATGTGAGCTCAGAACCTAGTTGTTTAAAAGTCGAAGAATTCGAACATTTATGGCCATTGATCGATGGTATATTTGATGGTGGGCAACTTGGACATCAGGATCCACAAGGATTAGGTTCGACGGTCGTCGATTTTTCTACTGAAGGACATTATCGCATTCTACGTGATGGTTGTGCATTTAAATCCACTGAGCAATTGATTGATAGTTATCACCTTAAACGATTATTATGATCATAAGGTATATATCATGAGTCGGCAACCATTTGGTAGTTGAGTGCCAACAAAAAATTTTTTCCATGGCATCACATTGGCACGTTGCATACCACTGGCCCTATGTGGTTTACAATGTACGATGTTTTTAGATGAGATTTATGCAACTATCTATTTATACATTCTTTCCATTCTGCAATATTTTGGCCAGTACAAAATTAACGATGGTAATTCGTTTGCTATTTCATCGGATGGTTGGACTACCTTTTTTTTATCTTATCTTAATTGTTTATTTTCAATGAATTTATAATAAAGAACTGATGATCAATGAATTTTTAATTAAATTTTCATTCATGTTTTTCTCCATTTTTATAATTTAAAATCATCATCATCACTGGTATTTAATTTCAATTTATGAAAGTGCTGCCATCTATTGAATAAAACTACGATTCGGCTATTTTTCAAATTCATCTTTTTTTTTGAAAATTTCATCATTTTTAAACGAATGTATTTTTATGTAAATTCAAAGAAGGCAACATTAAATTTTAACAAAAATTTTTGTTTTTTTTTCTTCTATAGGCATACAATGTGTCTGTGGGTGTAATTGATTTCAGTATTTTTCTTTTTGTTTTAAAACAGAATTTTTATAAACGATTTGATTTCACAAAAAAAAAATATATAAGGTATATATGATTAATAAAACGACAGAATTAAATAGTTTATTTAAATAAACAAAACAAAACAATTGTATGTGTTTGCGTGTGTGTGTGTGTGTACGTGTAATCATCCGGATGGATTATTACGAGGAATTGTTGTTGTTGTTGTTGACGATGATGATGATGATGATGATTGAGGTGGTGGTGGTAGTGGTGGTTGTTGTTGTGGCTGTTTGATATTGCTATTGGAATAATTTCGAACATGACCACCAATAATATCATGACGATTCATTTCTTCCAAAACACTAGGTGCAACATATGTAAAACCAATAAACATTTCATTGATACTACGACTTAGATGTGAACTTTCTTCTGGTGAATCAATTGGCATCTGTTCAGTGAATTTTGTATCAAATTGACTTACATCATCTTCAGAATGTAACACTGGCCTAAATGGTGGACTAAGTCGTTTGAAGAAAACTTCATCCCAATTAATTTTTTTGAAAAATGCATGATGTTTAACCGGTGCTGCATCATCAACGCCACCGCCAAGCCGTAATTCTGGTGATCGTCGTAATAATTTACGAATCAAATCTTTAGCATCATGAGTAAGATGTTTTGGAAATTTGAGTTCAGCGTGTAATATTTTGGCAATCGTTTTATTACGATTCGAACTAACAAATGGCGGTTTACCGGTCAACATGTCAAACATTAATGCACCCAATGACCACCAATCAACTATGAATTAAATAAATTGGATTTGAGTGAATTTTAGTTTATATTTTGAAAAAATTAAATAACTTACCGGCATGATTATGACCGATTCTTTTGAGAATTTCAGGCGCCATATATTCAACTGTACCACAGAATGTATAAGTCATTTTACCACTTTGTATGGATTCCTTACAAAGGCCAAAATCAGTCAATTTAACATGACCATGTAGATCGAGCATAATATTTTCTGGTTTAAGATCACGATAAATAATGCCCAATTTATGTAAATGTTCAATGGCCAAAATGATTTCGGCTGCATAGAAAATGACAGCATTTTCCAATAAAAGACCTTCACGTTGTAGATACATGAATAGTTCACCACCACTTAGATATTCGAGTATTAAATACAATTTTCCACGTGTTTGAAACGCATACATCAGATCAACAATAAATGGATGTTTAACACTTTCCAATATATTACGCTCGGCTTTCGTATGATCCGTATCTTTGATACTACGAACGATTTTTGCCTTTTTCAAAACTTTCATTGCAAATATAGTGCCTAAATTTTTACCCGTAACTTTTCGTACTTGAAACACTTTTCCATATGCACCCATACCAAGAACTTTGAGTAATTCAAAATCATTTGTCGAAACACGTTCATGATGTTGACAATTGACCATCTCTTCAGTTAATTCGATGCTATTATTTTCCGGTCCTAAATTGATTACCTCTTCAGCGGTAGCCTCGAATGAATCGATCTTTTGAAATTGAATATATATAATATATAAGAATCAGAAAAAACAAAAACACGCAAAGTTTATAATACCTCAATTTCATTGTTGACAACCATATGATCATCATTTTCGATTTCGTAATCAAGTATACGATTATGTGTATGATGATGATTATGTTGTAATGGATGTGTTTGATGATGATGATTATTATTATTATTATGATTATGTTGACCAATCGTTTGATTATTAACAGGAAGTTGTTGTGATGTTGGATTGGAAAAATCTTCAATCTCTGAATCATTAAGTTCCATATCGAATATTGTAGTCATCATTGCGGATAATTTCTTTGGATTCTTTTTTTTTGTAGGCAAATAAAAAAATTTTTTTCACTTTGGTTCAAACGTTTATAACACAGACAATGAAAACAACGAAAACAACAACAGAACAGAACAGAAAAATATCTAAAATCTAAATTTTTACAATCTAAAAACAAAATTGTCGTCGTATTCAAATCCGAATACGGACGATAAATAGTAGTAGATTATTATGATTCATAAATATATAATCAGGATAATCAGGAATAATTGGAATCACAACAATAATAATCGAAAAAAGGATGATGATAACGATGAATGTAAAATAAACGAGTTTGCGTTTGTTTGTTTGTATTGATGATGATGATGATGATGATTTTTTTATCAAATATAATCATATCAATCAGAGAAAAAAAATTGAAATTGATGATTGAAAAAAAATAAAAATAAAAAAATGAAAAAAGCCGAAAAATAAAACTCAAAATGAACTACACATACATATACATCGCACACACACATCGTAGATTGTTTTTCTTTTTTTCTTTTTTTTTTGTTTTTTTTCAGCGATGGAAAAGGGATTGTTAATAAACAACGTGATGCCATGTATATAAAAAAAATCGAGAAAGAAATCCCTTTAAAAATAAAAAAAATCAGGTCATGATTATTATGATGATGATAATATCTCCACATTTGTAGTGGATGGCAGAGAAATAACAAGAGAAACACACATCTTTGAATAGATTTTTTCGTTCTATAATTATAACAACGATGATAATTACGTTTCTAGTGCTGCTGCTGCTGCTGCTGCTGCTGTTGATCTATTATAATTATTATCAATGTCCTGGCCATCATTATCATCATCATCAAACGTGATTATTGTTGATCCAAAAAAAATCGATTATTTTTTTAAAATTTTATTTCAAAATTCATAAAATCCATTGTGTTGGTCAATATAACAACAAAATCGATATGATTTTTTATGGAGAAAAAAAATGGTCAAAAAACAACAATACGTTTGATTGATAGATAGATAGATGGTTAAGCAGTTTGATCGATTGTAAATTCAATATTATCTAGATCATCATAATCATCATTGACAATACCTAAATGTCGTCCTAATTGTTTAACTTTATGTATCACTTCCTCTTGCATTAGATTAAAACACATGGCTAATAATGCCATACCGGCCAATAAATATAGGCTACATATGACTAATTTTTCTTGTGAACCTGAACTTTCAACAACGGATGCACCGGGCACAAGATCACCGAAACCAATTGTACTTAATGTTACGAAACAAAAATATGATCCATCCAAATAGTTCCAATTTTCCCAAATAGAAAACAAAAGGCCACCACCACAAACATAACTGGCAAGTATTAAAAGGCAAAGTGTAATCGGTACATGGACACGATTATTTTCTTTGAATTTAATTGTAGTAGTTGATGGTGGTGCCGATGTAGTCATCATTGTCATTGTTGTTGGATCATAACTAAAACCAACGCCAACACCTATTTCCGGTGTCAATTGACTGGTATGATTGGTCATACTGAATGGAAAAAAATCAAAAAATCAAAACAAAAATAAAAACAAAAAATTTGAAATTTGACTTTGATCGATCGACTATCCAAACCACAACAAACCTATAGATTCCAGTTGGAGCAGATACTGCACGTTGTAATAATAAACGATTTCTTTGTTTCAATGTGGTCGATGATTGTTTACATGAACATAGGCCACCATAAACATAACGAAATGATTTGGCTAAAATATCACCAATATTAGTAAGATATAATAACATTAATGGTATGCCAATAATGGCATACAATATGGTCATTAATTTTCCACGATCCGTACGTGGACTAATATTTCCATAACCAATAGTTGAAATAACTGTCAGGCTGAATAGAAATGCACCAGAAAATGACCATTGTTCACGACCTTCGCTTTGTTGTCCTTCATAACCATCTTTGATTGATTTCAATAATTCACGTTGAAATAATTTTATCGTATCGGTTACTTGGACATTCCATTTTTCATGATACAAAATATTTGTATTGTATGCTATTAAAGTGAATCTTTAAATTTACTAAGTCAATAATAATAAGTTCATAATAAACATACTTATATTCCAAAGATTCAAAATAATCTTATTACGTAATTCATTCACCTGTTTAACTGTTTGCACTTCGAATGGTGATTCAATGGCACGAAACATGAATGCACCACCAACTGAATAGGCAACAACCAATACACAAAGTCCAACATTTGATAAAAGAAATGCGAAAAATTTTCGACAACAAATTCGACATTTTGATGGTGGTGGTGGTTTACGTGGTTTACAGGATTTTGATTTTGATTGTTGTTGTTGTTGTTGTCTTGTTTTTGTTGTTGTTTTCGACGCCGTCGTTATCATGTGACCAACATTATTATTGTTAGTATTCGAATGTAATGGATAATTAATTTCTTTCAATTGATGATGATGATGCTGTTGATTTTGATTCATAATAATATTCTTTGGGTCAGAAACGAAACCAGAAAAAAAATTTGGAAATTACTAAAATTTGACAGAAAAGAAAAATAAGTGAAAAATAAAATGAGAAATAAAAACATTGCAAAACTAAATAGAAAACTCAACTGAACTTTGAGTGGATTCTTGTTGCCGCTGCCATCATCATCATCTTTTGGATCAAATCCAAAGAATCAAACTGTTTTTTTTTTGGTTCACTCTTGCCAACAGCATATACACACACATACATGTGTGTAGCAAAAAAAAAACAAAACAAATCTAAGGCTTTGGCTTACATTACACATCGACTATAGAATTTCAAAATTCAATTGTTGAATTTGGTTTTGTGTAAACGATTTATTCATTTCATTTCATTTCAATTTTTTTTTGATCATAGGCTTCTTAACAATTATTAAATTTGATCATAATGAAAGGTTGATTTGATTATTTGCATATATATGGAAAATGAGGAAAAACAACAACAAAAAAAATTTTCGAATTTTCATAAAAATTTTTCGAAAAGGAAGTAAAAAATGTGTGTGTGTATGTATGTTTGTGTGTTCACTTTTCATATTTGTTCGAATCTATCACATTTACAAGAGAGAGAGAGAAAAAAAACAAATGTTCCAATAGATTATCATCATTAGACATCGATATCTTCATTTGTTTGAAATTTCGATTGATGTTGTTGCTGCTGCTGCTGATGTGATTGTTGTAATGATGATGATCCATGTTGATGATGATTCATCATTTTCATTGAATTTTCTTTCATTATTATTTCATCCATTCTTTGTTGATGACGTTGCTGTTGTAATTGTATTTTATATCCAATCTTTTTGAATTTGAATGCCAATTGTTCATATACTGAGAGAGAGAGAGATATATAATGCAAAAGAAAATGGAAGATCATTAGTAATATTATGTAATGTAATTAAATTCATATAATATTCGAAAATCAAAATATAATGATGATGATGATGATGAGAAACTTACTTAGATTGAAACTCATTGCTACCAATGTCATACCGCCAAGTATATAGATGACAATGATGATTATTCGTTTTTTCGATTCTGTCTGGCTTGGTTGATTCACTGTTGTTGTTGCTATTGTTGTTGATGATGATGATGATAATGTTTTTTCGGGCAATATGTCACCAAAACCAATTGTACTATTGAAAAAAAAGGAAATATAATAAATTAATTAAATTATGGATAATTATGTAAATCAAAATTGTTGAAACAAACCTGAGTGTAACAAAACAAAAATAGGCACCATCAAGAATGGGTAATCCTTCCCAAATATGAAACATAACACTACCGGCCATTATATACAATGTAATCAATAGGAAACAGAAATAAAATGGTACATTATCCGTTGCCTGGCGACTATTGTTTGCACCAAAATCATCGAAACCAAAATTCGATGAATCTGATTGATGTAATTTATGATACAAATGATGATGATGATGATGATGTAAATGTTGATGATGAAGATCTAGATCTAATTTATTTGTCGATTGATGATGAATTGGATGATGGAATGCTGTATTAAATGGCGATCCATCACATCCACTAACACCAGTACTAAAATGATGATGTGGATCCAATGTTGTACCAGTACCTGGATAGGTTTGAAATTTTGTATCACAAATATGATGATGATGATCCATAACTAATGGATCGGATAATTTAGCTGTTGGATCAGTAATAGCCGTAGTGGTAGTGATGGCAGCGGCATTTGGATCCAAAAGATCACATGAACAGGCTCGATTATCATAATGTCCAGTACCAGTGCCTGATACAGGTGGATAAATGGAATTTAATTGAGCATAATTTTTTGTCTTATTTCCAATATTATTCATATCTAATGTAGATAATAGGCCACTACTATCACCACCACCAATATTATTCAATGCAATATGATGTATTTGATAATTATCATGATGATGATGTTGTTGTAAATGATGTAAATGATCTTGGCTATTATTATTATTATTTGGTGTTGTCGTCGTCGTTGTTGTTGCTCCTATTGTTGTGGTTGGTGTTGGTAAATTTTGAAATGAATGTTGTAATGATGATGATGATGATGAATCCACACCATTTGGATTACAATGACAACAGAATTGATATAGATATTTAAGACCACGGCCAAGTAGGCTACCAATTGTGGATAAAAATAATAACATTATTGGTATGCCAAATAATGCATAAATTATTGTTGTTAATTTTCCTTCCACAGTTAATGGACGGTTTGCATAACCTAAAAAAATTAATCAATCAATGAAAATTTATAACAAAAAAAAAACACAATTCAATTCATTACCGATTGTCGTTATAATCGATATACTATACATCCATGAATCAATAAATGACCAACGTGTATAAAGATGTTGATGATTAGAATATTGATAATGTTGTTGTTGTTGTTGATCATCAGAATTCTGTTGATGATGTTCTATTGATTGTTGATCATCACCATTATCTACATTATCGTCGTTGTTTATTGTTGTTGTTGTTGTTGATGATGTACCAGTAAGATCATAAACCATTGGCCAATAACCATCTTTAAATGAATCAATCAATGTACGTTGAAATTGTTCAATCTCTTTTGTTGCCATTGTTGTCCAATTTTCTTTATATAATACATTTAATTTATATGTTTCAATCCATAAACGATCCACTGTTTCATTACGTATACGTTCAATAAGACGATTTCTTTCGATAATGTTTGGTTCTATTTGTTTTGGGTTAATTTTCAAATTAACGAAAAAAAAAATTTTCCCAAAACAGGAATAGAAAAAAAACCAAAAAAAAAGATCGTGAATTTCAAAGAAATGAGAAAAAAAAATCATCAAACATCAGCCAATGCAAGTATAAAATATCGATAATATTGACGAAATGGGAAAAAAACGGAGAAAAAGAAACAGACAGACAGACAGAGAATTTTACTTTTTGTTAAATTAGCATCATCTATTATTTACGGTATAAATATAAAAAAAACAACAAGAATATTGAGAATTGGATAGAGAGAAGAGAGAGAAAAAAAATTGCCGCTGTTCCGATATATTTACTGTCATCATTATAACATTAACATCAACACATTATATCAGTATTAACATACATGGCTATTTACAATCAACAACAACAACAACAGCAAAAGTCAAATCAAATACCATTCTGGGGTATATATCTAGAATATATTTCTGATCTTTTGTTTTGTTTTGTTTTTTTTTTTTTTTTTTTTTTGGTTCATTCATTCATTCTTTCTATCAAACATTCTTGAACAACGTTGACGGCAGCGGCCGTATAAGGGGATGGCCCCCAACCCAAAAAAAAAAAAAAAAAAAAGACAATCAATAGTGAATATATTCTGTTCGCTGGTTCTTATCTTTTTTTTTGTTATTGTTGTTGTTGTTTTCTTTCATCGTTTTTTATTGTTTATTGTTTATTATTATTATTACTGGAAACACGCGGGTGTTCCTGTGGTTCATTAGGTTCATCATCATCATCATTTTCCATTGCCACCAACATCAGACTAATAACATAAGTTCATTTTTTTTGTTTTGTTTTTTTTTAATATTTTTAGTTCAATACGTGTTTGTAATGTGTGATGGAGGGGAGGTAAAATAAAAATAAAAATAAAATGTTAATGTTCATCGTCATGATGATGATGATGATGAGAATGTGGAACATTTTTTTTTCTTCTTCACTGTAAATCAGAATAACGAAGAAAATTGGTTTTTTTTTTCGTTTCCTGGTAAAAAACAACAACAACAACAAAAAGGTGAACCAAGGGACCTATTTGTACAATATTTTTATGATGATGATGATGATCATCATCATCATCATCATCAATTCAATGATTTTTTTTCAATCGAAAAATTACCATTACTAACAACAACAATAATAATAACAATAATCAGGATAATCAAAGACAAATTACTTATTTTTTGAATGATAATGATTCAAATCAATCAATTGATTTGAATATATATTGATTACTTACCTTCAAAATGACGGAATAAAAATGCACCAATAATAGTATAGGCAAGCACTAGACAACCAAGGCCAATATGTGAAAAAATAAAGGCAAAAAATTTAAAACAAAAATTCCATTGCCTTCGTACAATATTATTATTATTGCCAACATTTTTATTATTATTTCGACGATTAGTTTTGATATCAGCCGTTGATTTATTAATCGAATTATATGATTGCTGATGTTGTTGTTGTTGTTGTTGTTTATTAACCGCCTCTGTTTGATAGGCTGGATCCGTACGATATGATGACATGATTTTTTTTTTCTATTTTGGTTTGTTTATGTTTGAATTCTTTGGATTCTTTCTTGATGCTGATAATTAGATAATAAAATAATGAAAATGAATAACGGGATCAGGAACGCCCCCCCACACACACACGATAATGTTGATAATAATGGGTGTTCAATAGTTAATCAATCGTCAATAAGGCGACAATATTGTTTTTCCATTCTTTCATTCTCTATATTTATCCAAAACAATTTTTTTTGGACGACATATTATTATTCTCTCTGTTGTTTTGTTTTGTGTTGTTGTAACCAAACAAATTGACAGAAGATGGAAAAAAAACTTTTTCTCTGTTAGTACAATGAGAGAGAGAGAGAAACAAAAAGTTTACTACAACGGTCTAATAATTAGGTTTTCGGGTTTCGTTGTTAAAGTACTGGTGGTGATGGTGTTGTTGTTGTTGTTGTGAAGAAGAAGAATTGAGAAAAAGAAATGGAAAAAAAGCCGAAAGAACAAAAAAAAAAATCAGATGAACACACAGCCGAGAAGAGAATTGCATGAGCAATTACATGATTATTCAATTTGTTGTTCAACAATGGAATATCTGTGGAACACAAATATAATAAACAAAATAAACATCGAGAAAAAAAACATTGGAAAGTTGATAATGACGATGATGATGATGATGATTGAAAATCAAATAATAAACAAATGACCGATGATGAATTCATTCATTCAATCATCATGGGAAAGTTTTTTTTTTAACTATCCTCAGTAAACATGTGAAATTGATAAAAAATTTCCAACAAACAATCATCAACATCGTCATCACTGGTGACATTTAAAAATTCGAATGTTTTGAAATTTCGAATGTTTTGCTGTTTTGTTGCTCATCGTTTGATGTTTTTATTTTGCAGATTTCTTATTTTATGATGATTCAAGAAGAAAAAAACTTTTTTTTTGGGTTGAAATTTTGGATTGCAACAAAAAAAAAATTTCATCTATATATGAACGAGTTACATTGTATTCATCATCATCATCATTATTGGACCGGATGGATCATCATCATCATCGACGACAACAACAACAAAATTCAATGGTCACGAAGCGACACAGAATGGATCTATATTCAAATGGATCACTGATGATGATGATGATGATGATGATAATGACAGTGTTGGCGTTTTTGTTGTTATATCATCATGAAGATTATGCATTCATTCATTCATTCATTATCAATGAACCAAAAATGAATAATAAAAAAAAACTCATGAAATAGTGAAAAAAAAGATAAAGTGTTCGATGATGATGATGATGATGATAATGGTGAGTTCAACTATTTAGTTCACTCAAGTTCTTCATATCCATTTTTTTTTTGTTTGTTTGCAGTATGGATAAAACGAATATAAAAAAAACCAAAAAGAAGAAGAACAAGAACAAGACCAAGAAGAACAATGAAATCGAAACGACTACTATGGCACTAAGTTCTGTGTGTTTGGAAAAAAAAAAGAAGAAAGAAAGAAAGAAAAAATTGAAGAATCAAAATGAAAATCCAAATGAGAATCTATCACTAACAAACCTATTGCAGTATACTATCATCAAGCCATAATAAAGTATAAAATGAATGAACTGAATAGAAGTGAAACATACCCATACCATACATTGATGGAAGAATATTTTTTTTTTTTCTTTGACTCGACTCATTTCCAGAAGAATCATGAAGTGTGTGTGTGCTATTATTCGACTACTAGCGACCAGACTTGAGAATCGAACCGACTATCCAAACAACAACAACAACAACAACTACAATAATAAAATATGGATCAAAGTGGCTCCAAAATTTTTTTTTTCTTTTTTTAGCTTTTCTTTTTTTTTATTATTTGTTTCTTTGGTTTGATTTAGATTCTGTTCATATGTATCTCTCGTTACAAAGTTTGTCTATCTATATCTGGAACATCCATATATATATAGAGTATATTTGGTGATGTCGTTATTTCTCTATAGAACACATTGTTTGTAAAAAAAAAAATAAAAAAATTCATCTCACTATGTGTGGCAACGTCAAAAAAAAAAACCGATTCTGGTTCATATAGCTGAGAATACCAAAAAAAAAAAAATTCTGATGGAACAAAACGGTAATAGTGGTAGTAGCACACACACACACACACACACACATTCTCCCGGGTACAATGGCCCGAATTTGAAGGAATTTTTTTTCTTTTCGCAAACTTTGTTGTAATATATCGCATGCATACACACACAAACACACCCTCAAATAACCACAATATAAAAATAGGGTGGCTGTCATATCAACCACCTCTCAATTTTTTTTCCGATAGTTTGTTTTGTCAACCAAACCCAGAAATTTTTTTTTTTTTTTTTGGTTCCAATTCAGTGTTTCAGTTTTTCATTCATTCATTTCTATTCATTCAATGAAATGAAATGAATAAGTCTATCGTTTTTTTTAGTTAACTAAGCGAGATAGAGAGAGAAAGAACGGATAAGTTTACCCATTTACAACAAGAACTTCTTGGAAATATATTTGAAGCTAAATTATCTGCCTGTGTGTGTGTGTTTCTGAAATCAGATGGATGACATGATGATGATGATGATGATGATGATGATGGCAGGGGTAATATAATAGGATTCATTACATTTTTTTTTCTTTGCCATTCATAATATTCGATAGTATAGTGTAGTCATAGTTCGTAGAACTTGAACTCGAATCCGGATCCAAAACATACACACGCACACACAAACGAACATGAAGAATGATATCAATAAATGGAATAGAAAAGAATCCATCGGGGACATTCATTCATATACAAGCAGAAAGTATAGTCATTATTGCAAGCATAGCTTTTTTTTATTGGCCACCAATCATTGAAAATTGTCGCAATGTTTGAACATTGAAGAATCGATATTCTGTTTTCGAAATGTGAAAACCAATGATATAGAAATAATTTTGAGGAGAAAATCTGCAGGAAAAAAAGATCAAAAAGAAATATATAAATAAATCAATTAATGTGGCTAAATTGATTCGATTGAATTTTTTTTTTGGCTCGTTATATCGTTGGAATCAAACATACCATGTTCCATCATCATCAGATACATGTTGGAGGAGAATAAAATATCGATTACATTATTATTTCTTGAATTTTCTTTTTTTTTTGGCAACAACAAAAAAAAAATGACAATTTCATGGTCATTTTGGTCATATGCATTGAAGAGAATTTATTCATTCACAGACATTGCATGTGTGTGTGTTGAGATAAATGAATTTTGGATTCGAAATTTTGTTTCAACACTTGAAAATTCTTGTTCAATTTCATTTTATAGTTTGTTGAAAATCGAATCGAATCGAATGTTTTGAATGAATGAATGATGATGATGACAATTCCATCCGGAATCAAATTGATGATGTTACTTTTTTTTCTCTCTCTCTCTTTCTCAACACTATTCAGTTTTTGTTTTCGTGAAAATCGAAAATTCTAATGTCATGACCAGACACTTGAATTTTTTCTTCATTTTTTTTTTGCTTTTTGTTGTTTCGAAGTTTTATGAGGTCTTGAATTTTTAAAAACCCCATTGGGCAGCAACAACAGCAGGAACTGAATTTTATTTTATTTTTTTTCAACAAAAAATAGATCATTATGTATGTTTTTTTGTTACTGCTTGTTTTTGTTTGCTATTTGAAGATATAAATGTAAATTTATTCAAATTTAAATTGACAAGGTAGTTGGTTATATAATAATAATAATGATGATGATAATGATGATTCAGAATTTCGATAAAATTGAAAAGAAAAGAAAAAACAAAATTGTTATTATTGTCAAGATCAAAGAAACAAACGAAAAATGAAATGAAAAGAAAAATCAACATTCGAAAAATTTTAAACTCAAACTTTTTGTGTGTGTGTGTGTGTAACAAATAAGGTCAAAATAGAATCGAAAATATTAAAAAAAAATCATCATCATCATCATTCATATGTTATGTTTTGAATGAACCAAATTTCGGCGACGAATCTTAATTGTTTTCGCCATTCCTGTAGATAAATGCCGTTGATTAATTCGTTCATTATTTGTTGTTGTTGTTGTTGTTGATGATGATGATGGTGATTTTGTTGACGAATGATGATGATGTTTATTTATCATTCTATTGGCAATATCTATCATTGCCGAAGTGGCCGGAAATTGAAAAGGAAAAGGTTCACGTATTGATTTCGATTTTTGCGGATGTTGTTGCTGTTTTCCCATAATGATCGATGATCGTTCTTTACTAGCTTTGACCATGTTGTCCAATGTTTTTTGTGATCGTAAAATTTGCAATATCAATGGTTCTCGTTCATTTGACCTGGTCTTTTTCTTTGACGACGGTTTTTTCTCTTTATTTTCAGTTTGTTGTTTCTCTTCCGGTTGTTGTTGTTCCGGTTGTTGCTGTTGTTTTTCTTGTTCCGATTGTTTTTCATCACACTCATGATTCACGATATTTTGACTTGACCCAATAACATCAGTATTATCATCGGTATCATCATGATCTTGATCATCATGTTTAACAAATGGAATGGTCAAATTGAAACAATCTGGATATGGAATCATTTCCGGTGTAAACATTATCACTTTCTCGTCATCTTTATCATTTTCTCTTCCAATGTCATTAGAAACATCATCATCATCATCACTAATGGCCACAATAGTTTTTTCACCAAATTTTTCAATCTGTGCAACATTCGGTACGGCTTTAACACGCATCTGAATTGTTTGTCCAAAATATTGGCCATCATGCCAGAAACGCCATACACTATAGAAAATTTTTTCTTCACAAACATCGGCCGGTATCATAAAATCCATTTGAACATCATATTGTTCATCTGCTTGCAATGATAATGGTATAGATTTTTTTCCATCAATTGGATCAATATTTGAACCAAGACAACGAAGTTCAGTACCCATTGGCCAATCAAAATTACCATTATTACCAATATGCCAGATTTTTGTGAATCGTGTACCAGGTGTATATTGTTCATAACAATCTTCAGCAATCGATAGATCACGTTGTAATTCACCAAGCAATAGGATAAGATTTTTTCGAAACATTTCAATAGCTGGACGTGTAGCTTTAACTATTGGATTTGTTATTGTATTATTCGAATTTAAAGATTTAGGTTTGATTTTAATAAAATCAAATGGATGTAATTCTTCACTTCGTTGTTCACATTGTTCACATAATATTACTTCATGACAATGTGAACAAACATAATGCACTGTTTCGGCCGTACATGGCTGTACACAACGATAACAGGTATGAATTTCACTGGCCAATTCTTTTGTTTTTTCAATACGTTCTGGTAATCGTTGTAAATCTTGTACATAATAACGAATTGCTTCAATCATTTGTGATATGGTCCATGTACCGGATGATGAATTGATCAAAATGGACATTAAATCCATTTTTTCACCAATATTGAACATTGAACGATAGGATTTGTTTTTCAAATTCAAATTATTCTGATTTCGATTTGTCGATGTTGCCGATGCTGTCGCTGTCATTTGTCCATTCGTCATTGTTGATTGACCATTCATAGTACCACCACCAGCACCACCACCACTGCCACTACCATCTGTTGTGATATTATTATTATCATCGATTAATGATAATAAATCAGATAAAACGGAAAATATCATCATTGATAATGAATTTTTAATTTTCAATGTTCAATTGCTCAAAAATAAACAAACAGAAAAAAAACAACGCACATTCACCAAGAATGCTCAATTTGTGTGTGTCGAATTAAAAACAAAAATTTAAATCGAACACAGCACCATCTGTCCGACATTCATTGAAACTAAAAATCCGGTATATTCATTTTGCATTGATAATCTTGGCCCATTGTGTTTTTTTTTTTTTTTGACCATTCATTCATTCAATGAATGAAAATCTAAACTTGTTGAGCAAGATTCTTTGCATACAACAACAACAACATCAACAACAATAATCATTTTTTTTGTTGAGAAGATTATTTCATTCTGGAATGATAATTATATAGCCCAAAAACGATGATGATGATGATGATGATAAAGGTCGAAGGTCATAATCATCATGATGATGATGATGAAGGGAAAAAACTTTCGATTGATTCGAATGTTTCTCTCTTTCTCTCTCTCTCTGTGTCTTTTTTGAAAGACAAAAACATTTTGATGACAAGTAGAATTGATGAATGAACTTGATCTTCATCATCATCATCATCATCATTATCGTTGGTCGATTGGTCACACACACACTAAGATACAAATTTGACAAAATGTTAAAAGACAAAATTTACAATGTCACATTTTTTTTTTGAGGAGAAAAAGAAAATAAAGTTGTCACATTTTCTTTCTGGATTACTTATTTACTTACTTTGACTTGAAACGAGAAAAAAAAAATTGTTACACAGATGACCAATGGCCGAATGTATGCGGTGTGCATGTGTGACATGTATATATTAAATTTAATCCATTCACATGCACACATACACGATATAAAAAAAGTGTCGAATGTCCAAATCGAATCGAATTGACATTTTTAAAAAATTTATATCCCAGTGTACTCAAATTTCATCATACAGTCATAAAGTTGATTATTAAAATGGTTTTTTTTCTCCAAAAAAAAGTCAGAAACACCCGATATATATGAGAGCTATGTTGAAAAATAAGTAAGAAAAATGATCAAAAATAAAGAAAAATCGTCTTAAAAGATTCTTTACCTCGATTTGTGTCTGTGTCATCGATGATGATGATGATTCGTGTTCATCTTCTTAAAGTGATTTTATAATCAAAGAAAAAAAAATTTAATTCAATTCAAAAATTTTTGATTCATCATCATCATGATCATGATCATGATCATCAAAACCACGCCAAAAATTAACAAAAAAAAACAGCAAAAATTTCAAGGTGAAAACCAAAATGGACAGGAAATTTGAATCTCAAATGAAAAAAAAGAACGAAAACATTCGAATGATGCAAAATAGCCTTGAGGGTTCGACAGCATCAACGCAGCAGCAGCAGCAGTAGCTAAAATAGAATGTTGGCTATTTCCGTTCTGCTTGATTCGAATTCTATTCATTCATTCATTCACTTGTTGTTGTTGTTGTTGTATTATTATCAACGACAAAAAATCAACTTTAAACATCAAGCATCCGAATTAAGAAATTCACCAATCACCATTATCATTATCATCATCATCATCATCATCATCATCATCATCATAATAATAATAATCAAGTGTGCTAAGGTCGACAAGGTTAACGAAAAATATCAAAAACCAAACTTTCAACTACCACAATGAACACAGGTCAAATGTAATTTCACTTTCGTTATGCTTTTATACAAAAGATAAATGTAAACTTTTACCTCGGAATCCATCATCATCATCATCATCATCATGGTGTTATCTTTCAAATATTTGATGGTTTCTTTCCCTCGTTCTCTCTCTCTCTCTAGTTTGTTTCATCATACATTCCAGAGATGATGCGGCTCATAGACAAGGTTAGATGTACAACAACAACAAAAATCTACCTGAATCTCTGATGAAAAAAAATGTGTGAGAATCAACGCCATCAAGCAATTCAATATAAACATTGCTTGAATACCATCATACACAAAACAAAAATTCATCCAAAACCGGCACACACACACACACACATATAAACAGGTAGGTACCCTGGTAATGCGAATAATACCTATAGGTAGGTTTGGCATTTTTTTTTTGACATTTCTTTTCCTGCATCATCACATCTTCATAAGAAGAGAGAGAGAGGATGGGTAGTAGTAGTAGTAGTAGACCTTTTCTTTCTCTCATTGTGAATGTTTTTTATTTTTTTTTATTTTTTTTGTATTTTTTTAAATTCACAAATTCGCCAACAACATTTTTGCACAAATGGACATGTGAAAATAGTTCATTACGATTCATTCGAATTTTCTCCTTTTCTTTCTTTCCCATTCATTTGTAATGATGATCATCATCAATGATAATAATAATCCGTTTTCTGTTTGATTATAAAAAAGATTTCTTTTCTTTTCTTTTTTTTTTATTTCATTTAGTTGTTGTTAACAAACAAACAATCAAACATCACAAAGTTAGCATCATATTCACACACACACACACACATGCGAAACAACGGTCGTCGTCTGATATACAACGAGATACAGTCAAAGATTTCTTCTTCTTTTTCTTTTTTTATTTCTGATTTTCACACGGAACCAAACGAACTAGTCGATTGGCTGCCATATGGATGATGAACACAGCAACAGATGTTTTTTCTTTTCTTTTTTTTTTTTTTTTTTTTTTGATGGTTAAAATTTGTCCTTTGAATGTCACCAATATTTGAATATTTTGTTTGACAAAATCCACATTTGCTGTGTGCATGTGATATCGGAACTAAGGACCAAAATTTTTATTTTTATTTTTTTTTGATCATAAATCCACTCATATCATATTATATACATCCGTTTGTTTTTTTTTCTGGTTGTCACACCTCCACCCACCGACCGCCTAAATACCGACTCATCATCATCATCATCATTATCCACCATGTTATGACCATATGTGCCCATTCCTATGTTGTTCGTGTAATTATCATTAACGTGAATTGTGTGTGCATTTATGTATGTATGTATGGTCAATATGGACAACAACAACAACAACAACAACAAAGATCATCATTATCATATCATGAAAATAATAATTGTGAATGAAAAATTGAATTGAACCATATGAACTACAAGTTTGTATGTGTATGTGTATATGGTTGTAATTTTGTTTGTTTTGTATTTGGCCTAAAAATTGTGAGAATAAAAAACTCCCATGGCCTCTATTCGGTCTCATCATCATCATCATCATAAGCAAAGAAAGACAGTAAATCCAAAAAAATAAAAATAAAAATAAAAACGATCATTTAGAGAAAAAAAGACATCTGTGTGTTGTTATGTCTCGTGTGAATTTAGATTCAAGATTCGTTTGATTTTTTTTTTATTTTCTTTGATTGTGGTATGTATGTATGTGTGTGTGTGTGTATGTCTGTCTATCTGTGTTTGGTGACCATTTCATTTCCTTTGATATCCATCTTTGTGCATTGGATATTTTCTTTCTGTTGTCTCTTTTCTTATGTAATTTGATTAAATCATTATTAAAAAGTAGTGGAGTGAAGAAGAAAAAAAAATTCATAATTGTCAAGAAAGAAAAAGAAAAAAAAATGTTCCCCGTTATAATTTTCATTCCCATCTTCTTATGTTGATTCATCCACATTCACATTGATCATCATCATTCAGACATTTCAATCCAAAAAAAAAAAAAATTTTTTTTTGTTTCGTTTCCATATTCAAATATTCAAAAGCCACACAGTTTTGCAAACATATTGTGTGTGTGTGTGTGTGTGTGTACATCTGCAATTTTATTTTTGACTTCTGGAATTTCATTTCATTTCATTTCAAAATATTGGAAAATCCCAATACAACATACACAAATTTAGCAAAAAAAAAGTAAAAAAAAACGGTTTTTCTTTTGGATTTTCCCTTGCTGCTACACTTTTCCAATTCATTGCATTTTGATGATCCAATTTTTTTGATTTCGTTTTCTAATTCTTCAATATATTTATATGTGTGTGTGTGTGCATGTGTATGTTTAGTTTGTGTTTGATTGCCGGTTTTATTCATGTAAATCTTATTTTTTAAATATCCAAACAAACAAAATATTTTCTTTTGTCGTCCGAATTGTGTAAACACACATACACACAAATAAGACCTCCTGCTTTGGCATTACACCACCACCATTTGATTTTTTTTCCATTCAATTCAAACATACATTGATTGATCTTCGATCGAAAAAAAAACAAACAAAAACATACACACAGCTGCACGATTACGACCAAAGAATTGATCAGAAATTTTTTTTTCATTTTTGATTTTGAATGTGATTTGTGAATGACGAATTTTTTTTTTTTTGGTTTCGATTTCGTATAAAAATAATGTTTTGATTGTTTTTGATCACGAATTATTTGCCACTGAAACATCAATCAAGAAAATACACAACCGATTGTTTTTAGTGATTTATTTTTCATTGTTTTGACATTCAATCATAAACATTATTTTTGTGTGTGTGCATGTACATAGTGGAGAATATTCATTTCATTCACATGCAACGATCATTCAAATCAATCAACAAGAAATAATAATCATATACAATTGAAATGAAAAATTGAATTCCATCGATCACACCATCATCATCATTATCATCATCAAAATTAACGACGTCCATAATTTTTTTTTGTTTTGTTTTCGTGTGTTTCGTGGTTTTTTTTTGTTCATTTGTATTTAACCATCAACAACAACAAAAACGTTCATATCACATTCATATATTCATCATTCACCTGCTGCTGAATTTTTTTTATTTCAAATTCAACAAAAAACAGCAGGAAGAAAGGAAAAAATAACTTAACCGATTCAATCGATCAACAGCAACAACAAAAACCATAACCAAGAAATAAAATCTAAATTAAATATTCAAAATACAGAGGAAAAAAAACCTGTTGGTCTTTTTTTTTCTTGTATTCAAGTATAATTATTATCATTATTATACAAGTTATACAATAACAACAACAACAACAACGACAGAAAATCCATACATAATCGATTTGAATTCAAATTCCAATAACAACAACAACAACAACAACTACAGCTACAACAACAACAACAAGTTTTGAAAAATACATCATCGCCGAATAAGGCACATGTTATTGATGAAAACTCTTTGAAATTTTCTATGAGAGCCTAAAAGGTAAGTTTTTTTTCAATTATATTTGCAAATGAATGAAAGAAAAAATCAAATCAAATCAAATCAAATGAATCAATCAATCAATCAATCATTTATTCAAACATCATACCATGGCTATAAAGTCATCTTGAATTTTTTTTTTTTTTTTGTTCTTTCCCATCAAGAATCATTATAATCCACGCACAAAAAAATGTATGCATTCTAAATAAGGTATTGGTGTGTGTGTGTTTGTCGTTGGTAGTCAGGGCTATAATAATAATAAAATTGTTTTAATTAATAAAAAAAACATGACAAACGGAAGCCGCATTTTTGGCTTTTATATTTGAATCAAAAACAACAACAACAACAACAAGATGATTAGCCTATATAAATAATGTACGCCCTCTTGTTTTTAGCTGATGATGATGATGATGATTCTAATCAATTGTTTAGATTATTGATTAGAATCTAAACATTCAATGATTATGATGATGATCATAACGATGATGCCTTGAAGCTATTGATTGCCTTAAACGTAATCATCATCATCATGATAATGATGTCTACATCTGTATAATCATTCTATATATTTTTATGTGAGGGTTTTTTTTCTGTTCATTCTTTTCATTGAATGAATATAAATGGAATATAATCATGATGTTTGAAACTAAATTTTTTTTTTAGTTATAAATACATAAGCAATAATAATGATAATAATGTCCATCTGTCATCACTTTTATATATTATAATAAAAGCCAATTTGATTGGGGGTGTTAGGTAGGTGTGGGGGGAGGGTCAATGGCAAATTGATGATGACGGTGATCATCATCATCATCATCAGCCAATGACGCCTACACAATCATTTCATTTCATTTTTTTTACTGGCTTTTTGTTTTTTTTTGGTCTAATTTTATTCTCAGAATTTAATGAATGAATGTAAGAAGATGAAAACAAAAAATTCTCAGAGGCAAGCTGTATCTTTTTTTTTAATTAAATTGGTTTTGTTTTGTTTTTTTTTCGTCCTGTCTAAATGATGTTTTCATCATCATCATTAAAAGTTATTTTTGTTTACTTCATAATATAGATAAATATAAATGGTTGAAAAGTTTTTGTTTTGATTTTTTTTTGTCCGGCAATCTTGATATTTTTATTCATGATGATGATGATGATGACGATGTGCGAGAAATTTTAAACATTAGACTACAGGGTGAGCGATAGCATTCAAAAGACAAAACAAAACAAGGACGAGAATCTTTTTGAAAAACAATAAAGATTCTCACGATTAAGAAAAATTTTCTTTTTTTATATATATTCAAATTAAATTGCAAATTATGTAAATATATGTGAATTGTATGTTATGAAAATGTGTCGAGTTTGCAAACATTTTGACTCTTTTTTTGTCGTTATCATCTTATTGATGACATCGACATATGTCATATGAAGATGAACTTTTGGTCATTTAATTTATTGTTTATATGTGATTTAATAATAATTATTATATGTACCTGTTGATGTCAGTTTTTTTTTTGTTCGCAATGGTCATTATAACTAAACATATATGCAATTGGACTTGCATTTACATTTTACATATGATGGATGAATGAATGTAAAGATTGGATAACTTGAGATGATTATATCTCATTGTTCATCATTATAAAAAAATAACATGATGATTACAATCATCAATGGTTTTGCTTTGTTTTTTTTTTGATTTTTGAATGTAAATTTCATTTTCAAGTCGTTAATTTTTTTTTTGTTTTTATATATTTAATCAACAGTTTGTCATTGTGTTTTTTTTCTATTCTTCTGTACCATCAACAAACATAAAACGCCATTATAATTATGTCAAATGGATTTCTCTTCTTCTTCTTCTTAATGTGGTCTGAATTTTTTGTTGTTCTTGTTCATTCAGCATTTCACAATGGTACGAAGAAAAAAAGAAATTTTCTCTGCTAATTTTTGATGATACAAGATTATCATTGTCTACTAATCATCATCATCATCTTCAATGAATCAAGTGTCTTGTGTTTTTTAGTTCTGAATCAATGAATCATTGCCATTAGGATTTATCCAAAAAAAAAACGGAAATGAAACATTTCCAGCCGTTTTTTTGCTTAATTTTTTTTTCTTTCATTTCATTTTGCCATTAAGATAAAAAAAAATTAAGATTTTTTCTTTTCCATAGAAAACATATGTGGTGGATTTTTTTTTTTGTATTGAATGTGTTCTCATTTAAAACTTTTTTCCATTTTTTTCCATTTGTATGCGTCATTTCAATCATATTTTGTGGTGTTAATTTAATGCCAAAAAGAAAAATGATCCAATCCATCTACATAGATATTCTTTAGACCTCAATATGATTTTTCTTTTTTGGTTTTTTTTTGCTAAATGAAATTTTATCTCAACCAAAACAGCTTTATAATATCCTATGTTGGTTTCCTGTTACCTCTCTCTATTTTTTCTTTTACACAATTATTGCTCTGTTTCTTTTTTTTCCTATCTCATTGTATGTGTGTGTGTGTGTGTTTTGTTGGAATTCAAATCATATCACAACCGACGAAAAAAACAGACAAGAAAAAAAAACGAATTGAACCCGAACAGCACACACAACAACAACAACAACAAACTATCTTCTTTTAATAAAGTAGTATATGATATGATATGTCATAATTGATTGGGTGTCTGGTCATTATTGTATTGACATTTGTCATTTTTTTTTGTTGGTGTTTGTTTTTTTTTTTTGTTTTGTTTTGTTTATCATCTTCGTTTTTTATTCCTGGATATGATAATATACACGATGGGTGTGTGTATATGTGCATGTGTGTGTGTGTGAAATATGCAGAGATAACACTTCCGACATTTGTATTATCATCCATTATGATTTGCCGGTGATAATTTTTCAAAAAATCTTTCCCATTTCTCTTTGTGTGTGTGTGTCTGTGTTTGTGTTTGTGTTTTTTGATCAATTGACTTTGACACTTTTTTTCCGTATCACTCATCCATAGTCTTTATTGATGGTGGTGGTGGTGGTGGTAATGTTCCAAAATTGTTGTGAAATAATCAAAAAAAAGCCAATAGATATATCTAGCTTATATTTTATTTTCTATGTCAATATTGTGTGTGTGTGTGTGTGTGTGTGTGTGTGTATAGTGGATATTAATAATTGATAACTTTAACTTCAACCACCAAAATCACTAATAATTTGTTTATCTTGTCTTTTGTTATTGATAATAATTACTATGGTAATTGGACACCAATGATGATGATGATATTTTGTATTCATTATCACATTTAGAACAGAATTCTGATGATAGGTATTTCAGCGGACAGATTTTTTTTGTTTGTTTGTGTGTGTGTTTTGGTTTGCACTTTGACATTTGCAAGTTTCTCGTTCTATTTTCTCATTTCCATTGACATTAATAATAATAATCATTTACATTTTTTTTCTGATATTTATTTTGTTGACAATTCTCTGTCGATTTGCATTGTAAAAAATTATTATCATCATTATCATCATATAATTGAATTTAACCAAAAAAAAAAAAAAAAAAAAAAAGAAAGAAAGAGTTTCTCCTTTGTTTATTCTATTTCTCTCTCTCTCTTTTTTCTGCCAATTGTTTGTATTGTATTGTAAATCAACCCAATCGTCACCATCATTAATATATGTTATCATCATCATTATAATCATCCGGCTTTACTATTTATATATTCATATTCATATATATTGACCAAGGTAAATGTCAGTGGTCTCTCTCTCTCTCCCCATTTTTTTTTCTACATCTCCATTAACACCACCAACACACACACACACACACACAAATGCAAAAACCAAATATACACATAATGAAAAATAATTCAAAAATAGCCATTCATTCGATTCAAATAAACAAACAAACATATCACATAAAGCACACACACACACACAAACACACATCACAAGCTATATATAAACACAACATTCATTCATTCATTTTTTTTCCATATACAAATTGATCAATGTGTCAGGTCATATTTGTAATCCATTCAATCCTAGATGAAAAAAAAACAAAAAAACTTTTTTGTTGTTGTTGTTGTTAGATTTATGTGCGTTTTTGTGTGTGTGTGTGTGTGTGTGTATATGATTCTGACTCTGAGATACCATCAAATGAACATTAAATATCATTATTATTTTTAATAATAATCGATGTCACAATCGATTATAATCTTTTGAATCTCTACGTGTTTGAGTGATATCAATTTGGTTTGAGTGTTTTTTTTTCTATTGGTTGTATATCTTTTGATCTATGATTTATTATTATTATTATTATCATGTATACGTGATGTCTATTTCCGCTCCAGTTTTTGTTTTTTATTTTGTTGCTGCTGTTGTTGTTGTCGTCGTAGTTGTTGTTGTTGTTGTTTCTGGGAAATGACAATCATATATTGCAATTCAATTACTATATATAATCAATGGTGGTAGCATATGATGAAATGGTTTGGTTTGATGATGACTTTTATTAATCACCATTTAAAATGTGTTTTTGATTTTTTTTTCTTTAGTTGATATTCTAAAACCAATTTTTTTTCTAATTTTTTTTAGTTTTCAAATTGTTTTTCAGACGACCATATAATCACACCTTTTTTTGAATCATGCTCAAATACGTTTCAACACCAATGCCATTATCATATTCAACATCACCATCATCATCATTATCAGCTTCAAATAATCCAACAATGTTTGATGTCGATCTTAAACGACAATCATCATCATCAACATCATCGGATTCAATTTCATTGAATAGTTCTGATAGTATTTCGAATGGATCATCATCGATAATGAATGATTCTATTGAATCGCCCATCACTCATCATCATCATCATCATACGAATCATTTATTAGTTCCTGTTGTTAATCACCATCATCATCATCGTTCATGGAGTTCATCTTCATCATCAACATCATCATTACCTAGTCTAATAACGGATAATGTTCAATTATCATTACCAACAAAATCAATAAATAATAATGATGATCATCAGAATAAAATTGTTTCATCATCACCAACATCAACATCATCAAATACGATTGATCGTAAATTTGTAATAAAAATATTTACACGTGTTCTTTGTACAGATGTTGAATATAAAACATTATCCATATCTAATCATACAACCAGTCAAGAAATTGTACAGATTATATTGAAAAAATTTCGTCTCAATCATCTAGATCCTAATCTTTTTTATTTAACCCTTGAAGCATGGATTAAACAAACCGGTATACCAATACGTAGTGTTATGGCATTAGATGATGATGCATGTCCAGCATTATTACAATCATGTTATCGACAAAAAGATCTTAAATTCACTTTAGTAATGCGTCGTGGTGAAAATGTTCGTATTCATAATCAATGTAAACATGGGGTAAGTGGTTATTTGTTTGTATGTTTGTTTTTTTTATTTTTGTTTCTGGTGATGTAATATTTTTTTTCCATCCAAATAGCCATCCACTGTAAATATTCTCATATCGGAAAGGACGAATGTTGAAGAGTTAACTCATTTGGTTACCGGTATACTTGATTTACCTACTATAGATAAACAATATGAACTTTATGTTTATTCACCTTCTTGTAAAAGTAAGTGGCTATTTCTAGTTCAATACCAGTAATCATAATTGTATGATGACAATTTTATTTATTTGTTTTTTTTTTTAGTTGAACAAAAATTGTCACCAACCGATCGACCATTAGCCATACGTATGGAATGGCCAAATCAAGATTTTAATCGTTTCGAAATTCGTCCATCATCATGTCGAATTCAACATCATCACCAATACATTGATAACAACAACAACAACAGCAGTAACGATTCCCGTTTGATAATGGCTGATTTTCGAAAAAATTTCAAATCTGAATTTACTATGAATTTGCTGGGTGCAGCAACCACAACAACAAATCATAATAGTATGGCTATTGCAACGGAAAATCGAAATCACTACCACCACCACAACCACCATTATCCTCATTATCGATCACATCCACAGTTACAGCTACCGCAGCATCAACATTCATCATCATCATCAAACAACAACAACAACAACAACTACGACCGGAAAAGTTCTGTATATTTAAAACAACACTCCCTTCGACAAGAAAGAGGGTCCTGTGTTATATCATTTTGATTCGGTCATCAACATTTTTTTTTGTTTGCCTCTTTATTTCTAGTCTAACCTCATCATATTATTATCAATGATGATTTTTTCGAAATTTTTTTTTTGTTCTTGCTGTTGTATATTGGCAAAGACTTATCGTAATAACTGACTGACTGACTGAATTTATAATCAATTGGAATAATAATATTTTATTAATAATAAAAATCAAGAAAAAATTAATCAAAAATTTATTTATTACGCATACGAAAAAAAAAATGATTTCAATCCCATAATAATGAAATTGGATTGTCGAACCAACCAACCCGTGCGTTTATCAAATATAAAACAACACATAACACACACACACACAAAAACACAGTTGGAACAGTTTTAAATTTTGGAACATTTCAATTCTAAAAAAATCTCAAATTTTTTTTTTGTTTGGTCTGGTCCTTCTCTTTGGATTCACACACACACAAACATACATATTGACTGTATGAAGCCAATGTATGTATTACTGAGGACCAATATGGCCCATATATGTATGTGAGTCGGTACAAACACACATAATAATATAATATTTATTTGGCTCAAAACCCCAGAAACACGAAGCAAACACAAACTTATACAATTCACATACACACACACATATATACAGAAGAAAAAAAAAAGATTTCTTTTCTTCTGTTTTCAATATTTATGCATTTGTTGTTGTTGTTGTTGTTGTTGTCATCAACCCGTCATCGTCGTCAAATGTATATGTGTAACGATCAATTGCGATTGCAGACCATTTTTTTTTCTTTCTTCTTAAAAAACCGATTTGATTCGATGATTCGATGATGATGATGATGATGATGGTTTGATTTTCTATACGTATTTTGTTTGATTATAATCATTATCATTTAAACACAACAAAAAAAAAATGACGAACGAATAAAGAAGAAGCGCATCAATTTCACTATCAAGAAAGATATCTTCAATGTATGTGTGTGTGTGTGTGTGTGTGTATTGTATAGCAAAAGTATTTGGCTTAAATTCAAGTTCTGTTCTTCGATACAGAAACATAAAAACGAATTTCGATGGTCGTCGTTTGTGATGTTGATGATTGGCACTATGATTGGAATTCTTTATGTTGTTTTGTAATTTGTTTTTTCATTCATTCATTCATTCATTTTGATTGGTTTGTTCGTCAATTTCGTTTTTGGTGATATGGTTTATTGATGCATACATTATTCTCTTGAAGTGAATTTGATGACGAAAAAAAAGAATCTTCTTTTAAGTCAGAATAAGACAAAAAAAAAATATATCATCACTTGTCATCACCAAAGAACATT
The DNA here is from genome assembly GCF_024713945.1 of Dermatophagoides farinae. NCBI lineage: Eukaryota > Metazoa > Arthropoda > Arachnida > Sarcoptiformes > Pyroglyphidae > Dermatophagoides > Dermatophagoides farinae. The sequence continues at coordinate 3,673,983 of NC_134683.1, read as the reverse complement.
GCCATTGCCGTCAAGTAAAGAATCGTCTGTTTTTTTTGCGTTTTCAGAATTTGATTTTTAAACTTTGAATTCGTTTGTCAAATTATTCGATTGTGACATTCGAATATCAGTGATCTCAAAACGTTATTGTTGTTTTTATTATTCTTTTTGGCCATGATAAAAAAAAATGACGATAATAATAATGATTATAATCAAACAATAGGCCGAAGGCAATTTCTATTTACGATTTGTTTGACAAAATAGAAGAAAACAAAAACCAATTTTCCTTATTGACAACAACAACAACAACAACAACTTACTTTTTTTTATTTTGTTTCTTGGGTAAACATTATCAAGATCATTTTCTCAATTACGATTTGTTTGTCGATATGATGATGATGATGATTGATATTACTGATAGCAATTGATTCAATAACATTTGATTGTTTGTCGTCATATTCTCAATTCGTCGAACAAATTTTTATTTTTATTATTCATGATAATCATCACACACCATACACTGTACACTGCCATCATTCATTTCGATATATAAAATTTTGGTAGATTATTATTGTTTTGACTTTAAAAGTCCAATGAACCCGATATTCATCATCATCACCATTATCACCATCATATGTTGTTTTTAATTTGTTGTCGACGCCATTTTTTATTCTCATCTTCATCAAAACGATCATCATCATCGTCATTTGTATTATTTCATTTGTAACAACTTAAAAAAAAACAAGGATTGATCATCCCAAAATCAAATCATTTGATAATTGATTAAATGATCCAAAAATGATCGATCCAAATCAAAAAATTGTATCGATATTATTAATGAAAATCATCATATTAATTATTATCATCATAATCACAAGTTTATCATCAACGAATATTCAATGTTCAAGAATAAGAATAAAACATTCGGCAACGATAATCGATACTATCGATTCATCACAACAACGACAACAGCGGCATCAGCAACAACAGCAACCAGAATTCTATTATATCGAACAGGAAGATAATTTTAAATATCAATTACGTAATGTACCATTGGAACAACAGACAATCAATTTTATTGGACAACAACGACCAAAACGTGCAGCGACAGCACGTTTAGAACGTCTCTGGGATTATGGTGTCATTCCATATGAAATTGAATCCAATTTCAGTGGCGATCATCGTGCCCTATTCAAACAAGCAATGAAACATTGGGAAAATAATACGTGCGTTAAATTTGTTGAACGTACTGCTGAACATCCTAATTATATTATATTTACTGAACGTCCTTGTGGGTATGTTTATTTATATTTATTGGATTTTTCTTTCTTTTATTTGAAATTTTTTCATTTTTTTTTCGATTCAAAATTCATTTATTCATTCGACATCGAATCAACAAATCAAAGCTGTTGTTCATATGTTGGAAAACGTGGTAATGGACCACAAGCTATTTCGATTGGAAAAAATTGTGATAAATTCGGTATCGTTGTACATGAACTTGGTCATGTTGTAGGTTAGTTTCACCAGATATTTCCAGGGAGGATTTCCGCAATTTTCTGGCCTAATAAAAAAAATTTTTTTTTATCCCTATAGGTTTTTGGCATGAACACACCAGACCCGACCGTGACGAAAATGTTCACATTATGAATCACAATATTATGCCTGGTATGTTCATTGGATTTTTCTCATTTTTTTTAGAATTTTCAAAACAGAATATAAATCAAGTGAGAAAGAGAGAATCGTACACTAATCGAAAATTCTGTTTATGTTTTCCTTTTTTATTTTCATTTCTTTAAATTATATAAATTCCAATTTTCAATTCAATTCCATCGAACATGGTCCGTGTACATGTGGGTAAGGTCAGGAGTATAATTTCAACAAACTGACCGAAGATGAAGTCAATTCATTGGGTATCAAATATGATTTCGATAGTATTATGCATTATTCAAGGAATACATTCTCCAAAAGCATTCATCTGGATACAATATTACCGAAATTATCTGCAGTAGGAGATATGGATCCAGCAAATAGGCCTGAAATTGGTCAACGTATACGGCTAAGTCAGGGTGATATTGCTCAAACTAAACTATTATATCGTTGTCCAAGTAAGTGTGTCTAGATGGAATTTTAAAATAGAAATGATTAAATAAATAATTTTTCATTACAAAGAATGTGGCCATACCATACAGGATGAATATGGACAAATTATATCACCAAATTATCCACAATCATCACCACCACCTGAAGGTGAATATTGTGAATGGCGTATAACGGCAACACATGGTGAGAAAATCATATTGAATATTACCGATATCGATATTTATGAAACGAATAAATGTGAAAATGGTTATATCGAAATTCGTGATGGTTATTGGTTTAAATCACCATTAATTGGTAAATATTGTGGTAGCGGTAAAATACCAACATCAATCATATCACAAGGACATCGTATGTTAATCACCTATATGGTTACACCTAATCAACATAATCATCGTGGTTTCAATGCCACCTATGAAGGTTTGTTTGTTTTTTTCAATTTATTCATTTTCATTGAAAGTTGTTTTTTTTGCATACACACTCACACACAGAAACAAACATTATGTTAATTTTTGTTTTCATTTTCTCTTCCATTCATCCATCCATTTCATTATAGTCGTTTGTGGTGGTGAAATTGTTGCCGAAAATGGCTATTTACAAAGTCCTTATTATCCAGATGAATATCGTCCAAATAAAGAATGTATATGGCATATAACCGTACCGGATGGCTATCAAGTAGCATTGAAATTTCAATCATTTGAAATTGAAAATCATGATAATTGTGTTTATGATTATCTGGAAATCAAAGATGGTTATACTGATACTAGCCCAATGTTGGGCAGATTTTGTGGTCATAAAATACCTGCCGATATACGTTCGTCGACAAATCATTTATATGTAAAATTTGTTTCCGATTCATCCGTAAGTAAAGCTGGATTTTCCGCTACATTCATCAAAGAAATGAATGAATGTCTGGATTCAAATCATGGTTGTGAACATGAATGTATCAATACATATGGTGGTTATCATTGTGAATGTCGTATTGGTTATGAATTACATTCGGATGGTAAAAAATGTGAAGATGCATGTGGTGGCCTTATTGAATCATCAAATGGAACAATATCATCACCATCATTTCCTGATCTATATCCACCGAATAAGAATTGTATATGGAAAATTGTTGCGCCCGAAGGATTTCGAATCTTATTGAATTTTACATTTTTCGATTTGGAAGGCAACAATGTTGGTGAATAATTGTCTCATTTTTTGTTTTGTTTTGTTTCATTAATTATTTTTTCTTTTCTTTTTCGATTAGCAAGATTGTGAATATGATAAATTGGATATCAAAAGCAAACTGAACGATCATTATAGCCCACATGGAATATTCTGTGGATCACGTCTACCACCGATCATAACATCACAAGGACATAATCTTCTTATGGCATTTACATCGGATAATTCCGTACAACGTGGTGGTTTTCATTTGCATTTTTTCACTGGTAAACAAAGTTTTTTTTTAATTACAATTTTCTTTAAAACTAAAATTCATTTTTTTAACTGATTAATTGATAGATCTGGATGAATGTGTCATCAACAATGGTGGTTGTCAACATGTTTGTCGAAATAAAATCGGATCATATGTCTGTGAATGTAATAGTGGTTATGTTTTACATGAAAATAAACATGATTGTAAAGAAGGTAGCTGTTCATATCAGATAACTAGTTCGAATGCTGAGATTGTTAGTCCACAATATCCGGAAGAATATCCAAGTAAAAAAGATTGTACATGGCTATTTATTGCAACACTTGGACATCGTATTAAAATTGTATTTGAAGATTTTGAACTTGAACCACAACAAGAATGTGCATATGATTTTGTTGCCATTTATGATGGTGATACACCTTCTGGACAAACATTGGGTAGATTCTGTGGTAGTAAAGAACCACATCCATTAGTATCATCATCTAACAAGGCATTAATGGTATTTAAAACTGATGCATCCGTCCAACGAAAAGGTTTTAAAGCAAGATACTATACAGGTATGTTGCTGTAAAATTATAGTCGATCAATTATTAAAATTTATCTCACTATTTTTTTTTCTCACTATAGTATGTGGTGGACGATTATTAGCAACAGGATCATTTGAACATTTGTATTCACATTTTAAATTTGGTGATGCAAATTATGATAAAAAAGAAGATTGTGATTGGCATCTAGTAACGGCTGGACATGATAAAAAAGTTTATCTAAAATTTGTTACATTCGAATTGGAACATGAAAATAATTGTTCATATGATTTTGTTGAAATATTTGATGGTGGTGATGATACTGCACCATCATTAGGACGTTTCTGTGGTAATCAGGTAGTATATAGTAATTTATTCTTGCAAAAATCAAAACAAAAAAAAATTGACCATTTTATTAATTATTAATAATTTTAGATGCCAAACGATATGATCTCATCAGGTGATTCATTACTAATACGTTTTCGTACAGATGATTCAATCCATAATAAAGGATTTACATTAATATATTCATCTGTTGAAGCTGATGAACAGGAACAATTTATTAATCAACAAGAACGTAAACAATTGGAAAATCAATTGATTTCGAAATTTTTTTATCCACAACCATCACCATCACAATCACCAATGCCGTCATCATCATCATTATCTATACATCATTCAACAATTCCTCGTTATCATCATCGACATCATAATCATAATAATAATCATCATTATCATCGAAATCCACAACAACCTCATCGAAGAAAATTTTACGTATAGAGTGCCAAAAAAAAAACAATTTATTACGGGAATGATTCACAAACATACATCGATCATCATTTCATTCATATATAATCATTGTCAATTTTTTTTTGGTATTTGGCAGTTTAAAATTAATTATTTTTTCTTGTGATGATTTATTATCAATCGACAACAAAAAAAAAAAAAAAAAAAAAAAAAAAAAATACATTCGATCTACTTACATCATCATCATCATTCATATTATGATGCTCAGTCAACGACAGAACAATATTCATCTCAGAAAAAAAACGATATCCCGGTTTCGAGCTTGAACAACAACAACAAAAACAACAGAACCTTCCTATCCCTTTTTCCAGGTTCTTCATTTTTTTCTATCTATCTATTCAACAATCCTAACCAAAAACTATTGCTCAAAATATCTTTCTTTTTTTTAAATTTTGTAGGTGATTTAAAATTTTTTTTTCTTGTTTCGTTCGTTCCTTTTTGATGTTTTAAATGAATTTTTTCTTTTGTCTTCTTCTTCTTTACCATTATATATCGAATATATATACAAATAAAAGCAAATTGAGTACCAATTTTTTTTGTTGTTGTTTTTGATGTTCTTTTTTTTATTGATATGCGAACGTGATCATATTCGATTTTGAAATCTAATTTCCGAATCGAAGGGTTCAAAAGATTTGGTTCGATGATTTTTATGATGATGATGATAATCGAACCAAGATAATAACCGAAAGATGATTGACCCAAGCCAAAAAAATTGGTTTTTTTTGGTTTTTTTGGCTGATAACACGTACCAGGTATAAAAATGACCCAGATTTTTTTTTGGTTTGTCGTATTTCATTAGTGACAAAACAAAAACAAGAAATAAAAATCTAGATTTGGTGAAATTCGTCACCAAATGGTCAATCTCCAAATAATTCGGGTCGACTTTTTCTGGTTATATATTAACAAACAAGCAGAAAACATATAAAATGGCCAATGGCCCGATTTATAATTATTCGTTATTCGTTTTGGCACAAATTTCCATTATGAATGGCAATCATAATAATTTTGACATTTTTTTTCAGGTATGAATCATTAAATAATTTCAGTAGCCAACTTGCCTATAATACGGTAACAAAGCAAAAAAAAAAAATAATACATTTTTTTTCTGATCGGTTGCCAGTAGCCACCACCAATACAACAGCCAACCAGCGGGTAGTCAATCTGAATATTCTAGGGCAAATATGAAAATATTCTGTGATGGTATCTAGTTCAGTTGATCATCATTTGGGATATACAATTACCTTGTCAAATATTCAGTCAGTCAGTCAGTCGATCAAATAGTGTTCCACAAACACAATAAAAAAAAATAAAACAACAAGAATTTATTCTGTTTCAAACTTTATTCGCTGCCAAACACACACACAAACACACACACGAAAACATAAACGCACAGAATATTTTTTTGTTTGTTTGTTATATGTGGTATTAAGGCCAAGTTTGAATTGTGAAAAAAAATGAAAATTATGAAATCGACAAAGAATCGATACAAGATCGATCGATTAGATGAATAGTATAGTTTCGAAAATTATTATTGATTATTTCACTATTTCAACTTATATTCGAATTTTTGATTATGGATTCACATTATTCATCATTATTATCAACTATTGTGATCTATTCGGCCATATTATTCATTACGATAATTTTTATTTCAATCGAATCAACCATTGCATATCCACCGATCATACATTATTCACATATAATGCGTATATTAAAAATTCCATATACAACCGAACCGGGTACCATTGTTTACAGGTAATTGGTAAAGTGATGTTAATTTATCCGGAAATTCAATTCATTCGTTTGTTTGTTTGTTTGTTTGTTTGGTCACTCAAGAATCAAAGCCAGCAATGCCGATAATGATGATATTATTTTTGGTAAGTAGTGGTGTTAGACGTTTTGAATTTGAATTTTTTTTTCGTCACCCGTTTTGTAAAGACGTTCTTGAAGATTATGGAAAAACATTGATACGTTTCGATAAGATTAATCCAAACGAAGCAAATGTTATTCTTTTGTGTCCATTGAATGTATGTACCATTGTCTTTGTCTCTCTCTCTTTTTGTGTTTTGTGTTCAATGATGAAACTTTATCGATCCACATTCATTCGATTCGTATTCATTTTTTCTTCTTTTGTTCATTTGTTGTCTCAAACAGAAAGATTCTGAATATAATCTAACAATCTATGCGAATAGTGGTGATGAATCAACATATATTGAATCACGTTTAATTGCAACCGATATTGATGGAATTGCCGCCGAAGAACTTATTCCATTTGTCATCGATAACGATCCAATTTATGTGTTTGAGGTGATTTTTTTTTTGGTTCATTCTCCTTGTTCAGCATAATTTGATATAGTCAATTTTGTTTATTTTATTTTTTTTTTGCCATTAACTCAGAATGTATCGCTCAACAATTCGATTGCCATAATTAAAGCCCATGAACAAGAATCAAGTGAACTTCCGGTCACGTTCGAATTATTGGTTAGTTCAAACGAAAAAAAATTAATTTAAGTTATTTTTGATATGATTTTTATTTTTGGACAGGAGGATGGAAATATTTTTCATTTCCGTTATATATTTGGTCCTCGTGGTATTACTATAGCTGAAATTACCATATTAAAACCATTGGATTATGAACAACAAAATCTTTACATTTTAACCATATTAGCTTTAGTAAGTTTTATTTATAGATGGTATTACTTTGGTTCTGATTTTTTTTTCTCTCTCTCTCTCTCTAAAGAATGGTAAAACTAGACAAGATATCGACACAAGAAATGTACATCAAACACATTTGACTATTGTGGTCAAAGATGTACAGGATACAGCACCGAAATTTGAAAATTTGCCACAAACCACTCATATCAATGCTTCGTATCGTCCGGTAGATGTCGACAATGATGAAATGGAATGTTTTTAATGTTAATTTTTGAATAAAAATTTTTTTTTCCAATTTCAGAATCAAACTCTGTTTATTGTTCAAGCTCAAGATGGTGATGTCATCGACAAACGAGATTTAATCTATCAGATAAAAAGTATGGAAATTATTTGGATTTTTTTTCCTCATGAATAATTATCATGTTTTTTTTTAAATAGAACCAAATGATAGATTTTTTAAAATCAATTCCAATGGAACCATATCAACGCCATTATCTTTCGATGAATTGAATGAATTATATGATATACGAACACCGATAACGTTAATGATTGAAGCCAATGAAATTGTAAAACAAAGTTTATTGCCAAATAATTTGGCCGAAAATAATAATTCATCATCCACATCATCTCAATCACATCTGATAATCATATTCAATTTGAATAATCGAAAACCTCATTTTTCACAGCCACAATTTATAGCCAACATTGATGAACATAGTCCATATTTGACTTCAGTTCGTTGGTCATCATCAAATGGCCACAATCCAATGGTATCGGATCCAGATTATGGTTTCAATGGAACGTTTGTTCTTCGAGCTTATGATCCTACAAATACATTCATCATATCACCAATGATTGGCTATAAAAATCTTACATTTACATTGTTGGTTAATGATTCTAATTCATTGGATTATGAAAAATATCATAATCTAAGCATTCATCTTAGCGTACAAGATACATCCGAAGAACAGCCTCTTTCATCGAATGTAACATGCACAATTTTTATCAACGATATTAATGGTATTCTATTCTATGGTATTGTTACTCAAGTGACGGTTTTGATTTTCATATTTTTTTCAGATAATTATCCCGAATTCACACAAAATAGATACTATAGTTCAATGTTGGAAAATGCTGTAGAAGGAACCACTGTGACCACTTTATCGGCCACTGATAAAGATACTGGTGATTTTGGCCGCATTCGTTTTACTGAAATACGTGGTCCTTTTGCACAGAAGTGAGTAAAATCATGGAATAATTTCCTGAATTTTAATTTGGCCACATTTTTTCTTTATAAAGTTTCAAGATTGATCCTGTAACCGGGACAATCATTTTGATTAGCAACAATCATGATATCGATCGTGAAAGTATGGAAGAAATTTTTCTAACAATCGAAGCACGTGATAACAATGGCCAAGGAAATCGTAATACTACCGAATTATATTTACAAATTTTAGATGTCAATGGTAAAAAACGAATTTGATTTAATCTAAAGTTTGCAATTCATTCATTTTTATTTCACAACAATGTAGACAATCAACCATTATTTTTACAGCCATATTATGTGGGAATTCTTAAAAATGATCTCAAGGAATTTATTCATCCATTAAAATTAGATGGTAAGAATTTAAATTAATTTTTCATGATTGATAAATCTTGTTTTTTTCAGCAATAGATATTGATCAAATAAATACAACCAACAGTATGGTGAACTATGAAATTTTACAGGGAAATTTTGAAAATATGTTCGAAATTGATCGACAAAGTGGCGGTATAAAACTTACAAAATACGATGTTCATGATCAACGATCATCCACATTGAATGCCATTCCAAGCTTAATAAGTTTGACTGTTCGTGCATATGATTTTGGTATTCCACAATTGTCATCGTTGGTCAAAGTTTTCATCTATGTTCTGGTATATTGATTGTTTTCGATTAGCTTTTGATATAAATTAAATTCTTGTCTTTTTTTGCAGAATACGCCAACATATCTGCCAACATTGTTTTCCACGAATAAAATACTCGATATTCGTAATGGAAACAGTTCGTTAGAAAAGTATGACCATGATTTTTATTTTTTAAAAAGTTTTTAAAAATTTTTTCCGTTTCTACCTATAAAGATCTTTGAGCTTAATTACCGGTGGTAACGTAACAGTGAAAGAGTTACGTTCACCTGAAACGCCCAATGAACCAATAAAAATTGTTACAATGGTCCGTTATCAAAATGAAAATATTAGTAAGTCATTTATGAGGTTTTTTTATCGTAATACTTTTATTCTGGTTCATTAATTAATTAATCTTTATTTCTTCAATAGTCGATCTTGACAATCTAGCATCAGCATATAAAAACTTGTTCTATATTCCACCTCAAACACCAACATTAGTTTTACGACCAAACTTATCATCATCATCATCAACAATTCCATCTATCCATGCCACTAATATTCCAGTTACTGTTCCAGTTGTAACAAGTAAAAATATCAATGAACAACAACAGCATACATTCATCAGTAGAACTCATCATCATGAAGTGGATTCCAGTTCCTCATCATCATCATCATCATCGAAAATTTCAAGAGATCGAATAACCGAATCAAATAGTCATCAAGATGTGGCTGATTACAATGATGAACAATCTGATGAACAAGGCCAGGAAAATAGTGATCCATTAGTTGTACGGACTTCGTCCACTGTTGGATTTTTAAACTTTCTCATGTATTTTCTATTGGCCTTGATTCTTATGTTTCTCATTTTTCTTTGTTTTCTTTGTTGTTGTTATTGTTGGAGCAAAGGGTAAGCAATTTGAAAGTAATTTTATTCTGTTTATAGCTAATTACTTGATATTGAAGGGATTCCGAAACATTATTTGATTGGAAAAATATCTGGTTCCTACAAAATCATAACAGTAGCGATAAATATCAGAAACGAAAACGACGAATGACCGAAAATCATCCAAATCAACGTCATCATGTTAGTCAACATCGAAAACAACGAAATGAAAGTAAAGTAATGACTATTTCAAATCAGCAACAGCAACAGCAGCAACAACAACAACATTCAAAACAACTGGCTAAACAAGAATCATCCATTGTAAGTTATGGACATCATGATAATGATTGGTTTCAAGCATTGGAACAAAAACTTCAAGGCGAAGATGGAGATGTTGAATATGAGATTAAAGAAGAAAAAAAATATTCAAATACACCACGTACAATGTCATATTGTATCAGTAAGAAAATCATAAGACCTAAGCCAAATCAACAGCAACAACAACAACAACCAGAACATTCACGACAAGTGGACATTTTAAATCTGGAAAATGGTGCGACTAAAGTGGAACATCATCGTCTGTTTCCAAGGAAAAAAAATTCCGTTAGGCCATATGAAACGATCGAACAACAAGAGGGTAAAAATCAATCAAATATTGATTTGGCCATCAATCAAAGTACAAAATTTGCACAATTAAATAAACAGGCAAGTAATCTAAATAAATCATCAACAAATCGAATGATTGGCACGGATATGTTACAGATTTGTCCACAAACAATGCATAGACGTAGTATATTTTCCATTGCTTATGATGGTATTGAACATCGAGAAAATATTTCATCATCTGAATCAAATCAAACAATAATGCATATTTAATTGGGAAAAAAAATGTACAGAATTTGAAAAAAAACATCTGTGTGTAAAATATGATGGATTTCAATAATAATGAAATTTATTTATAGAAAAAGGTAATCTATTTTTCACATCGTTCAAAAATACAAATAATCGTATTCACACAAAGTGTGATTCAAACATTCAAACGTTTATTATTGAAAATTCAAAATAATTGAATATAACAGAAAATTTTTTTTTTTGTTCAATAACAATAAAAATCTATAAATATATCAAAGGAACTCACAGTTATTATATGGATGTGTTGTGATTCATATATTCATTCATTCATTCATCCAAAATGATTTTTGTTTTTTTTTTGTTTGTTGATAGAAATTATTATAAAATACAACATTCATATTGCCAAAAAAAAAGAAATTTTGAAAAAATATTGATAACAAATGTCATTGTATATCATGGATCATCATTATTGGCATTCACAATTCATATCGGCACACCTTAGATAGATATATTCAAAAATTTACCAATTGTTACCCATTTGTAGTAATGAAATGGTTCGATTTCAATAATCAATATTTAAAAACACTTGAATAACTTTTCATTTGGCTTGCCGTTTCATCATATGTTGAACATTTTAAAAAATTTGATTGTAATTGATTATAATAATAATCATTATTATTATTATTATGATGATGATCATTATTTTGGTGAATATGATTATTGTTGTTGCCAATACCATTTGTTGTTACCAATGATGGCCATGATGAATTATGATTTGTCGATGATGATGTTCCAATTGTACCGTTGACGAATCCCGATAATGATGATGATTGATGACCATTATTATTCGTTGTTGTATGTAGATTACCGCCATTCGAAAGACCATTACACATCTGATTATTAAATGTATTCAATTTATTACCAAAAGCATTCGATTGACCGGTAGTAAGTTCAAAATTTTCACGAAAATTAAATGGATTAAAAGATGATGTTGATGATGATGAACAAAACGGTAATGAATCATTCAATGATGTCAGACTTGTATCGTTGCTCAAAAATCCATTTAGACAACTCTAAAACAATGAATATGTTAATCACATAAATTTACAATCGATTTACTTACGGTTTGACAAAGTGAACAACTCGGAGATTGATCATGAAAACCATTGCTATTGACTGATTGGCAATTCGAATGATTAGATTTGATCGATTTCAGATTATTGTCAATCATTGGTTGTAGAACATTTGGTGGAAATGAATTACGATAAGTAGCGGCGAAATTCATCAAAGCCATACTGGCAGCTAATTCTTGTTGTTGTTGTTGTTGTTGTTGCTGCTGCTGTTGTTGTTTTTGTTGATGATGATGATGATCAATAGTCGCTAATGTCAAGACGGCTTTGTTTTCGTTGATTAAATTGTTTTCATTCATATACTTAAAATTCAAGATTCTTTGTCGGATCTCCTGTAAATAAGTCGAATGACGTTCCTGAGTTTTAATCAGAACCGTATAAACATGGCCCGATAATTTTTCACGTGTACGAATACCAACACCAAATTCTTTTTCCAATTTTTGTAATTGTGATTGATGGCCATTAATATCGAAATTAATATCAAATGACAATAATAATGGCAGATAGCCCATCAATTCTTGCCATCCCATTACGGTTGATAGAAGATTTCTACTTTGTATTATTACCTGGTTACAATTGGATTCATGTGATGGAAATATTATCATGGCACCGGAACGTTGATGTATAACTTTAAGATTGCAATTATTCTTTCCCTTCACATATTGATGATGTGAATGGCTTACATCAATTGTTATTGCAAACATTACATGTGAATCATTGGTCAATTTTTCTTCAGTAACAAATTGATACAGTTCACGAGTGGCAGATTCAATTTCTTCCAGTTGTGCACGTCCACCTTTAACATTGATTGTCACTTCTGGATTACGAGTATCGGCAATAACATTTGTGAATGTTACATCAACACGATATTTTCGTTTTACAGCCTGTACTTCGGCGCTTGCCGTATCAATAATGACAAATTTACCGGATTTGATCTGTGCTTTGAATCCAATATTCAATGGTAATGATTTTCGAATCTGATCACGAGCTTTATCAATGGCTGTAAAATCCGTACCAGCAATCGATAATTTATTCGATTTTTTATTGCTAGTTTTATTACAATCAGGTAAATGAATATGGCAACCAGTCATACGAGATAATTGTTTAATACGGGTACCATCTTTACCAATGATATATGAATGGTCATTATAGGGCACGTCGATATTGAATGTCATTTTGTCACGATGAGGATCCAGTCGTTCCATAATAAGAGCTGATGCAACCTCTAAACTTTTTTGACTGCACGCTCTTACTTTTAGCACCGGTATTTCATTACCTTGTCGATCTCTTAATGAATTCGATACATCTACATGGCAATTTGTTTCAATCGATATACGAGATAGAAATTGGCTCAATGATGGATGATAGTCATTGCCACCTGATTGTATAATTTCGGATGCAAAATTAATTCAAATATATAAATCACAACATTATGGGTCTTACCTTGATTCATGATAGCCAATATTTTTTTGTCCACTTTAAGATCTTTTTCATAGAATAATGAATCCGATTCTAAACTACCATTACTACTACTACTACTACTACTATTGCTTGTATTTGGTGAAGAATCGGTTATCATTGTCGTCGTAATCAATGATGATGAATTAGATTTACTACCAACAAGCATCGATGATGAAATAGATGATGTTGTCGGCATTGGTTGTTGTTGTTGTTGTTGTTGATGTTGCAATATGGTGGATCTTGATTCCATCATCATTTTTTTTTTATTTTGTTCAAAATCAATTCTATCGTTAAAAATTTTGTCAATACATACATGCATAAACACACACATACACACACAGACAAACACAGTTGTCATCAAAATAAAGCTAACATAACGAACAGATACATGGATGAAATTATAATAATAATAAAAAAATTAACAAAAAAAAATTTCAACAAAAACGATTTTCTATAACTTTTTAATAATCAAAAATTTGATGAAAAAAAAAATATTGTGAAGATTGTAAAGAGAAAAAATTGTCAAATGGCAACCATACAAATTCGAAATTGATATTTATATTCGAATGTTGTGTATGTGTGTGTGTGTGTGTGTGTGTATGTATGATGGTCATGTCATCGTTGTTTGATTTGAAGAAAAAAAAAATTTTTTTTTCGAATTTGAATCACTTTATTAGTTTCGATTACAACTTGACGTGATTTTTTGGTTTTGGTTTTGGTTTTGTTTTAAATTTTCAATACTATTTTACCAATGACTAATTGACAATTAAATTTAAAACATCATCATCATCATCATCAATAAATTTATAAATGACCTATGACGACATATGTATATGAAAATGAATGTATATTGTGTATGTATGTGTGTATTTTATGATGAATACGAACGAGCAGAATTCGTAGACGTTTAATTGTGACGATTAATGCACAATCTCGTAATGTTTGATCATAATGGATTCAGCTACCTTTTTGAACGACTACTAATTCCATCTTTTTTTTATCTTGTTCATTGTTGTTGGTTTGCGTAATCAATGATAAATTGCATAGTTACATATTAACCTCCGATTTTAATTTTTATTTTAAATATACAATATTTAATTGATAAAAGTTTAAAAAATAACTTTTTAAATTATGAATTATCAAGAATGAAGAATATAATTATTCCAATCTTCTTTGATTGTATCTTCATCGACAATATTTCCAATTCCTCCAAAATCTTTTGATAGAATTGTTGATTGATTTCATTTTTTTTTTAATAAACAAAATAACTTGATTATTCTCATTTTCATCAGTCAATTTTCATCCATTTGATCATTTGAAACTCCACGTTTAGAACCAGAGGTTCGGAACAATTTCCGCCCATTGCAAATTCGATTCTTATTTCCATGATAATCACGATCATTAGATTTAATATTCAAAATCGGTTTCATAGTTGTTGACGAAACAATATCTTTTGGTTTTGAAGTCAAAAACTTAAATATTGGTCGTACCAAGCAGTCAACTGGCTGCGCATAGTCTTGTGTCTTGTTTTCACTTCTTTCCATTTCGATTGAGAATGTCGGTGAGAAAGACGAGCATGTTTTTTCAATCGTTAATACCGATCACAAAAGAAAATCATTGTTAAAAAATAAAAAATCATTAATGAATGAATGGGATTCAAAGTTCACAATTAAATGATCCGAATGCTTTTTGATGAAATACAGACCATGAACTTGTGCGTTTTCATCTTCTTGACACCATCAATGGCACCTTCAACGAAGATTTGTTGAGTCTGAGGATTCAGTAAAAATTTATTAGCTAAAAGCCAATGTCTTTGTTGAAATCCTCGCAAAACAAGTCTTCTCAGGACATTCTCCTTCAAAGCGAATTTCAAGTGTTGATGTTAATTGCGGCAAAACTTGTACTATATTTTCAGTCATTTTTTGTTGTTCCATGGTTTTGTTGAACCACGCTCTGCTACCAAATGTAGTAGAGCAAATATTGAAATACAAATAAATTTCACACAATAAAAACTTTAATAATAATTAATATTAATATTAATATTAATTTTTCGCAATCATTCATATTTATATGTTTCAAACAATAATCTAATAAAATAATTGTTTGTTATTTGTTGACCAAGTACAACACCAAATGTGTGATGAATAACAACAAAATATGAAAGGTGATAATATTTAAATTGGATACACTCTGGCTCACGAACAAAAACCAACACGCCAAACGCGAGCACCACATCCGTTGTTTTTCTTCTCCCTCGCTCGCCACGTTCACAAAGAACGTTACCGCACGTGGCAGCACTAGTCACTTAAAAAGCAAAAAAATGATAAACTGTTTTTTTATTTATTTCGTATTTTAAATATAAACTGTTCTTTTATTTCGTATTTTAAATATAAACTGTTCTTTTATTTCGTATTTTAAATACACGTTTTACAATACAATCATAGCCTAGAAAGGGGAGACCCCCCTACATTAGCATTAATGGTGGTACACCTGGAGGAGGCGGTGGAGCACCAGGTGGAATATTTTGCATTAATGGTGGTACACCTGGCGGAGGTGGTGGGGCACCATGTGGAACATTCGGTATAAATGGTGGTACACCTTGCGGAGGTGGAGGAGCACCTGGTGGAACATTTGGTAATAATGGTAAACGGCCCGGTGGAATTGGAATCGGCGGTGGTGGAAATCGTGCACCAGGCGGTAATCCTTGTGGTGGAAGTATTGGTGGTGCATTTGGTGGCCGCATAGCTGCTAATGCAGCTGGTGGTACTAAAGCTTTATTAGCTTTAAATGCGGCAGCTATATTTCGGTTACGAAAAATATCAGAATTAATTCGATTGTGTTAATATTTGGACTTACTAAAAAAAAAACTTACTTGTCACATCAATTAAATTCTGTGCTTGTTCTTCCATCCATTTTTGATAATAAAATCGAACATTTTCCTTATGTTTTCGTCCATTACAATGAGTTTTACGTACTGATGGCTAATAAAATAATAATAATTTAGATTCAATTGTTTTTTTTTATAAATCAAAATGGTTGTCACTCACCGAATCATGTGTAAGAAATGT
This sequence comes from Dermatophagoides farinae, assembly GCF_024713945.1. Lineage (NCBI taxonomy): Eukaryota > Metazoa > Arthropoda > Arachnida > Sarcoptiformes > Pyroglyphidae > Dermatophagoides > Dermatophagoides farinae. The sequence continues at coordinate 3,657,217 of NC_134683.1, read as the reverse complement.
ATCACAATAATCGCAATAATATCTAAACAAAACAAAAAAGAATGAATATAATTATCACATGAACAATTGTTTTCATTTTCAACTTACTTGGGCATTTTTCAATGATTTTTGTATAGAGATTGATGAAAATGTCAAAAATCAATGTGTTCGATTGATGATGATGATGATACACAGACACAAAATACACGCACAAACTAATGAGTATACTCAAATATATATATTTGGTAGTGTACACGAATAAAAAAAAACGTGGTAAAACGTGTGCCCGACAAATATGACATGTTTTTATTCTAAATTTCATCCGAAGCAACAACCACAACAACAACGATTTCAAATGGCTTTCAATCAATTTATGCATCCTCGTAATATTTACCGCCAAAAACCTGTTTATGAACAATTGGCTCGTGAATATTCTGATTTTGCTAATCATGTTTATCGTGATGAAAAAGGAAAAGTTCATATTGATTATGGTGATATTGGTGCATTACGATCATTAACACAAACATTATTGAAAAAAGATTTTCATTTAAATGTTCAAATACCCGAACAAAGACTGGTACCAACATTGCCTATGCGTTTGAATTATATTCTTTGGATCGAAGATCTTCTTGAACATTGTCGTTTATGTTATCAAATCAAAGCGATCGATATTGGTACTGGTTCGTGTGCCATTTTTCCATTATTAGCAACAACTTTAAATCCTGAATGGAGATTTATTGCCACTGAAATTGATCCAATTAATTTGGATTATGCTAATAAAAATGTTCAAAATAATAATTTGAATAATAGAATCACAAGTGAGTGTAAAGTTTTTTTTTTCATTTCGATTCATGAATTTGAATTTTTTTTCTCATTTCATATATAGTTTATGATAATCATAATATTGATACAATCTTCAAACATCTCGTACAAAATTGTCATTTCACTTTTGTAATGACTAATCCACCGTTTTTCGATGATATGTTCAATGATTCATTTGAAGATATTGCTACGAAACCAAATGGCCATAAAACATCATTTCATTGGCGAAAAATAAATTCTGCATCCACTGATGAAGCTATTTGTGATGGTGGTGAACTTGCATTCATCAAACAAATTATGGATGAAAGTTTTCATACTAAAAAATTAATCGATCTTTATACGGTGATGATTGGCAGAAAGAAAACATTTCTTGAATTGAAATGTTTGCTTAAAGATATGATTGAAAATAAAACATTGGCCAGCTTTGCCCATACTGAATTATGTCAAGGTAATACAAAACGATGGGCATTAGCATGGACTTTTGATGATCGATACCAATTAGCTAATTCACCTAAAATAATTCATTTAAAATCAAAACCATTGATACATTATCTGAATCCAAATATGAAATGTTGTGATTACGATATCCAATCTATTGGCAATTTTATTGAAAATTTATTATTAAATGATTTACATATCGAACAATTTCAGATGATCAAACTGAATAAACGAATCGAATTTGATATTAAATCGAATGAAGCAAATTGGAAAAATCAACGCCGTAAACGAAGAGAAAAATTATTACAAGAATCAATGAAAACGATGCATATAGATACAGATGTTTTTATCGCCACCGGTAAACGGCCATTAGATGATCATCAGAATAATGGTGATGGTCAGAATTTGAAAAAATTCTCTCAATCAAATGAATTATGTAAAGTAAATCTAACATATTTATTACATTGTTCATTGATAATCAAACGTGATAAACAGGATATTGTGATCAAAATGGAAACAAAAGAAATGTCACAGAACAAATCGGCCACATATGAATTGTTACAATATTTTAAAAATAAATTAACATAAAATTAAAACAAATCACCACTCTGGATGACAAAGATCTTTATCAATATGAAATTCAATATCAAATTTTGATCGTGGCCATGTATTTTTTGTTATAATTTCCGCAATAATATGATCATCATCGTCATAACCATTTTTTAATGTAATATCAATATCCAAATGAAGTGAATGATCAAATCGATTGTTCAATCTTGTAATGATAGTAGTTAAATAACATTTACGTGTAATTGATTCGATTGCATATAACAATCGTGCTATAAATGATTCTCGTGAACAATTCGAATGTTTACTTGCCCATATGAAACAATTGAATGAATCAATTATCAATACTGATCGATGTAATTGTTCATCTTGATCGATCATTTCAAATAGATTGTATAGCTGATTTATTTCAAATATAGGATAAATTTGAATCAATGAATTAAGATCATCCAAATTTGAATGCAATAAACGTAAACGATCATTAGTCAATGACAAATCGGAATCGATAAACAATACTTTTCGTTTGGATATTGATACACAATCAATTGCAATCGATGTGGCGAGCATCGATTTTCCCGTATTTGAATCACCCGTTATGCATATAATTGATGATGGACGAATTGATTGGAAAAATTTGTTCAATCTAAAATTTATAAATTCAATTTATCAGAGATTAAAAACAATCATACAAACATTTATTACCTTGGAAGACGGCATTTGATTGGCGATAAATTTGAGCATTGAAATGGATGTGATTTCATCATACTATCGATATATGATTGTCGTGTTTGAACCATACGCTATTGATTAAAATTAATCAGAAATCCATTAGATATAAATATTGATTATACCTCATATAATTTATTTCTTGAACTAATTGATTTATTTGAATAATTTTCAATGATCCAACGTTGAATTTCTGAATGATTCATGGCCATAAGTTGAATTGCATTCATTGATTGATCATCAATTTCATCAGAATGTTTAGAATCATCCATTTTTTTTTCATTTATGATTGGAATTGGAATTTTTTTTTTTCAATTTAAAATGGCGCGAATATATTCGGTAAAAAATATTTATAAATTGAGAAAAAGTTCCATGTATTATATAAGAAATATTCCAGAAATTTTTACAAAAACGTTGTCTATGAATAGATATTCAAAAAAAAAAAAAAATTGATGCTGCTGGCAAATCATCAACCTAAATAAAAATTATGATGATACTGCCAACAAGCTGGGACTGCAGTCGTCGCTAAAAAAAAATATTCAGCATTGTGATTTCAATACACCACACCGTGTTATCAACTTCACTCGCAATATAAAATTTTGTTTTTTGTTTTTGAAATTTATTCCAGAATTTCAATCTGAAAATTAAAAAATACCATTCCATAAAATTAATTGATTTTATTGGTAAGTGTTGAAAATTTTAATTATTTTATCCTCAAAAATCTGTGTTTTTCCCTTCACTATTCCTTTAATCATTTCGAATTGATCAATAGATTTGGTTATTGCTGGCTGCTAATTCATTCGATTTGTTGATCAAATGTTGAGACCATCAATATTATCATCATTTTGTTTACGATCATCATCGGAAGCACTCTCGTCGCAGTATCGAAGGAAAGCTATTGTTTAGGAATTGTATTTATAGAACAAAATTTTCATTGAATGATATTTAACATTCAATTTTGACAGCATCATTCGATAATTTTTTTTTTCAATATTTGATCTGCTGTTGATTTTCTATCAATTCATATTCACAACAGAAAAAAGCAGAATATTTTTTGCTGTAGCAGAATCAAGCTGAGAGCTCAAAAGTAACAAGACAAACAAAAATCAAAAAACAAAAAACCTGAGGCAGATAAAAAGAATGTCTAGTCCGGTAATCGAAACTGGTAACCGGGACCGTGACCGGAACCGTAGAGAACGAAGCCGTGAAAGCAGACATCGATCATCATCAAATCGACATCATCGTAGTCGTGATGATAGTCGTAAGCGTAGCAGAAGTCGTAGTTATAGCCGCAGCCGTAGTCGCGATCGAGATCGATCATATCATAGCAGCAGCAGTCATCGAGGTTCAAAACGATCATCTCGTTATACGGAATCGGAGAATAATGAGTTCAGTACAAAAGGACAAGGCCCTCCTCGTATTGAGGGTATGATTTCGCTCAAAGTTGACAATATAACTCATAGAACCACTGTTAGTCAGTTGAAAAGACTTTTTTCTAGATATGGCGAATTGGGAGATATTTATGTACCGAGATATCCTGATTCATATATGACACGCGGATTTGCATTTGTACGTTATTATCGTAAACGAGATGCTGAAGAAGCGATGCGTAAACTCGATGGTGAACGTCTTGATGGCCGAGTACTTAGTATACAAATGGCTAAATATGCCCGTCCAAATAGCCGACAACGTAAACGCACTGAATATCGTTCTAAACGACGATCTCGGACCCCCGATCGGTAAGTGATTGACACATTTTTCATTGATCAATAATAAATCCCATTATTTTGTTTATTGATTTAGGAGGAGACGAAGCCGTAGCCGCAGTTATGGTCGAAATAGCAGACGATATAGCCGCTCGAAAAGTTCAACACCATCAAGACATCGATCAAGATCAGTTAGTTCTGCAGAATCAGATCGCAGTGAAAAGATATCACCACCACGTGCACGTTCGAATTCAACTAGCGATGGTGAAGAAAGAAGAAAAAATGATGATCGTAATAGTTCAAGTGGTGATGATCGAAAATCATATGAAAATCACCGTGATGGTAATGATGATCGTTATAATGGTTCGGATAAAGAAGGATCGAATGATAAACATGGCCAACATCATGATTCAGATGATCATAGTCGAGAATCGAATGAAGATTCAAATGATGTCCCGAACAAAGACGATGACGGTGATGATAGAAAACGCTCCGAAACGAACAACAATTATGATGATGATGATGATGATGCAACCAATTGAATCAAATGAAGAAGCATTTCATTTTCCCCCCCTCCCAAAAAAAAAAAAAAAAAAATTTGCATCAATGGCACACTTACACACAAAATCATCGTATTCTTTTTTCTCATATTTATCATCATTCATTCATTCATTGCTAATTTTGAGTCTTAATTTTGAATCAATCATTTATCAACCATTTACATGATTCATAATTAATTTTATTATTTAGATAACCAAATTACAAATACAATTATTATTTTTTTTTCAATCATTACATAATACATACACATACTTTATGAAAACACACGCATATGCACACTATTTAAAGACAGAAAAATTAATTTTTTCATTCATTTACAATTTTATTCATTCATATTCTTTTTTCTTCATTTTTTTTGTTGTTGCTATTTCTAATAATGATGATGATTTAGAATTGACTCTTGACAATAGTTGACATTTGAATATCCAATGGTACATCTGGTTACATAAAACATAAAAACAAACAAACAAAAAACAAAACAAAAAAAAAATGAAAATCAAGAGCCAAAAAAAATTATTATATACAGAATAAATTGAATCGCTTATCTTTTTCTTTCTTTTTTTGTTTTGTTTTGTTTTGTTTGATTTTAACCCATTTACCTAGATCATATATGGATGGTGCAACCATAAATATACCACCAGTACCGATTATACAGGCTAATGTAAATATCCAAAGAAATAATCGATCCAATACCATTGATACGTATTTCCAATCTTCTTGATTCTAGAAATGTAGAAAGAATAATTATTATTAATGATGAAAATGAAAATTAAGGGGGATAGGAAGTATAGAGGGCGCAAAAAAAACACATTTTTTGTTAAATGATTGCTCTTTAATGAAACGTCCGAAATTTTTGAAATTTACCTATTTAATTATTTTGGAGTCCTAGAATAATTTAACATAAACAAAAAATAAAAAATATTTATACATCAATATGAAACAATCAGTTGAAAATCAGTTGTGCAAAAAGCATGGTCGGCGTGATATCTTAAGAACCGTAGCTCGGAATTTGATGAAATTTTCGGGAATTATGGACAGGATTAGTGGTTATCGTGAGTGACTAAATCGTTATATATCTAAAAGGAGAAGGGCATTTTTGGGCCAATTGAAACTTAGGGTTGAAAAATTAACAGTTTTTTTCTTCACATTCAGGCTAATATCCGCCATAATATCCGGTTGTGAGCCATGATTTAGTCACTCACGATAGCCGCTAATTCTGTCCATAATTCCTGAAAATTTCATCAAATTCTGAGCTACGGTTCTTAAGATATCACGCGGACCATGTTTTTTGTACAGCTGATTTTCAACTGATTGTTTCATATTGATGTATAAATATTTTTTATTTTTTGTTTATGTTAAATTATTCTAGGGACCCTAAATAATTACATAAGTAAGTTTCAAAAACTTCGGACGTTTCATTGAAGAGCAATCATTTAACAAAAAATGCGTTTTTTTTGCGCCCTCTACAGTTCCTATCCCCCTTAAAAATCTTAGAATGTTAATTAATATGTAACACATACACTTTTATATTCATCAGCATTATCAATATGATGAGCAATGAATATTGCATTCAATATGATTTGATCAATTTTTCTTGGATAACAATAATGTGGTTCACGTGTTTTCATCATCGATGATGATGGATGATTTGTAACCATTAGATTATAGCCATTATCAAATGTTGAATCAATTGATTGATTCCAATCGATTGGTGGTGGTGGCTGTGGTGATTGTATTGTTGTATTTCTTTTATTCTGTTGTTCTTGATGTTGCAATGGCTGTTGTAAATTTTTCTTTTCAGTATCCGGTAATTCTAGTTTAAATTGTGGTGATTTCATCAATAACCATCTAGGTAATGTATGAATGAATGTTTTTCGTATCCATGGTGACTGTAAATAATAATGAATTAATAAATGAAAAAAAAATAGAAAGAAAAAATTCCATCCATACCATTCGATGTGTAGATGGTGAACGAAAATGAATATTCATTACCAATATGGTGACAATGACCGAAAGGGTTACTAATACCATTGTAAATATAAGATATTTACCAATCAATGGTATGACTAATGAAGTTGATGGAATGATTTCAATCAAAACAAGAAGAAAGAAACTGAGCGATAAAAGTATCGATACTGATAATGTAACCTTTTCACCGGAATCTGATGGCATATAAAATACCAGAATTGAAAGACATGATATCAATACACATGGAATAATCAGATTGATCGTATAGAATAATGTTTTCCGTCGTAATGTTATATTGAATGTTATATCCGGATAGAATTGTGGACAACAAGTATATTTAATAACTTTACGTAATGCCGGTACACGCATTATATCCCATTCAACATTTAGATAAAATTCTGATAAATCGATACCATATTCCAAAAGATCGGTACCATTACCTTCATTTAAATGGATTAAATCTACATCATTACCACTATATGTCCAGCTACCAAATTTCATTGTACATTCTTGATAATCGAATGGAAAATAACTGATATCAATATTACATGAACTTTTATAGATTGCAGGTGGATTCCATACAACACGACCATTATAATGCTAGAAATAGAATGATATTTTTTAGAAACATTCGATTTTCCAAAAATTAAACTTACAATAATTGCTTTAGTCATGATGGTTATCTCGTAATTACCATCACCATTATTGTACAATACAATATCTGTAGATACATGATAATATTAATTAATTAAAAATTCTAATTCATTCAAATATCATTATATATACCTGGTAGCCATATCTGTTCAGATGGTACATATAATTGTCGTACACCGCCATATTCTTCTGGATCCCATTTAAGTTTATGATCAAACCATTCTTGTGTTACCCATACGTTTGTGGTCATCATTTGATTCTTTAGATTCTATAAAATGATTGTCATTTGAAAATTAAATTAATCCAAAAATTAATTAATTGTTTGTTTAACTTGTTTGTTTGTACATACCACATCGATTAATTGAGTTAGCTTTAATCCAAGTTTGACCTTTAAACTTTGCGAATTATTACTAACAGGACGTACTAGTCGATTATAGCTAGATAATAGATCATCATATAATCTTTTTCCATCTATAAGATTGATTTGATTAGAAATTAATTAATTATGATTAATTAATCAATCGAATAAATTACCTGAATTGGCATCAATTTGTCGTATGAAAATGTTGAGCAATACAATGATAATAATAATGATGGCTAAATTTTTTCGTAGCCAACAACAATTGAATAATGGCTGCATTTTCGAATTATTATGATTATTTACATTTTTTTCTTTTAAAAACAAAATTGTCTCAATCAACAAAGAACAAATCGGTTTGACATCCAGCAGCTATATGGTCCAGGATCCAGGATTCTAACCAAAAAAAAAAAAAAACATACAATAATAATGGATGCGGACATTGATGTGGACATGCGTGCTGAATTCTGTATCCGTTTCAATAGCATCTATTCATTCATCCGTGTCTCAAATGTTTATTTTGTCATTCTGCTCAAAAAAAAATAAACAAAAAGTTCAATATTCCATTCCATTTCGTGACTTTGAAATTTATCATTTAACAGAAATTCGATAGCCACAAACCAAAAATGATGATAATTCTATCCAATCAATCCATATTATTATTGATGATAATTTGTACATGTCCAATAAATGTAATGACCAATCCAGATGTATGTATCATATAAATATGTTTGTTCATCTGAAATTGAAATAAAAAAAAAAAAAAAATTTCAAATTACAGGCAAAACGATTATATGATGATCTAATCAATGGATACAATAGTATTATTCGACCATTGGTAAGTTTTTGTTTTTTTTTTGTCAAAGAAAAAAAAATTCGAACATATAACAATATTGATTATGATTAATTTCAAAGGGCAATAATTCTGATCGTTTAGTAGTGAAAATGGGTCTTCGATTATCACAATTGATTGATGTTGTAAGTATCATCATATATGAATTGAATTTTTTTTTTAAATACAAACCAAAACAATTTGAAAACAATTTATTTTCAACAAATAGAATCTAAAAAATCAGATCATGACAACAAATGTATTTGTCGAACAAAGATGGATTGATTATAAATTAAAATGGGAACCAGAAGATTATGGTGGTGTCACAAAATTGCATGTTCCATCCGAACAAATTTGGTTACCAGGTATTTTCTGTTGTTGTTATTGTTGTTGATTTGTATTCAATAATCTAATAATGCTTGAACTTTGAAATGATCATAGATATCGTATTATACAATAATGCTGATGGTAATTACGAGATAACCATCATGACCAAAGCAATACTTCATTCAGATGGTCTTGTAATTTGGGTAAGAATTCTTTTGATTGCATGCAATTCAATCCAATTGATCCAAAAAAAATTTCAAATCTATTCGACAAAAGAAACCACCGGCAATCTACAAAAGTTCATGTGAAATTGATGTCGAATATTTTCCATTTGATGAACAGACTTGTTTCATGAAATTCGGTAGCTGGACATATGATGGCTATACGGTAATTAATTAAAATGATGATGAATTTTGAACGAAAAAAAAACTTACATTCATTGATAATATATAGATTGATCTAAGACATATCCATGAAAAAAATGATGATCCAGTAGTTGAAATGGGTATGGATTTAAGCAGTTTCTATCTAAGTGTTGAATGGGATTTAATGGCTGTACCGGCTCGTCGTAAAGTCATTTTTTACAGGTTTGTATTACAATCATTCATTGAATGGATTCTATTAAAAATTTTTTTTTTGTTTTGTTTTGTTTAGCTGTTGCGATACACCATATATTGATATTACATTCAATTTAACATTACGTCGGAAAACATTATTCTATACATTTAATCTGATCATACCATGTGTTGCAATATCATGTCTTTCAATTTTAGTATTTTATCTTCCATCGGATTCAGGTGAAAAAGTTAGCCTTTCCATATCAATTATGCTTTCGTTGGTAGTGTTTTTTTTATTATTGGCCGAAATTATTCCACCAACAAGTTTAACAGTACCATTACTTGGCCGTTATCTTTTATTCACAATGATTCTGTTAACATTATCCAGTGTGGCAACAATAGCTGTATTGAATGTAAATTTTCGTTCACCATCAACACATCGAATGGCACCATGGGTGAAAAAAGTATTCATACAAATTCTGCCAAAATATCTATGTATGCAAAGACCACAAGATGCAAATGAAGAAGATGATGATATAACAGCAGTACAATCTGATATGGAACAACGAAATGATGAACAAAATGCACGTAATGGACCAATGATGGATGATTTTTATTCATTCAATAATTCTCCATACATTTCAAAACATCATCATCAACAACAACAACAACAACGACGAAGAAGTAATAGTTTGACTTCATTCGAATCAAATGAATTTACGATTATTCCGGAAAAATGTTTGGCAAATGATCAACGAATAAAATCACCACAACCACTTTATCCACCCAATATTGATATGATAAATGATGAATTACATGATGATGTACAAATAGCAGATCAAAGTAAATCAGATGATTCGAATTCAGCTGAAGAATATTCGATTAGTCCAAATCTACGACGATTAACAACAAGGATTCAATTCCTATCACAACATAAACGTAATCTGGATAAATATTTACAGGTAATAAAATGTATTATTAATTCATAATAAATCATAATCCTTTTTTTTCATTTATTCTAAAAAATTTCAATTACAGATTGAAGATGATTGGAAATTTGTAGCCATGGTATTGGATCGTCTATTCTTATGGATATTCACCATAAGCTGTATTAGTGGTGCTGCATTAATCATATTACGTGCACCTAGCCTTTATAGTTTTAAACAACCAATAGATGTATTGTTTAGTAAAGTTGGTTCAAATCATTGAATAATAATAATAATGTATATGTAAAAAAAAATTAATAATTCAAAAAATCTAAAATCAACAACCATAGAAAATTATATCGATATCAATTTCTAATCATCATCAATATCAATAATTGTTTGATTTTTGCTCAAATAAATTCGAATTTATCAAATCATCTTGGTCATCATCATCATCGTTGACAAAATCTGTTATTGTCCACTGTTATTTACAAGTGTTTATTAACAGAATAAATTATCCGGCTTTATATACACGAACACATCACCCTAAATTATTCGAATGTGACATTTATTTTTTTATATATAATATAAAAGCAAACCATCAAAAGTTTACTCTCTCCATCATCATCATCATCATCATCAATCCCAATTTTATTGGCCATTGTAGAATTTCGGACAAACAAGCTACCGAATGAAAAAATATACAAACAAGACCAATCAGATATTACAGAATATACTCGAAATGTTTGAATGCAACTATCCCATTTCTCTTTCTCTCTCTCTATCTCAATCTATCTAAACAATCCCGAGAGAGATTCTTCATAGAGTGGTGGGGGGGGTTGTAGGCAAACGACATATATATTGACAGCAGCAATGATCAAATGTGTAATAGCTTTTATCGTACATGTCTATATGAATGTGTGTGTGTATATATCACCCAAGATAATTTATAAAACGAGAATCGGTTTTTCCATTATATAATGACTAATGGCTAAAAATTGACCATTGAGAATGGATTGTCGTTGTCGTTGTCGTTATTATTGTGCCTACTGCCAGTGATTTGTCTCCAAAATACAATGCATCAAGTGTGTGTGTGTGTGTGTGCTTTTGTATTATATGTAATCATTGATAATTTGAATTGCCCATTCTGGACAATGCTGTCGATGATGATGCTACATTAATGGATCATTATCGGTTACCCCTCATCATCACCCACTCGTTCAGTTATATAATGATAGAGACCAGTGGTAAAATATAATAACTTGTTTTTTATTATTATAAGTTTCAGAATTTGGTTTGCATTCAACAACAATTGAGAATGAACAACAGAATCGAAACCAAATAACATTGGATTCTCTTCATTTTTTTTTCTCTTGGTTGCCTTGGGCCGAATGAACAAACAAACAAACGAATGAATGAAAAAAAAAATTCTGCTGTTCAATTGATCATCATCATCATCATCGAGAGAGAGCGAGCGAGAATTGCTATCTTGTGTACTTTACTTTTACTCTACTATACTAAATATTCGGTATAAACAAATTGAATGAAAATGGATAAGTGCAATTTGGGTAAATACTAACACAGTCGTTATTACCCCCCACCCCACCAGAACGCGTCAATTCACCCATCATTACTTTATCTATTCCGGCTATTTATACCCCAAAGAAAAAAAAACGGGAAAATAAATGGCCTATGTCAAAATCGGCGCCAATGCCTCTTTCTCTCTCTCTCTCTCTCTAACTCACTCACTCACTCACTCACTCTTTATGAAATGGACACGTTCGAAATTGTGAATGAATTAGTGAAAGAATTCTAGCCAAAACATTCTTTCATATCATGAAATTGGCATATTACATACACTCGATTGGATTGTTGTTTCGATGCAAAAAAAAAAAACAGAGTGCCATCATTTATTTTTCTTTTTCTTTGAGTAAAGATTGTAGACGATCAACAACAACAACAAAACTAAGAATCAAGTAAGTCCCACTCATCCCCTTTATTCTAGCCATGTCTCTTTCTCTCTCTCTCTCTCTTTCTTTTATTCATTCAATTCTGAATTTAAGCCATCCACTTCCATCCATCTATTCATCCACAGAATCTTTATTGATCCCCTGTTCTATTGGTCTATTACTTCTTTTTTTTGGTCCAAATATATATATATCGGTTGTTGTTGTTATTAGTTCGTTTTTTTGGCGCCTTCAAATCGAATTTTTTTTTCGTCGACTTCCACTTTTTGGTTATTTGTATCTCGCGGCCTGGAACTATGGCCTTTTTTTCTATTCTTTCGGGTGTTTAGTTTACTTGAACACACACACACATACAGGCTGACAATTGGTTTCAAATTGAGTAAATGAGACCAGGGTTATCACTCGACAATGATAGTAGAGAAAATGCCAGGCCAAATCGGAAGCTTCTCTATCACTCCTTCAATCAACTGGCTAATTTGAGAGAAATAGAGAAAGCAAAATGATGAGGCATATTAACGGCTGTCGCGTCAATGTGTGTGTATGTGTGTTTAGTATTCTGAAATGAAATGAATGAATCCAGCAGAGAGAATTGATCAAGATGATAGAATATTCTATGTGTGTGTGTGTGTGTGTGCATGTGGTGTTAAATCGAATGGATGGATGGATGGATGGATGAATGAATGAATGAACCAAAAAAAAAAAAAAGAGGGGGAACCATCACATTGTTGTTGTATAATGAAAAGAGTGTGTATACCAAAACATCACATCACACACACACACACACTGGATCAGAATCAGATGTAGTGATCAAGTAGTAGTGAAGTCTGTAGTAATTTTCTTTCTTTTTTTTTGGCAGTCAAATTTGTTGTACCAAAACCTATCATCACCACCACCACCACCACTATTATTATTTCATCCCCTCGGTTTTCTGGGTTATATAATGGATAGAAAAATGAAAAAGTGTCTGGCAACAAGAAAAAAGCGATGCTTGTGTTCGTGTGTGTGTGTTTGTGTGTGTGTGTGTTGTATTCACATTGTCAATGGCAAGGGCTGCTGCTTCTGTTGATGTTATTGTTGTTTTGGTTAATCAGATTTTCTTTTCCGTTCATCATTTTGCAGGATAATTTGGTTTACTATGTGTGTGTGTGTGTGTGTGTGCATTCATGAAGAGAACCAGAATTTGAAAATTTGGTCTATGTGTGTTTGTATGTTGAAATAGCAGCTGATGTCATCATGTTTCAAACACTTGAATTCTCGATTTTTTTTTCGGAGATATTATTCTGAAACTCTGGTAGTTGATTGTGTATTGGTGATAGTCAAAGAATTTCATTTTTTCTACATACTACTACACTATACTATTGTAATTTCAATTTGAAATGCTATCAAAATATTTTTTTTTTTGGCGCGTTCTTCTCATTATATCTGAATGGATGATCATGTTGATGATGATGATGGATTCACTTGATGAATTTTCATATTAATATTACACACACATACACACAGATACACACGCTTTATTAATTTTGATCATCATCAACAACAAATTTCATCAGCAGAGAAGAGAAAAAAAAATGTCAGATTAAAAATGAAGACCACATCACAATTCAATGTTCAATCTCAATGATTTTGACCATTACTATGTCTATATATATATAGTGTGTATATTTTGGAAAAGCTTGTGTTTCGAAATAGCCATTCTATAAGCCATTTTGATGACGAATAGAATTAGGCTGTCTTTGACAGGATTTGATCATGATGATGATGTTGATGGTGAATTTGGGGGGGGGAAGATTTGTTTAGTAGATGAGTAGTTCCCCTTTTCCCCACTATTTTCTTTTTCAGGAACACATACGATGATATATTGAAACACCCATGGTTTCTGGTCTCTCTCTCTCTCACTATATATATGGTTGATATATTTTTAATCGAGATATATGGTTGAGAATTTGAAAGAAGAAAATCAAATGGAGACATCCATCCATCGAAACCCAAACATACACACACCAGCCATTATAGAGACCATTGAAAGTACAATTTCATTTGATTCCACATATACACACACACACACACACATCAAGTTTAATAAGCCGGGATTAAGATGAAAATAGAAGAAAAAAAAACTGAAAAGAAATGAACAAAGTAGTTGAGTGAATGGTATAAAGCCATTGAGTGATAGAGATGAGATGAAAACATCGGTAGCCAACAAAAAAAAGAGCTTGTTGTTGTACCAAGAAAACACACACACACTGGTTTTTTTTTCACTATAAGTCTCTTTTTTTTGGTATTACTGAAAAAAATGTCTCTAGAACAAAAAAAAAACAGGAAACAGAATTTGTCTGAAGATCATATACTGTATATATATTATATGACTATTATAATTCCAAATGAAAAAAAAATTGTAAGGATCTATAATCTACAACAACAACAACAGCAACAACGATAGCAATAAAATTCCACATAAGCTTAATTTCGAAAACGGCAATTTTAACTCGATTACATTATATCCAACGTTTTTTTTTTGATTTTATGAATTAAAACTGTCGAAATAGAAATTGCTCATCTTTTTGTTTCCATTTGATTCGAACATCTAATATTCCAATAGATTCCAAAAAACATCTAACAATAAGATAAGAATTTGTCAATTTTGAATCAAATGAAAAAAAAATCCAAAAAAAAAAAAAAATTCTTTTGCGCTTCATTACATTATAAATCATACAAATGTGTACTTTATTTTGTGTATGTGAATCCTGCCTTTTTAGAAGTTAACCATTCAATTGCTTGACCATTGACGAAAAAGAAAAAGAAATTCTACCAAACCAATCGAAAAGGAAAGAAAAAAAAAGAATCGAATCAAGAATCAATGTATTTTGGGGGTCATTATTATTATTATTATTATTCAATCACGAATTGAAATGCCAGTTCCACTTCTTCTAATCCTACCCCCATGTCGAAATTCAATCGAAATTTCTTTCAAAATTCAAATTAAATCGAATGGTTGGGCAACCTTTTTATGACAACTCATGGTTGATATTGATGGGAATTTTCAAAAAATTTCCAATCGGATCAAATCGTCTAGAAGTCCAAAATTGACTTATTAATACAAATCCTACCACCACCTCCACCACCACGCCATTCACTGCAATTTCCTGTTCTTCCCTCTTATCTGTTTTGTTGTTTGTCACTTATTTTCAAACGATTTTGTTATATTCTGACACAATAGCCTGGATCATTTTGTCTCAACGCCAAATTTGACAAATTATTATAGCATCAGGAAAACTACTGACGACAACAACGACTACGGTTCATTGAAGCACGATTTTTTTGCCTTTATTCATAAAAAATAGCATTCATTCCACCCCCCACAGTCATAGTTAGATGCGAGAATAATTGGTCTGGCCAATAGTTCTGTGTGTATGTGTGTGTATAGCGAACCAGCCAAACAAACATGCACCCAGATTCTGGGTATAGTATAATTTGGTCTGGCCAATAGAATCGTTTTTTTTTTTGTTTGGTTTGGTTTGGTTTGAAGAAAATCCTCATCACCATCATCATCATCATCATTAGGAACATTCTTCCCAATAATGAATGAATGATTGCAATGCATCACTATATGTAGCATCGTATTTTTGTTTGTTCGAACGAATGAATGAATGAATACCACCAGATACCCTTATCATCATTGTTTCTGCTTATATACTGTGGCTGTACTGTTGAAAAATATCTTGTAGGGTTCCACACACACACACACACACTGGATAAAATAAATGGTAAGTAAACTCTGATGGTATTATGGTGGATGCGCATGATGATGATCCAAATTGATGCGGCTCCTTTCATACAAACCACTCACTTTACTTCCTATAGCAAGAATATTGTGTGTGTGTGTGTGTGTATGGTCACCGGTTTTTTCCATTCCTTTTCCCGTTGAATATATATCGATTTTTTTCAATATCAAACTGCTACTATCAAATCGAGACATAGAACATTTACAGAATTTTTCGTTTGCTGAATATATTGAATTGATGTTGTTTATACGCTCAAAAATAGCATCATCGTAGGGTATCTAATTCTTCAAGATCCATACACTGTGTGTGTGATCATGTGAGAGACGCATTCCTATGTAGTTTTTTTTTAATTGTGAATTCCTGAATCCATCTAGTCAACAAAAGCCAGCATCATCATCATCATCAACTACAGCCACAACAACAAAGAGTATAGAAAACCTTTACTCTCAACATTGATGATAATGATGTTTGATCGTGATCATTGATGATTCGAATTCTAATACGAGGAATTCATTTGTTTGATAATGTTGATTTGCATTTGTGGTTAAAGTGGTTTTTTTTCTTTCGTTTCGTATTCCAACATCATCATCATCCGGTTTTAATCAAATAAAAAAAAATAATTTAAATTGAATGATGATGATGATGATGATGTGAAATTTAAATTTTTTCAACTTTTCAAACAAATAATTTTTTTTTGTTGATTGAATAATTTTTTAGATTTTGGAATCTAAAATTTTTATTTACCGATTCTTGAATCATCATAGCCAATCAAATGTCATCATCATCATCATCATATTCGATGCATAGTCCGATAGTCACTACACAATTGGATTATTCGGGTAAGTGTAATATTATTTTGTTTCAAACACACAATGATTTTCGTTTCACCATATACATACACATAGGTCCATTATCGAACGATATCTATGCTGGATCATCATCATCGAATCGACCATCAATCTATGCCAATCATATGATGGTAATGTTTTTTTTTTGGATCATGATAATTTCCATTGATAATTAAATTAAATAATTTCTAGGCATCCAATTCATATGGGCCTACATATCCATTACCACCACCACCACTACCATCACTACCAACATCACCATCATTTCGATCTGATATGAATGATGGTGATCCATATTCAAGCTCAACAACAAACATTCATTATACAACTAATGGAAACGATGTTCCATCATCATTACATCATTATACGGATAATCCAAATTTATCATCATCATCACCATCGATGGCTCAACAACATCATCCACATCATAATCATGTTTCTATGCATCATCCACATCATCAGCATTATCATCAAACATATCCACATGGTCCACCATTAGCTAGTTTGGAACATCATCCACAACATCAATCTCAATCATCATCATCACAAAATATCTATCCAAATCCGTGTATACGAAACATGCAACCATATCCTTTAGTTTCAAATAACCTAACCATGATGAATAATAATCGTAATCATACCATCCAAACTACTTCAGCTACTACTATAAATACAACTACTAAACAACATCATCAAACATCTTCAGGTATAGGTTATTGGCCATGTGATTCACAAACATTACCGCCGCCATCACCACTATCATCATCATCACCTCATTGTTATCCTGCAAATGTAAATAATAATAATAATAAAACAACGACAACAAATTCCAATCATTGGACAAGATTATCACCATCGAATAATAATACACCATCACCAATACAACCATTACAACCACCTACATTACCACCACCACCACCACCACCATCATCTTCATCATCATCATCTTCTTCATCATCAACACCAACATCACATCCGTTCCATTCATCACCACATAATCATAATGTTATGCCATCATCGGATTCTTCCTCATCATCATCATCATCAAATAGTGGTAAACAATTTACAAATCATACAATGATTAATTCTTCCGGTCATCATCATCATCCTCAGCAACAGCATCAACAGCAACAAGGATCAATGATGATGATGAATAATAATAATAGCAGTGGAATAAATCCATTACAATCATTACAAAAAATGGTACAAATAGATCCATCCATTTCTTCACCAATATCATCACAACCATCCAATGGAAGTGATCATCTACGTACAACAATACATTCACATCAACAACAACAGCAATATGAAACGGCAATAGTTACTATGAACGATACGCAGCAACAGCAAATGAATGTTTGCGGTTCTGGTAATGGTAGTCATTCATCATCATCTTCATCATCATTAGATGGTACGATCATCGATACAAATAATACTATCAACAATTATCCAACCTATTACAATCTAGATCAGAATCGTTTGTCAGCAACACAATTACAACATCCACAATCTTCTTATGGTAACATCAACAGCAATAATCCATCCATATCAACATCTTCAATGATGGTGGTACCAGAATTTTCACCTATGGCCAAAAATTCATTATCACCATCATCGTCAGCATCAAATTCACCGCCACCACCACACACACCAACAGAACGGTCTCCAATTGAAGTTAACAATAGTAAAAATTCCAATGATGGAAATAATTCCAATCGAACAAATTTAATTCGATTTTCGAATAAAAATGGCAATCAAATTGGTAGGAAAAACAGTAAAAATTTTCCATTAGATAGTAATCCATTGGATGATTGTGAATCACCAAATCGTAATCAAAAATTAAAAAATAAAACAAGGACTACAACGAACATTACTGGACTACAAACTGATCAAACACATGATCATTCTAATCATTCATATCGATGTGGTTCAATCGAAACATCATCATCACGTGATTCAATTAAATCAAATGATTCGGCCACTACAACATCGGATGGACAATCCTCATCCGTTTATGGTGGTATGAGTAGTAGTCAATGTTCAACACCTAATAATTGGAAATCAAATAACAACAGCAATAATCAACAACAACAATCAACACAGCAACAGCAGATAGAATTTCGTAATTTTTCAAATTCAAATTCAATACAAACACCAAAATCATCGTGGTGGTCAGAAAATCAATCATCAGCTAGTTCAAATCGATCATTTACACCGATGATTGATAGTAATCAATCATCTTATAATAATAATAACAATAGTTCCACGATGAATAATTATCCAATGACACGATCAACATCTTCATCTTGGTCTCAACAGCAGCAGCAGCAACATCCACACCATCAACAACAACAAATGTTACCATTTCAGATGTCCGGTTGTACAATACCGGATGGTATAATCAAAAAGAAACGTGGCCGACCATTTGGTAGTAAAAATCGTCGAAGTTTAGAACATGCTGTTGCTGCTACTGCTGCCTCTATTTCAACATCGAATCCTAGAATTACAACTGTAGCTACAGCTGTTACCACAACCACAAATGCTTCCAATAATCAATTAATCGATCCGAATCGAATGATGAAAAAACGAAAATCATCTATGTTTATCGATATTGGTATTAATACTAATCTATCGTTTGATGTTCATGATAATTGGAATCATCATAATAACAGTAATAATAACAAGGATGATCAATTTGAATTCGAATCGAATGTAGAACATCCATTACCATTGGCTAGTAAACGGAAAAAAATAGTTGGTCCTGTTGTTCGTATTGATAAATCAAATGATACAAAATCTGCGAATAATTCTCAACAACATGATAATTGTAATGCAAGATATTCTATTGTGAATAATTCTCATAAATCAATCAATAATGATTCAGAACAAAAATCAAAAAGAACATCATCATCAATATGGTTATCATCTTTGAATCGTCGAAAAAATAATTTACAAATAAATCAAAATAATAATAATGTACAACAGAAATGGTATTGTATTCTATGTCAAAAACCATCAAATTATAAAGGATTAGGTGAATTATATGGCCCTTATTATATTCAATCGGATCATCAACGATTACAACGATTATTTTCAGATTTAAATGACCATACTAATATGAATGATGATGATAATAATAAAACAATAAACCATGAAAGAAGATCATTACGTAAACGAACAGCTGAACAACAACTTGTCAATAATGGTGATACGACGATAACAACGACAATGGATAATAAAAATAATAAAAATGGTAATATGAATGAAACGATTGAACAATCGATCCAAAATCATAAAACCAATAATAATGATCAACCAATGGAAGTATGGATACATGAAGATTGTATTGTATGGTCAACTAGTGTATATGTTGAAGGAATGAAAATTCGTAATCTTGAACCAGCCATTATCGAATCTTTTGATCATGTAAGTTTGTGTCAACAACAAGTTTTTTTTTTGAATAATCAAATGTGAATGAATTTGGATTTTATTTTTTGTCCAATTAAGATATGTACCAAATGTAAACTGCCTGGAGCTACATTGGGTTGTATATTTAAAAATTGTCAAATGTCACCATTACATTATTTATGCGCCAAGGAAAAAGGTATTTTTTTTTGTTCAAAGAAATTTTCCATTCCAACTAATCGGAAAAAAATATTTCATTTCTAAATATCAAAAATAGACTGTGATCTGGATGAAGAAAAATTCATACTTAGTTGCTCAAAGCATAAGGTTAGTTTTAAAATTCACAATGAAATTTTAATTGATTTTTATTTATTTTTTTTTCTTGTAAATTAGAAACGTCGAATAATAATGACTAAAGATTTTGAACCATTTGATAATCCACAACAACAACGATCATCAACAGTAATTAATCAAGCTCAAGAAGATAATGATAATAATAATAATAATGTTGATGTTGATAATGGTCATCATGATGAATAATAATCACCAATCCATAATTCATTCATTTTATTTTAACTTGGATTCTATTTGGGTAAAACAAAAAAAAAATAGTTAAAATATCTGCTATATTGATATGATATATTTACTATTTTTACCTGTAACACTTACACTTACACTTACATCAAACAAACAAAACAAAAAAAATTTCATTCATACAATTTTCATATATTTCCAGATTGTCAATGTCAAACTGTTTCTTTTTCTGTTTTTGTTTTGTTTCTTTGTTTGTTTGATTGTTTTGTATTTCATATTCTGATACATTCCAAGATTATTCATAAGCAACAACAAAAAAAAAGAGATGGAAGAAATAAAAATTTCATTTATTAATGTGATAAATAATAATAATTTTTTCTCAAGAAACAAAAAAAAAAAATTAATGCTCAAAATCCATGGATGATTGATTGTCAAGGTTTATATATATTCATCATTATAAGTACATTTGTAATACGTATGTGGTGATGATGATGATGATGATCATTGATCAATGAGAAAAATATCATCAGGTAAAAATGGTGATTATCGATGAAATTTGAAAATGATCAATGATTATGTTTGTATATGCGCATGGCGTGTATACACATTCTGCCGTCTATCGACAATGGATGATAATTTCATTCATTAAATTTAATATTTCGAATCATCATCATCATCATCATCATTGAACAACAGAAAATTTTCCAATTATTGCCGTTAGGAGGCGTTCAAAATTCCTGTATATATCGTGACTTGTCAACCAACTTTTTCGCTATAGAGCCATACACAGTAACAATCAAAACCAAAAAAAAAAAAAAAAAAAAATCGCACTGATGTTTTAATGCCACGTTTCATAAGGTTTGGTCTTTTATATTTTCATCATCTACTACTGTTTTTTATTTGTCGATTAGTTGATTATTGGTTGTTGATGATTTAAATCTCCACACATTCAATTCATTTTTAAAAATCAAAATTGTCTATGTGTGTGTGTGTAGCTTCAATTATAATTGTGTTTTATTCATTCCTGTGTTGATTGATGATTTGGTAGACAAAATAATTTTTTTTTTCGAACCTATCGTCATCATTGTTGCCAAAAACGTTGTCATCATCTTTGGCTGTGTATTTCTTCCAATTTTTTTTACCATAAATTAATTTAATTAATATATATCGAATCGATTGGATCACGTTTATTTTTTTTGTGAATATTAAATGATGACAAAATCATTTGTAATTTTAGCCCTTGTGGTGGCCATAATACAAACAACTGTCAATGGTGGTTCAGTCGATGATATCGAACGTGAAGAAAATGTACTCGTTTTGAATAATGATAATTTCAATGATGCTATAGCTATACCGGCCATTCTTGTAGAATTTTGTATGGAAATGATTTTTTTGTTTTTTTGATTGAATTTTTATTAATTTTATTTAATTTTTTTTTAGATGCTCCATGGTGTGTTCATTGTAAATCATTGGCACCGGAATATGCTAAAGCGGCAACTGAATTGGCAGCAGAAAAATCTGAAATTCTTCTTGCCAAAGTAGATGCAACAAAAGAAACCGATCTCGCTGAAAATTATGATGTACGTGGTTATCCTACATTGAAATTTTTCCGCAATGGTAAACCAATCGATTATAATGGTGATCGTACGGCTGAAGGTATTATTAAATGGTTGAAGAAAAAGACTGGTCCACCAGCTCAAGATCTCACAACAGCTGAAGATGCAGCGAAATTCCGTGATAGTCAAGAAGTTGTTGTCGTTGGTTATTTTCCCGATAAGGATAGTGCAAATGCAAAATTGTATCTAGAAGTAGCCGCAGAAAATGATGCCATTCCATTTGCATTGATTACGGATAAATCTGTTGCCGAATCATTGGCCATTACTGAGGATGGTGAACGTGTTGTATTATTCAAAAAATTCGATGAAAATCGCAATGATTTTGATGGTGAATATAGTGTAGATAATCTTAAATTATTTATCGCTGCCAATTCATTGCCGTTGGCCGTTGAATTTAATCACGATGTAAGTGAAATTCTTAAAACAAAATTATTTCAAAAATTTTCATCAATCTCATCAATGTATAGACTGCAAAGAAAATTTTTGGCGGTGAAATCAAATCACATCTACTATTATTCATCAGTCAAAAAGATGATGATTATGAGAAAAAAATTGAAACCTATCGTTCAGCTGCCAAATCATATAAAGGAAAAGTTCTTTTCGTCATATTGAACGCCGATGATGATGAACATGAAAAGATTATGGAATTTTTCGGCATTCAAAAAGAACAGGTTCCATCAATGCGTTTGATTCGTTTGGAAGATGAAATGACTAAATTCAAACCAGAAACAAATGATTTCAACGAACAATCAATTAAAGATTTTGTTGCCGGTGTTTTGGATGGTAAAATCAAGGTAAATTTTGTCATGGCGTTTTTCTTAATCATTACCTAATGTTTTTTATTTTATTTTTTATAGCAACATTTACTTTCACAAGAATTACCAGAAGATTGGGATAAAAATCCAGTAAAAATTCTTGTATCTGATAATTTTGATTCGGTTGCATTTGATAAAGAAAAAGATGTATTAGTGGAATTTTATGCACCATGGTGTGGACATTGTAAAAATTTGGCACCTGTTTATGAACAATTAGGTGAAAAATATAAAGATAATCAAAATGTTTTGATTACAAAAATGGATGCTACAGCTAATGAGCTTGAACATACGAAAATTGCATCATATCCAACATTTAAACTTTATAAACGTGATACAAATGAGGTATTCATATTCATATTCATCACATTTTTATTTTGTAAATTTTTTTTTCAAATTATTTAACCTCGTTTTAGGTAATTGAATATAACGGTGAACGTACTTTGGAAGGCATTTCAAAATTCATCGAAACGGGCGGCGATTATGGACGTGCCGCTCCAGATTCGGTACATGTATCGTTTCATTTGCATGACTAAGTTTTTTTTTCTCTTTTTTTTCGTTTTGTTTTCCATCCTCCTTTTTCCCCCATAACAATTACCCAATTTTATGATTTAATGATAACGAATCTATAGATTGTCGATTTTAATGGTGAAAGAACATTACAAGGCCTTTCGGAATTTATTGAATCTGGTGGTAGCAAAGGTGCTAGTCCACCACTTGAGGTTAGATATGTTATGTTGATCTATTCTCTATATATGTGTGTATATGCTGCTTGTGCGTCTATGTGATGTTTCTTTTATCCATTACGTTGAAACAAAAATCGGCTTCAAAAAAAAAAAAAAAATTTCCAATGATTTTCACAAAAAAAAGATTATCATTTATTGATTATTAATACATTTCATCATCATTTTTTTTTAATTTTTCAAATATAGGAAGTGGTCGAAGAAGAAGAATTGGATAAAGAAAATCTGAAAGATGAACTATAAAAGATGACGACGATGCTTTTATATATTATGAATTAAATGTGGACTGAAATGAAAATTGGTTGTCTTCGTTTTTTTTTCATCATTTTGTATACAGACATTTTTATATACTTTCTAAATAAAAAGCTGAATATAAGGATGATGATGATGATGATGAAAATTATTTTTTTTATAGTCAAAATAAATTCTGTGCATTTTTCTAAATTGTTTTTTTCGGTGCTGGTGTGTGGTGGGTTATGATGGATTAACGAGATGATCCAGAACTTGATCGTGATGAACGACGACGACGACTATCACGTATGGGTGGTGGTGGCGGTGGTGGAGTACGACTACGACTACGAGATCGTCGTCTTGAATGTGGTGGTGATCTACGTGATGGTGGTGGCGGTGATCGTCGTCGGCCACGATTTGGTGGTGATGAATTTGGTCGCCATCCGGAATTTCTCCCGCCTCCACCACGTGGTGGTGGTGGATGACCTCGCATTTTTTGTAGATCAATTTTGGATGCACTGATTTCCTGGCCATCAATCTGGCCACCATCCATATATTTTACAGCTTTAACTGCATCATCAGCGTTCTCATATTCAACATAAGCGAAGCCACGATTTAAATGGCTATGCATACGATCCATTGGCAAATCAACGCAGATAACTTTGCCAAAAGCACTGAAGATTTCATGCAAATGATCTCGATTGACATTACGAGTTAAACGTCCAATGTAAAGTCGAGTGAAAACCGATGATGGTGGTATTGGTGATGGACCACGTTTTTTCGATGATGATGATGATGGCGGTGGTGGGGCACCACGACGATCTCTTGGTGAATCGCCACGATCACGATGATAACGGCGACGATATCCCGAACTTTTCGAACTGGATGAATGTGATGAACGTGAAGAAACGGATCGTGAACTAGAACTACGACTTGATGATCCACTTGAACTTGATCGAGAAGAAGCAGAACTACTACGTGAACGGCTTCTGGAACTATTGGTGAATCGGGCATTTAAAATTTGTAAATATTTTTTTTAAAATCTAAAATCCAACTTACCTGCCACTGGATCGTGAGCTAATACTTCGGCTTCGTTTTCGACCTTTTATTCCATCTTTCGATTCTTTCAAAGCTGTCGTACTACCCCTGTGTGTACAAAAAAAATGAATTTAATTAGAATAATAAATAAATAAAATTTGACAGAAAATTCTACAAACATTTTATATTAGTTTTCAAATTATAATTCGGATCCAAAAAAAAGAATGACAATTGAAAGATGCAATTTTGATACCGCTTTTGTATCACATGCATGCATGCATAAAACTCGATATATGATACATTCATAAAGACTGTATCCAAATTCCAAATTTTATATTTTGTTGGAATTTTGAACAAAAATAATTTCATCATCAATCATGAACATCATACATGGTCATAATTGTTTTCGTATCACATTTTTTCACATTGATTCATACATTACGAAACCGGATCTAGTTTTGGATGAAACCTATTCCAGTTTTCGAAAACGTAATATTAATTTAGCCACCATCATTCGAGTGTTTGGCACAACCGATGATGGAATATCCACCTGCATTCATATTCATCAACATTTTCCTCATCTAACTATTCGTCGTGAAGATCTATTCGAATGTTATCGAATTGAATCGACGAAAGAATCGACAGTAGATCACACGGCCATTCTGGATGTGTTTGTCAAAGATTTAGAAAATTCATTGAGTCAATTTGTTGATTCACGATCACAAGATGAAATACAGATTATCAATGTTGAACCACATGATTCATTGTAAATAAAGTTTTGTTTTTTTAAAAAATGAGATGAATTCTTTCGATTAATTTGATTTTTTTTCTCACACAGTTCATTCTATGGATATCATGATCGGCCAGAAACATTTTATCGAATTTATTTTACCACCTATTGGATGGCCAATCAGTAAGTATATATTGTATTTAATATTGGAATTTTCGTCATCATCAATCTCGAATTTTTTTTGATTTCATAGAGCAAAAAATTCACTTGAATCCGGTATGATTAATGGCTATAAATTTGTTTGCTATAATTTTCTTGAATTTCTTCTTCAATTCTACATTGATCGACATGTCTATCTGAATACATTAACATTTAAACAAATTACGTTTCGTAAACATCGATCTTCAAATGTCTATGAAGATATTGATTGTATTCGTGATCGACAATTCACAACGGTTGCCAAAATTTTATCCTATAATGATCTAATCATAACGAGTACATGTCAATTTGAATGTGATGCATTGGCCGATGATATTATGATTGTCGAACGTCAACCATTGTTTCCATCAAATGAACTATTCAATCCATCAATGCCGGGTATTATCAGTTTATGGAATCGACAATTTCAACGATCATCACCAGAAGAATTTCAATCACTATTAAATGTATTGCAAAGTAGAAATTCAATTCATTATAGTAGTCATCAATTTCAATTGAAAAGACATCATATATTCGATATAAATCCAAATATTCCACAATTGGATGGTCCAACTGATTCTGAAGATGTTAACTATTATCTATTCAATGGTAAACAAATTCATTTCGATCCAAAACAATTTCAGAAAGGCATTGTATGTGCACCACGTTTAAATCCACAATCCGGTAATTTTCCGATATTAAAATTTATGGATAAGAGTCCTGGAAATATTCCATTAATAATGGAACGTTCACATTTGACCACTATTTCGAATACTGATACCAAACATGAAATGTTCGAATCGATTGAAAGAAAAATCAATACATTCCATCGTACTTCTGATTATATGGAAAAATTAAAATCACGTCTAAAAACATATCGGCTGTCAAATCCAATACTCGAAACAGATACAGATACAGATATCAACAGGCCTAAATCAACAAGTTGTCCGTTGAAATTACATTTTAAAAACAAATGCAATGTACCGAAAATCTCACTTCCAGAATCAACGATTACGAAGGAAACGACGTAATCCATTTGATAAAAATCCAGCTATTCAGGATATTCAATTGGACAATCTTATCACCGACAGTAATCTAATGATGATGGCCAATAGCTTTTCTACCACCGTTCATACGATGAATTCAAGTTTAATGAATGATTCTAATCAATTCGAAATGACAAAATCGAATGAATTATCGATTCGATCAAATCATTTCGAATGGATTCAATATCCACATTTAACCATAATGTCCATGGAATTACATGCACGTATTCGTTCGAATTTAACACCTGATCCAAATTATGACCCCATACAAATGATCATGTTCACCATACATTGGGAATCCATTCATGATTCATCATCGGCACAAAAACCGTACATGGCTGCCATCATCGTTGACAAACCCGATGTCAAAAATGTTGAACATTGTTTGAATTGGAAAAATCGATCAATAAACATTGATTATGTGCAATCTGAATTGGATTTATTTTTTCGTTTCTCACGTTATGTTCAACAATCGGATCCGGACATTGTTCTTGGCTATGTGGTCGATACACAATCCTGGGGTTATCTTCTTCAACGTGCAATTATACTTGGTTTTCAAATTGGACCAATGTTTTCACGTGTGATCAATACATTTCAATCAAAAGGTAATTCTGCTGGTGGCCAAAATGAATCACCATCACTAGTCGGACGTATCGTTCTAAATACATGGCATCTATTACGACATGAATTGGCTTTACGATCATATACTATTGAAAATGTTTATCATCATTTATTCGGTATGACAATGTCAAAATTATCCAACGAATCATTAGGACAGCTATGGGAATCTGCAAGCGATTTGATTCTAGAATATTATCTACAACGAACACTTGGTTCAATGCGTATATTGAATCATTTGAATTATATACGTCGTACATTTGATCTTTCCTGTGCGTTTGGTATGCCATTTTTGGATGTCATCGAACGTGGAACACAATTTCGTGTTGAATCAATGTTATTACCATTGTGTCGTCAAGCAAATTATTTACCATTACGTTTTTCCAAACATTTTATACGTCTTCAACGTGCACCACAATATATATCATTAATATATGAACCGGATATTCGTATACATTTAGAACCGGTTGCTATTCTTGATTTTCAATCACTTTATCCATCGTTAATTATTGCACATAATTATTGTTATAGTACTTGTTTAGGTCGATTACAAAATATCATCAGGTATGTTCTGTGAATGATCAATATGAATCCATTAAATTAATTTCAATTTCCAACAGTAAGGACGATACGTTTGGATGTTACAAACTTAAGAATCAACAACAAATATTAGATGGATTATCAGATGATCAGATTCATATATCTGAAAATGGAGTCGTATTTGTTCGACGTAATGTTCGACAAGGAATATTACCAAAAATGTTGGAAGAAATACTCAATACAAGAATATTGATTAAACGAGAATTGAAAAATGTTGATCGAAAATTAAAAAATCCTGAATTATCTCGATCAGAACGTAAACGATTACAGGCGTTACTAAATGAATTGGATAATTCACAATTGGCAATGAAATTAATATCGAATGTTACCTATGGTTATACATCGGCCAATTTTTCTGGTCGTATGCCTTGTATTGAAATAGCCGATTCGATTGTATCGAAAGGAAGACAAACATTAGAAGAGGTGATTACATTCATTAATCAATGGGGTCAAAAAAGTGGATCAAAAGTTAAAGTTATCTATGGTGATACTGATTCAGTATTCATATCGTTTCCAGGTCATTCTTTATCGGCTGCATTTGAAATGGCAAATTTTTTCATAACCGAAATTAATCGTCGACAGCCATATCCAATTTGTTTGAAATTGGAAAAAATCTATCAACCTTGTATCATTATGGCAAAAAAACGTTATTGTGGTTATGCATATGATTCGGCCACAGATCAGGCAAGATTCGATGCCAAAGGTATTGAAACCATACGTCGTGATGGATGTCCATTGACCGGTAAAATAATGGAACGATGTATTCGTATTTTATTCGATTCGAATGGTAATGTTGAATCATTGAAACCATATCTTCAACATCAATTCGATCGTATCCTATCTGGTCGTATTAGTCAATTATCGGATTTTATTTTTGCAAGACAATTTGCCGGACTTAAAAATTATCGTAATGGTGATGTAATACCTGCTTGTATTATTGCTCGAAAACGAATGCAAATTGATCCACGTGATGAACCCAAAATCAAGGAACGTGTTGCTTATGTTGTCATCGATGATGGTGATGAAAAACGAAGAATAGCCGATCTAGTTAGACAACCATTCGATTTATTGGCTGATGAAACACTTCGATTGAATGGTGATTATTATATTAGAAGTGCAATCATTGTTCCAATGATTCGAGTATTGGATTCAATATTTCGACAATCACAAAAATGTCTAAATGGTTGGTATGAAGAATGTCGAATACGGAATAAACGAAATAGACAAAACCTAATGGTTGGTCAACAATTAATGCAACAATTACAACAAAATCATCAAGAAGAATTCAATTTAATGATGAATAATGATTATTGGCAGCAGCAGCAGCAGCGGCGAATTTTAACAACAAACGATTATTTGGAACCATTAATTCAAATAATGGATTCAATTAGAAATGTTCGATTTAAATTGAAAAACTATGAACAACAATGTTGTCATTGTATGCAATTTGATTGGAATCATATTTTCAAATCAAATTCATCAAAACATCCATGTCAAGTGGAAACATGTCGATCATTGTATGGTTATCATCAATGTAAACGTGATTTTCATTATTTATTGTTTCTTCAACAAGCATTATTGAACAAATCCACCACCATCACTAATTTGTTTTAAATCATTTTTCTTTTTTTTCTCTCATATATTATTATTTAATAAATTCATTTTATTCAATGAAAACAAAAAAAAATTTATACTGTGTAATTGATATTTGATAATTATGAAAAAAAATCGAACGATATATTGGCTAGGTCTCTCTCTCTGTTTGTGTGTGTTTGTTGTTTGAACTTTGAACGCTGTGAAAATAGGTACTTTTTACCAACAAAAAATTCAACTGGTTGGACAAGTTTAATTGAGATAAAAAAAACCACCCATTTTTTTTTCTTACACACAACAAAAAAAAACAAGTCCTGGTTCTCGATTCTGTTGATTGTTGATTATTAATTCGTTTTCAATATATATATATTATATTGAAAAATTGCACGTATACACCAAACGTAACGTAATGTAATATAACATATATATGTACGTATTTATTATGACCACTACCACACACACAATATAGATGTGCAACACAATAAACAACAACAACAACAACAACAATATTCACCAAAATATTTGGCTGAATGCAGTCTTCATTTTTTTTCCTTGTTTCCATGTTGTTGCTGGTGTTGTTGTTGTTGGTGTCACTGGTTTCGCTGTGTTTGTGTGTACTCTTCTTCCATCATCATCATCGATCGATCGATCACCATTGATCATCATTGATATTGAAAAAAAAAGAGAAAATCAAAAAAACAAAACAAAAAGAACGATAGAATTTTGAATTTTTTTTTTGTTTCCAAAAATCAGATTCTGATAAGAATCATCAAATGTTTTATAATTCGTTTTAATTGTGGCTGAGCTATGTGTGTGTGTGTGTATACATCTGATGATCAATTTTCATTAATCGATTGATTTCAATTGAAGAATATTTTATTTTCTTTAGTGCCAAAATATTAACAACAACAACAAATATTTTATTACAATCATTCGACATCATCAGAATCATTAATTTTGCTCAATAAAAAAAAAATTTTTTTTTCTCTCTCTCTCTCTCATTTGGATCTTAGTCTAATCTACTATAATTATTTGAATCTCGAATTCATTGTTGATCTTAATAATAAAAAAAATGGAAGCCATTGCTAAACATGATTTCAATGCAACAGCCAATGATGAACTTAGTTTTCATCGTGGTGATGTATTAAAAGTTTTGAATAAAGAAGAAGATATTAATTGGTATAAAGCTGAATTGGATTCACGTGAAGGTCTTATTCCAAGTAATTATATTGAAATGAAAAATCATGAGTAAGTTTATTTTGTTTCGAATGTTTTCAATCGAATGTGTTTTTTGTTTTCAAATTCTTTTTCTTTGTAATAATAATAATAATAATTTATATAGTTGGTATTATGGCCGTATAACAAGAGCTGAAGCTGAAAAATTATTACATGATAAACATGAAGGAGCCTTTCTTATACGTGTCAGTGAATCATCACCAGGAGATTTTTCCTTATCAGTCAAGTAATTTATCAAGATTGAGTTATTTGATGATTCAATTTACAATTCTTAATTATTTGTTTTTTTTTCACTTAGATGTCCTGATGGTGTACAACATTTTAAAGTTTTACGAGATCAAAATGGAAAATTTTTTCTTTGGGTTGTTAAATTTAATTCATTGAATGAATTAGTTGATTATCATCGTACATCATCGGTTAGCCGTAATCAAGAGGTTAAACTTAAGGATATGCGACCAGAGGTAAAATTTAAATTCTAATTACAATTTTAATTATTGAATTGAATTTGGATCCTTTTTTTTAACAGCTAAAAGTACAGGCAATGTATGATTTTTTCTCACAAGAATCTGGTGAACTTGAATTTCGTCGTGGTGACATAATCAGTGTAATTGATCGTAGTGATCAAAATTGGTGGGAAGGTGAAATTGGTACTCGAAAAGGTTTCTTTCCGGCTACATATGTTGAACCTTATTTTGGACAAGTGGATGGACAACAACAACAACAACAACAATAATAATAATAATGATAATAATACGTTAATCAATTTGATTTCAAATTTTTTTTTCTTCTTTTTGCGATTTTAATCATCGAATTCTCTACTACTACTACTACTAATTATTATTATTATTCA
This sequence comes from Dermatophagoides farinae, assembly GCF_024713945.1. Classification (NCBI taxonomy): domain Eukaryota; kingdom Metazoa; phylum Arthropoda; class Arachnida; order Sarcoptiformes; family Pyroglyphidae; genus Dermatophagoides; species Dermatophagoides farinae. The sequence continues at coordinate 3,624,946 of NC_134683.1, read as the reverse complement.
ACGCTGACAACATTCGATTGATCAGTCAGTTTTTTTTTCTATATCTACAAATTATTTTACACATCCCTCTCGTCATGATGGTCAACTGACAACCAAAAAAAAAACCCGAGGTGGATGTGTATTGTGCTTCAATCATCATATAAATTGTTCTGTTTTTTTTCTCTCTCTCAGCATTTACCTTATCTCATTCTACACACACACACACATTACACAGCAGCATGAATTTTATCATTCTATCTTGAAATTTGTTTTTTTTTTTAAATTCTTTTAACCACCACCAATCTCCCTCGTCATTCGTTTTCCTGATGATTTTATTTGCATTTTATTTTACAAAAATTCTATAACCAACAACAACAACAACACTAATTCGATTCGATTTAATATTATTGTGACAAATGACCATGTGTATTATTATTAGTAGATGATGATAATCTAGATTTTTATTTTTATTTTTTATTTATGAATTGAAAAAAAACATGCTGAAATAAACAAACATACACACACACACACATACAGATTAAAAATTTGATTCGATTGAATATCACATTTATATGATAATAATGATGGTGATTCTGGAGCTTGATTTTTTTGTTTCTTATAGATCTGATTTACGATTTTCAATCTGAATACATTCAACTTCAAATATTAATGATGAATCTGGTGGTATTGTTGGTGGTGAACCAGTGGAACCATATGCAAGATCAGATGGTATGACTAATTTTCGTTTTTCACCAACACAAATACCTAACATTCCTTGATCCCAACCGGCAATTACTTGACCAGCACCTAATGTAAATTTCAATGGTGTTCCACGTTTATATGAACTATCAAATTCAGCGCCAGTTGAATGTAATGTTCCCTGTGTGTAATGAATGAATGAATGGAAAAGTGGATGATTGAAATTTTTTTTTTTTTCATTTTCGAATGACAAATAAATTTACCCGATAATGAATATGTAATATATCGCCTTTTGATGCACGACGTTGACAATCATCGACACGTTTTTTGATACCAATCTGTAATTTGGTCACTTTTTTATCATTATTATTATTATTACAATGTACAGTAATGAACACAATGGATAAAAATAAAATAATGATGATTTGAGCAGTTGTAATCGATTTCCGATTGATAGACATTTTCTTTTTTCAATCCTTTGTTATTATATTCAAATTTACTTAATTTAATGGAAAAAAAAAATACTTGACGTCAGAAAATTCAAATGTGACAACTCAACCAACAACAAAAAAACAGTGTGTGTTTGTGTGCGATATATACGATATGTCGATTAATATGAACAATCGATTGTTTCTTTCGAACGATATTTTTTTTTGAAATTGTCGATTTTCGATCAATTTTAAACATTCTTGTTATTATTTTATTATAAATTAATTGATAATTGATAAATGATTGATTTTAATTGACGAATAATAATAATAATAATTTATATATGATAAGTGTTTAAACAGTAATAATATAATGATTATCTATACATTTATTATTATAATATATAATGAATGGATGCTATAATTGATCATTGTTGTTTGTTCATTCATTGATTATGATCACCACCACCACCAACATTATCATCATCATCATCATCGCCATCATTATCATTTTTATCATGATCATGATGATATTTTTGATCAATCGATTTTGATGGATAATCATTTCTATCATTAAATGGTCGATTAAATGATCGTTCCAATTCACGTATACGATATCGTTGAATAGTCAATTCTTTCAATATTTTCCGTCGTCGATGTTCACATTCAACATTATCACATACATACCAATCACGATCACAAATATCTTGATCTTTTTGATTCAATTTTAATGATCTGGCCAAACTCTAAAATGATAATAATTCAATTAAAATTCAACAACATTGTGAATATGAAATCTGAAATCACTTACAAGGCTAACTAGTGCAAAGCAATCGGCTTTTTCCGTTTTAGCCAAATAACGGCGACAATAACTAAAATAAAGATGTTCAAGTGCCAATAATATGACTGTCAACAGGATACCACAGCCAAGCAAAAGGAATGCACTCATAAATTGATTAATATCCAATGGTTTACTCATGTTTCGTTTATTTTTCTGTGATTTACATGCACCTTGAAACCAATAACGACGAAGCCGTTCCAAATCACCACTTTCACGATATTCAATCATTTTTTTATTGAATTTTTCCAAATATTTTGAATTTTTTGGCATAGCAAAGCCATATCCAGTCATAGCATACCAACTACCGACGGTCAATAGGCCACAATCATTATCTTCACCGACCAGATAATCCAATACTACGGCATCATAGATGAATGCATCCAATTCTCTATAAGTGAATAGAAAAATTTGAATTTTTTTTCTAAATCGAACAACAACAAACGAACCCTTTTTTAACAGCTGTAACACCATTTTTACTTGATGAACGATTAAATGGTGCCATATAATGATACATTTTTGGTTTATTCAATTTCAATACTGCTTCCGTATTACCGAATGGTATGGTGCCGAATTTTAATGGTGGTTCACTTAGATGTGGATTGGCCAATTTTTTATCCTCAATACCGGTAAAATCATGATATTCTTCACGTGTAATCATAAATGCTGCCAGATTAGCAGTATAAATGGCAAGAAATACGACAGCAAATGTAGCCCATGTATTGGCCATAAATCTGAAATGTGCGAAAAAAATCCGATTACTCAAGAATACAAAACCAGAATCACAAACATCAAAATACCTTGCTGTATATCCTTTTGGACAATCTACAGGTACGGCAGCTCCAAATAGAATGGCCCAAACTAGCCAATAGGTACGGAATAATGAAAATTTATGATCTAAAAACAAACAACAATCGATGAATGAAAAGTAAATTTTTCAACAAATCAAAACTGACCTTTTGGTGGTCTCATTGCCATATCATAACCGGATGGACTTAGCCATTCGAATAGGAAAATAGCAAATGCAGCTATTTGTATGCTGACCAACAATATCATGATCCATGATATTACATCGAATGGTTCTACAATATATCAAAAAAAGGTATTTGTAAAAATTGACAAATTTTAAAAATTTCACAATTTTTATCTCATTTTACCTAGAAATGCTTTTGGTGAAATAATACCGGTACGTTTTGCAACGGCTATAGCGATACCAGTTTCCAGAAATGGTACGGTAAAATCAACAAATGCTTGTCGATCAGAATTAATTTTGATCGATGTAACAACCATATCGGCTTTATGATTAAGCAATTCTGCAATTAAACCATTCCAGGTTCCATTCTTGAATTTTATTCAAGAATTTTAGTCAACTTTTTTTCCGATTCTCATCATAAGAAAAAGACTTACATTCAGTATACCCCATGCACCATCTTCAACACGAACTAATTCATAGGTAAATTTAAGATCATTGGCAAATTTTTGTAACAAATCGATACAGAAACCAGCACAGCATCCATTTGATGTACTTTGAAGACAAATAATTAATTAAATTTCAAATGGTCAAATTTTGAAATCGTAAAACCACTACTAACCTATTATCGACGATATTAACAAGTGTATATTTACATGGTACAGCACGACTCATACGACATTCACCGGTTTCATTATCGGGAGGCACAAAATTAACAAATGGTGGTTCTTCTAACCAGCTTACTTTTAGGCTAAATTTTTCTGGTATACCTATCGGTGGTACTGGAGAATTTTCTGGCCATGTTATATCTTTGATTTCTATACCATCTTCAGTCCATGTACCAATCTTATCCCAAATGGCCATATTATTCAAATTCATTATATCCAATTCAACATATTTAAGTGTACCATCCAGATTGAATTCAACCGATGGTTTACCCGATTTACTTTTGATTGTTACATTACGTAGAAAACTATTTGAAATGCAAAAAAAATCAATCAATTAATTCAAATGATTCAAGTCAACAAAAAAGAAAAACATACTAAAATAATTGTTCACCCGTTGTCCATTTAATATTGGCCGATGAATTACAATTAATGGCACTATTTAAATTCAATACATTACTATCATTGTTAGTGTTGACCAATAATTCTAAACCGTGTCCAAATATGGTTACAGCTAATTCAATTTCTTCCAATAATTTTTCATGTGTCGTATTGAAATGTACTCCTGCAAAAAAAAATGAAAAACATGTCAAAAAGAAAGAGATAAATTACTGTCAATTATTACCTAGAATACCGGTAGGAAATTCACCCGGTGCATATCCGGCTCTTGGTCCAAGTACACTTTGTGTTACAATCCACATATAATTCTTTGTAGTCATATTCAATTGATCAGCAGCAGCAAATATATCCTGTGCTTCACGTTTATTTGAATACAACAATATGACTCTTGCTTCACTAAATGAAAGTGGACGTAATTCTTCAACAATTTCATCACGATTCGTTCGTTGTACAGTAATTATATCCAATATAGTGAAACTATAATCATTTATCGATAATGTTTGATCACGTAATGCACGTATAAAATGATCATAGCCACCAATTTTACTGGTTATAATTGAAAATGTATGCCATGAATAACGACGTAAAATACTTAACATTGCTGATGCTTGATGTTCCATTGATGGTGCCAATTGTAATATACGTGAATGAACACTTTGCTGTTGATCAAGACCAATATTATCGGCATTCCATGCAATAACCGGTATGCCTAAATAACTGGTCAATTGTAATAGATATTGTGCCGATGCAGCATTACTACCCCATATTTCTGAATTGGTCATATACAATATTGTCGATACATTTTTCACTAATAATTGATTACAAATACTATTCAAAATTTCCGTTGGATTTGGATCCAACGATAATGGCACAACTTGAGCCTGTGTTATTTGATAATAATTTGTAAAATTATATTTTTCATTTATAGATTCAATTTTTTTCTCATGACGATTACGACTTTTCATTAATGATTCAACAGAATCTTGAAGGCGCTGGAAAAAAAATTTATTTTTTTTCAATCAATTCATTTTCTCTGATACAAAAATGAACTTTTTTACCTTATAATATTGTCGCTGTAATGTGATCAACGATGTTTTGGGCAGTATAGCACCGAATGTTATTTTTTGTGCATTCATTAATGATGATCGATGATTATTATGATAATTTGATGAACCATCAATATTCGGTATGATTATGATGATGATTAATGAAAAGATAAAAATTGTCATCGATAGCAATAGTATCAAACTACTATTATTATTACTACTACTATAGGTATATGATGATGGGCGGTGTCTGATTAATTTGAGCATCATCATCTTTTTTTTTTGTTGAAAAAAGAAGGGTCGTTTTTTTTTGTTTTGTTTTATTCGAAAAATTTATGAATCAATGAATTTGATGATTTTCAAATTTCTCCATCTTACAATGATAATAGAGATGATGATGGCTTTTCATTGTCACAAGATTCAATTTCGTTTTGGTTGTTGGTTTTTTTCCAATTCTTTTTTTTATTATTATTAAATTCAATCGATTGTCAAATCGATAATGTTGATGTGCATGTGTAAATCTATTTAATTTGTGTTAATGGAATGGAATGATGATATATTTCTATAGAGACACTGAATTCATTCTATTCAATCAATTCAATGAACACATAGTCATTTGGATCGTTAAATGTTTTTTTTTGTTTACCCATATTCTCTATTTATTTTCGTTTGGTTCGTCGTAGGCAACACAGACAAACACACACACACACACACACACACACATCAAATTCTGGTTGTAAACACACACACACACACACACACATCCCCCCAACCCATTTCTCACTTAGTGGCCATCAGATTCTCTCTTTAAACATCCATTCAAGTGACATTGATGTTTTTTTCATACATAGACAACAATAATATATAACATGTCCTGTCCATATACACACACACACACACACACACACGCACAATAGAATCATTCTATAAATTCTGTTGGGTTCGGCTAACACACACAAACACAATTCGATGTTTTTTTCCTATAGCATCTGTGTGCCTGCAATATTTTAAACCCCCAATTCCTAACACCCGTAAACACATCCAATCCATGCGCGAAACTTTTTTTTGTTTGCATCATACAAAAATATTTCCTCATTTTTTTTTGTTTCAAAATCCCCCCCAAAAAAAAACAATAAAATTCCGAGCATGTCATTGTCAAAAAATATTTTAACCGCGTTTAAATGAAAAAATTTTTTTTTTTTGTTGTTGTTAATGTGGCTACTGCCATCTATCGAACGATGGTCATGATTGAGTCAATCTATTGATTTGATTGTTCGATTCGTTGTTTTCTTTTGGTTCCATCATCAGCTGATTCATTTGATTTGATAATGATTAATCGTATGGTCATTCCATTATTATCATTTAAAATTGGTCTTAATTTAGTTTTGACAACACTCACTCAACAATCACAACGAACAATGGCTAGTTTTCAATCGACTAAAGGTTAGTGTGAATTTTTCTTAATCGTCATCATGTTTGATTTGTTTGACGCAAAAAAAACATGATGAAAATCGATCCAACAACAACACTAATACAATATTATCAATGTAAATTAGATAAATTTCTTTCCATGGCAATAAATGAAAAACGTACACATTATAAATGTGGTGAGAATTATGTACAATTAAATCAGATACCAAAATGGTCTGAACAATCAAAATCACAAACAACATCAGCAACAATGAATGTATGCAATAAATATAAGCCAATGGCCGAAATGAATGATCGTTTATCATTGTTTAATGGCGATATAACAACATTGGAGATCGATGCTATTGTTAATGCTGCTAATCAACAATTAGCTGGTGGTGGTGGAGGTTAGTTTTGTTTTTTTTTTCTATTGTGGATTACAAATTAATATATCACATGATGATAATAATGGCTAGTTGATGGTTTCATTCATCGTGCTGCCGGATATGAGGATTTACAGGCTGAATGTCGTACATTGAATGGCTGTCATACAGGTGATTGTAAAATGACAGGTGGATATCGTTTACCAGCAAAATGTAAGTATTTTTGCAATGATAATCCATATTTGTCTTTCTTTATATATAGTAATTAAGTCTGTCATTTTTTTGTCTGAAAAAATTTATTTTGAACATCATAGATATAATCCATTGTGTTGGCCCAATTGGAGAGAAACCTGACCTACTCGCAAGTTGTTATCAACATGCATTGGATATGTTACGTGATAATCAATTACGTTCAATTGCATTTCCATGTATATCTACTGGAATATTTGGTTATCCAAATGAAAATGCAGCTAATATTGCATTGGATACTATACGAAAATGGTTGGAAAATCCATCAAATCTTCAATCAATTGATCGAATAATATTCTGTTTATTTCTCGAAAAAGATATTGACATTTATAATCGTTTAATTGGAGAATATTTTCCATTAATCGACAAATAATCATATCAATAATTGGCACCACACACAATATACATGATTTATAAACCGATTCAATCAAATTATTGATTATTGATTATATTTTTAAAATTTTATTTCGACACATTTTAAATTTTTTAAATCATCATCATATCTGACATGCGCTATTAACTTATTTTGTGGGGAGTTTGTTGATCAACAACCAACCACTATCATCATCGTCGAATGCAACAACAACAACAACAACAAAAACAACAGGGAAAATTGAATATTTCGTTTTGATGATAAATAAACAGCTTTTTTTTTTGATTCAAGCATCTTTTTTTTTCTTTCTCTTTCTTTAATCACTGTATTTTTTTTCGTCGAAATATTTGATTTTGTTGGCGTGGCCCTGTCAATTTTTTCATCTGATAAAATCTGTGTGTGTGTGTGTGTACATTCCAAATGATCTGCGATTCGAGATTCGAATTTCCAATCTCATTTTGAAATTCATTACTATTATTACTACTACTACTACCCTAAATGCTGCCTAAATGTCAAAATTTCGTTATCGTTACATGTGCAATAAATAACAACAAGGGGTATTTTCTAAAAAAATTTTTTTTTCCGTTTGATTTTTATATTCCTGATGTGACTATCTTATCTTATCTCTTTTTAAATTAATTAATTAATTTTTCATTTATTAAATCAAATCAATTGTATACAAAATGATTTTAAATATTTGTATATTGTTGTTGTTTCCTTGGATATTCGTGGATCCTTGTCATCAATCATATGGATGATGATGATGATTTTCATTCCATTAGACAACACTCAATCATTGGCCATTTTTTTTTTTTTTTTTTTTTTGATTGATTGATTGATTGATTGAATGATGTCGCACTTTGTTTTTTTTTTCATTTCATTTTCATTATTTAATTGATAAATCTTAAATCAAAATTTTTTTCTTTTTATCATCATTACTTATGGTTTTATTTATATTTTTACAGATCTCATTTATTTAATTGATACGACAACAATAACAACGACAACGACCACAACGTTGGTTACGGAAATTTATATTGATATATCGAATTCAATCAATCAATCAATAGTATATAACAAACATTAAAGGGTGGAAATTAACAAAAAAAATGGATCGTGATCTAATCAACGTGTTTGTATTGGGTCTTTCGTTTATGTTTTTATTCACAGCATTTCAAACGAATGGATTCATTCAGGTAATTTCATTTTCAGGTGTTTTAAATTTTAAATTAAAAAATCATTTTTTATTTTAGGGCCCAATGATCGATAGTATCAATCATGAATATGGAAAAGATCAATATGGTGCCAATACATTTGTCAGTATGTGTCTTATTTATTTAATATTTAGTCTTGTCAATTGGATTGCACCGGCATTCGTTAAATTATTTGGTGCTCGTATATCGATGATTGTTTCCGGTATAACCTATATGTAAGTTTCTATATTCATTTTCATATTGATTGTCTGATGAATGATGTCATTTTGTTATTATTTTTTTGTAGCTTATTTGTAGCCAATTTTCTATGGCCACAAGCATGGCTTCTTTATATTGTATCAATGATTGTTGGTTTTGGTGCCGCAATCTTATGGACTGCTCAAGGTTATTATCTAACCGTTTGTTCAACAGAAAAAACAATTGGACGTAATAGTGGCTTATTTTGGACATTATTTCAATGTAGTCTTCTATTTGGAAATATATTTGTTTTTGTTTATTTCAAAGATATGACCGGTGAAGATATACCACATTCAACAAGAACAATTACATATATTGTATTATCGATTGTTGGTTCAATAGGTATTGTTACAATGTTTTTTTTGGGTTCACCAAAATCTTTACAATCACAGGAATCAATCGAATCATCTGGTTCATTCAATATTATTGAATCGATAAGTAAGTTGATTGGGTAAAAATACAACGATTATTATTAATTGATGATGAATTTTTTTTTGTTTGTTTTCGCTTGAAATTTATAGAGGAATCATTTGCATTGTTGAGTACCCGTAGAATGATCCTGTTATGTATTACATTCTGGTATACTGGTATTGAACTTAGTTTTTATAGTGGTGTTTTCACCACTGCATTAGGACGTATCAATAGCCTGGATAAAGATGGTGGTAATGCAAAAAAATATGTCGGTCTTGCCGGCATGCTTATTGGTATTGGTGAAATTGTTGGTGGTCTTATATTCGGTATTCTTGGTTCAAAAACAGTTCGTTGGGGACGTGATCCAATCATTGTATTGGGCTATTTTATTCATATGGTTTCTTTTCTATTGATTTTAATCAATTTTCCACCTGATTCAACCATTTCGGAAACGGTAAAAAAATCCGCTTACATTGATCCAAAGTGAGTGTTTTTCCATCATTACATTGAATAACTAATTTTTATCATCATTTTTTATTCATTTTTTTAGCCTTACAATTGCTTTAATATCTGGATTTTTACTAGGTTTCGCTGATTCATGTTATTGTACACAATGTATGTCAATATTAGGAACATTATATGCCGATAATAGTGCACCGGCATTTGCATTATTTAAATTTTTCCAATCAATCGCATGTGCCTGTGCATTTTTCTATACACCATATTTTAATCTTTATATACAATTAGCTATATTGGCAATATTTGCATCAATAGGAACATTAACATTTGTCATTGTTGAATGGAAACTTCGCCGTGATGAACATATCAATCTAAATAATGATCATCGTGTCCATCAAAGTTAATAATGATAATAATTGTCTTACATATCATCATAATAACAATTATTAATTTCCTACTGATCAATTTTTCTATTCCATTTTTTTCTGTATTTTTCAAATTTTTTTTTTTGTTGCAAAAATTATTTTATATTCAAATGAATAAATTTTTTTTATATAAATTACGATAGATGGCGTTTTTGTAGTCATTGTTATTGTTCGAAAAAGGACATTTTCAAGCTCAATGATTTGTTGTTGTTGATATTTCATAATTTTTTTTTGTGAATAAATTCAATTCTGAAAAAAATGTATCAAAGAGATATTAGTAAACCATTACAATTTTTTCGTGCCTTATTATTGGGTGTAAGTATTTTTTCAATTATTTCGAATTTGTTAATGTTTATCATTGGATATATATGATGATTTATGTTTAGCGTACATGGAATAATCAAAATCGATTTCAAGATCAACTATCACCAAGGTATGTGTGTTTTTGAATTATTATTTTAGGATTTCAATCATTTTTTTTTATTTGACAATAATCATACATAGACCATATCCAAAACCGGATTTGAATCAAGGTGTAGCACATAAAGCATTTGATAATTATTATGTAAATCGAGATGCACGACGTTCTGTTTTACCACCACAAACATTACAATCACCAAAACAGATTGGTGATTCTAAATCTAATCTACCGCCAACACCTGGTCATGTTCATCGTTGGGATTAAATATATAAAATATTATTCTTGTAGTTATATTTATCTTTTGTTGATTTCGGAACAAAAAATAAATAAATAAATAAAAATTTTTTAAAACAAAAATAAAAAATCCATTCTTCTACGTCAAACGCCATCTATTGTCGATATATTAAACAAACATTGTGTATTTATTAAAAACTAGATGTCAGTACCATTCTTGTATATTCACATTCTTCACCAAAAAAAAAAAAAATGAGCACAAACAGAATATGAATGTTTTACTGCAGTAAATCAGACAAGATACACGTGAATTAAATTCATTTCTAAATTATTAAATACACATGCGTATTGAACAATAAACGCAATCAGAGCACATTTTCTTCATTAAAAGAAAAGAAAGAAAAAAAAAATATAAGCCGGTATCATCATCATCAAAATTATACGGACAAAAAAAAAAAATCCATGCATCATACATACATCCTATCTGTTGCTTCACACATACACACACACACACACAACATTATCATTCTATTCATTTTTACACAACACAACACAATATATATATATATATCATATAAACGCGTTGTAATTTCATCAACAAAAAAATTTTTTTTTGTCATCATCAACAAGTTCTAAGCGTTTTTTTTTTTTTTTTTTTTGGTTGAGCCAATTTTCACATCTACTACTTTCTCTTTCCTATTTTTTTTTTTTGCTGTTGTCTTTATATTTATTGTTTGTGTTGTTCATGTACATGTGTGTGTATTTTATAGATTGCAAAGCAAATCTCACACGTTGTTTTGGATTATATCAAACAAAATTATAATATTTTTTGATTTTGATTGTTGGTTTTTTCATGATTTGATCTACATGATTATAATTGTTTTGTTTCCATAGATATATGAATAATAATGATAATGAAAGAATAATAAATCCACATTAAACTGTAAAAAAAAGAAAATAGAAAATCAGAGAAACACCAAAAAAAAAACACCTATAATTCGTTTTTTTTCCATTCAATAATATTCGAAAATCATCACATCTGATATAATTGATTATCTGAGAAAAAAAAGGTAAGCTTAATGTTTTTGTTGTTTGTTTTGTTTTGTTTGAATGTCATGCAAAACCATTTGACATTCAAATTTTTTTTTTTCATTCGGCAAATGTTTTCGAATGCACACCCACACACACACACAAACACAATGAGAATATTCGAATTCGAAATCATCATCGTATCAATCAGTTTCATTTTTTCGAGACCAAAAAAAAAACGTAACATAGATATGTGACGATAATGATCAAATTGCGAAATTAAATAATTTCGTTCGATAGTGGCGCCCGTCATAGAATACAATAAGAATCCTAATTTTTTTTTTTCATTACTTGCGGTTATTTTTCTGATATTATCGGTATATATTGTTGTTTTTGTTTCGGTTTTTACGGTTGATACAACAAAAACAACAACATTGATACACTCGATATTCGTGTGTGTGTGTGTGTGTGTGTATGAGTAAGTATCATCATCATCATTATTATCATCATTGAGAGTCGGGAAAAAAAAAATTTTCTGGCAACAAAAACCAGTTTTTTTGTTGTTGTTTTCATAATATATTTCCACATTTACCATCATTCCATTCATGAATAGTAGAAATGTGAATTCATTTTAATTTGGTTGCCTCCACCATCATCATCATCATTATGAACATTCTCTGATCATCATCATCATGATGGTGGTGGTGGTTGTAAAATGTGCCAATACCACACACACACACACACACACAAACATCGAGAGAGAAACACATTTTTTTTGATAAAGAAAAAAAAACGTTCTTTTTTTGCTAGAAACCGAATTTTTTTCCGGCGTGTGTATGTATGTTGTGTCTTGAGATGAAAAAAAACAACAAAATTGAATTATAAATTTTTCTCACAAAAATTGTTTGGAAATTTTCTTTGAAAAAAAAGTTCGAATTATGTAAAAAAAGCAAAAAAAAAGCGAATGTTTAGATTGATCGATTGATTGATTGATTGATTTTATTTGTGAATTTTTTTTCTGTGAATATTAAAATCTTATTTTTTTCTTTCTTTCTTGCAATTGAATTCATCAGTTCATCTTTTTCATCAAAAAAAAAAAAAAAATAAATAAATAAATAAAATTTTTTTTTTTTCGATTGATTGAAACCAAACGAAAAATCGTTTCATTCATTTCTTACCATTGATGGCCTTAACTGATCGTGCCGTAGTGTTAGCCTGTAGTGTTTCATTATTGGCCATCACATTAGCAGCAATTTATTATTGGCAATCATCATCATCATCATCGCCATCATCATCGAAGAATCGAAAAAATTCAAAAAAATCAAAACAATCTGTTGTTGATGACGATAAACACAGTGAACAACAACCAAAGCAGACCACCACCACAACCACCATCATATCTGTTAATAATAATTACCAAACACAACAAGACCATCATCAACAACAACAGCATCAACCGAAGAATATTGTTGAACAACAAAGTGTTCAAACATTTGATTCAAATCATCATTCAAACATTGATAAACATTTGGATGATAATAATAAGATTCCATGTTCATCATCATCACCGATATCTGTCGATATAGGCAATTCGATCGATAATAGTAATAATAAAGATCAAATTCAACAACAACAACAACCAGAATTCTATGACAAAGATTTGATCAAAAGTTTGTATATTAATCATTTATATTCTTTTAAACATTAATTAATTTAACTATATTTCTAGTAATTGAATCAATCAAAAACGACGACAACGACGCTGAAGAAGAAGATTTAAATTTGAATAACGACAGTGTTAGTAGTACAAGTTTATCATTTACTAGTATTGACGAAGACGAATATACAGCTAAGAAAATGCATCTGAAAAATTATTCATTCAATACTGCTATTAATGCTGACGATCATGAAAATTCATCAAATTTTTCAATATTTAAAAATTGTTCACCCAAATCAACATCATCATCATCATCAGCCGATAATACTAAAGAAATCATTATGATTGATGATGATGATACCGTTCGATCCGTATTGAAAACAACCGATGAAATTGATGGTGGTGGTGTCCAAAACAAAATTAATAACAATGATGATGATGATGATGCTAATGATGATGGTAAACAAATAATCAAATCGAAAAATGATATTGATGATGATAATGAAACAATCAAATCATGTTCAGAAATTGATTCGTTAACTCAGGATAATAATGATAATGTTGATAAATACAACAATGATGATGATGAAATAAATCAAAAGTCATCAACAGTAGCCAACAATAAATTGAATGAGCCAAAATCCAATGATGATGATATTGATGATGATAACAACCAGAATGAGCTTAACAATGCTACTAACAGTAACAATGATAAAAATATCGAATCGATTGATAAGAAAAATGTCTCAAGTAGTGAAGAAAGTGATAATGATTTGGATACAATCATTGATGATAATGATGGTGATGGGTGCAATCTTCCTGTTAGCCATATTGATGATTCTGCTACAAATCATCAATCCAAAGACGACAGTAATGGTAATAAGAAAATGCCACCATTGATGATGGCGACGACTACAACAACAACAACAGTGAACACATCATCGAATTTGATGGCAAAAATGAGCGCTTTTGATGACGATCAAACCGACAATAAAAAAATGTGTGATCATAATAAAGATACAAATTCTATTGGTCAACAACAACGACAAACATTTGCTCAAATCGTATTATCATCATCGTCATCATCAACAGCAACTATAACATCAACAAATAATTGTGATTCAAAAACAATGGTAGTCGATAAAAATGATCATCAACAAAATGATTTTCAACAAAATTGTGAATCAAAAATAATTGCTGAAAATGTTGAAAATGCAAATAATGATAATCATTCAAAATCAGCGAAAATTGATGATTATACTGATGATCCATCACAACAGCTATCAATAAAAGATGAAAATGATGACACTGATATTTACCAAAATTATCCGGATCTTTCTTTAACACCAAACAGTGATGATCAACAACAACAACAACAGCAGCAGCAGCAGCGAGATCAGCAACAAGTTACTGATCCTAATAGTAGTAATAATAGCTGTGACGATCAAAGTCAGGTAAGTTAATGATTATTACCAACTTTTTATTTTAATTTTTACTTTGAATTTCATCTTCCTTTTAAAAGGAATCAAATGATAGTGGTAAAGGAAGCTGTTTGCTTGAAACAACAACAATTGATCCATCATCAACATCAGCTACTACAGTGCCTATTAATGATAAAATTACAGAAGCTATGGCTGCTGCAGAAAATTCTTGGTATCCATCAACAACAACAATCAATGATAATGTTGCTTATCCTCCGATGCCATCAATATTTGATACTATACCGATGGATAGTCAACATTGTATACAATATAATTTCCGTATACCGACTGATCTTTGTGGATTTCTTATTGGCCGTAAAGGAAGATTTATAAATCCAATTAAATTGTCGACAAATACGCAGATTATTATTGAGCCTTATAATGGAACGACAAATATTTGTACCATCTATGGTAAATATACTAACAAAAAAATATGAAATCATCGATTCTATAATCAATCCACAATTTTCTAATTAGGTCCCAGACCTAATGTTTTTCAGGCATTAAATTTGATTAAAACTCGTTTCCCCGTGGAAACTTATCCAAATGTGGATTATAATCATTTTCCAATCACACCAACAGTGGCATTAACAGCTTCTTGTCAGGTATAATATGAAAAAGCATCAGATGTTGATATTTTTTTTTGTTTATTGAACAATTTCTATATTCTATATCTAGCTATCACTACCGGTCGGTGTAATGACCGAAGTAGTATTATCCTGTACAATTGATGCTAGCCATTTTTATCTACAACAACCAACACATCCATCATATCCAATGTTGAGTACTATGGATCATGAAATGAAAGAAAATTATTCAAATGGTGATACACCACCCATTCCACAAGTGAAAGAAGGTCTTGTTTGTGCTGCACCTACAGCTGAAGGATGGTATCGTGCATCGGTTAAATATGTTCATGAATCTAGACAAGAATGTGATCTAACTTTTATTGATTATGGTGGTGAAGCATTGAATGTACCGGTTGATACATTACGTGCTATACATTGTCATTTTTTACGTTTACCATTTCAAGCATCAGAATGTCGTTTATCACGTGTGATACCAATAGATGGTAAGTGTAAAACGAAAATTTCTCAAAAGCTAAAGATCATGGTCAAATTTTTTTTTGTAGTAGAAACAGGTTGGACAGCACAAGCGAATGCATGTTTTGAAGAATTAGCTAAAGGACAAGTGATTTATGCATTTATTGAAAATTTCGATGAAACAGGTATACCATGTGTTAATCTATATAAAAACGGTGAAAATAAAACGGTAAGTTTGAGTGTATTCATTTCAAATTTTTCGAATAATCAATCCATGCATTATTATTATAGTGGATTGATATTGCTGATGAATTGGTCAATCGTGGCCATGCTCAATACATTATCAATACACCATCATCGACAACGATGACGACAACAATTAACAAAACACCATCTTCATCAAATTTAGCATCACATTCATCAATGCAACAACCATATTGGCCATCATCTGGTCATTAAAAAATCTGGTCCCTTTTTGTGGTCGTCAAAAAAATGATTGCTCAACATTTTTTCCCTTTTTTATGTTTTTTTTGTTGCCTCTAAAAAAAACAAATGTCCATGAAAAATTCATCATCAATCAATCCACCACGACCACAGACACACACACACACACAGTCATCTATATTAATCCACATTCTCATTTCATTTATTGTCCATCGTCATCATTATCATCATCATTAAGTTGATGTATTTAAAAAAAAAAAATTAATTTGTAAAAAAAAATTTGATCAACTTTTTTTTCTTCCAATATATACAACATTATAGCTCTACCAATTAATTAATTAGTCTTCTTCAAAATATTCAATTTTACCACCACAAAAAAAACGAATTCTTATATCATTCATCTCATTTTTCATTGTGGTTTCTGTAGTTTTATTTCGTTTTTTTTTCTTTCTTTCTTTTTTTTTCACACATTTGCTGCTCTCGTATATATAGTAATTTTTCTTTTTTTTCTAAAAAAAAACGTTGGATGCAATGTTTGAACAACACACACACACACACACACATACATTCTACCAATCTGAATTATTTTCTCATTTCAAAAAAAAAAAATTTGATTGAATTTTCACTCTTCTTTTTCTTGATCAAAATTAAACATATTTCACCACGAAAAAATTAATAAATTTTTAATGTTTTATTACAATTTATTATCATCAGTTTATATTTAACAGCTAAGAAATGATCACCATAAGTTGATTCTATATTCGTTTTTTTTTCGTTGGAAATGATCAATTTGTTGTTCATAAGCCCGAATGTTCGTAATTAGGTTACCGTTTGTATTGTAAAAAAAATAAAAAATAAAATCCGGTTATAATCAATCATTTGATGATGATTGTTCGGGCAATATTCGTCCTTGTAGTTTATTTTCATTCATTGTTGTCGTTGTTGTTGTTGTTGTTGTTTGTGTTGTCATTGATATTGCCTGTATAATTTCATCATGTAATAATTCTGGATTGGTCAAAATATTTGTAGATGTTGATACGAATCTTAATGAATTTAGTACATCTATGATTTATTAATAATAATGATGATAATGATTAAAATATATGAAAAAAATTCAATTCAATTCAATTCATTTACCTTTTCGTAGTACAACTAAACTACAGCCTTGATCAAGCCAACGAAATAATGTTTTACACAATTCATCAAAATTATTTGTTGCTATTTGTCTACAATATGAATCTAATAATGATTCCATTATTATGCTGAACTGCAAACAAACAAGAAAAGATAATATACAGATAAATGCTATTTAATCATTTGTACTTACGATCCAGAATTTCCAATTTTGATTCGTTTTCTGTCTTACGTATTGTATATATTGTTCTTTAAGACGACCAATTCTAGGGCCATCAGCAATTGGTAAACCAGTGGTTGGTAACTGATTCTGAAATATGCTGAATAATACAATAATGAAATAATTAGAATCATGATTTATTTGATTGATACCTGATGACATGATTGAGATTATCAATCTGTTGTTTGAGTAATTCATATTCTTTTTGTTGTTCAAATTTTTCATTCTTCAACACTCGAATATAGTCGGCTGCTTTGTGTAGCATAGCTGCTTTGCTTATTTTCGTATTTGAATTCTGTGCCAATGATGGTAATAGGCTACGTAAAGTATCGAAACCATTTTTAATATTACAACGACGTTTTTGTTCAGCATTTATATGGCAAACTCTTCTTCGTTCTCTATGTTCTCTATGTAGATTTCGATGTTCATGTTCATTTCGACCAATAAAGCTTATAGTATTAGCTGGAAATGAATATGAACCAAATGATGCCATCGTAGTCATCATTTCATCATGTGTTGGACTTGTATTATTATTATTATTATTCGCAAGAAAATATTTATTCACCGGACCATTTAGGATTCGATCTTTGAAACAACTATAATCCAATGAACCAAGAGTTGATGATAATGATGATGATGACGATGAACCTGTTGCTGTAGTATGATTCTTTAGCAATGGATTTCTTATCTTAAAATTATTATTACTATCTATATTCCTACGTGGATTTATACTATATGGTTTTTTACCATTATTTATTAATGGAAATTTTCTATTCATCTGTGAATGTGACGAATTTGATAGATCGAATGCTGCTGCTGCTGTTGCTATGGATGATTGTGGTGGTGATGATGATGATGAAGATGGCGATAGTTGATTCTGTACGAATGTATGTTGTTGTTGTTGTTGCTGTTGTTGTTGATGTTTATGAATTGTCAGATTTGTCGCTGGTACCATTTGGACATTTGTGAATGATGATGTTTCATTGTGTGCTGATGTATTTATCATTGATGAAATGATC
The DNA here is from genome assembly GCF_024713945.1 of Dermatophagoides farinae. NCBI lineage: Eukaryota > Metazoa > Arthropoda > Arachnida > Sarcoptiformes > Pyroglyphidae > Dermatophagoides > Dermatophagoides farinae. Next base: position 3,606,079 of record NC_134683.1, on the reverse strand, counting down.
GGTCCAGTTACCTGTTGTTGTTGTTGTTGTATGGATTTGATGAATTTTTTATTATGATTCAATGATTGTTGTTGTGGCGGAATTTGAATGCCACAATCTAATGGTAATGATAAAGAACGTCCAATATTGGACAATGTATTCGGTTCATTAGCTATTTGATATGATGAGGATGATGATGATAAAGTTCCATCACCAGTGCTAATGGAATTCTGTAGTTGTGATATATTTTTACAAGATAATGAAAGTGCTTGATTCTTTAATTCTTTCAAGTCCAGATTCATGATTGGTGATGTTGATGATGATTGTGGTGATTGTTGTTGTGATGAATTTGGTATCAACTTTTTTAGTGGCATTGTTATAGGATTTATTTGTTGATTGGTGGTCATAATGGTCGCCGTATTATCATTCGTATTTGATGGATTAAATGCAAAATTCATTGGATTATAATTGATTGAATTATTTGCGGACATTTGAATCAATTGACGATTTGATTCTTGTTGCTGTTGTTGTATTAGTTTGTTAGAATGAAAAGGGAATAATGATGATGTCCCATTATTCGATGTATTCATTGTCGATTCAAATTCCATTTTATATGATGATTGTACTAGTTGTTGTTGTGGTTGATTTATATTGAAAATTGGTTGCCCATAATTATTTGGATTATAAACAGCCGTCAATGGTTGTTGATTAATTTGCTGATTTGGTGAATTATTGGCCGAAGCAAATTGACAATAGTTATTATCTTGCAAAGATTTCGGTGACAAATCATTATTGTTATTGTTACTATTCGTTGAGGTAGTTGGACAAGAATTGAATAGAGAATCTAAAAGATCTTCTTGTGGCTATTTTGACAAATCAATTGTTAATTCAATTGAATAAAATAAAATAAAAAATTAGTCTAACCTCTTTGTATCCTGGTTCCGTTTCTTCTGGTACAGTTGATAGTGTTGGTTGACCACGTAATGGGAAAAAATCTTGTTCAAATGTATCAATAAAATCAATATTTGGTTGTAATTGTTCCAAACCAGGTTGCATAAAATCAGCACCCATACCGGAACGAGCTAAATTTTTTTTGGATATAGTTGATGAAGGAAAGAAATCATCAGCAAAAAAACGACATTACCGATTTCCCGAGAACTTGCATAATCAAAATAATTTGTATATGGTATTGATGGTATATTATCGTTAAATATTTGCATAGTGCCATTTTGATTATTTTGACTAATCATAGCCTGGTTATTGTTGTTATTATTAGTCAAATTATTGCCTGTATTAATTGTCGATGGACATCCAATGATTGAAGATGAAGAATTGAACGCTGCCGATGATATGGATGGTGAACAGGTAAAAAGTGAATCCAAACTTAGATTATTACTCCATCTTGGTAGATTATTCTCCCAATCATATGGTAACTAGAAATTGGAATTTGAAAAAAATACGATTAATAATTATACAAATGAAGAAGACTTATTCAATACTAACCATTCGTGATGCATTAGAACCAAGATTATTGCTGGAAAAAGCTGCAGCTACTGAACGTGAAAGATGTTGATAATAAAGTCGCCATTTATTATATTCAGCTTTAACAACATCGGCACGTCTTTTCCAATATTTTCCCTCTAATAATATAGCTTCCGTTTTCTTATGTCGTTCAGTGTCGATATTCGAAGAAAATTGACATACACCTGGTTTACGTCCAGAAATGTCTGGAAAAATAATGGAAACATTTATTTAAGATTAACAAATCATCATCAATAAAAACTTACATTGAATATGCCAAGCACGCCATATAATATTGTTTAATCGTATTTTATCCTTGATATTCATCTTTAAACCTTTAAATGTTTTCCATTTTGGTGATGTAATATCATCATCATATGCTAATGTCATACATTGAAATAATTTCCATAATGATTGATCAATAGAAACTATTCTTGTTGTTGTTGTTGATTTTCTTATACGATATGTTTTTGTTTTTGTCACTAATTTTTGTTCCATTAATGACATTGATATAGATGATGGGTATGATTGTTGTTGTTGGGCTTGATTAATGCCGTTGTTAGCATTGTTGTTGTTGCTGTTGTTGTTGTTGTTGTTGGTTAATGATACATCATGATCATCATTTTCAATTTTGGTTTCATTATCTTCATTTTCATCAATTTCAGATACCATAAAATGACCACTATGAATACGATTTTCTTTTGTCGTTTTCGGTGATGGTTTAATTCGTCTAATAGAATTGACATTAATCATACAACCATCATTGATATTGGCCATATTGGTCATTGTATTAAATTGATTATTATCCATTTTATTCGTATTGTTGACCATTAATAATGGTTCATTAGTTGGTGATATTGATGAATATATTGTTGTTGTCGTTGTCATTGATGATGATGATGATGATGATGGATACATATCGTTATTTTGAGAAAATTGTTGTTGTTGTTGTTGATATATTTAGATTTATGTAACATTTGATCAATGATTTTTTTTTCTTTGGTTTGTTGTCTGTATATATGGATATTGTTGTCACAATAAATTCATTCGAAATCAAATGTTATTCGAAATTCAATTCATTGATATATAGTGATAAATTTAGCTGTTTTGTTTTATTTTGTCACTTTTCTAATGAGAAAACAAAAACATATATCGACAATAAACGTCATTTATGTAATAATTTTCGGCAACAAAAAAAAATTTGTCAAATCAAGTCGTAGAAAAAAAAATTTGGCCGGATATTATTCGTTTGCCTGTTTCGAAACAGATGATTAAATCAGAAAAAAAACGATTCGAATCGAATCAAAAACAGTCACGCGTGTATTCATTTGGTGATGGCGGGAAGAATTGTGATGATTCTTTTTATTTCAATTTGAAGAATTCATGTTTTTTTTTGTTTTGTTAATCTAACGTATCTTTCTGTATTATTTTGGGTTGTGAAATAACAAGTGGCTCAACACAGACACACACACACAGGCAAAAAATGTAGTTGTATCGAATAAAAAAAAAATGTTTGTTTTTGGAAAATCACACAAACAAAACACACACATTATAGCATCTCATCATCATCATCATCATAGTTCATTTGTTATTATTAAACTGAAAAAAATTGGATTTCTTTAATCCTACACATAGGATCTTCCAATCAATCAAATCAACACACACACACACAATCGATTATAATCGATAATCTTGTGATAATCACATTCAATGAATCATGGAGAAAAAAATAAAAATTCCGTTATTATTGTAAATAATGAGTTTTAACAAAAAAAAAATTTAAGAAAAGAAAAAAAATTGCTCACCTACGTCATTAATTATTACAAATCACGATAATAATTTGATTGAATTACAGGAAAATATAACGACAATAATAACAACGATGGCGACAACGACGACGACGACGACAGTGATGGCATAGGATGATGTCGATGTTTTCGTTTTGTTTATTTGTTTGTTGCTGGTATCATCATCATCATCATCATAACCAAAATATCAAAACGCTAGAGAGAAAGAGAAAAACCAACCTACTCAAATTATTTATCATCAATAAAAATAAAGGGATAAAGTGATGATGATGATGATAATTTTACCATTACACCATTATCGCCATCATTATCAAAAAAAAAAAAAAATGTTTTTATCATAAACTACAACGACCAATGACAACATTTATCGCCGTCGTCGTCGTCGACGATTATAAGTGATTAACGATAACATTGAATAAAAAAAAACACTGACAACAACAACTACCATCATATAACGACGACCATTTTTTTTTATTTTATTTCCATGTATTAGTGTGTCAGCGAATCTTGAATATTTGATTAACCAATAGAAAAAAAAAACAAAAAACGAAAAACGAAAAATTATTATCGAATATTATCTGTCTGCATACAGATTTTTTGATTCAAATTATTATTTTTCCATAATATAATAAATGAACATATATAAACAGGAACGATATATGATTGTGATATGATGATGTGATTGATAGATATCTATTTTTGTTTGATGATGATGCCAAAGTGCAACAAGTTATTAGATGCGTTTATGTAGTGTTGTTGTCATTGTTGTTTCCCAAATAGTTTTGATTTAATTTAATTTCAATTAAATAAAAAAAACTGCAAGGGTTTTTACCATTATAACGGATTTTTTTTTTAATTTTATTTTATCATCAGCAAAATTCTCTATTTTTATATGGAAAAAGTTTTTCGGTTTTTTTTTATGATTCAAATCATATCATATCATATAGATTCAGTGATTCTCAACATTTTTTTTTTGTTGCGGCACACAAATATAAAGAAAAGTTTAAAAATCAAAATGGTCAATCTAAAATTTGGCGGCATAATTTTAGAATTTCGTGCCGCAGCACAGTGGTTGAGAATCACTGATATTGATTATAAATAACCATCATCATCATCATCATCTATATAGATTATAAACCTGTTGATATATATTAATTTTTGGTGGTAAATTTTTATACAAATTTTTTTTCAAAAATCAAATATCATTTTAAATTTTACATCAACAACGACATCTATGAACAGTGTCGAAAATAATAATGTGAATTATTTATCAAAAAAAACAGTAATATAAAATGTTCATGATTTTAAAAAAATCACTCTGTTTGTATTGGTAGTACTTCTTGGTCCTCATCCAGGAGACATAACTAAACGATGATCTGATTTAAGTGAGTTTAGTTTTGCTAACATCCTGTTGAAAAAAAACCCGCATTCGACATCCTACTTTCGATGTTGAATGCAATTTTTGCAGGCACAATGTTGCCCAATTTTTTTATTCTGAATAATGTTTGAAAAATGATGATTCACATGATTTTTTTTGTTGATACGATTATCAACCACTATTTTTCTTGCCAATCATCATCAGTAATGCAGTGTGAATTTTATCTCTATTGATTAACAGCAAAAAAAATGATAAATAAAAATCGATTAAAATTGATGGAATTTTTTCTTTTATAGCTAAAATAATCGATTGTATCGCGATTCTAGCCACCATCTCTTGTCACTCATAGCCGTTTTAAATTGTTTTTTTTTTGTTTATTGTTTGGATTTTTTTTTTTTTGCAAAGCAAGCAGCTGCTATGTAGCATTGACATTCAATATCTGATGTCAAATTACAAATATACAGGATATTATTTAAGACGTAGATACATCATTGTATCTTATCGAATCATCATCATTTAAATAAATCATTCATTTCCATCATCAGTCTGTAGACATTGAATCATCGAATCATTCAAAATGGATGATGATCTACAAATATTAACTTTACCATACAATAATGATTTGTATGCTATTCATCGTAAAACGAATAATATTAAAGTGATCATTTTGCTTATATTGCATGCTATTATTATTGTAAGTTTATTTTGGAAATTCTTTTGTAATTTGTAATTATTTTTGTTCACCCCATAATAATTGTAGATCATTAATTGGATATTAAGTTTTGTATTTCCATTGGAACAACATAATTTCATCAATTCAGCATGGCATGAAGAACAAGAAACAAAAATTAATCTATTAAATTCCTATAATCTAACCATATATTCACAGATTATTCTTTGGCTTCTTAGTTTAATGATAAAATATTATTTAAAAAATATTTATTATCGAAGATTACGTATACTTGGCTATAATAATCATCATACAAAAGTTAAAAAACATATACTATTCACTAGTTTTATTCTGCATTTAGCCAATGGTGTATTGTTAATCAGTACGGTCATATTTAATCATTCGGATCGTATAGAAATATTTGGCGTACATTTAAAACCAATTCATGCAGCCGAAATAATAATTTCCATTGCATCCATTCCGATATTGATCAATATTCATATACACATTTATCATGAGATTAAATTTCGTCGTAGCCGTAATCCACCGGATGTTTTTTGTGTTGATGATCCATCAAGACGTTTAACTTCGGATGGTCTTAACCAAGTGGCAATTCGGTATGTTTTTTGGAATTTTTTTTTGGCCTTGTTTTTTTATAATTAATTTCAATATCAGATCGTCATCATTCCTGGAGGATTTATTGGAAAATCAAGCCGATTTGATCTATAATCTCAAATTACAGAATTCGCATTTAAGAGAATTACTATACAAAGCGACCAATAATAATCAGAATGGAGATAATCCACCTGAAACATCGTCATCGACGGCTACAAATAGAGATACTAATTAATAATCAATTTCGATAAACATTCTATTTCATTTTTATTTCGGTCATTCAATTGAATCTATATTATGGTTCCATTATTTTATAGAAAAAAAAAATTTTTTGTTTTCGTAAAAATTACATTAAAAAAAATTCACATATAATCTTTGTATCGATACAATCGATTATAACCAACATCATTATAATGATAGTCACGTGTTTAGCCAGCGTGTCGAACTTGGCACTGATTTTTGTATTTACATTTTGTGGTTTAAATTTTGAATTCAAACAACAAAAACAAAATGAAAACCAACCAGAAAAAAGAGATATCACCAAATTGGAAAATATTACGTTATCAGGAAATGTTGCGAAAAAATCAAAATAATATCAATGTTGGTGGTGGTAAACGTAAAATAACGAAAAAGACAATTGTTAATGGTGTGAAAACAAACACCACAGTCGATACAAAAGTTAATGATATCACCAATGGCAATCATAGTGTTAAAAAAATTTTAAATAAATTTGGTCTTCAAGAAAATGAAAACAAAATCTGGTTCGATGGTGTGGATCCACATTTGATTCGAGCTACGCAATTTCCATCCAATTCAAATCTATGTCTTGAGAAATCATCAAAAGAACTAACGAATGCAGTGGCCATCGATTGTGAAATGGTCGGCACCGGATATGGTGGCAGTAATTCAGCATTGGCTCGTGTTTCAATGGTCAATTTATATGGACATTGTATCTATGATAAATATGTAAAACCAATTGAAAAAGTGACCGATTATCGTACAATGGTTTCTGGTATTCGTCCTGAACATCTTAAGAATGCTATCGATTTTAAGACTGTACAAAATGAAGTATCCAAAATAATTGATAATAGAATTTTAGTTGGTCATGCTGTTCATCATGATCTTAGTGTATTATATCTATCACATCCAAAACAAATGATTCGTGATACAAGTGTCTATTTTAAACGTTATTATTGTGGCCGTACACCATCATTGAAAAGATTAGCACAAGTACATTTAAATGTAACCATACAGGATGGTGAACATGATTCCATTATTGATGCTCAAGCAACAATGCGTTTATATACATTATTTAAAAAAGAATGGGAATCACGATTAACATCTAATTCAAAACGAAAAAAGAAAAAAAAGATGATCAAGGAATCTAAATCTGAAATATAATAGCCAAACAAATCGAGATAATAATAAACAATTTTATATTTATTTCCACATTTTTGATTTGTGATATATAAAATAAATAAAATTCATTTGAAAATTTTAAAATTCGAAAAATTACCGTAATAAAATCCATTTTAACCCGAACGGTTTCATTTTTGTATGTGTTTGTGTGTGTGTGTGTGGCGAAAATCGGTAAAAATAGAAAATTATAAAATGGTGTGTGTGTGTGTGTGTGTGTGCCCTATTAATACATGCTTTTTTTTGTTGGTTACAATTGATGATGATGACAGTGTGTATGTGTGTGTGCAGCAGCAGCAGCAGCAGCAGTATAATACACTGGTTGTTTGTGAATTAATAATTCTCAAAATAGGAAAAAATAACCTACACGTCATTCTGACAGCCGTATTCATACACAATATACACACAACTTTATAATTTCATTATTTTCATTTTACATTGTTTGATTTCGATCGAATTTTTACATATTATTATTCTTTTTTTAAATTGTTTTTGTTGAAATTAATCAAATAGTGCCTATTTTTTTCATATTCATTCATTCATTTCATCAATAAATAGAATCATCGTCATCGTTATCATCATCATCATTCATAATGAATATTTTTCGTTTAACCGGCGATCTAGCACATTTGACCGCCATTATAATATTATTGTTAAAAATATGGAAAACACGTTCATGTTCAGGCATATCTGGTAAAAGTCAGATACTATTTACAGTGGTCTACATAACACGTTATCTTGATTTGTTTACCAATTATATTTCCGCTTATAATACATTGATGAAGGTATTTTGTTCTGGTTGATTGATTCAGTAATTTTTAATTTTTCTTTTTTTTCATCATCATTAGATTATATTTGTTGTTTCATCATTGGCAACAGTTTTTTTGATATATTTTAAATTTAAAGCCACATATGATCGAAATCATGATACATTTCGTATGGAATTTTTAATTATTCCATCCATTATATTAGCATTATTGATACGGCATGAATTTACTGTCATGGAGGTAAAAAAAAAATTGATTATGATTGATTGGTGAAAAATTCAACTAATTTTATTATATCATTTTATCAGGTATTATGGACATTTTCAATCTATTTGGAAGCTGTAGCCATATTACCACAGCTATTTTTGGTATCAAAAACAGGCGAAGCTGAAACAATTACATCACATTATCTGTTTGCATTGGGTTCATATCGTGGTCTTTATCTATTGAATTGGATTTGGCGTTATTATTTTGAAAATTTTCTTGATTGGATATCAATTGTTGCCGGTTTTGTTCAGACTGTATTGTATTGTGACTTTTTCTATTTATATGTCACACGTGGTAAGTGTCATTGTGTTGAATTTTTTGTCAATTAATTGATTTTGAACCATTTTTTTCTATTTTTGTTTTTCATTCAGTTTTACATGGTCGTAAATTAAGGCTTCCGGCATAGAAAAAATTAACTTTTAACATCATCATCATCAAACAAACAAACAAAAAAAAACCACCACCATCACCACCACCACCAATAACCAAATTCAACCCGAATTCAGCCAACACTTGAAACAAGAAACAAAACAAAACTATGTGCAAATGACAATCGGCAACGAGAGAAAAAAGAAAGGAAAAAAAAAATCGATCAAATCGAACTTTAAAAAAACACGATGAATTTGATTTGATATTCAATTCTGATAAAGATTAGCTCTTTCTCTCTCTCTGTTCATCATCATCATCATCATCTGATCGGTGTCATCAACATCAAAAAAAAGAGGAAAAAAAATATGAATGATAAATAATTTTTCACATTTTTTTTATATTTACTTTATTATTAATACTTTATAAATATAAATTATATTCAAATGGGAAATATATAAATTTTCAATTTTTTTTCTATAGAGAAATTGTTTTTTTTATAAAAAAATAAAATCGATGGTAATTTACTTACTTGCGAATCATCGAATGGTTGAATTCATCATTTCATCATTCATCGAACAAACAAACAAAAAAAAATTACAGATATTTCAAAGTGCTGCCATCTGTTTACAATGAAAAGCACTGTGGTTTAAATTCATCGGTTTTTTTTACGTTGAATTCAATTCAATTTGTTTAAAATTAGATAAAATTTTTATTGAATTTTATTTTTAAGAAAAAAAAAATATTTGTGTTCATAGGTCATCACTCTCTCTCTCTCACACATATATATGGTATAATCATCGAATATTCTTCAATGGTTATGAATGTGTGTGTGTGTGATCATATTATTTACATCAATAAATTGAAATATATTTATCGGTTACATGTGTGAAGAAGAAAAAAAATCTGAGAAAAGAATAGGTCTTGTGTGTGTTGTGTGTATGTGTATATGATAGTTTAGAATGATTTTCAATATTTTGAATTTGAATATTAATTATTATGAGAATCGAATTAGATTAATGTGATTATTATAACTATAATTTAAACAAAGAATGTTAGGCCAACACAACAGAATGACTTGAAAGATGATCAGTCTGCAATAATTTTTCTATGCAAATGTGACAACACTTCTTTGGCATATTTTAAACGAGTCAAAAGTTCCGAATTAATACCATGTTCTTCGAGTAATGAAAATTTATATGCTCGAAAATCTCCAGTTTCATTTACAAAAGTAACGGCAGCCATATGTGGACATAATATTAATTTGATATGATCTTTGAAAAAATTCAACTAAAGAATTTGATTAGAAATTAGATAATTAATTTTGGTGTTATTAAGATTAAGATTTTTTTTTTGATTTAAAACTTACCTGTACAGTACCATTAGTCAGATGAAACACTATGGCACTATTTGTACGGAACCAAGAGTTAATATATGGTACTCGTACCATTTCCTCTTTTTCACCCAATTGTTGTTTCTGTTTTTCACCCATTTTTATTAGATGTGAATTCATATAATTACGAAAATAACGAAACAATGTTGTCTTTTTAACCAGATGATCGGGTGCATAATCAGGATTGTATTTATAATATTCTTCTACACCATCTTTGTCAATGTAATGGAAATTTGTTTGGTCAGGCATCAATATGAATTTAGTCGAATCATTGAATAATACACCAATACTGTTATCGCATAATTGATAGCCAATACCATAACGATCGGTATAATCGACCCATTTACTAACCCAATAGCATGGCATTGATGCTGGATGTTCAGCTTCATCGTCGTTTGATGATTGTTTAACACGCAAACGTTTTGAGCTCATTAATTTAATCACTTGTTCACGTAATTCAGATAGATAATAATCCGATGGTGCATTTTCATTCAATGGCTGTAATAGAGCATTAACTCCTTTGTTAGCGGCCAATTGATTATTAGCGGCAGCCTTAGCTTGACCATTATTAGTTTCTTTGGCACTTTGTCCATCTTTTTCTTGATTAGCCATTTCGGAGAATGGTCGTCGAAAACCTTCACCGTGAGCAAGAATTGAAAGACGATTTTCATTGATACGTGGTGCAACACTAAGACATGATGTTGGTAAACAAGATGGAATATAATTATCAATCAAATATGGATCCTTAAGAATTTGTTGCATTGTTGGACGTTTACTAGGATCAGCTTGAAGCATTTTATGAATGAATGTAGCCAATGCTGGATTCACATCATTCGGTATGGTATAATCATTCTTTTTAATTTTTCGATAAGTATTTTTCAATTCTTCTGTTTCAAATGGCGGTTTACCGACAGCCAATGTGAACACAATACAACCTAATGACCATACATCCACTTCAAATCCATGTCCAGTTTCCAATAAAATTTCTGGTGCAATATAATTTGGTGTACCACATAAAGTTTTTCTCTGTTCACCTTGATTTAATTTTGTAGCCAAACCAAAATCACCTAATTTTACTTGCATATCATCATTAAGGAATAGATTTCCAAGTTTGAGATCACGATGTACAATACGTGAATTATGTAAATAAACACATGCCAAAGTTATTTGACGAACATAATAACGTAATTCAGCTTCACTAACACGTTTACGTCGTTTATGCATTTCCATCAATGAACGTTTACCACATAATTCCAATATAATGTAAACAAAATTGGCATCTTCAAAGAATGAATAAAATTTGACAATATGTTCATGGTCAACACTACGATGTATGGATATCTCTAAACTCATCTATAATATTAGATTAGAATAGTAACAAATAATATAATAAACAGATTTAATAATCAATATACAAAGAAAAGAGTTTATTCACCTTTGTCTTGTGTTTATCTTTGACCAATTGAGTTTTTGAAATCACCTTACATGCATACATTTTTTTCGTTGATAAATCAGTAAATTCATAGCATTTAGCAAAACCACCCTGTTTTATGTTGAAAGACAAAAAACAACAACAACAAAAAAAGAAAAGATTACATCCAGATTAATGACATAAATCAGAAGATTTTCTACACAACTATAATGCCAATCAAGAAAAGGCGCCATAGTGTGTGTAGGTGGACAATAACATTAAAAAGGCCAATGATTTAAATCCATGAACAACAAAAAAAGATTGGCTTTAATCGACTGAATCGAATCATTTTTTGATAATAAAAATACAACATACCCGACCAAGAAATTTGCCTTTTTGATATTGTTTTTTCGTCTGTGGATTTATGATTAAATCCGGTATATCGATTTTTGACACCAATTTATCAGTCATTTTTCCAGTAAAAAATACGACGAAATTATTTGATCAATGAAAAAGATTTCTAAATTAGATGAACTGAATCAATCAAGAATTAATGTTTGAGATTGTCGATGATGAAATAATTAAATGAACAGAAACATACAAGGAAACAGAAGAAAAAAAATTAATTTTTAAGTAAAAAAAAATGTTGAACACAATATACAAATTCAATTGTTCTTTGAATCGTTAGACAAACACAACACACACACACAGAGAAACAAAATCAGTAGATGGTTAGTCAAAAAAATGAGATTTCATCAATGTTGACGATGTACATGATCATCATCATCAATATATGAAATATTTCGAGAAAAATGAAAAAAAAAACACAACGATTTTTTTTAACGGTCAAATGTTGGTAGGTGGAGTCAAAAAGCATGTTAAATACAATACACAAACGATTATTATTAGTTGTTAGACACACACCATACATACACGATATATTAAACTTTCAACTGACATTTAAAAAAAAAAAATACTGCCACCATCACCACTGCCACAACGATGATTAACAGTCAAAGGCAAATCAAAACTTTACCACAATCAAATTTCGACCAATAAACCCACCAACAGGTTTCAAATGCATGAACAACAACAACAACAAAAAAAAAAAAAAAAAAATGAAACCAAAACGAAACAAAAATCGAATTTCCAATGCATAAGAAAATTACCCTTACTACTTTGATTTACGCATGCGTGATTTTTTCTTTTCTTTTTTTTTTTGTTTGATTTTTCGAATGTTAACGACTTTTTTTTTCTTTTTTTTTGAATTTTCACGATGGCTAGAATGAGAATGATGTGTGTGTGGTCGTTATACGAGGATTCTGTAATTGCAATCAAGGTTATTATTTTTTTTTCACTAATTTGACCCGATCATTAACCCTTTCGATATGTTGTGGCAAAAAAAAAAAATTAAAAATCATAAATTTTAAAATTAAATTATTAATTACATTGTCACATTGGAATTTTATTTTTTTTTATATTGAAATTGATTTTATGAATTTAGGAACTAAACAAACAGAACAAAAAAAAATCTACCGGCACTATTATTACGCCATCTAGTGTTTTTGATTAGAACAAATTGATGAGAAAAAAAAATGATGCCCATCATCATCAAATTTTATTTATGTGTTTCCTTTGCTCTTCATCCACCCCTCAAACGTATACTGCTAATATATTAACCTTATTAAAATGCCCAGCTATTTTTTTTTTTTTTTTATTTGATTTGATTTGATTTGCGCAGTTCTTGGCAAATCAACACAACAAAAATAAAAATCATTCGATTGTGTTTTTGTGTTTGTTGTTGAACTCTTAACATTTTGGTACGTGGATTATTATTTTATTTATTAATTAATTTTCATTTAATTGTAATAAAATCATCTTTATCCTGGTGGATTATTATTATCCACAGAAATTTTTTTTGTTTGTTTGATTCTTATAGCTTTAATCCTATTTTATTATTATTTAATTTGATTTGATAATCAAATGCGTGATGGTTGGTATTCGATGGACAGAAAATTGATTGTTCGAAATGATGAATAATAATAATCATAATAGTGATAATAGTCATAATAATAATAATGATAATGATGCTCATAATAAACATAATAAATCGAACGAATCATCATCATCTTCATCGATATATTCATCACCGATAAATACACCGATAAATCCACCACAACCACCACCACAACAACAACAACAACCGCCACCGGATGATCAGATAAATTCCGATTATGAAGAATTAATTGCACAAACAAAACAACGAATGGCCATAAAATTCGAATGTTTGGAAAAAGAAACTGGATTATCATTATCAATAGGTCGAAATAGTTTACAAAAACAATCAAACATTAACAATGGTGATGTGGTTGGTAATAATTATCGATTAAAACAATCGGAACAATTATTTTTATCTAATGAATGTCAACGGTTAAAAGAAGAACTTCGATTGAAGAATGAAATTATCGATAAAATGTATCAAATACGAATACAGGTTGATAGTGAATTAGAAGATCTGACCGCATCATTGTTTGAAGAAGCGAATAAAATGGTCTATTCAGCCAATGTTCTAAGAGATCGTGCTGAAAAAGAATTACATGAAGCAAATCTAAAAATTGATATGCTTACAGCCGAAGTTCAGGCATTAAAATTATTGGTAATAACATCGACACCATCGAAACCGAATGCACATCTTCATCCACAGCTCAATTGTTCGAATTCATCATCATCATCATCATCATCAACAATGATGGCATCGACTTTACCATCATCAGGTAGTCATCATCATAGACAAAATCAAAAATCGAACAACAACAACAGTGATAACAATTCAAAATCACCAAAACAAAAACGTTCTATGCCTATGAAATCACCAAGTAATTATGAATTGACAAGTAATTCAAAATCCACAGAACAAATAATGATGATGGCTAACAAATTACCAGCCATTGATGATGAAAATGATTTTGATGATCAAATTGATGATGGTATTACTGAAATTGATCCAGTTTTATATGAAGAATTTCAAGAATGGCGTAAATGTCCTACACTTGAACCAATATGTTCGAATTTTATGAAACGTATCTATGATGAAGAAATTTATCCGGTATTTAATTTTAAAAATAAAAATCTTACATCATTGGTTCTTCGTTCGATTGAATCAAATACATTGACAGTGGAAATGATTGGTGCCACCAATGCTGCCACTACTGCTGCTGCTGTTGCTAATTGTAATGATCAAAAATTACCATTTCCAAAGAAATGTGCACTATTAGAAGTGCCTCGTATATGTCGATATCGTATGAGAATCGATTCAAATGTCAATACACCAACAACAACAAAAACAACAACAAATAATGGCCATAATCAATGGTATTTTATATCACAATTATGTCGTAATCGAATTACTACTGTCTGTGATTTATTCTGTTATTTACGTTATGTACAACAAGGACTAGTCAAAAGTAATATAAAAGATATTTATTGGCAAATAATGAAACGACGTCGTAATATAGCCCAATCTAAATTAGGTTTTACACCATCCATTAATGCATTTGAATTCAATGGAAATTGAAATGAAGACATGCCATTAATATTTCCGTTGTTTGTTCCTTATTTGTTGGCCATTTTAACCAAAGAAGATAACAAACAATTTATTATAGCTCAATGAAAGATCTCAATTTATGTAAGCAAACAAACAAACAAAAAAAAAGAAAAGAAAATGGTCCAATTATATATTTATTAATTCAAATGACTGATATTTATTTATTTGATGAAATTGTCAAATTTCAATTTTTCGTTATTTTTAGATTATCATTTTGATGATTAATGATGAATATATATTAATAAATTCATGTATGCGTATATATTATACAAATGATTTGATTTGATTTGATTGATTTGATGTGAATCAATAATTTCGAAATGTATCCGTTACAATTTTCCATACATTATTCTCGGCAATCAACATAAATGATTCATTAAAATGTTGTTGTTTACGATTAATGGCCATACGTCCATTACAGGTGACCAATATACTGGTATGATCTTTTGATATGATCTGTGATACTGGTTGTGAATCGATAGCATGTAGATTTGTATCAATAGCCGGTAGATTCATATAGAATTGTACAATATTTGTTTTGCCAACAATATGATTACCATTCCATATTAATGTTGCTGTATCATGATATAGTTGACCGATTAAATGACGATTCTTATCCAATTGTTCATAGAATAATTCGGCAAATTTTTTACCACTTTCACACGCATGATTTATTTTCAATGTTGATGATTGTATTGACATTGTTTTCGTTTTTTTTTTTTTTTTGAACTTTCAAATCCAAAATTCAATATATTGAAAATCACAAACACATGGGCATCAACGAATCAGGAGCATCAACGTTAGATGGCAGCATCAATTTTTTGTGGAAAAAAAATTCCGCAAAAAAATGTTTTACGACGAGTGAAAAAAATTTCCAAGAAATTCAAGTCCTCAATGACATCCATACGGCCTGATATCAAGTTCACATCATAACAACAAATTGTTTTTGTCGATGTGTGACTTGTAGTTTGATTTGTGAAAAAACTAAAACATAACGAAACAATCACGATGGCTGCCAAACGAATCACTAAATCATCAATTGATTGGGCCAAATTTGCTTCGGTTGTACCGAAAAATGAAATGAAAAATTTCAATGCATTCAAAGCTCGTTCCGATGCCTATTTGGTTAGGTAAGATGAATGTTTCTTTTGGGTTTTATGTTTGTTAATGAATCGGATTCATTTTGATATTTTAGAGCATTGGCCTATCCAGAAAATCCACCGGAAATTAATTTCAATGAATACAAAGCACGTTTAGCGAATAAAGATATGGTACAAAAGCTTGAACAAGCATATAAATCATTGAAAATTCCTTATCCAAAAGATACGGTAGCCGGAGAAATTGAACAACAAGAATCGGAATATAAACGTACATGTGATGCTTATGTACCAATTGCTAATGCAAAAATTGCCGAAGCTGAAAAATTGGTAATAATTGAATATAAGCTATAGAAATTCATTTCTTATTTCTAAATTTTTTTTTCTTTTTCTATTTAGCGTAAAAAATTCGAAGTGATGATTCCGGTACGTGACATGAGCAATGAAGATTTTACATTAACATTTCCTGATTGGGTATGCACACTGGAAAATCCATCCATTTATCCACATTTTGAGAAAACACCTGGCCTCACTAAAGAAGAACGTGAACGTTTGGCTGCACCGGATGGTAAACCATATTCTACTGTATAGAATGATAAAAAACAAAAGAATTGTTCACTGGCTTTGTGCTATTGATTGTGTTTAGCTAATTATTATCAAAAAAAAAAGTTTCAGACAATAACAAAATCATCACGGTGTGTTGAGATTTTTTTTTATTTGTCTGTTAAGAATAGAATTAAAATTTGGAAAAATAAAAGAATTATCATTTTTTTTTCTTAAAACAAAAACAAAAAATAAATTCGAATGCTACATTTTGATATTTGGATAGCCAAAAAAATAATTCTGAATATTTCTGTTTTGGTTAATGTGCGTTTTGGTTTCCATTCTTGTTTATCTACTACATTCCAATATGTTCGGATTCAAGTTGTTGTTTTACCTCGTGATATGATGAACCAGATTTTTTCAATATCTATCAATTAGAATTTTTAGAATTAGATACGATAATTATATATATGTGATCTAATCAATTACCTCTGTCATTTCTGAACATATTTTACAAAACCAAATTGTTTCATTCCGATGATTAATTGTATCGACACCACATTTATTACATACAAGCTGTAAATGATAATGTTCAATAATAATAATAACATTTGATTATATTGTTATTAAAATTCTATTCTTACCTTTGAACATCCATGACATTCATGGGCATTATGATTGAAAAATCCAAATGATTCGTTACATAATATACAGGTGTAATGGCCATCACCACGTGCATTTCGTTTCATATTTTTCAATCTTTCAATCATTTTACTAATTCGTTTCTTTTCAATTTCATCCGATTGTTGTGCACGACTTATTACATCTATAATGGTCTTTCTTTCCTGTTCTGTAATTTTATCATTTCGATTCGGTGAATGCAATGTTTGAAATTGTTTCGTTTTACATGACCATCCAGTTTCCAATCTATATGAGCAAATTTTAAGTAAAAACATTTATTCAAGAATGATTTGAATCATCATCATCAACTCAACTTACTTGGCACGTAACATAAGTTCACGATCATTAGGACAGGTCCAATTACTTTTACTACGATTCACATTCGAAGAATTCGATGTACCAATACCATCAACATCATTGGCCATCATTTTGGAATCCATGTCGAAATGACGATCCATATGGTTAGATCCAAATGTTTTTGCTGTTTATGGCAATGACATATATTAGTTTCAAAATCAAAATATACAAACGAATGACGTCATCAAAACTATATAGTCGAATTAATGGAAAACAAAATATTTTCACATCTAATAAATTATTGAATGTTGAAATCCGATGTCCATATATATATTGGAGGCCATGATCAAATAAATTTCAATATCTTGGTTATCAATGAATTGAAAACAATGGTGATAAACTTTTCCATAGAAAAAAAAACAAAAGATTCGAATGTCGAAAAAATCATCATTTTTTCAAAATTTAAATTACAAAAAAAATTTCCATAAACATTGTTTGCATGTGTGTCGGAAACTATTCTCCATATTCTGACATGTGGCTTGATTATTCATACATCGACATCATCAGTGTATTAAAATTTATTTTTTTTTCATTTTCATTTTAATTTCAGAAACAAAACAATCAGCAAATCATGTTCAAAAAGTATGCAATATTCTTGTCAAGTTCTTGTTAATTTATTTGATTCTATTTTTCCTTCAAAAAACACATAGATTCGAAGATACAAATGTATCGGGTGTCACACAGCTTAAATCAAGCGTACAAAAAGGTATTAAAAATCGATTGGTCGAACAATTTCCATATCTAGAGAATTATATTGATGAAATAATACCGAAAAAAGAAAATCTACGTATAGTTAAATGGTAAATTATCATATTGTCATGTTTTTTTGTTTCATGGAATTTTTTTTTCCAGCCAAGATCATATCGAAGTAATTGTCAATTCTGTTGGTGATTATCTATTCTTTCGGCAACGTGATGATTGTTATTATCCGACACTTCGATTAATACATAAATGTAAGTTTTTCGAGATTGGCCATTTATTTTTTTTTTTCATTCAATGATTCTAATCTCTCTACATAACATGTTCATTACCAATCTAGATCCATTCATATGTCCATTGATGCAAGTGGATGAAGGTGCCATTACATTCGTTTTATCTGGTGCAAATATTATGTGTCCAGGATTAACATCAAAAGGTGCCATTATGACTGATGGATTGCCAGCTGAAACAATTGTTACTGTTATGGCTGAACGTAAACAACATGCATTAGCTGTTGGTAAATTGAAAATGTCCGTCGATGATATGTAAGTATTACTCTGTTGATGATGATGATGATCATAAACATTTGATTTGATTTGATTTCATTGAAATTTTTATTTCATTTGTTTTCACTCATACACACACACACAGTGCCAAAATTAATCGTGGTGTTGCCATTGAAAATGTACATTTTCTTAATGATGGTCTATGGCGTCTTAAGCCAAACAAATAAAATGATGAAGAATTTTATTTTATTTTATTGTTTGTTTATTATTATTATTCAATTCAACAAGAAAAATTTTTCAAAAAAAAAAAAAAAAATTCATCATAACAATAATGATTGCGAGGTGCTGTTTCCCACCATCATCATCATAACAATTATTTTCTCACACCATCATTGTTCAAACAATATCAACATTAATAATAGCATTATATATATATACTCAAATGGTAATAATAATAAATACAGATCAATTCGATCAAGACATACACACACCCACCCGGCCAAATCACCGTTCATTATTTTTTTTGTGTTGTATAATGTTTGTGGTATTATGGTGATGATGAATATATAATTCAATTGAATAAATTGCAAATGATGATGATGATGATGATGGCAGTTGTTGTGATCAAGATGATGATGTTTTTGATTTAGGCAGGTAAAATGTCTATATTAATGACATAGAGGGTGGTGTGATGTTGGTGGTGGTAATGGTTGTATAAAGTGTAATAATCCTTTGGTGAAAAAAAAGAGTGCTAATTATCAAAAAAAGAGAAAAAATCTTGAAATTTTAAATTCTATAATATCAAATCAATCTTGCACTGTTGAGAATATATAGTGCAAGAATATAATCATTATGTAATAATAATCATAAATAGGTAGAAAGGTAGATGTATAGGAAATGGAAGCCAAAAAAAAAAAACATTTCCACCAAGAAGAAGAAGAAGAAAAGAATTGAATTTGACCAGATATCAATTTAACGAAAAATTGATTCGATTGATGATGATGATAATGATTAGTGTTTGATGTAATCTGATCTATCTTTTGATTGGATATTCACGTGATACGACAACAAAATAGTCGGTGGTCCAATTCGGAAAATTTGGTAATAATTGTTCAAATTTCCAACCATCCGATAGTGTTGATATAGCCAATGATAATTCACTTTCACGACAATGTAATAGACGATAAACATTTTGATTTTTTGATGAATCTGGACTAGGATTATGATTCATTGTACGATCTAGATGACGTTGTTGTAATAATTTTATCAATGATGTTATATTATAGAATTCGGCTTCTTCAAGTACACCTTCTTCATTCAGATCTTTATTTAGTATAAGTTTACCATGACGTAGAAAATTCAATATTGGTGCAAAATATGATGGATCACGATCAATTAAATAGGCTCCATTTTCATCCTAAAATTAATGGGAAAAAAAGTTTGATAAATTTTTGAATGCATTAAAACTTGATTCAATCAATTAAACCTTTTCCGATGCTAAACTATTCTTATTATCATCTTGTTGACAAAGACGATAAAAGAACGAATTACGATCACTACATAGTGTGGTACGTGTCGTTTGAAAATAAGTACCACCAACATTTAATTTGATCCATTCATTTGAATTCTTTGTTTTACCATTATTATTATTATTGTTATTGAATTCAATCGTATTCATCGTTCTTTGACAATTATTATTATTATTATTATGATTATGATGGTTCATCATCATTGTTGTTGGTGATTGACAATCATGATAACTAATATTTTCACCACCACCACTGCTACCATTTGTTTCGATTGTACAATTCTCAACCAATAAACAACCGGATGATGTTGATGGTGATGATGATGAGGTACTACAAATATCAGCTATTATTGCCGATGATGATGATGATGATGATGATGACGAAGATCCGGATGATGATAATTGGTCATCCGATTTACTATTAATATCATTTTTCATTGTTAAATTAGTTGTAGCCGTCATCATTTTTGATGATGACAAAGATTTTGTTTGATTATCTTCTTCAGATCGACTTTTACCACTTGTACTATAAATAATTCTTGATGATTTTTGTGTCACTGAAATACAAGCAGGATTTGGATCATTACCATCACCATCATCATCACCAACACTTTTAGGACTAGTAGTATCATCAAATTCTGTAGAATCCAATTGTTGTTTATTATTATTTTGAGACATTCAAAATTATTAATTGAATAAACAACAAACAATAGAGCTTAGATTTGATAATCATTGAATCATCATCATTGAAATAATCTCTTGAAAGAATTTTTGAAAATAAAACGGAAAAAAAAATTCTTCAAGAATTATTTTCAGATGACGAATTGAATCATCAAATATAATAAAAAAAATTATTATTCCGTTTTATGTAACCAGAGATGAAAAAAAATCGAACAGACTGTGACTCGAGCTACTACCACCACCATCACCACCACCAACCACTACTACCATCAACAACAAAAAAAAATGCAGGCTCTGAAAATAATGTTTTTTACACACATGCGTCATAGTCCTATATTTTGTTCGTCCATAAAAACATTCGACAAGAATCAAATGTGAAGAAAATGTTTCGAATTTCAAGATTCTGGTTATTATTATTATTATTCTAGAATTCTATAAATGAACTGGAAACCCCTCCTTATCCATCTATTCATTTTTTTTTCATTGATTTAAACATTCATAATCTATATAGGCGAATGATGATGCCCAATGGCAATGATTATGATTCTAGGGCAGGGAAAAAAAATGGAATTTTTTTTTCTACCCAATTCCATAACAATCATCATTGATGTTGTTGATGATCCAGTATGAAAGAAACAATTTTTTTTCTGTTTTTATTTGTTCTTTAGGTTGATTGGTTGATTCTCTTTTCCACTCTCTCTCTCTCTAGAATCCAAACACACACCCCCAAATGGCCCATATATCCAAATATATTTTTTTTGTTGTTGTTATTGCTGTTTTTGTTCTTGTAGCTTGGACCGTCTCTGTTGAATAAACCAAATGGGTTCATTGACTTGAAATAAACAATAAACCCTCCTACGTATACGTATCCCAATATTCCATAATAATGCACTGGACTTATGTTCAACGACGACGACTCTTTTTTGTTGTGACAAACCCAGACTATAGTCGTCTTAACACAAACACTAAGGACCTAAGAACAACGTAGACAATTTGACTAGACCATTGAAAATAGGAATCATCTCAGTTAAAAGATATTCCCAAAGAAAGTTGGTTAGTAGTGATTCCTTAAATTGAATTTCAAATAAATAAGAGAGTAACACTACTCTCGTTTAATTCTAACAGAAAAAATACACAAACACAATGTGTGTGTGTGAAAAAAAAACATTCAAAACAGGTGTGTAATTAAGCCATAAAATTTGTTTTTTCGTTTATAAAATTCATTTACAGACAACGCCGACTGTGTGGGTGGTTGTCCACTATACAGATGTTGCCGTCGTCGTCGTTGTTGTTGTTGATTGATGATGATGATGATGATGATGATGGTAATAATGATGGTGCACAAACATAGGTAAATTCTTCACGTTGACATTGTTGACAATGTACCTGGCAACAGAATTCAAAACGACAATTACAGGTGGTTGTTATTATACGGCGTTCACGTCGTACACGATAACCACATTGTTTACAAAGACGGCGACAACTTTTTCTTTCTTCACCGGTAACATCATCATCTTTGCGCATTGAACAATGACGACCTAATGTACCGGTATATGAACCGAATGTTGAATTCATATCCGCTTTACAATAATCCGGTGAATCATGTAGATACATTAATTTCCATGTGGGCACTTCTGGTTGATTATTCTGTTCCCATGGTGAATTATTTTCAATTTTTACCGCTTTTCGATAAGCTTTCTTAAGGTAATTACCAATTTCACGAAATTCATTCACTTTCATCCAACAGGTTTGCATTGAACATGATCCACTTACACCATGACATTTACATTTTCGTATCATTGTTTCTTTTACTGACTGATTTTACAAACAAAAAAATAAAAAAAAAAAATGATTTTTTTTCGAAAACAAATTACTTACAATTCGACCAACACGATGATTATGTAGACGAATTTTAGCCTTTAAATCTTGTCCAGTTTCACGATCATCCAGATGGGCAACAGCAACACGATAACCAAGTTCAACATTATCACTACAACCACCCCAACGGAAATCATTACGCATTGATTGTTCATCATCATTGCCATTCAATATTGATGATCGTGTACATTTACAATTATCCAATGAACCGGCACTACAATTTCTTGTAACCGTATGTACAATACCGGCACTTATAATTGCCTGTACAAATGCTACTTCTCGATTTACTTTATCCAGAAAAAAAATTTGAATAAAAAATTCAAATGAAAAAAAAATCGAACCAGAAACAACAACATACTTGGTAGATGATTTTGATAAACTTCCGATAGTATCGATTCTGGACATGGCCATCGTTCATACATAAATTGTTTCGAACATTCATCTAAACCTTTTTGTGCACCAATCCAAACGGTTTCAAAACTAGATAATGTTGCCTGGCTACTTGTACGTAACATATTGCCCAATGACCTGTTGTGTGTAAGAGAAACCCAAAAAAAAAAAAAAAAAAATAAAAACAATCAAATTGATCAATCTGTCCTTTTCATAATAAACAGTACAATGACCGAATTTTTTTTTTGTTTAAAATCCACTTTTTCTTTAAAGTCCAAAAAATTGTACTGTTTGTTTGTGATTTGTATCCGGAACATTTTTTTTTTGTATCTTTCCAATTGAATCGAATCAAATCAAATCGAATCAAATTGATTAATGATGATTATTAATTTTTTTTATTAATGACGACAATTATTCAAATGATGATAAAGTTTTTTTTTGAGATAGAAAAAAAAAAAAAGAGAACTTACCAAGAATAGACATGATGATGATTGACAGGCAATATCAATAATAATGAGATTGT
This sequence comes from Dermatophagoides farinae, assembly GCF_024713945.1. Lineage (NCBI taxonomy): Eukaryota > Metazoa > Arthropoda > Arachnida > Sarcoptiformes > Pyroglyphidae > Dermatophagoides > Dermatophagoides farinae. Next base: position 3,582,001 of record NC_134683.1, on the reverse strand, counting down.
CACATGAAATAATCGATATATTAACGATGATGATGATGATAATAATGACCAAACCTGATAGTTTGTTGATAATTTATCATTATTAACAATGATGATGATTGATGACATATTTTTATGCAAAAAAAAATTGATGATTGATTGATTGATTGATTTGATATGACGAATCGATTGTATCTGAAGAGGAGAAACGAAACGAAACGAAACGAAAAAAAACAGTGCAATAATGATGATCAATGTTTTGATAAGATGAAATTATGAAAAAAACAAACAGAACAGAATAACAAATGTGTATTTGTGATCAGAATGATTACCATTTGTTGAATGTATCTGAAAATATATGAATATGTTTTTGATCCATGGGAAAAAAGAAATATTCATATGTTCAAACAGTGAGACAAAATATAATTAACAGGACAGAACGTTTTTTTTTCGGTCATTTGAGGTTATTAGTAGAAAAAAAAAATTTGTCACACTCCCACACACACACACACACTTGAACATTTCGAAAGGGTTCATAGTGGGGGGTCATCACATTCACAATCATCATCGTATTTGATGGCCAACAACATGTCTGGAACAACTGGACAATTGGCTCACATGTGTGTGTGTGTGTGATATGCACGATATGTGAATATTCTTGGACCACTTGATTTAATTTGCTATAAAAAAAAAATTTCAGAGACGAAATTTTACTCCTTGAAAGTTTTCTTTCACACATGTATTCCGTACATGGTGAAAATTGTAATTGAAAAAAAAGTGAATTCAGCCGGAAAATTTAATTATTTCAATATCTCTTTTGCACCTATTTTCACCCACCCACGCACTCATCCACCACCACCACTACCACCACCAAAGAAGAATATTTTCACACAAAATGACAACAAAATTATATAAATCCGGATAATAATTTTTTTTTCTTTTGTTTCTTTTCCACATTATCTAAGTGATTATTTCAAAGTTATTATTATGTAACACAGGAGGAGGTGATTTTTTTTCTATTTGACAGTGCAAGTAATACAGTGTATGGCTAAATCAATCATGTTATGTTGTAATCGAATTCATTTTTTTTTTCTGTAATTTCAGATCAAAATTTTCATGTAGGTAAAATTGATCAGTAAATTCATTTCATTCATTCATTTGTCGAACTGTCAAAATCTAATCAAATGATTACGATATGAGTGTACATCATTCAGAAAAATTATTCGAACCCTTAGTAACCTGGTTATCGTTGTTGTCAATATAGTCGGTACACCTATTACAAACGATTTTCGAACACAAGAGATAATCAAATTTTGTTTTCCAAATAAATCTAGAAAAATTGATAAATTCGGTTCAAACTGGATTTATCAATTACATGGATTTTCTTTTTCGTCGTTATTTTACGTATTTATTGCTTCATTTATTTTTTTTTCATCATTCAATTTCATCATCATGGTCAATACACGTGATGATGATCAATCAAATTTTATTTTATTATCGTTATCAATCAGCAAACATTCATATCGGTTAATCAAAAATGATGAATCAAATCTGGTAATCTGATCTCTTATATATATATGAAATGTTTTTAACGAGGTTGTGTGTTTAAATCAAGAAGAAAAAAAAATTATCAATGTTTATATACGAATTGATGAAAATTGTAATTCAATTTTTTTTTTAAACATTACGAATTTTTCCATAATTGCTGATCATGATTGGATATGATAACGGTGGACAAACCGGATTAATACATCATCATCACCAACATCGTCGTCGTCGTCGTCGTCGTCTTCATCATCATCGTTATCCTTTCGAGTTTTTTTTGTGTGGCCAATCAAATTGGATTTCAAAACAGAAAAATTGACAATAATTTTTTTTTGTGTGATATCCTGATAGATTCCGTATTCGATTTTTATCATATCAAACAAACAAACAATTTTTTTTTTGTTACATTCGCCCCCTCCTTCACATCATTTTTTTCTCTCTTTCTTATTTTCACAGTGCACTGTATGATAAAATGTTCATCATCATCATCATCATCAACATGTTTGCCATGACAAAATAGAGTTTATCCCTCCTTGTTTTTTTCCCCTTTCCACCAAAAACAGTTTGTCAGTTTTTTTTTGTTGTTGTTTTTGAGGCAAAACCAAACATGGCCAAAACCGACACACATACACAAACACGCATTACTGGCATTTGTGGCACAAAAAAAAACTAAAACAGAGAAAAAAGAGAATGATGATGATGATGATTTTTATAAATAGTAGATTCATTTCAATCATCATTCAATCATCTAAACTCATGCAACCATACACATAGACCAAATTGTCAAAATGGAATATCCATCAACAACAACAACAACAATAAGTTGTCATCATCCGAATATTGTGGACATTCAAAAACCATTGCCGATAACATCACCAATGATGATGGAAAAGATGTCGAAATCCGAGACAATAGAATTACGAAATAAACATGTTGGGTAAATATAGAATTTTTTTATTTTTTTTTGGTAATGATTCTAATTTTATTTTGTTCCAAAAATATAGGCCATCGGTAACGTTATTTTTTAAGAAAAATCCATTGAAAATCATACGTGGTAAAGGACAATATATGTATGATGAAAAAGATAATGCATATTTGGATTGTATTAATAATGTTGCACATGTTGGACATTGTCATCCGGCCGTGGTTAAAGCCGCTACTGATCAAATGCAATTGATCTATACGAATAGTCGTTTTTTACATGATAATCTTGTTGTTTATGCTAAACGTATTACAGATACAATGCCAAAACCATTATCTGTTTGTTATTTTGTTAATTCTGGGTAAATTGATTTTTTTATTGATTATTAGACCTGCTCTAATTTTAAAACTTTTTTCTTTTTATTTAATTAAAAAGATCCGAAGCAAACGATTTGGCCATTCGTTTGGCACGTAGCCATACGAAAAACAAAGATATTATCACAATCGATGGGTATGTTTATCATGGATTCGAATGATTTTTATTATCAAATTATATTGATAAATTTTTCTAATCTAAATACTAGTGCATATCATGGTCATCTAACCACATTGATCGATATATCACCAATGAAATTTCTGAAAATCAAAGGAGCCAAAAAGAAGAAATGGGTTCATCTGGTATTAATATAACAAAAAAAAAATTTTCCCTATTGTTGAAAACAATCCAATTCACCTATAGACATCGCTACCGTGTTCTTATCGAGGTAAATACAATTTGGATAATTGTGAATCATCCAGTGAAATTGGCCAACGTTATGGTGAAGAAATCAAGCAGATCATTCAGGATGCCCACGATCAAGGACGACAAATTGCTGCATTCATACATGAATCAATGATTAGTTGTGGTGGACAAGTTTTATTACCGGAAAATTATCTGAAAAATGTTTACAAGTAAGTTATCGATATTTGTTTTGCTCTAATTTTTCTTTCATTTTATTTCATGATAAATAGACATATTCGTGAAGCTGGAGGTGTTTGCATTGCCGATGAAGTTCAAGTTGGATTTGGACGAACTGGAAAAATGTGGGCATTTGAATATCAAAATGTTGTACCGGATATCGTAACCATGGGCAAACCAATGGGTAATGGACATCCAATTGCATGTGTTATTACAACACCTGAAATTGCCGAAAGTTTTGCTCGTATCGGTACCGAGTATTTCAATACTGTAAGTGTGACAAAAAAAAACATTAATCAAAGAAAAATAATCCCCGAGAATTTGACCGTTTTTCTTTTGGTACGTACAGTACGGTGGCAATCCCGTTTCATTGGCTGTAGCAAATGCTGTACTTGATGTAATTGAACAGGAAAAACTAATTGATCATGGTATTCAGGTGGGCAATCTAATGATAGAAGAGTTAGAAAAATTGAAGAAAAAGTATTCATTAATTGGCGATATTCGTGGTGTTGGCCTATTCATCGGTATTGAATTAGTCAACAATCGTCGTACAAAAGAACCGGCCACATTGATTGCCGAATATATTGTTGCACGTTTTAAAGAGAATCGTATATTAATGAGTACAGAAGGTAAATTTGGAAATGTATTGAAAATTAAACCACCAATGGTATTCAATGAATCAAATGTCAAACAATTTATATTCATATTGGAAGAAATATTACAAGATATTAATTATATGCATCAAAGTCGTACACGAAGTTCATCATTAAGTTCAGCATATAGTTCAGATTCCATATCCATCAATGGTGGTAATGGTAATTACAATAATGGACAAAATGGTGTTGAAAACAACATTAGTTCGGATTCATTATCTGACGAAGATTCATCAATCATTTCTGAATAACCTTTTTTTTATTACACATGAATATTTCAATTACGATATGATTATTTTTAAAATAAATCAAGTCTTTTTATTTTTTAAATTTAAATTCTCTTTGTGTGTGTGTGTGTGTGTATGTAGTACATTGGCTGCAGTATAAAGAATTTTCGCTAATTACGAAGATATGATTTTTTTAAATAGAGAAAAAAGAAAAGAAAAAAAAACTAATGAATATCTAGAGAAAATAAGGAGCTGAAAAAAATAATAATCCTATGTAGGCGTAAATATGTATGTGTATGTGGGTGTGGCGGTGGCTTCTTATTTTTTTCCCATATCCATTCCAATTGGGGCGACATTTTTTCTTATTGATCAACATATTTTTAAGCACTCAAATCGATACCCATACCCATTTTATGGCCACCTTGATTGAAATTTTTACCATCAATCAAAGCATTCAATGTGAATGTAATTCCTGGTCGTAGACGACGAATCAATGCCAATCCAATGTTGCTCTTGGTGTTTACACGTGCCTAGAAATACAATGTATTTTGTTCAATTTAGATTGATTCACATTGAGAAAGAACAAAATGATGGCTAACCTTAATCTGTGTATCTTCATCCATACGATACAGACAGCCAATATTAAAATTGGGTGTATTATCGGCAGATGCACATGAAATAGTGATGGCACTTTCCAAATTATGGGCAATTTTTTGATACAATGAACCGGAAAATTCTTTACCATCCGTTCTAATTTTCATAATTGGAAAAAAATAGATGAACGATTAAACAGATTATTATATCGATATATCAAAAAAAAACATCGATCAACTACACATACACATTAGTATGAACTTGAAAGTCCTTGTCCAAATAACCGATAGCAAAATTGGTTTTATTCAATTTTCCTTGTTGTGGATTGAATGATAATTGTGCACCAGCAAGCCATCCAGCTTGGCTATTGATGTATGGATAAAATGAATTAAATTAAATTTGTTTCTTTAAAATTAAAAATACTAACCCAAGTACCAATGAACCATGTACAATAGTACCATTGTTAAGTGAATCAAAATCAAAATCAGCATTAGCATGAAAACAATCACCTTTCAATGCTGTTTTGATGGCACCGGATTTTTTACCAGATTGTGGAGCAATATTACCATTGAATAACAATTTTGATCCTTTAATAAATTGATCATCAAATTGTAATTCAGTAAGTATGGTATTGTCGGTTGTCCATTTTTCTTTAAGGGTACAATTCCAATCTTTGAAAAAGTACTTGGTTTCCAACGTAGCATTCACACGGCCAGTATCATTAACCGATACACCATTAACGGCAAATTCAACATTATTCTGTGTTTTGGTTTTCACATCCAATTTTACCAGGCCAAAATCTGCATAAATTGTAAAAAAAAAATTATTTAAAAAAATCGAAAAAGGGTATCGAAGCTATACTAACGATAATTTTTCGAGAAAATATCTCGTGCTTGTTTTCCAAGATCAGAATAACATGGTGGAGCCATTTTTTTTCTCTTTATGAATGAATTAATTAATTAATTATTGTCGATCGTTGATTCAAAAAATGTTTGAAAAGTTGTGATTGATTGATTTTCACACACAAACACACACAAATTGTTTTTCTTTTGGAACAAACTGGATAGAAAATAAAAAAAAAAATTTTGGCCAACAAAAATGAAATATAAATGTGATGATACGAAGTGAATATGATGTGTTTGTGAAAGTGAGAGAGAGAGAGATGGAGATGGAGAAAAGTTCTTTTACAAAGTTCTATCGGTTTTTGTATGTGTGTGTAGCATAACCAGATTTTCATCCTCCTCATTCAATTCTCCTTATACACATCCAAAGTGTCCTTTTCAATGTTAGCAAAAAATTTCAATACACACACACACACTATTGTGAGGGAGGGAAAGATTTTTTTTCAATTATCACACCACCGATACATTGCTGCTGCCCTCTACTGGTATCGTGTACTTGTATTGTAATCTAAATTTTTTTTTTTTCTTTCATTTGATTGTAGAGTGTTAATTCCATGTCACAAACAAAAAAAAAAAAATCAAACACAAAATCATCATCATTGTTGAAAAGATTTTATGACGATGATAATCATAATTTTGTTTTCATTTATTTATTATTAATAATAAAGAGATAGATGACGTTGATTTTTTTTTCTATAAATTTCGGATATAAAATGATGTGATGAACGAATTCTCACCTATAGCATGACAAATTATAAAATTTCGAATCATTTAGATTTTAACCTATCGATTATATCGATTAATTCAATGCGAAATGATCTTATCTGTTCATTGGTTATAATTGTTGTGATTGATCGTTGATCATTATTTAGATATTTTTGACAAATAGCATTAGAATTACATATTAAATGTATACCACAATTATAGCCATCTTCTTGTGGATGACATTGTTTAAAATGAATATCCGGATCACAGGATAATAATTGTGATAATTTAGAACCAATTATCTTTATGTTGATCATCATTTCTTTATGTTGTTCTTGATTGGCTGAATCATAATATTCCAAACGAGATTGATCATCACCATCATCATTAATGAATACAAGTAATGACCAATGTGAACCACCATAATCATATGATAAATTATCATTCATTGGTATTAATATTAATTTTCGTTGTTGAATTTCTAATGGCTGAAGAATGGCTTGAATCTCATCCATTGAATCAGTCATTTTGATTAATTGTGTTAATGATGGACTTAGACATAGTAGTTGATTTGAATATTCTTTAAAAAGATTATGTGTAAGATATTCATACCAGAATTCAATCAAACTATCATTGATCCATTGTCGTGATTGTAATATTCGATAATCTGATTGCCGGATAATAGCATCATGGTAGCTAAGAACAATTTGCCAATCATCATCACACATTTTTTTATTTACAGCCATTATTGTAATCCAAGATATTTATTCAATGATGAATGACACCAATCATCTTCTTTAAGATTTTCAGCAACTTTGCGTAATGATTCCAATTGTTTGAATATATCTACAATTTACAGTAAAAAAAATTAAAATAAAAGGGAAAAAATTATTAATCAAACCTTTCGATTTTTTATTCGAATCCAATTCCGGAAACGATTGATTATCCTTTAAAGCTTTAGGAAAATTAAATTCTATAATATAATAATACAAAAACAGAAAGACTAATGATTTTGATGGTGGTAATAAAAATGATATAATTTACCTTCTTTCTTGCTACTATTATGATTATTATTTGAATGATGATTAACACTTGATGATGAATCGTCCATCAAAAATAATGAAATTTTGTTTGTATTTTTTTTAGAGAAAAAAAAATTCTAGCAATCAAATTGATTCGAATATAAATCTCACATGTGTGTTTGTTGATTCAAATAGATTGATCGATACTCATTTTCGGCATACACATGCGCATTTATAATGAATGATGACGACTAAAAAAAAAGTGAAAATCAATGATCAATTTTTTTTCCAATTTAATAATTTTATATATAATTCTTGGATTCAAGAACAATTTGTCGATTTAAATCAATTATAATTCAACATTCCTATATTTAATAACAATCTTCAATTCGATTTTTGTTCAAGCAATCAATCAATCAATTATTATGAAACGATTATTACATTGGGGACCATTAATAGCATTGGCAATTATTAAATGTATTTCATTGACAACATTATATTTTACCGGTTATTGGTTCACTTTTCATCATAATGGTTGGCTAGCACTTATCAATTATATCTGCTATTATTGTCTATTAGCGGTGACATTATATAATTTTCTTTGTGCCATCATTATTGGTCCTGATTATGTACCAAAAGGATGGCGTCCTGAATGTCGTGATGATGAACAATATCTACAATATTGTTATCAATGTGATGGCTATAAAGCACCACGTAGTCATCATTGTTCCAAATGTAAACGTTGTATATTGAAAATGGATCATCATTGTCCATGGATCAATAATTGTTGTGGTTATCGTAATCAAAAATTTTTCTTTAATTTTCTTCTTGCCGCTGTTATTGGTTCAATGCAATCGGCTATTTTGTTATCGATTACATTATATCGAGCTTTAACATTCATACCAAATAGTAGTGGTCAACGATATATTCATTTAACAATATGGAGTGCATTTTTAATATTGATCTCAATTGGTATGGCAATCGGTGTTGTATTTGCTGTTGGATTTTTACTCTATCTTCAGGTATGTCTTGCATATTTGATTTTCTTTTCTTTCCTTTAATTTGAATTTGATTCATGATTCAGGCAAGGATAATCATTTATAATTGTACCAGTATTGAAGATTGGATTATAAAAAAGCTGAAAATCGTAAACGATCCGAACCGTTTATATTTCCATATAATTTAGGTGTATGGCAAAATATTCGCCAGGTATTATGGCAACCATTATCCAATGGTATACGATGGCCAGTAAGAAATGGTTGTGATCAATATACATTGACTGTAAGTATTGATTTGAAATTCAAGAATTCAGAACATTTTATAATCCAATTTCATTTTTGTTTTTTTTTTTGCAACAGTATGAACAATTACAGCAGAAAAAAGATAAAATTGATAATGCATCATTATATCGTATAATACGGCCATATAATGGTCGATTTTTTCCATTATTTTCACAAGGATTTAAAGTATGCATTACATTTCCAATTAATGATGATCCACGTCTTGTGATTGAATCTGGTGATGAAATTCTTGTTACACATTCCCATAAAAATTGGTTCTATGGACAGAAATTGACAAAAAATGAAAAAATTCATCCAAAAGGATGGTTTCCATGTCAATGTGCTGTATTAATGGTACGACCTACATTAATGTATTATACAAATAATAATGATTCTGGTGATCAAAATCATCATTATTCTTCCGGTGATGATGGTCGTCGTGGTGATGATGTTAATAATTTTACAATATCAAATGGCAATGATTCACATAGTAAAAAAGATAAATGAATTTATTATATTCGAATTTTTTTTTCTTTGACATATTTTATATACTAATTATTTATATAAATAATAAATTTATTAAAAATCATCATTCAAGTGATAATTTTAAAAATTTTTCTACCCATATAAATGTTCATCATTGCTATGAACATGGCAAATATGCTTCTAAACAATTGTGATTGTGGTATGAAATTTTTCATTATGGCTGTAAATAAAAATGAACTTAAATTAAACATCAATGATCCATAAATTGAAATGATAATGTGATCATGACATTGTTGAATATGTTTTTGACGATTTATATAATAACCGATTCCAATGTGTGATGTAAGTAATAAAAGATTCAATGATCGATTACCAATCGATGGTATTAGGCTTAAGAATCAAATCAAAAAAGAGAAAAAAATTAGCTCAATCAATTGGATTTGAAGATTAGAATTACTACTACTACTACCTTGATAAACCGCCATTCAATGACATATGTAGATTATATGTACAATAACAAATTGAACCAATTAATGGTAGACGATTATTTTTATTATTATAAATTGATTGAAAATTTTTCCATTCAATCGATGATAAATTGAATTTATTGAAATCCATAATTTACCACCACATCATCATCATGTGGAATATAGAATCAAAACAAGTTCGAATTTCAACCATTCAAGCCAATAGATGGCAATCAACGATATCGAGAATACCATGCATGCATGCAATTTTTTTTTTCTTCATCGAATGAGTGCCAATGGACTTTTTATTATTTTTTTTTACTCTCAACAAAACCAAACAGCTGTCTGAATTTTTTGTTTTTTTTTTTTGCTTTTTGATTCACGAATTTTTTCTGTTTTTTTTTGTTGTTGTTGTTTTGTCATCGGAAAAAACCAACGGACGAATTTTTTTTTTTTTTTTGTCAACTTTTCTCAAATTCTTGTGATCCCTGTTTTGTAATGTTGTTTTATGTTCATTTGTGTATATTATATGATTGATTCAAAGAAATTTTCAAAAATTTTGTCATCATTTTAATGATTCATGTGATATAAGAAAAACGAGATATTCGAACAAATGAAATGGAATGAATTGGCATAGATTTTTCTGGGATTTTTCTCCCATCGAAACAAAAACGAATCGATAAAAAGACAACTTAGTGATAACGCAAGAGAAAACAATCGAAGAAGAACAAAAAAAAATGACTGCCGAAGAAAGTTTCAATTATCTATATGTAACATTACCAGCACAGGTATCCGGTTCCAACCTGGAAATGATCAACATATTGACACCAATATTAAATGTTGATGATAATGGTAAAAATCATCATCATCATCAAAATGAAAATTCAAATAATGGCCTCACTACTGCTAATCATCATCGATTATCATCAAATGATATCGTACATAATGATCATCATCATCATTCGATTACCTTTGAAACAATCGATATAAAATCTGAAAATGGAATACTAACCATAAATACTGATGAAAGTCAAACATCACCATCCGATGTGGCCATTAGCATTGATCCTGATTTAGATCTAAAACGTTATGAACGATTACAGAAAGATATTATGCGAAAAAAGATGGCACGTATGCGTGAAACTGAACAACAACGATTACAACGGCTACAAAAAGATCGTGAACGTAAAAAACTTTCTCGTCAAAATGAAACCTATGAACAACGACAACGACGTTTGGAAAAGGACCGCATCCGGATACAACAACGTCGTGCATTAGAAAGTGATGAAGAACGAAAACGTCGATTGGAAAAGAATCGTCTTAGTAAACGTAATGCTCGTATCAAAGAAAATCCACGATACAATTCCTAATTGATTGATTATTTTCATTATATACATGATCCCACCATTTATATATCAACAGGAACGATTCGAATGGAAACCTAGCCGAAATAAAAAACCGAAAAAAAATGAAAATACAAATTCACATTATGTGTAACCATGTGTAAATATAACAAAATCAAACGATGATGATAATATGATGGCTGAATTGATTTAATCGATTCATTCATATTTTTCAAATGAATTCTGATTTATATATTTTATTTAAATAATAATAAAAAACGTTTTTTTTTGCAAACAAAAAAAAAAGAAGAAAATCTGTTGGCACTACGTAGTTGTGGATGGTTGTGGTAATGATTCTTTAAAAAAATTTGCCTTTGCCCTTGCAATCTGTTCTTTGAGTGCGGTCACTGAATTTGCATAATTTAATTCTGGTGGATATAATAACCGATTGTTGTTGTTGTTGTTATTGTTGTTGCTGATGTTATTATTATGAAAAATTTGAACATTCACTGGATTTGGATTTATATTCTGTGATGAATGTTTTGGTGCATGATCAAAATCAAATTGACTATAGGTACCGTTGGTAAATATGGCGCCAGCAACTAATTGTTGCTGTTGTTGTTGTTGCCTATGGCCCATCATTGATGATTGTCTATAAGAATCATCGGTAATCTGATGGCAATTAATTTGTCGATGACCGCTATTTTCTGCAGTAGCTGTCATCGATGATGATGTTTCTATTTCAATCTTTACACTAACTGAATTATTAACGAAAATATTTCCATTTGTTGATACGGGTGAAGAATGTTGATTTTGATATTGATGGTTATCATATCTCGATATACGATTATTGTCATTTGAATTGACCGTCATCAAACTGGATGTTGTATCTTGTGAACTTGTTGCCAGTTTATTACTGCTAACACCGGTTGTTGATTCATCATCAACATCTGAATTATGGTCATTAATCTGGATTGGATGTTTTGCTGTCCAATGATCGTGGTTGTGGTTGTCATCATCATCATCATTGTCTAAATTAAATAAATCTAAACATTTGTCATCGTTATTACCATCATTCAAATATAGTATCCTGTTTGTCAGAATCAGGTTGCCATTATTATTATTTAATCGATGATCAATAATGTCATGTTGACCTGATTTGTTGTTAGCCATAATAATACCGGGGTAAACTGTTTGTACATGTTCGGCTGATGATGGTGTATGACAAAAACTACCGTTATCAATGTTATTTTGACCATCACCATCGATATAATAATCGATCAAACTATTACGATGATGATTTTTATGATGATGATGACGAATTGATGAAGTACTTCGATGTGATTGTTTTCGATGGTTATGATTATTATGGCCTTTACAATCACCGGTATTGACATTCGAATGGCAACATCTATGGCATTCATTCATTGATGAATGTTGATGATGATGATAATGATGTTTCGAGATATGTCGAGATTTTTTATCTCGTGTTAATCTTGATTCCATCTGATTACCAGTACAATAACAACAATGACAACATGAAGAACATTTACCATTTACATGATGATTTCGTGTGGGAGGTAATGATGATGATAAACATCGATTTTTCGCATAACACACCCCTTGATGATGATCCATCTGTTGTTGCACTTGTTGTTGTTGTTGTTGTGGATGATGAAGACGATCTTTTGACAAACGTTTTGCTCGTGAAAGTGCATGCCTTCCAGATTGACGCATTACAACTGTTATTATTTCTTCCGGACCTGATTTCACTGTTTGTGTAGATTGTGTTGAGAATTGTTTTCGTTTAGCAGTAGTAGTTTTATTATTTTGTTGTCCATGATGATCGTAATGATTATATTGATGTTGATGTTGCTGTTGCTGATACTGATGATGATGATTATCATCATAAAATATAATGCCATTATCATCATTAGTATTAATCATCAAATGATGATGATCATCATTAAGGAAATTTTCTTCCGGAAATTGAGATCCAAAATCGTTACATTTTACTTGCTCTGAATGTAATGGAATTGTCATCGATGATGAAGGTGATGTAGAAGATGATTGTAATCTTGATGAAGAAGATTGTGGTGGTTGTGATGGACGTCCTTTTGAATTCAATTTAAACAATTTACCTAAAAGTGATTGTCCTGTAAAATAAAAAATAAAATAATTTAATTTAATTGAATTTTATTTTCGAAAATAAAATTGAAAATTTTATTGGAAAAAATGATGATGATGATGATGATGACACATACTTTTAAGCATCAAATCGGTTGGTGAGCAAACAAATTTCGTTCGTTCTTTATCATTCATATCATCATCACCATTATTATCTTGATTGGTCATCATTGTTGTTGTTGTTTTATAATTCAATTTAAATGATTTACTTCGTCGAAATGGTTGTTTCGTTTTTGAATAATGATTACCGCAGTTGCTATTATTATTAGTATTATTATCGTTTGATGATGAATTTCTACGTTGAAGTAATTGTAATTTTTTATTCGTTGCAATACAATCGGAAAAATCATCATCTGTTGTTGTTGTTGATTGTGATTGTGATTGTTGTTGTTGTTTTTCAGAATTATTGAAATTTCGAACATTATTCGATTCGATTTCATTTGAACATCCAACAGTAGCGGCAACATCATCAACATCATCATCATCATCACCATCACCGTCTTCCGTATGATATGTATGTTTACTTGTTGGTGTTCTATCCGATAACGAGAGGCTTTCAAATTCATCCATGATACCCCATGGTAGTACAAAATTTGATGATACAGTATATGTTTGATGATAACTATCATAATTTAATTTATTCTCAGCAGTCATTGCCAACAATGTACTGCGAATAATATCATCGGCAGGCAATTCAACACTAGGAAATTCTGAACACAAACGTTTTAATATCTGATCATAAGTGGCTGCCAAATGTCCATTTGTTGTTGTACCTAATTCATCAATACATCGATATAATGCTTCAGCTAATGGCGTAAAATGTGATTGGCAAATAGTGTTCGCTTCCAATATGGTCGTATATCCTTATTTGAACATTTAAATGATGAAAAAAAAACAAAAAAAAAACCGGACAGGAAAAAAAAACATTTGATTAGAAAAAAAAACGAACAGGAAGACAGGTGAATGCTCTAAATAATAATAATAATGATAAAATAATTAAAAAAAAAATTTGATTTTCATGTCCACAATGCTTCAAACGTTGAACGAGACAAAAAAACAAAATGATAATTTCAAGCATCCATTAAAAAGATTTTGTTTTTTGTTTTTTGTAGTTTTTTTTGGCGAACCAAATTTCCATCATTTCCGACACGTCATTTATTGACAGGGATTATTCGAACGAATTTTGCATTTTTTGAATCGTCCATCTCGAATCATTCGATAGTTGGCCTAAAATAAATGTTTGTTACCTGTTGTTTTTTTTTTGTTTGTGATGCTGTCAACGAAATCATCGATTTGATTCTCAAAAAAAATCAATGCAAAAAAAATTCAAATTCAAATTCAATTCATTATTGTTGACCACAATCACCGACAACCGATATGGTAAGTGTATTTTTGTGTGTGTTGTGTGTGTGCATAAATTAAAGATTTACATAAATTTAAAATTGTTGTTTCACTGATTTTATAATAATAATTTGAATTTATCCAGATCTGGATTTTATTCATTCATTCATTTTTATTGTATGACCATTCTTATCATTCATTTATCATCATCATCATCATAATCATCATCAAAAAAAAAACCACATGAACATGGTGCTTTGTTTTCATTTTTAGCCAAAAAAAAAAAAAAAAAAACGAAGCCATGAAAATGAATGAACAACAACAACAAACACAACCACTTGTTGTTGTTGTTGTTGTTGTCGTCGTCGTCGTCGTCGTTGACCGATGATGCTAAAATTACAATTTACGTTTTTTTTTTGTTTTTGTTTTTTCACTTTGCATTACCATTTCATATATATAAATTCGTCGGATTCAAAATGTTTGTGTGTGTGTGTGTGTGAGTGTGCAATGGTAAAATTGTTCATTTGAATCTTTTGCCAATGTTTTTTTTTTCATTTTGCTGGTTGGTTGGAAGATGTCTATCGATAAAATGTATGTATGTTTGAGTATGAGTGGTATTTGGTGAGGATGTAGAAACTTTTTTTTTCTTCTTTCTATTTTTTTCCTATACGACCACATTTACACGACGGCGGCGGCAACTATGATGATGATGATGATGATGATGATAAATGATTCATAGTGACCGACAACGAAATGAAGAAATGGCTAGGAAAAAAAATCTTCAAATTGGAAAAAAAGGTAACAACTAAAAATAAAAATTTATTAAACTCTAATTATATAATAGTGAATTTATGTGAAAAGAAAATTTCAACAACAACATCAACAACAACAACAACAACAACAATCACATTGATAGAGAGTTGACCAACGTTTTTTGTTTGTTTGTCTAGCTTTTAAAAATGTTTAAAAAATTTACCGAAATGATTGAAAAACAGCAACAACAACAACAACTTTCAACATCTTATATGTGGCAACAACGATCAATGATAATCCATGAAGAAGAAGAAGAAGAAGAAGAAAAAAGAAACTAGACAGCTAAATCAGAATAAAGATCCGTTAAAAGTAAATGGATAAACGAATTTTATGTATGATTGTTTTGTTCAACCAGAAGAAAAAAAAAGAAAACAACAAGATGAATGAATAATAATAATATTATAACAGTAAAAAAAAAATTCGGCAAATGGGTTACTTGCTTATCATCGGATTGGATTGGAATTGGTATAGATTTGAATGTGACAGATTTATAATTCTTCTTTTTATCTTTTTAATCTTTTGACAAAGCAAAGCAAAGCAACGAAAATATTTATGACCATCAATCAAACACACACACACACACACACATATATTGAGAACATTGATTGGATTTTTTCGTTTTTTTTTCGTAAACAACAACTTTTTTTTTTACTTTTCCCTCCCAAATTTTTGTCGGTCAATCACAGATCATAGAAATCATAAAATTTATCATCATCGTCAGATGTGTATATTCGAAAATGATCGTGTCAAATATTTTTTTTTTTTTTTAACCCATTTGTAATGGCAAAGACAATCATTCGAAAATCCATCACCATCATTATCAAGAGAAATTGATCGTCGATAATTTGTCCAATTGCCACACTTTTGATCAAAGGTGTCTTGTGTGAGTGTGTGTGTCTACATCATCATTTGGGCAATTATCGATTTTGATAACATCGAATATTACAAAAAGGCGTCGAGCCGTGGTTATGTTATATACTATCATCATCATCATCATCATTCGGAAGAAGATATATGGGTATAGATAATATGGCCTTTGGCTATTTCAACACAAATTGTCCATTAAAAAAAAAAAAATTTTTTTTTTCAAATTCAACTGAAAATGGATTCAAATTTGAATTTCATTCTATTTTTTGACTTATCGATCATATCATCACCGATCTTCTATCCAATACCACAACAGTAACATCTTGACATTTGACCAAGTTTTTCTTCTTTTTTTTCTTGTTCTTGTTCTGATGATAATTCACATTGATCTCAATATAATATTTGATTGGGATTGATGCCGTGACATCAAATCCTAAATAACCGAATGAACCGGTCATTATTATTATTATTGTTGTTGTTGTTGTTGTTATTGCTTTTGAGAATGATTGTCAACATTATTAACAACATGTATTAGCCATGCATCATGTTCAGTAATATTATTATTATTGAAAACAGGATAGAAAATTGTATTGCTTCGTACATGGATGATTAGTTCAGCCATTCAGATACATATATAGACACACACACACATAAATATCGTTCAATTTCATTAGTCTGTTTTTTTTTACCAAATATATCAAGTTGCGGCTAGCCTTAGGCTTAGCAGCTTGTCTTTTTTCATTTCATTTCACATTTTTTTTGTTTTGTTTCGAGACTGTCGATTTTGATATGGTCAAGAAAAAAAAATGAAATAGTAAAATTTCATCCAACAACAGTAACAACAACAACAACAACAACATCATCCTCATCATCATCGTTATTAGCCGAAACTGAAAGAAAAAAAAATTATTATTGAAAATTTCCTTTCTATCGGAAGCAGAAATTTGATATCCAATCCAATCCAATCAATATCTATCCGACAAGCCATTGTATTGGATTAGATCACATCGATACACGAAAAAAAATTTTCATATCTCAAGAAAAAAAAAGAACAATTCTTCCATAGACAAATGTACTACACGCACGAACATGAAAGATTTGAAAATTTTTTGCAAGGAAGTATTGAAAAAAAAATTTTTCTTTCTTTTTTTCAATGTAAAAATCCAATCAAATTTTAAACTGAAAAAAATGTTAATTTGTCGTTTCAAGATACTTGGTAAAAATATTTTGATCATGCAATGGGATTTTTTTTCCCTTTTTTGTTGACCACTTGATTCTCGGATGACGAAAGATGATGATGATGAAAATGTAGATCAGCAGCAGCAGCAACAGCCGTGCTCTATATAGACATTTTATTTTAATATTCACACTTGATTTTTTTCCCTTGTTTTTTTTTCGTGTGTGTGCGATTGTGATTAACCGATTTAATTACATTGCATAAATCTCCAAGCCTACAATCTTTTTATCATTCGTGTGTCTATGTGTGTGTGTTTACGATTAATTTATGTAAGAAAGCAAAAAAAAAAGTTTGATTTCTTTGCATAATAAACATAAAAAAAAAAATCTTAATGTTTATGATGATGATGATGATGATGTCATCAAACGAATTGTGAAGGAATCTCGTTCAATCAGGCTGGCTGCTGGTTTTTTTTCTTTTATCTCTCTTTCTTGTGATTTTTTTTTACTTCGTCATTACACTAAATTCAGAATGAATTATTATATTTTTAGTCAATCCGTATAAAAAAAACATCCTGTTTATGGATGTGAAAAAAAACCGGGCCAAAGTTGAATAAGAATTTGCTTTTTTTTCTTTGTTTCTCTCTCTCTCACTTGTTTTTTTTCGTGTTTGTTTGTTTCATTTTAATACTTGACTT
The DNA here is from genome assembly GCF_024713945.1 of Dermatophagoides farinae. Taxonomy (NCBI): domain Eukaryota; kingdom Metazoa; phylum Arthropoda; class Arachnida; order Sarcoptiformes; family Pyroglyphidae; genus Dermatophagoides; species Dermatophagoides farinae. The sequence goes on along the minus strand of NC_134683.1, from coordinate 3,563,837 downwards.
TCTATAGATAAAAATATAAAACTTTTGATGATAATAATTATTGGTGATTTACATACCAACAAAATTTATTATATAACCAGCCGGTGATTTAAGTATACGTTTTGACCATAATGAACACAATGTTTCCAATGTTTCTGATGTTTGTCCAATTATCAATAATGTTGATGGATAAAGAAATCCGGCCATTGATAAACGTTGAAAACAATTAGCAACGATTGTTGATGAATGATGATTATTTTTCGAATTTATTCGTATAAATTCATTGAATAATTCCATTGGTTTTTGGCACTCTTGTTGCTGTTGCTGCTGCTGTTGTTGTTGATCATTGTTATTTGTCGATGATGTTGTTATCGATGTTAACGATACTTTATCTACAATCGATAATGGACTATTATTACTTTGTCGTCGATTTAATGATGTTGGTGATGTAGATATAGCCGATATTGGTGATGATGATGAATTATTATGGCTACATTTTTTTATCATCAAACCAATGGCTAAACAATCTTGTGAAATTAATTTTAAATTTCTTTGTTTAATAATCATTGAATTCATGTCACCGTTGTTGTTGTTGTTGTTGTTGTTGATGTTCATCATCATCATTTTAAATTGTAGTAATAATGACAATAAATTTATTATTGATTGATCATTGAATTGAAAAAAAATTGATCGAAAATCAAATTATTCGCTGTATCATCATTGATGAATAGATCACATGAGAACTAGATCGATGAAAAAAAAATTCAATCTGATTGAATATGATCATATGGTAATTGATGATGATGATGATGATGATGATACAGCATAAATGAATCCAACATACACACCATTCACTTGTTGATGGCCGATTTTCAATGTGCGAAATTGAATTTACCAAAAAATCATTATTAACAATCATGGAACACACCAGTTTTTTGTTGGTTTTTTTTTGTTTGATGACCTAACTCTTGATTCAATTCGATTCAAATGTTGTTTTTATTGTTGTTGTTGAATGTTTGACGACGAAAGTTTTTTTTTTCATTTCTGGCTAACACCAACGCCAAGCCCATTCATATATACATACACACCACATATGAATTGAATTGAATCCAATCGGGTTGCTCTTTTTCTTTTCTCTCTTTCTCTTTTAATATGTGGCTCTTTTTTTCATTTTGTTTTTTTTTGTTATTACATCCATCATTGAATCATCATTCGACTTTTGCCCTCATCAAACATCTTTCTATGATGATGATGATGATGATGATGATGATATTCATAGTCATTCTTGAATTTTTTTTTCATCTCTTTTTATTGGCCATCAGGAGATAAAGAGAGAGGATGGATGGATGGATGGATGGATAGAAAGATCGAAATGAATATTTAGAATGGATCAACATATAAGCCATTCATATCCACAATTTTATTAAACCGGTGAAATGATTTTATACACACACATCATATGATAGTATTGTAGTAATGGATGGATATTAAAAGAGAGCAACACACACGGTTTCAATCATTGATGATGATGATGATGATCATTTCGTTCGGGTGGTAGAAGAAAAAAAAAGCGGGAATCATTTTGAACATTGCCCAAGTTAAGCCAACATTTTTTTTTTTGATTGCATTGATGACCATAGTTTAATAAACTTTCTCTCAATTCATAATCAACCGATTTATTTTATTATTATTATTATTTGCTTGATGATTTAGAATGAATCGAGCAACAACAACAACAACAACAAAAAAAGTGGTTAGGGGTTAAGTGATTGAGATAACAGAATTCTTTCATCAACCACGATCCATTGTTAATGATGATGACCTTTGTGTTATGATATTCATTCATTCATTGTGAAAAAAAAGGTTTTTGATCATCAACATCATGGTCAACAACAACAACAAAAATAATTCGATTCGAACGTTGCGCTAAGCAGATGTTCGAATCAAGTTGATGAACAAAATGGTTCGAAATAGTCTCCTTTTTTTTGCTTTCTTTTATGATTATGATCTCATGATGATGATGATGATCATTGAGATTCAATGATGATGATGATGATGTTTGAAGACAAAACATTGAACAACAGGTGCGAAAATTGTTTCGTAACAAAACAAAAACAAAAAATTTTTGAACTTGGCATTTCATACTTTTTTTGTTTTGTTTATTATTATCATTATATCGTTGTTGATGATAATAGGGCCATGATGATGTCTTTGTCGAATTTTTATCATCATCATCATCATCAATTTTTTTTTGTTGACCAGTTTGTTTTGAAAATCTATATACACAGTGACAAAACAACAACAACAAGTGTTCCTATATAGTTTCGATTGATCGATCGATTGATTTTTTTTTATTATTCATTTATTTATCTGATTCAATTTTGATTGATTAGTTTTCTCTCAATCGTTAATTATATTGATTAAATATTAGAATTGAAATGTTTTCATTTTTCCAATTCATTTGTTGTTGTTGTTGTTGTTGTTTTGATTCAATGTTTTCATGATGATGATGAGTAGGGAAGGGAAAAGAGGGTTAAATATGGTTGTCATGTGATGATGATAATAATAATAATGATGATGATAATGTTGTTTGTTCGATCTTTTTGAATGTTTTTTTTTTGCTTTCCAAAAAAAAATGATGATGAAATGTACATGTGATGATGATGATTTGATTTTAAGTTATGGACAATGTCCGATTGTTTTTTTCTGTTTTTTGTTTTGTTTGTTCGAATGATTGACAGTTAATGTTTTTGTTGTTGTTGTTGTTGTTGTTGTGTTTTATATTTTATTTCATCTAAAACCTTGCACTATTTTGTAATTGACGTCCAAAACTAAAAAATTGATTATATGTTTGCCGATGATTACGATATTTACCCCATGCACCAAACGGTACTACCAATGCTGTTGCATTATCATCACAAGAACAATGTAATGCTTGATCAGTTAAAAATTTGGCTGCTTCATTTGGTTTTTCACAACTTTTCACTGCATTTACAATTTCACGATCATTCATTACATCGGTAATACCATCTGTTGTTAATACAACGAATGAATCTCGGCCATGTTTTATCTATTTATCCAAAAAAAAAAAAAAATCCAATGATCAGCTATCAATCAATCAATCGATCAAAAAAAAGAGACTTACCTCATATGTTCTAGTATCGGGCAAAGCAATCACACCATATGGTTTAAGATCTAAATCACCGATACTACGTGTCATTGCTAATCGACCATTGATTAATCCACGACCAAGGCTATCATATTTGATAAAACCATTTGAATTGGTTATTCTATCCTGTTTTTTGTTTTGACGATACAATCGATTATTTTATATTCTAATATCGATTATTTATATTATTCGAATTTACTTACTTTTTCTGCTTTAAAATTAGCTGTATGATCATTTGTTAATTTAATACATTGTCCATCACGACAAAGAAACATTCGACTATCACCAACATATGCAACAACTAATTTTGTACTATTATGCAATAAACAAACAGTAGCTGTTGTACCGGAAGTACTACGTTCATTACCACCATTCATTGTATATGTAAGATAACGTGCAAATGAATTATTCACCTCAGTGAATGCATTTTGTAAAACAATTTCCAGATTTTTTTCACCACGTTCAAGCCAATATTTAACATGTTCAGGTAAATGTTCATTACAGAAACGTGCACAAGTATCACCACCATGACCATCAAATATGGCAAAATACATCATATCGGGTTTGATTTCCATGGCACTAATTTTTTTTTCATTCATTCATTCAATCATCATGACAAATCGAATAGAATAGAATTGAAATTATAATCGATACAAATCAGGTCAATGGTTGTGGAAACACTAATCATCATCATCAGTTTTATACTTACTGGCAATAATCTTCATTTTGCATTCTTCTACCAATGACACTTGCATGGCCAATATTATCAACACTAATTTTTGGAATTGGTTTACCATGTTTGATACTTTGTTGTAATAATAATGTAAAATCAATACGATTATCCCATGTACCGAGTGTATCAAAATTAACATGACGTTGTTGTGAACCTTTATTCTCTGGATCGGATAACATACGGGCAAGATAACGACGAGATAATGTGATCGTCGTCGTCGTCGTTGTTGTTGTTGTTGTCGATTTCTCACCACCCATCAACTTCATAGAAAGGTTGGTAAATATCGTACGGCTAGTGATTAATTTTCGCATTATTCTTCTTTTTTTTTCTCTCAAATTAATTCAACGAAAACGAAGAAGAGAAGTGAAGAAGACAAATGAAAATGAAAAGCAAAAGCCAAAAAAAAAAAAAAATAAAAATAACAATTCGAATGTCAACCACAATGAATGAATCACAAACACAAATGAATTGAAAAAATGACAAGCTGGTAATCTTAAAAAGTAAAATTTTTTTTTCTTCTGTGAAAACAAAAACGAAAAATATCGAGATATGATGATGACGGTGATGGTGATCACATCATCATCATTCGTGCCGATGAGCAAATAAACTTGATCATCATCATCATCAGTATCATCATGCCATATACACTAGATATGATTTTATACTAAAGTTATGATGAAATCTAAGCCATCGATTGCCATCATACACACGAAGAAAAAAAAAGTCAAGAAGATGTAAATGATGATGATGAAGAAGAAGAAAAAAAAATAACGATTGGGAAAACACTTGTTTATAAGTATGATGATGATGATTATGATGATGATGGTGTTGCCCCCTTTCTCTCCCTTTTCTCTTTCTTTCTTCCAGACACAATCATCAGGAAAATTAATCATCGATTCATCATTATCAAATAAGATTACGCCTTTTTATATATTTCAGAGCCAAAAAAAAAAAATTTTTGGATTCGAAAATTTACATCAACGTGTGTGTGTGTGTGTGTTTGTGTGAGAGTTTGAGAAACAATTTTGATTGTCAACAACAACAAAAACAACAAGTGTTGATCTTTGAATTTGAAAAAAAGATTTATCCTAATACATAACAGCAACAAATTTTTTTTTTCTGTACTTGTGACTATTGATGATTGTCGACAACGACGACTACGATGACGACGACGACTTTGATCATCGAATCATCATCATCATCATTAACATCAGTGATCAATGATCAAGGATGTCCACTTTTTTTCTGCTATTTGCCACTTCTATCTTCATTCATTCATTTTTATTTTTCTTTTTATTTAATAATTTCTGATCATCAACATGACTGCCAAAAAAACATTTGATCGTATGATATGGTTGTTGCTGTTGTCAACAACACAACCACAACAACAACAACAACAACAACCATCACCATGTAATTCGCACTAGGATTTTTTCTTTTATTTGCTCTTTGAATTTTTTTTTATTTATTTTATATCTATTCAATCGAATTTCTATTGATATTTGATGATCAATTGATATATTTTTTTTTGATGATTGATCGAATAATCGACAAACATTTTTATCATCATCATCATCATCATCATCGTATCAATGTAGCTTCATTGAATGTTACGATTGATTTTCTTCGAAATTCTTTCATATCAATTTTTGTATCATCATCATCATTAGACAGTTTAAATTTGATATTTGGTTCAGTATTTGATCTACTTATTGTTGCCACTAATGGTTTTTCGTTGTCATTTTTTATACGAAATGAATCCGTCGGTGGTTTCAATGATGATTTCCGTGGTTTCAATGATGATGAACATGATGGACAACGTAAATTTGCTGGAACATATCTGTTTCATGGAATATTTACATTTATTTAGGTTTTATTAATTAAAAAAAAAATTCAGCTCATTTTTTCATTTTTCATTTTCTTACCTGGAAAAATTTGGTACCGATAATGATCGACATTTTTGTCTTTGCTGTTGTCGTTGTAATTTATACTGTAAACCATATGATTTATTTCTTTTCATTACAATTAACAAAAATGTTAATGCTGAAAATAACAAAAGACAAACACTGGCCATTATCGTTATGATCATTGTACATTCATGTGATAGACCACCCCCACCACTATCGCCATCATTTTCCACTTCGTTTGTTGATGGAAAAGATTCTATGGCCACAGATAACGTTACATGATGATTGTCATTTTCGATTAAATATTGAATCGTTTCTACAGAACGGAAGTAGAAAAAAAAATTAGGGCTAAATCAAAAAAAAATTAAAGAGAAAAAAACAAATTTTTTTTTGCTGTCGTAATGAAATGTTGTTTTTTTTGTTCTATATCAATGATAATGATCATTCAATGAGATGAGCAAAATCCATATCCATATAGAAAATATATCTATCTATATTGATATATTGATTATGATTGATTGCAATCGACAATCAATCAATAATCATTGATGGATGAGAATGGTAACACTTGTTATTGGTGTTGTTGTTTGCTAATTCAATGAAAATCATTTTTTTTTTGTTCACATTTAGCTATGCTTGAGGTCAATGTTGTTGAATTGGGCTGATTTTTTTTTCTTTGGTTTTTGGTTTTATTTTTACCATTTAATTTGGATTTCCAATTTAAATTTTCAATGCTACTGTTGTTGTCAAAGATGATGATAAGTTGCTTCTGGTGTTTATTAAATGATGATGATTTTTCTAATACATTTACAGAATCAATATTTGTTGCTGCTGCTGCTGTTGTTGTTGTTGGTGATATCGATGGATAAATAAATCGTGACCATCGTTGGTCATTATTATTATCATTATTAATGGCCATTATTGATGGCCAATTTAAAATTAAAAAAATATAAATAAAAACCATAAAATAAATTGATTGGATGTTGATTGTCATCATCATGATGATGATCATTTTAGGATTAAATCACAAAAAACTTGTTGTTGTTAAAAACCATTGTCATGATCAATTCATTTTGATTAATACTATTGCTATTACACATGCACAAAAAATACATTGATTCAATTCGATCTGATCATCATCATCTTATATAAATTGAATGGGAAAAAAAACAAAATTAATTATCTGCTTCTGTTTGTTCTATGGCGCATATGGTTTTTTTGGCGTGTGTTTTCTTTTCTCACCATTCTATTTCTTTTGAAAATTGATTTTGATCCATTGATTAAATCTAATTGATGATAATAATGATGGTAAAGGGGCAACACGTCAAATGTAAAACAAAAAAGAATGAAAAGATGACGTTGATGATATAAATATCATAGTAACTAATGAGGATTATTATCAATGAATGAATAATAATACTGGTTGATGATAAATTTTATGATCCTGACCTGACATATGACGAAGGTTGATGATGATGATGATGATGATTATTGAAAAAAAAATAATCGACTAGGCACCACGACCCGAAATTCAAAATGAAAAAAAAACAAAAAACCAGAACTACTGGATAATATTCGAAAAATAATAAAATCCACTAAAATGCATTTTTTCACAACCAGATGGCTGTTCTGTGTGTGTATCCAAATACACACACACACATTTCATCTGAGTCACAATCCTGATCATCATCATCATCACTGCTGCAGTTACGGTCGTTGGTACCCTCTCTCTCTCTCTCACACACACAGTGTCCACTTTTTTATATTTGTGTTTTGTTTGTTTGATTGAATTGTGACAATGAATTGAAATCGGTTTCATCATCATCATCCATTCATTCATAGTCGTCATTATTTTAATTTACAAAATTTTTTTTTTTCAATTTTCAAAAGTGTTGCTCAATTCCTTTCCCCCCATACCAGTTTTTTTTTCTGTCATTGTAATTCCCATCCTTTTTTTTTGTTGTTGTTGATTGGTTAATCGATCAATTTCGATTGACGCCTATTGTTAAAGAGTGGGTGTGTGTGTGTGTGTGTGTTTTCATTTCGATCGAACATTGACCAATTTTTTAATGTTCGATTTTTTTTCCGGGTATGTTTTTTGAACAAATTTTTTTTTGTTCATCATCATCATAACCTGCTTATTTGTTTTCCATTTTCCAATTCACAACATTAACAAATGAGATAGATATAAACAGACAAAAAAATCCCAATTTTCCATTCCAATTATCTTATCTTATCACTTTTTTTTATCTTATCAAAATCAATGTTTATGATGATGATGTATACGACAATTATATATCGATTATAACTCAACAATAATAATAACATTTGTTTCAAATGTTTATCCGTAATTAAACAAATGAATTTATCTTTCTCTGATTTTTTTTTGTTTTTGTTGTTGTTCCTTTACAGATAAATCTCAAAAAAGCCCAGTTTCAGAATCGAATCATCGATAGGCAAAAAAAAACGCCTAGAAAACAAAAATTATTCCAAAATAATATCGAAACATTCCGAATCAATTCAACAACGGTCTTTCAACGATTAATCAAAAAAAAAAAAAAAAAAATTTCTTTTTGTGTTTGTTTTACGTTCCACGTTTGTCATCGATAATCCGTAGAAACTATATACCCAACATTCGATGTGATTTAATCTTAAAAACAATATATATGATGATGATCATCATGAAGAAGAAGGATAATTGAATTTCAATTTGATTCTACAAATTAAAAAGAAAAGCCACACACACACACTATTATAATATCTTTAGTTGTGTTGGCACAGTGGCTACTCAAGTTACAATTTTTTTTTTTGGTTGATAATTGTATTATTAATCAAAATAAATCAATCAACAAAATAACCAACGATGGCTGATTTAGGTATCGATGTCAATAAATTACCAACTGAAACAAGAACAAAATTGGCTGAATTAGAGCTTGAATTATCTGAAGGTAAGTCCTGTGACTATGTCTGTCTGTTTTTTTTTAAAAACATTCCATTCTTCTAAATCATAAATTCAAAAAAAGTATGAGGAAATTTTTTCTTCAAATTAACCATTTGATTGATGATTGATCAATCAAATTCGAATCGAACATTTGTACATCATTATTTCAATCCCCTCGTTTATTGTCTTCATATATATATAGGAAACGATATGGACAAAAAAAAGATGGACAAACTCTTTCACTTGTATAGTGTAATAATCAAAGTTATTTTCATTATGCATTCCACCACTTAGTAATTGAAATTTTCTATCATTTCATTTCATTTTTTTTCATTAAGCTGCTATTTTTATTGTTAATGTTGTATATGGTGTGTGTGGTGTATTATATTCATTTTATTAGCATTTATTCACTTCTTTGTTTCAAATGGGTGTGTGTGTGTATGCAGCATAGACAAATGGACAAATTTTCTTGGAAATTTGTGTGTTTGTATTCAACACTGTTTCTCTCTGTGTGTGTGTTTGTCATTAGATGTAGTTTTTTTTCTTGTTTATTAAATACAAACTAAACTGGATCTGTGTGTTGTTTGTGTTTGTCTATACATCCAGATGTAGATTTGATCCGATCCGATCCGATAATGTACTGTTATTTGTAAATTTACCATGTGTTTGTGTTGACCACCCATAAAGTATATATGTGTGTATGTTTTAATTATGAAATTCCCAAAATTTGTTTGTTTGTTTGAAACACATACACACATATGGTACCCATATGGATAATAATGCTGTGTTTTCTAGAAAGTTTTGTTTGTGAAGAGAAAAATTTGTCATTTGATGTTGTGTCTATCAATCGAACGTTTGATGTTGTGGTGTTTTTATTGTGGAACTATGGAAACGGAAATGAATTATTATTATTATTGTAATTATGATTATCATCGTAATGATAATAATGATGAACTAATAATGTGGAAATCAAAACATTCATCGAATGATTTCAATCAAAATATTGATAATCTAGATTATCTTGATGATGGTTTGTTACAATTTTTTTTTTCAAAGAATTTGCATTAAAATGATTTACAATTACAATATTTATTATTTTTTAGATTTGATTTTAATCATCATTTTTATTATTGTTTTTTTTGTATTAATAGGTGACATTACACAAAAAGGTTATGAAAAGAAACGTTTTCGATTGTTGGCACCATTTTTTAATCAACAACAACAAGCTCAACAACAGCTACAACAACAACAACAATCTGGTAAATTTTAATTTTGTGTAAATAAAATCATCATTGTTTTTATTATTAACAATAATTTAATTAAAGGAGCTGCTAGTCCATCAACACGTGCCAAACGACGTGCACATCGTCGTGTTACTCGCCATGAAAGCCGTTATCATTCAGGTGAGATTTTCTTTCATTTTCCCACATCAAATAAATGATTTTGTTCATTGTTAACCCATTTTTTCGTATTATCAATTTATCATGGAAAAAAATTTATAGAAATTCGACAAGAAGCTGTACAACAAGCTTTGGCCGCAATGCAAAACAAACCAAAACCATCTATGCCAATGCCATCAAAACGTACATCAGCCGTAATGGCTACTGGTCATCATCATCATCATCGGAATTATCCACAGATGCAACATTCACCGAATCGACGTCGTCCAATTGATTCACGACGACAACCACCACCACCAAGGACCGATTCATCAACCGATGATGATGATAGTATTCTGAATGAAAGTAGTAGTACAGCATCTGAAAGGGAAAAACGTGGCATTGGCCGTCATGGATCAAAATTTCGTGGACCATCATTTATGGCCATTGATCAATCATTACCAAATTCATCAGATACATCAACACATTCCTCACCTGCTCATGAACGATCTACAAGTCATCATCATCAACAACAACAACGATATTCTCATCATCAACAACAACCAGCTTTACTGCCACGTGTAATTGGTATGCACGAACATTCATCATCACCATCGACAAGAATCTGTATTGGAACACCAGATTCATCATCAAAACATAGCCGAAAATCACATATACAATCACAGCCGTTACCACCACCGCCAACAATGTTCAAAAATCCAAGTCCAACTAATATTATGGAACAGCAGCCAAAGCAACAACAACAACAACAATCATCATCATTGAATCAGGCATATAGACCACAATCACATCATCATCCAATAGGATCATCATCATCAGCTGGTGGTCATCGTATGAATGGATCACAATCACAGCAATCACATCTGCATTCAATACCACCGGCACCGGCTGAATATGCTAATGATGATGCAAGTAATAACAAAGTGGAAATACCACCCGAAAGACCAGAAAGGGTTAGCTCAAAAATATCTGATGTAAATCATTTGGCTGATATTCTACAGAATCTATCGCCAAGTGGAACATCAGCAATTAATCAGCTTCCTGGATTATTACCCGATGTAACCAATACAAATTCATCATCATTGATGATGATGTTGAATAATAACAACCAAATTGATGATAACCAAAGCTTCGGTATAATATTTTTATCTTGACCATTTTTTTTTTTTAGTTTGACTTTTTCTTATTCGAAATTCTTTTTTTATTTCTATAACTCACAGAGGATTATGAAATCGATTCGGGCACTTGTACAACCAAATGGAAAGTATCGACAAAAATTCAACAATTATTGAATACATTAAAACGGCCAAAACGACGTCCATTACCTGAATTTTATGTTGACGATGAAACGGATCTAGAAATAGCTGCCAATCAAGTTGATCCATCGGCACCTAAACCAGAAGGAAATACAATGTTACCATCAATTGGAGAACAATTAATGGTACCTCCGGGTCTACCTCGTACACTTGAAGCAGCATTGAATCGTTATGGTACATCTACAATGAAAGCACCGGCCATTACTGTACTGGATACGAATGGAAAAATATCACCTCCATTAACATATGGAAAATTATATAGTAGATCTCGTAAAATTGCTTATAATCTCCTGAACAAAATTGGACAAAAAGGTGAATTGAACATACGTACTGGTGATCGTGTGGCATTAGTGTTTCCGAATAATGATCCAATCGGATTTATATGTGCCTTTTATGGCTGTTTAACTGCCGGTGTTATACCGGTCGCTATTGAAGTACCATTAAGTCGTCGTGATGCCGGATCACAACAAATTGGTTTTCTATTGGGTAGTTGTAATGTAACATATGCATTAACATCGGAAGCTTGTTTCAAAGGTTTACCAAAAACAGCGACCGGTGAAATACATACGTTTAAAGGGTGGCCAAGAATTTCATGGCTAATAACCGATAATCTTACGAAACCACCGAAAGAATGGCAACCACCAACAAGAATATCAGAAGAATCATCTGCTTATATTGAATATACATCAGATAAAGATGGTGCCGTTAAAGGTGTCTGTATATCACGTAATGCAATGATTTCACATTGTCGTGCATTGACCGGTGCTTGTGGATATTCCGAAGGTGAAGTTATGGTGTGTGTTCTTGATTTTAAACGTGAAGTTGGCTTATGGCATGCCGTACAAGCTAGTATATTGAATGGAATGCATGTCATATTCATTCCATATGCATTGATGAAAATCAATCCAGCTATGTGGATGTTAATGATCACGAAATTTAAGGCATCACTTGCTATTTGTAAATCGCGTGATCTGCATTGGGGTCTATTGGCTAGTAAAGATCATAAAGATATTAATCTTAGCTCATTACGAATGCTATTGGTTGCCGATGGTGCCAATCCATGGTCGTTATCATCATGTGATCAATTTTTTTCCGTATTCCATAGCCGTGGATTACGAGTTGAAGCAATGTGTCCATGTGCTACATCACCCGAAGCAATGACAATCTCGATTCGAAGGTAGGTTTAGATATTTTTGCTAATTGATACTAAATTCTTTAAAATGATCTTTTCATTATTAATTAGACCTGGCCGTACTGGTGTTGGTGCTACCGGTCGTGGTGTATTATCAATGTCGGCATTAAGCTATGGTGTTATTCGTGTTGATAATGAAAATTCATTAACATCATTAACATTACAAGATTGTGGCCATGTATTGCCTGGAAGTATGTATTTTTTTTTATTTGTTATAATCTAGTCATCAATTATCATTTTATATAAATATAGCTATTGCAGCCGTTGTCAAAATGAATGGACTTCCACATTTATGTAAAACAGATGAAGTAGGTGAAATATGTCTAAGTACAACATCGGCCGGTAGTTGTTATCTGGGATTACAAGGCTTAACAAATAGTATATTCAAAATGCAGCCATTCAATTCGGATGGTCGTCCATTTAGTGAACAAACATTTGTTCGTACTGGTCTACTTGGATTTATGGGTCCAGGTGCATTGGTATTTGTTTGTGGTACACGTGATGGTGTAATGCAAGTTAGTGGACGAAAACATAATACTGATGATCTCATTGCCACTGTATTGGCTGTTGAACCAATGAAATTTGTCTATCGTGGTCGTATTGCAATATTTTCAATCAAAGTTCTACGTGATGAACGTATTTGTGTTGTTGCCGAACAACGTCCCGATTGTACGGAAGATGAAAGTTTTCAATGGATGAGTCGTGTAATACAAGCTGTGGATAGTATACATCAAGTTGGAATTTTTTGTCTAGCATTAGTGCCACCGAATTGTCTTCCAAAAACTCCTTTAGGTGGTATACACTTGTCTGAAGTTAAACGAAAATTTATCGAAGGTAGCCTACATCCAGTCAATGTATTAATGTGTCCACATACATGTGTGACGAATCTACCGAAACCACGTGAAGTACATAGTGAAATTGGACCAGCATCAGTTATGGTTGGCAATATTGTTCAAGGTGTACGATTAGCCGTAGCACAAGGTCGTGATATAATGGATGATGGTGATAATAGTAATGATCTAAGGAAACAGAATTTTATAACCGAAGTTTTAAAATCACGTTCAATGACTACACCAGATCATGTGTTATTTACATTGTTAAATTCAAAAAATATGGAAGTAGCAACATTATCCTGTTCACAATTATATAAAAGAGCAGAACGTATTGCTTGTCTATTGATGGAACGTGGTAAACCAAATACAGGTGATCATGTTGCTCTCATATATTCACCTGGGATCGATCTGATATGTGCATTCTATGGCTGTTTATTGGTCGGCGTTGTTCCTGTTACTATACGACCACCACATCCACAAAATCTTCAGACCACATTGCCAACTGTTCGAATGATAGCGAATGTATCAAAATCTTCATTAATATTATCAACGGGACCAGTAATAAAATTGCTGAAATCAAAAGAAGCAAATAATGTTGTTGAAATCAAATCCTGGCCACCAACATTGGATACAGATGATCTCCCTAAACGAAAATTGAATCAACCATATAAGGCGCCGACACCGGAAATGATTGCATATTTGGATTTTAGTGTCAGTACTACCGGAATGTTGGCCGGTATTAAAATTTCACATGCTGGTCTTACATCATTGTGTCGAAGTATGAAAATTGCCTGCGAATTATATGCATCACGTCATATTGCCCTTTGTTTGGATCCTTATTGTGGTCTTGGTTTCGTTCTATGGTGTATTAGCAGTGTTTACTCAGGTCATCATACAATCTTAATACCACCATCCGAAGTCGAATTGAATCCAGCCGTTTGGTTAACGGCTGTTAGCCAATTTAAAGTTCGAGATACATTCTGTTCATATGGTGTTATGGAATTATGTACCAAAGGTCTTGGATCTTCGATTCAACAACTCAAAGTAAGTTTTTGATTTCTTAAAATTATTTATTGATGATGGTTTAATTTTCTATTTTTATTAGCAACGTGGAATCAATCTAAGCTGTGTACGAACATGCGTTATTGTTGCCGAAGAACGACCTCGTGTTAGCCTCACTTCATCATTTACAAAATTATTTCATAGTCTTGGCCTTTCAGGTCGATCTGTATCGACATCATTTGGATGTCGTGCCAATATTGCCCTCTGTTTACAAGGTGCATCATCACCAGATCCAACCACTGTTTATGTTGATACTCGAGCTTTACGTAATGATCGTGTTACATTAGTTGAACGTGGTGCACCACATAGTGTATGTCTAATGGAATCGGGTAAATTATTACCTGGTGTTAAAGTGATTATTGCCAATCCTGATACAAAAGGACATTGTGGTGATTCGAATCTTGGAGAGGTAAGTTGAATTGTAATTTTAAGCAATATAGAATCCAACTGAAAAGAATCTTTTCAGATTTGGATACAATCACCACATAATTCGAGTGGATTTTTTGCCGTTTTCGGTGATGAAATGATGCACAATGAACATTTTAATGCACGATTGAGTACTGGTGATACCTCACAAACGTATGCACGTACTGGTTATCTAGGATTTTTACGACGAACAGAATCGGTACAAGCCGATGGAGGTTAGTAATCAAATTTGTATTCGATTATCATGATTAATCATTGTATTTTTGGCAGAATTACATGATGCCGTTTTTGTCGTTGGATCATTGGATGAGACTATTACATTACGCGGACTCCGTTATCATCCGATCGATATTGAAAATAGTGTAATGCGATCACATAAGAAAATTTCTGAATGGTAAGTGATCATTTTAATTGATTATTATTTTTAACACTAAATATTTGATTCAAATCAATTATTAGTGCCGTATTTACATGGTCAAATTTACTAGTCGTTGTAGTCGAATTAGATGGTAACGAAAATGAAGCCTTAGATTTGGTACCAATGGTCACGAATGTTATATTGGAAGAACATCATCTAATCGTAGGAGTTGTAGTAGTTGTCGATCCAGGTGTTGTGCCAATTAATTCTCGTGGTGAAAAACAACGAATGCATCTAAGAGATGGATTCTTAGCCGATCAATTGGATCCAATATATGTTGCATATAATATGTGATGATCATGATCAACACAAATACACACCGCGGACAGACATTCCTAATATTTTTACGATCATAAAATCGATTGACATCAAATCTTTAAACTTTCATCATTTTTTTCCACTACAAACTCAATAATGACAAAATTAGTTGAATTTTATTAAATTTTCTTTCGAAATAGTGAAAATACATTGAATATATATATACATTTACGACAGACACATTTCACATAGAAAAAAACTTGTCCAAACGCTAACCAGTGCCAGCCAGTGGCTGTATGTGGCTGTGTGTATGCCTAGCGTTAACATGCCATTACTGGCACATTAACATGACGGTAAAATTTTATGGAATTTTCATTCAAAATTATGCAACCTAACCAAATCTAAAACAAAAAGATCTACACAAACATACACCTTATATTACATTTGTACACGTTTTTACAATTTTTTTTATTAAATTCAAGGTTAATAAGTTCCCGTGTTTTCAACATTCTGCGATTACAAGTTCTGTTTGGACATCTCATTCAATCTAAGTTTTCTTGGTTTGTTGCCTGCTTCAATAAAATCTTAGCTCAGTTTGTTCATGAATGTTTGATAACAAATCGTGGATATGAAAAAAATCATAGAAAAAACAATCCTGTTCTGCACAAACCAGTTCATCAGAACAATCAATATCAGCGATGGGCATTTCATCAATCATGGAGTTTGACGAACCTTCATCGAAGCATCTGAAATCGTACAAACAGATATTCGAAGTGTGAACAATATCTAATCATTCACACTTCAATTGAATCATTTCAATAAAAGAATCTTCAAAAAGATTTTTGTACCGAAGAGAAATCGATGTTGTTCCAATCACTTGATTTACGAAGATGTTTTTTCAGAATGTAAATTGAAAACGAGATGGAAATTGTTTTGGAATCTTCAATTTGGTATGGGTTTTTAACAATGTATAAGCATCTCTACACTCTCAAAGAAAAAATCAAAGAAAAAAAATATACCGAACTTTTTGCTCTCTGGCACAAGTCGTGGGCAATTCATGTACCATCAATATCAATAATTTCAATTGATCTGAATCATCTTCAATCAGTTTAACATTTGATCCTAAATGTTGAACTGATTGAGGAGAATGCATTTTTGAATGAAAATTCCATTTTTAATTTGTTAAAGTAATGGCATGTTAACGCTAGGCATACACACAGCCACATTGGCTGGCACTGGTGAAATAGCGTTTGGACATCGATCGGTAATTATCGGTTTTTCGGCCGATATGGTGATTTTTAAAAAATTTCAATGATGGAATACAAAATCCTAATAAATTTCCTTTATTTTGCATAGCTCATCATGCATCTAAATCTCATACATAAAAAATAGGATGCAATTAAAATGGGTCAGTTACTTTACAGACATCCTGTATACATTTACGACAGACACATTTCACATAGAAAAAAACTTGAACCAAAAAAAAAAAAAAAAAAAAAATGTGCAACCTAACCAAATCTAAAACAAAAAGATCTACACAAACATACACCTTATATTACATTTGTACACGTTTTTACAATTTTTTTTTTTATTATAAATAGTTTTTTTTACACGTGAATTATCGCCCATCTGGATGTATCAATATTCGAATGAAAAAATCGTACAAACAGATGTGTGATAGAATCGAATCGATTTTTTTGTTTTGATTTAGTTTTTTCAGAATTATTATTAAATTTTATTTTTTATTTAAAACAAGACAAAAGTGCTGCCATCTTGTTAACAGAGAAACAGCTTTTAATTTCAATTTTCATTTTTAATTTTTAAATAATCAAATATAATTGATTGATTTCTTATTCAGTTTTTCAAAACAAAAAACAACAACAATCCAATATGGTTTTCTTCAAACAATCAACAAACAATGGAAAAAAAACAAACTAAAATTCAATTTAATGATTTTTTTTTTGTTATATCAAAGTGTATGGTGGGAGTGTTTGTTTGTTTGTGTGTGTGTGTGTGTGTTTTTGTCGATTTGTCAATTTAAAATTGTTTATATCTGGATATAACAACAACAACAACAACGGAAAAAAATGGATTTCTCATTGGATTTGGATTGGGAAAAAGATTAAAATGTCACAACCTTTGTTTCAATTAAATTAGTAATGGTAATATAATTGATTTGATAATGATAAATGATGATAATCATTTTTTTTTATCTTGAAGAAGAATAAGCAACGTATTTCATTAAGTGATAAATAATCAATATGATCAATGAATGAATGAATGAAGAGAAAAGAATGATGAAGATCAATTTTCAATCACAACCATCGTTTTTTTTGAATAATAAAATTGGAACGGCTAAATTCTAATATTGGTTTGAAAATAAAAAAACCAAGAATTTTTCAATCGCATTGGATGATGATCTGGCCGATGTACATATCTGTGTGTGATGGTCAACTGAGATTTTGGACAACTCTCAACTGGCCAATTTGGGCATCTTTTTTGTGACAGATTTATCGATCAGAAATTAGGTCAGTGGTTATATATGGGTGTGTGTGTGTGGTTTGTTGGTTACGAATATTCTATGAAAATGATAATGGCCAATGGCGAATAATAAAATTTCATTTGTTTTTTGTTCACAACCTCGATAAATATCACTGGGGACAGATAGATATGTAAATGTTTGTGTGTTGTGTGTGTGTGTTTAAAATGTGAATTATATAAAAAAATAAAACGTCACCTGATTTTCTTTGTCGATATCAGGTGTCTGATTAATTATGGCTAAAAATAAAACACTCTGATTGATTGATTGATTCCATGCTGTAAATAAGATGATTGATGACGATGGTGACAGCTACGATGAATGGTTAATGATGAAATTTTTCAAAGTTTAGTGATAATAACCTGGCCCGGATTAACCGATTCTATATTGGGCATCGGTTTTGCTTCATTAGCACAGCTAATCGAATGTTGCCGTCGAAATGATGCCATCAATGGATTCGATGATTGAAATGATGGCTTTACATCTAGATCGACAGATGAATTGTTCGATTTACGTTCACGAATCAATCGTTCTTCAGCCAATGGCTTCAATGGTGGATCGATTGTGGTTTTATCCAATAATTTTTCACTACTACTACCACCACCAACATTATTATTTTTATTATTACCGGTTGGATCATCTTCGCCGGTATCCAATGCTTGATTAACACGGCCATTTAATTCGGATGTTTGATAATAGAAAGCTTGTGACGCACTCAATACGGTCATTTCTTCATGTGGTTCATGAACAACATGTACATCATCCGGTATGTTTATGACACAATGAAAAATATCGAATTCGGGTGGTAACCAACCGGATTCAAATATACGTTTGGACAATATGGAAACACTGATCAATGTGACTAGGCTGGACAACATGGCAAATGTTCTAAATGGAAATAGTTGACCATCAATTTCGTTATACCATGGATATTTGATGAATGGTGGTAGATTGAGAATATCTTCACCACCAAGTGCACGAAGTAAAAATCCAACTATATAACCGGACAATGAACCATAGGTATTACAATATTCTTTATAATGAACTACGCAGACTAATTGTGGAAACAGAATTACATAGACCAAATCTGGTGACAAACAAAAAACAATCAATCAATTATAGTTCAATGGGGACTGTATGTGTATACATACCAGATGAAAGATACCATAATCCATAGATTGATTTGACTGTAATGGCCATTGTGGTAGCAACACAACCTACAACAATAATTGATATTTTCATGACGAATATTACTTCATGTTCGGATGCCTAAATTGAAAATGATTGATTGATTGATTATTAATAAATCCAATATTAGATATTATATTTCAAATGATTCATACATTTTGTCTGATCATTAATTTATAAACATTACGAGCAAACATTGAACTGGCACTCAATAGTGATGAATCAGATGATGACATAACAGCGGCACTAACTGCTCCCAATCCAAAGAATGATATGAATGGCGGTGTTAGATATTGTAATACCAATGGTAAAACCAGAGATTGATGATCCTTGTCCAATGGAATTGGTCCTTTGAAATCAGTTTCGTTCCATGCTGTAACACGACCAACAGCTCCAATGATAATCGGCGGTATAGCCATTATGACACAACCAAATGCCGCTACATAAGATAGAAGCTGTGCTTTTGCACCGGATTTTGATGATAAAACTCGTTGAAAATAAACTTGCCAAGGAACACCACCCAATATTAGCAATAAGAATAGATCCGTATATTGGGCGAATTGATAGCCATGTAGAACACCAAACCAATCATTATGTTCGGTCGACATACTTTTGACCGCTGGATGTGCAATACTGAATGGTATGCAAAGCCACTACATTCAAAGATGGAAATAGAATTATTGATCAAATGTAAATTTGAATAAAATATCAGAAATAAATACCAGTCCTATGAATATGCAGAATAATTGTATGACATCGGTATAGGCAACCGAATATAAGCCACCAAACAATGTATAGATCAATGCAATGGCTGCAGATAATATGATCGATGTGTTATTATCGATATCAATGATAACACTGACTGTAGCACCCAATGCAGCCAAAATGGCTGCTGACCAGAAAATCTCGCCACATAATGCAGGCAAAAATAATAGGCCACCCATTCGAGAACCAAGAACCTCCTTGAAATGGATCCAACATTGTTACATAGCCTTGTTCACGCATTTTTGTTGCAAAAAAGAAACCACCCACAACAAGACTCATTGCATAACCAATCGGAGCTTGACACCAAATGATACCGGAACTATACAGTGCTTCGGCCGTTCCATTAATATAGCCACCACCAACCCATGTTGCTAGAATTGTAATGAAAACGTAATCGTGATAATAAGAATTGAATTCATCAATATTTTACATACCTGTCATCGTAAAAATACCAACAAAAACGCCTATATTACGGCCAGCTAACATAACCTCTTCGGTTTCAAATTCATCACCTTCACCATCGGTCTTTTTCTTACGTCCAGCCCAAATGCCGACAACCAAAATGATAATGTAGAATATGACAACCGAAAAAATACCGGCAATATTGACAGTCATTATTGATTGAATTTATTTCGATTGCAAAATATATTTGAAAATGACTAAATGAATAATTGAATTATTTTCGTATCAGCTTTGTTTGATTAGAACCACCAGCAGCAAGATGAAGGATAAATATAACGATTGGATTTCAGAAAAAAATGTTTGATTTCATTGATTGATAGATTGTCGTGCGAATAATTGTGGAAAAAAAAACATTAATAATGATGATGACAATAACGACAACAATCACCCCAACGAAGGCTGGTTCTTTTCGATGGGAAATTGCGCGTACGACTTTTGATTAATTTGATCATGTAATTATAATAGAGCTAATTAATTAATTAATTAACTGTGCTGAATTCCGATTGTTGTCGTCATATAATAATAATGTAATTAGCATGATGATCAATTTGTTTTTTGAAAAACAAAAAATTTTTATCAATGATATTATCGTCGATCATTGACCGATGATGACGATGATGATAATAATAATCAGCTTATCTTGAATTCATTCGGAATGATGGCAAATATATATTTTGTAATCACAACCTTTGTTTGAATGTGTGTGTGTTTTTTTTGTGTGGACGAATTATGATTCTTTTATTTTTTTTTTTAACAATTTAAATTTGCTAAAATAGAATGATTTATGTTGATTGATAATTGATGATCATAACATTATTTATAATAACCGACCAAAGTCGATTATGATGATGATGATGATGATTGTAATTGGCCATGTTAACAAGATTCTTGAAATTATTTAGCCAATCATTCGATTATATCACACAAAATCATACGACAGAAATCGATTTTTCACAATTTTTTTGAATTATATAAATACACAACCAGATAGAATGATGAAAGGCGAATAAAATTTCAGACAATAATCGAAACTTGGATAAAAATAAAAAAACCAAGAGTTTCGAGCTGGAAATTGAATCGAACCATACGAAAAGTTTCATACTATTTTATAGGAGAAAAAAAAACAATAAATGATTACATGGTTCAAATCGAATGACAGTGACAAACTCACCACCACCATCATCAATCGATCTGATAATAACGTTCATTTATTTTTATTATGGAACTCAATGGATCACCATCAAACCACATCATCATAACATACGCACGGATATATGAAAACGAAGAGAGAGAGAGAAAAAAAAAATAAGTTCAATTTGGTATTTGGGCAAAATATATAGCAAAAAATTATTAGCTTCGAATATAATCATATATGGCACAAATGGGATTCCCTTTCTCAAGTACACACACACACACACACACACAAGCGCAAAGAATTGATCACCAACTTTTTTTTGATAAAGAAAAAAGATTCTTGTTCCATGATTTGGCCACCAACACACCAACACCAACACCACCACCACCACCACTTCTGTCCAAATGGCCATCAACATAAAACTATACATTCGATTTGACATATGCGCGATCACATCCGCGCGCGTTTATCGTTCTTGATTTCGACAAAAAAAAAATTCAGAATGAATTTTTCACAACAACAACAACAACAACAACAACGACAAGAATAGAAACAACTGAACCATATAGAAAAACATTCAAGGCTGTAATGGTTCTATCTATTAACATCATAATCGTAATCGTAATATATATATTAAAGAAATAAAAAAAAAATGGCTTGCCATCATAGTCAATTCTAAAAATGAATGAAAATTCTATAAATTCAGATAGTCGCCTCTAACAAAACAACCAAAAAAAAAAATCCATATATGGCAATTACGTGCATGTATTTTGTGCCGCATTATTATAAACCACCTTGAAGAATTATCATCATCATCATCGTCATCGTCATACGATATGATGAAGTGCGCACGTGTATTACCGAATTTGTAACAATTCAATTCAATTTTCAATTTAACATTCAAAGCGGAAAACAATGTAGAATAAAAAAACAATCAGTAATAAATTTCAAATAATTTAAATGAATAGAAAAAAAATCAGAAAGACAACCGCTACAAAACTTTTTGACGATTGCGAATACACACGAATTTGAATAAAAAAAAAATTCAATTTTCAATTGTTAATAATTGAGAGAAATGGGAAAAAAATAAAATCGGATGAAACATAATAATAAAACTATTACGAATGCATTTCCGGATTCGAATGTTGATGTAAATGTAACGGCTGTTGTTGTGGTTGCTGCTGATGAGTGG
Source organism: Dermatophagoides farinae (assembly GCF_024713945.1). Lineage (NCBI taxonomy): Eukaryota > Metazoa > Arthropoda > Arachnida > Sarcoptiformes > Pyroglyphidae > Dermatophagoides > Dermatophagoides farinae. The sequence goes on along the minus strand of NC_134683.1, from coordinate 3,540,922 downwards.
CTGTTGTCGAGACTGTTACTGTAGCCGGTGTCGAATTTATTAGTGGATATTGACTAGTCTGCTGTTGATGTTGTTGTAATTGTTGATGATGATGTTGGACATATTGATATTGTGGTGGATGGCTATACAAGGAATAATGATTTTCATGCATCGGTAACAGACTTATAGTTGGAGCATTGGATGTTGATGTTGGCAATTGTGATTGAATTGGATTACCATTCATCGCCATAACCATTGATGATGATATAGTGGCCACAACCGTAGTTGATGTTGATATTGGTGCAGATTCATCAATTATTTTTGATGTATTAGTTGTTGTTGTTGTTGTTGCGGATGCTGATGATGGTGGTGATTCCAAATTATTTATCATACCTATGTGATTAGTATTTTCATATAATGGTGGTGGCATAGTTTGTTGATAATTTATATTTGTTGTTGTCAATGTCGAAGATGGTTCATTTGAAATTTTGTTCGTTTCCAATGGTTCATTATCACCAGCTGTTTCATCTACAACCTATATAAATGAAAAAATTTTCGTCAATCATTTGATTGAATAGATATTAATCTTTTTTTACATACTGATTCTAAACCTCTGTTTTTAAATTCTTTTTCATAATATTGCAATTTCAAATTCTGATCACCAAGCAACGATATAAGGGCATCTTGTTCTTTTCGGATTGATTCTAATTCTTCACGCAATTTTTCCATTTCAACTATCTGTACATTATTATCGGCCAATTCGTTAGTGGTTGTTGGTGGACGATCCGGTTCAGACACATGTCGTGATATATCACTATCCGATACATTCACTTGTGTGGATAATGATAATGATTGTGATTCGGATGCAAATGCCTGCTGCTGATGATGTGATTGTGATGGCTGTTGTTGTTGTTGATTGTAATATGCATAATAATTTTGTTCCCAGCACTTATATTGATCAATTATTGATAATAATCGTCGATTTTCATTCATTAGATAATTAATTTGTTGATTGTCGACAGGATTAATTGCATCTACACTGTTATTCGAGTCTGGTGAAATATGCAAATTTGCCATCTGATTAGCCTGAATATGAATTAAATTAAATGAAAATTAATTTTCAAGAACAAAAAAAAATCATTATCGAACATACCATTTGATCATGGACATTATTATTATTAGATTGATAATTACCATTATCATTATTGAATTGAGAATAATTTGTTTGACCGGAAACATAACCCGATTCAGTAATGGCAATCGTAGCCTGATTACTATGGATATCATTCGGTTGTTGATTACTAAATGCCTGATTACTACTATTTGTTGCACCACTACTAACAGCAGCATTCGATACGAAGGATGTTGACATTTCAGCACTACTAACAATTGGACTAGGAGTTTGTAACAATGTTGATGATGATACTTCTGAAGTTAATGGATCATACATTGATTTTTGTGCTTTAAGCAATGCTAATTGATCACGTAATTGTTGTATAATGGAATGTTGTTCATTCAATTGTCGTTGAAAGAATTCATTTTCAGCTTTTAATTCCAACGATTGTTTCTTCAACAATGTTAATTGCTCATCTTGTTGTCGAATTAATTCTTTATATTTAATCAATAATTTATGATCTTCATTCGATAATGTGGATTCCAGATTTTGATTCGAATCATTCGTGGCTGGTTGTATTATTTTCAATATAACCGGTTCTTGTTTTCGGAATAGATTACAAAATTCATAATCAAACAATACATCGGATGCTTTATGATAGGCAAGCTGTGGTTTCTGTATCGCTTGACTGAATTTTTCATTTTTTGATATTAATGATAATTTATCAATAAATATTTCTCGTCCAATTCGATTATTGATTAATTGACACAGATTGTCCCTAAATGGAATTTATATTAGATATTTTTTATTATTAATAAAATTAGCCACTCAAACTTACTTGGTAAAACTGGGAACCGAATTATCATTATAGCATATACAGATACCCAATAAGAAGGCACATAAACCTTGAACAATAAGTTCAACATCATCGGATTCAATTAGGCCAACTTGTGAGGTTAGATATGGCACATTGGTCGATATTGAGACAAAATTCGCTACAACAACAGATGAATTGGCAAGCCAAGTGGATAATAACATTAAAAGGCTAACACGTCGTTGATAATGACCACCTTGTTGTAATAAGCTTGAACAATATGCTAATAATGAAGTTGGTGAACTATTCGGATCGGTAGCCAATTGAACACGAAGCAACTGTTCTTTCTGTGTTATATTATCCAATAAGGCATACGATAAAGAAATGGAAACAAACCAATTGGAAAGATAATCATAGCTAAAAAATCCACTGCATAACAGTTGGCCAGCAGAAACATCGAAATTCGTTACTATTAAAATTCGAAAAAAACAATGATTAAATTTCATCAAGAATTCGGCAGACATTCCTCAAATCTACCTTCAGATGTGGTGGGTAATAATGTTTCGACAATCTGTGCTTGGCCAAGATCATTTTTATATAGGAAACATTGAAAACAATAAAGAACGGCACATCGTAATTCGAATGGTTGTTTCTCATTGATCATAGACATCAATAAAATAACAATCACTGGTTTAGGCGGTTCAATCGGTGCATTTACACGGCTAAAATAATCCTGATTCTGTTGATTACCACGTATTACTTCGGCAACACAATTGATTGTCTATCTCAAAAGAAAAAATGAATTTAAATTTTAAATGATAAATAATAAAGATAATACCTCAGTTAGAATTTCTGCTGGAATGCCATTCGACATGAGTATGGCGCATAATTTCTGCAATACTTCATTTTGATTCATTACTTTTTGACAGGAACTAGTAACTTGTTGTGGATTTTTTGGCGATACCAACGAACGAATCACTTTAAACATGAGCAATAGATTATTGATTTTTTGTGTATTCCAATTAGTGTCGAATGAAAAATCAAAAAATGGTAACAATCGATTAATGTAGCTTCCTTCTTTAAAAAAATTCTGATTCGATGTGTTCGTTTTCAATAGATTCAATAAGATAGAAAGACAATCTTCGACAATGATACCACCATCACTATAACCTTCAGATGTAATTATATCCAATATTCGATCGAATGCATTTTCGAATGCAACAATTTTCTGTATATTTGTATTATTTTTTGTTAAATCAACCAATAATAATAATGCATCATTACGTATAACTTCACGTGGATCGGACAAAAGATCCATCATACGTGATATACCCATTGGATGTGTAAGTATACAATCTTGACATTCACGAAGTTTATTCCTTAGTAAACTATATAATAATTTAATTGTTGGCCAACGAATTTTAAAATCAAATTCACCCAATAAATCCAATACTAATTGAACGTTTTCTTTTCGTTTGATGAATATTTCAGTAAATTGAGTACTTAAATCTTGACTATTAGTTGGAGAATCAGATAAATGGACATTATCTTCTTCATTACCAATTACATTGATCAGTGTTTCTAACGCAAATGCAACAATATCAATATCATTCGAATCATTCTGTAGAACAAACAATAGAGCATCCATTGCTTTGGCTCCTACTTCTAAACGATAAGTTTTCGACAATGATTTCAATGCACGACATGCATCACGACGATCTTCAAGCAATGTTGAAGTTTCCACACGTTCAACCAATCGTTCCACCTGAATTCAGATTCAATAAATGAATTTTAGTTGTTTTTAAAATTTTAAACAAAAAAAAAACATCACAACTATACCGTTTCGGCAACATTTGGTTGATCATCAAGAACCGAATCAGATGGAGCACCGACCACGGTTTTCCATCCACTTTTTAAATATTCCATTATTATTAATGATGATGATGATGATGATGATCACAACCACAGAGTTCAAGGTGTTTTAATAAAAAAAAAATTTGAATAAAACTAAATATGGAAACTTTTTCGAATAATTTTTGAACAAAAATACACAATATTAGTAGCGGTTGAAAGTGGAAAATTCAATTTTTGTCAGACAAATCACTAATCTCATTTGGCCAATTTATTCGTTTGATTGGACTTTAATCTTAAACTTGGAAAATTTTAATTACGTAATTACGGTAAATATCGTGTGTGTATCTTTAAGGTGCGTTTACACTATAGTCATCAACATTTTTGTTGAGGTAACATTTTTTTTTTATATTGTCGAAATGTTGATTGACCAACACGTCAACAACAAACGTGGCTATTTTGATTCACTTATGACTATATCAACCATGTTAGTTGTAGCCGGTTTTAATGCAACAACCAAAGAAATTTTTTTTTTGACAATTTATTTTTTCAAATTTTAAGTTTCATTAATTAATTTCAATTTGAATTGAGCAACAAATTTTCAATTATTCGTCTACCAAAAAAGTCTAGATTAGGTGAAAAATATGAATGAATGTCAAAATTCCAGCAACGATGAGAACAAGGTTTGAGAAACGCCCTTTTTTCTAATTTTTTGTTTTTTTTTTGGATTTGAATTTAATTTAAATTTTTTTTGTTCTAGCTTCTTGAACCATATCATTATATTATGCAATGTAGTGGTAAAAAAATTCGAACCAAACTTATTCAGGTATGAATGGATGTGTTATTCGAATGAATAAATTTCTATCATCATCATCATCTACTTTAGGCTTTTAACCATTGGTTACAGATTCCAGATGATAAATTGGAAATTATCAACACTATTATTGAAATGCTTCATAATTCAAGTTTATTGTAAGTATTATTAACAATGATTATCACTAACCATTGTGTTGTTTGTATTTTTATACAGGATCGATGATATTGAGGATAATGCTACATTACGTCGTGGAATACCTGTAGCGCACAATATATTCGGTATTGCATCGACAATCAATTCGGCCAATTATGTCTATTTTCTTAGTGCAGATAAATTAATTAAAGAATTTCCATCAGCTATAATGCCAAAAGCAATTACTATTTTTACTGAACAATTGCTTGAATTACATCGTGGACAAGGTATGATGCCATATTGAAATTAACATTAATTAAAATAATTTTTATTTATTGAAGGAATGGACATTTATTGGCGTGATTCATATACCTGTCCAAGTGAAGAACAATATATTGCCATGATTGAACGAAAAACCGGTGCCTTATTCAGTCTAGGTGTAAAATTGATGCAATTATTCAGTGCTGATCAACGTGATTTTAGCTTTTTAATTACATTGTTGGGAAAATATTTTCAAATTCGTGATGATTACGCTAATCTCAAATCAGCTACTGTATGTATTGATTTAGGAATTTTTTTAATTTTGCAATTTTTTTAAAGAAATTTTTTTTTCTAGTATGAAGAAAACAAAAGCTACTGTGAAGATTTGACAGAAGGAAAATTTTCCTTTCCCATAATACATGGTATTCTTTCGAATCCAAATGACAAAACATTAATCAGTAAGTATATCATTATCATTATCATTATTATTATTATTATTAATTACCATTTTATCGATCATTCATTTTCATTTAAATTAATATATAGACATTTTACGAAAACGTACAACAAATGTTGAGTTGAAAAAATTTGCCGTTGAAAAATTGGAATCTTTTGGTTCATTTGAATATACAATGGTGACAATGAAAGATTTAAGTCAAAAAGCACGAGAAGAAGTTGATCGTTTGGGTGGTAATAAATATCTACATCAATTATTAAATTATCTGGAAACAATTTGAACAATTTTTCTTTTTTTTTTGTTATTATTTTTTTCAATCATTTTCTTCATTTATAAAATTTAAAATGAATTAAAATTCTATACAAAATTGTTGTTGATTTGTCCATGATTTTTTTTCTTTGATCAGCTTGATTGTTTTCTTAATCTTTTCTGTCGCATACTTGATAGTAGATCATAAGCTTGTTGTATGGCCATAAATTTTTCTTGTGCCAATCGTTCATCACCAATACGATTTTTATCTGGATGCCATTGACGTGCTAATTTCCTATACATAGCTGTTATATCATCCTGTGTAGATGATTCATTAAGACCAAGTATTCTTAATGCATTTTTTTCACCTTGTGGATCAAGTGCTTCAACAATTTCATTCCATAATCCACTAATACCTTTAATTTGAATGAAATCCCAAAGATTACGTAGAACCATACGAAATTCTAACCATGCTGGACTATTGAAAAAATTGCCTACAGCCACACGACATTTAATGATTTCGTCATTTTTATCGGTAACCGTACAATTAAAATAAAACCATGATATCCATAACATGAGATAGGCAAACATGGCTAGTGTAACCAGCCATTTACTAATTGATTTTTGAGGCGTACGACGCCATTGCAGTGAATATCGAGTGAATGCTAATGTAGCCAATAATGAGGTAATGAATACTGGATTTAAATTAAAAAAATATAGCGGTGCAGTCATATAGGCAGCTATTAATGGCCATCGAATCGGTCCACAATAATGACCAATATTACCAACGGTATGTACACCGATAGCAATAGCAACCGGTACCAGAATAGAATTCAATAATCGAGATATTATATTATCACTGGTATCATCCACACTGAACCATTCATGTGGTATGGCACCCATGACCAAATAGCCAAGTATATCGGCAACAACAATACTGGCAAAATATCTAACAATTCCGAATGATGGTTTAGATTTTTGTCGCATCTTTTCAATCAATTTGACCATATAATCATGATCACCATTAACTTCGGCCACATATTCAGGTAGACGCCAAAATTCTCGTATAAGACCAACACCAAAATAACCGCCAAATGATGCACACAATGCAAATCCATGTCTATAACGACCAAGATAGAATTGATGTAAGCCAAAAAAACCACCAAATAATAGGAATAAATAGGCCAACCATAATCGTTTCTTATTGTTGTTCGGTGTCATTTTATCACAGAATCGTAAATATTTCTAAATGATGATCTAAAAATTTGTTGTTGTTGATGACATAAACTTTTACAAAAAAAAACAAGTCAGCTTTTTTCAGGTTTGTTTTTGTTTTTGTTTTGAATGTTCGAATGATGAATCACATATTCAGTCTGTTCATTGGTTGCGATGCGACGACCCTCATTCATTCAATCAATTCATGGTCGACCTGTTCATGGTCATTTTATATGATAGCAATGTGCAATGTGTTCGAATCGAATCAACCTGATTGACAGATAATAATATAGGTGTCGTCATCTATTATCAATTATGGTCAAGTTTTACTTTGAAAAAAAAAATTATTTTTTTTTATATTCTGTACAGGAATGAAAATTTTTCAAACATTTTTTTTTTTTTTTTTTTGTTATAAAATTTCAATACAATCCGGATGATGATGATGCACGACGTGATGCAAGTACATGTGCTAATGTTTTTGCTGATGTATGGCCACAATTATAAACATGTGATGTTTCAGCAGAAAATGATTGCCGACGTCGTTGATGAATTAATAATAACATTAAAATGATAATTAAAACGAATAATGTTAACGACAAGGCTAACATTGACCATGCAAATGTTCGTAGTTTTGTCATCGAACGTATACTACTACTGCTATCCGATTGTTGACTACGGCCATTATTATTATTCATATTATTCGATTGATGCCATTTTGAATTGGATTTCGTACGATCAATGATCGATGCTGATGTAATCGACGATGAACTAATTGATGGTAAATAACGTATCCAAAAATGTGTTGCAGAATCATGATATGAATCAACTGGTAACAATTTTTCTTCAATCAAATATGTAGTTGGCCTTTGTATTGTATATGGTGGCCAAAATGGTGTATCCAAACTTGGTATAAATGGGGCAAATCTACAAGGAAAATACGCGGTAATGTGTAAAAAAAATTTTAAACAACCGGAACAAATAAACAAACAAACATTCAAATTATAAACATACCCATGTTTGGCAAAATCAGTCCATAGATGTAATAATCGTCGTTGTATCAATGCATCACGATTATCTTGTGGTTTTCGTGTTGAAAATTTTAAATTGAATAAATAAAATAATTCATCACCATGACAAACGGCATTGGATGTTGGATCAAATTCTTGATTATTATTTGATGGCCACCACATTAAACCTCTATTATTATAACCGATTAGTTGACGATGATTACCTTGTAATATTAGATTTAACATTGAATTACGTCCACGATAACCAAATACATATTTATAAGTAATATTTGTGAATGGTAACGAAAGGAAATGACCCATAACATTAAGATTTTGATTGGATGATGTTGCAGCTGTTGAATATAATCTTAATGTTTCATCGATACAAGATCCATATAAAGCATCGGTGCTCATCTTTGAAAAAAAAATTTTTAAAAAAAACATGAATCAATCAATTGTTATATACTTACATTGACAAATCGAAAAGCCATTTCAGGATAATTTTTACTATTTAGAAAATTAAAATATTTGAACAAAATATTCTGCTGTATATCATGTTCATAATCTTTGATTGCTGTTTTCAGCTTATAGGCATTATTTCCAATCATTTCATAGGCAGTGTTTTTTCCACCATTATTCAATAGAATTGTAGCACGTATAAATCGTGGTAAAAGTTTTTCCTCTAAATATGTTCGTAGATTTCCGACTTGGTCACCAATCATCTGTTTGTTAAGTATGACTAAAAAAAAGAAAATTAAGAAACGAATGACATGACACATGACTTTGAATACTTACGTGGATAAAGAAATGCTGTTTCATCTTTATTATATCCCATCATCAATGGAATACGTCGATAATGACCTTGACTTATTAACCGTCGTGGTTCATTCGGTACAAGACGTTCATGAGCAACACCCACTTCTTCAACAACGGGTACAAATTGGTGTGGATATTCACCGAATATCTTTCCTTGTTGTTGTTCTTTAAGCAATACGGTCAATTTCACCCGTCGTAAACATTCGATTAATTCGGCGTTTCCACGACGAATTGGACAGCCAATTTTACGGCCCAATTCTATGGCAACATTGGCTGCATTATATTCCATTGACCAGCTACAAAGTGGTGATCCACTTTGTGCAATTACACGATTGAATAGTCCAGTACTTAATGGCGAAATTAGATGCAATATGGCCGATGATGCACCAGCTCCTTGACCAAACAATGTAACTTGACTTGGATCACCACCGAATGATTCAATGTGATCATGAATCCATCTTAGTACCAATAATTGATCATAAAGACCCCAATTTCCAGTACCATGTTCATCACCAGTGCTTAGAAATCCAAGTATACCCAAACGATAATTGAAAGTAACGACAATAACATCCCAATCGAGTAGATATTCTGGACCATAGAGAGCTGCATCACCATTTTCGAATGATTCTCCTTGAATGTAAACCATAACTGGAAAGCGTCTACCGATCGGATTCTGTTGTTGCTTTTTTTAATGACAAAATCAAAATCAATTGTGAATAAATTCATTAAATTGTTACCTGTGGAAGGTTAGCCAATGGCACAAATACGTTCAGATAAAGACAATCTTCTTGACCATGTGGTAGACCATTAATATCTAATTGTGGACAACATGGTTTATAACCATTGGCTGTCAATGTTTTTGGATACCATTTTGGATATGGTATTGGTTTCTGATTTTATAATAATTTTAAATTAGAAATTAATTTAAAAGTACAAAAACAAAAAAAACTCTTTTCTACATACCTTAAAACGTAGATTACCAATAGGTGCTAATGCATATGGAATGCCCATAAAACCAATAGCTCGATTATTGAGATATGTTCGAATTCGTAGGCCTGTGATCGGTCCTAATTCGGTTTGAATTTCAACCACCGATGCTGATGATGTCAATGATGATGATGATGATTGGCAATTGATTGAATAATCATCACTATACATGGATGAAAATAATAACAACAACAATAATAGAAATCTTGATAATAACAAAAGAAGAAATGAAGAATCAAAAAACAAAAACATTTTCAATGAAAATTTTCGTTAATCATTTCGTCAATATTGTTTGATGAAAAATTATCAAAATGATTCGACATTTATGATTGATTTTTTTTCTGGTGATTGAAATGAATGGAGAAATTCATGAAACTGAAAAATTGCGAAAAAGAGAAATCAACGATTCAAACACAGAAAAAAAAACAAAACAAAACAGAAAAAAATGAGATTCGGATGCTAATAAATGGACTTCCTGATTGGACAATGGTTATTTCTCTCTTCATTCGTTGGTTGGTTGGTTGGTTTTTTTTTATATGTTTTACAACCAAAATTGGTCAATAAAAACAATATATAATTTCACTTTAAAAATTTCAATTTTTTTCCGGAATGTCAATATTTGATCAATAACAATTCAATCAATCAGATCTGATGTGTGTGTGTGTGTGTGTGTGGGTTTTGTTGTGGCAATCTGATTTGATTGATTCTATAGGAATTGCAGAGATTTATTTCATTATGACTCAGAGATGTGTGTAGAGAAAAAAAATGCAACAGGTAGTGTTTTTTTTCTTGTCTTCCACAGTGTGTGTATTCAATAGCTGTTAAATGATAATAATAACAACAAACGACGAGGACGATGATGATGATGATGATGATGATGTTAATGAAAAACATACGGGAATTGAATTTATAATTACGATATGAATGAAATGAATATAACAATAGCCAAAATAGAATGTTTTACATGGAATGGACATGGTTGGTTTGATTTTGATTCTCTTGATTGTTGTTGTTAGTAGTGGTGGTGGTGGTGGTGGTGGTCTTTAGATGTAGAAACAAAACAAAATATCATTGGACATGATGATGACCAAAAATTAGAAAAAAAAATTATGATGACCAAATGCTGGCCTTGCTTTTTCAAAAAAAAGCATTTCGATTCGAATGTGTGAATGAATGTGGATGGAGACAATTTTTGAACGGTGAAAAACATTCGAATATTTGTCACTCATGTATTTTAATTATTACACATACCTGTTATTATTGTTTGTTGATACATTTTTTTTTTCTTTCAAAAAGATAAATAATCACGGTCAGTGGTATAAATTAAAAACGAAAAAAAAAGAAAAAAAATTCTCATCAACCGTTAATCGAAAGGAGAAATTTTTTTTTCTTTTCGTTTCGTTTTCACGATACATTGAAATTCGATTCGATTCGATTCGATTGTATGCCATCGTGGTCATCGTCATCATCATCGAAATCGTGTGAGTAATGATCAATGATTAGTGATCATTATCTATTTTTTTTTCATCAAATTCAATTTCATTGAAAATTTCATCGGCTTTTGTATTATTTGTATGTATAGACAACCGACAAATTTTTTTTTGTGGTTGTGGGAACCAGATAGTTACGATTGATGATGATGATGACGATGACTACAATGTGAATTTGTGAATGTAACCAGTGACTAAATGACCAACAAGTAGTAGCCAAGAAGTAACACATGAAAATCAAACAAACCAAATCGAAAACCAATTGAAATCAACGACAAAAAATTTATTAATTTTTTTGTTGTATTGAAAATTAATCGATAAAATCTAAATTCTTTTTTTTGTTTCAATTCTTGAATTCTGTATGAATTATCATCATCATAATTGAATTTATTATGAAAAAAAATGCAAAAAATCCACTACATACCTTTATATTTGTGTATAGACCTATATTGAAGAAAGAAAAATTATAATAAAAACCACACAACAACAACATTGTCGATTTCTCTTTCTATTTTTTTTTTCACCATTCAATCTAACTGTTTATATTTGTTGCTGTTCGTCGACTATCATTGACGATTGATTGAATCATTGGTCATGTTCAATAATAATAATGATGATGATGATGATAATGATAATAAAAGACATCAATAGTTAATGTTCGGCCCTTTTTTCTTCTCCATAAATAAAAATTTTTTTTTTGTAGGAGGTTTTTCATTGGGCAATCAAAAAAACAAAAATTTTGTTTTTGTTGATGATGAAAAAAAATGGAAGGATGGATCTTGTTTGATTTCGACAACGATGATGATGATGATGATAATGATGATGAAGAAAATGAAGGGAGCGATTTGAAGAAGATATTAAAAAAAAACAGGCTTCCAATATAGAGATTGGAGGCTTGTCTTGTCTGGTTTCGTCTTTATAATCATCATCATCAAATATATAAGACATCATAAAAAAAGATTCGAATGTTTGAATAGATTGATAGATAGACGGCAGGTAGATTTATTGATTGATTGATTGACCAATCGATCAGGCGATTTATCATCAATTGTATCTTGAATTATCAGATGATTTTATTTTATTTGTATTTAATCTTGCTATCGATGATGATATTTGATTTATTGATATGATACTGCCACCAATAATTCAAATGACAACAATGATGGATATAAATAATCAGTTTTCATTGAATAAAGCAATAATTTATCCGGCTAATTATAATGGCTACCAAAGTATTAATGGTGAAAATGATTCCCATCATCGAACATCTTCATCATCATCATCATCGGATTTATTATCATATCATCAACAACAACAACAATCACAACATTTTTATCAAAATGATGATGAACAAACAAGAAAAACAATGGATAATATGACATTTTTATCGAATGAACATGATATAGATGATGATGATAATGTTGATGATGAACAGCAGCAACAAATATATCCAACAACTATGGTAATTATCAGTGCGAATACATTACATCCACAAACATTGCCGGTTATCGATGATGGTAAGTTTTTTTGGTTTTGTTTTGTTTACAGCATCTATCGAATGATGACCATGATTATCTATTCTTTTTTACCACACACACTCACTCACACACACACATTACAGATCTACAAGAAAAAGGTGTCCATCTGACCATAATCGAAGAACCAATCAATCGAATACGTTATCGTTATCGTAGTGAAAAAGGTTCACACGGTGGCCTAAATGGTGTGAATAGTTGCCCAATACGTAAAACTTATCCCACCGTCAAGGTAGTAATTGCCACACACATACAAATTCGGAATTTTATTCGAAAATTTTTTTCTTTTTCCTTTTTCAACGACCACAACAACAAAAACAACAACAACAATGATCATAACATTTTAGATCGAAAATTATCATCTTTCAAATCCCGTTTATGTTCGTGCCAGTTTGGCTACAAATGAATTGCAACCAAAATTACATGTACATAAATTGATGGGACGACATTGTAGTGCTGATGGTTCGTGTACATTGCCCGTAAATCTGGATAATATGACTGCAATGTAAGATTTTATAAAAAAAAATTTTCACTTTTTTTTCCTAAAGAAAATATTCTTGAAATTTTTTCCACAAATAGATTCCAAAATCTAGGCATTCTGTTTATTGGCAAAAAAGAAGTTCAAGAAATTCTGTACAGACGAAAATCATCATCACATCAACTAAATCGTCGCCGTCTTCTTCGTCGTACTGGACAACAACAACAACAACAACATTGTCTTAACAATCAACAATTACGACGACAATTACAATTAGAAGCAGAAAAAGAAGCTAAAGATTTGAATTTAAATTCAGTTCGAATTCGATTTGAAGCATTTATGCTTTGTGAACAACAACAACAACAACAACCAGAAGTGGAATTGGAAACGAAACAATTTTTTCTACGGCCGTTATGTGCACCTGTCTACTCGAAACCGATTGCCAATCAAAGTAAGTTGAATGAAAATTTTTTTTTTCATGAATTAATCCACACTCTCTCTTTCGGTATAGAATCACCTGATTCAGGTGAATTAAGAATAGTACGTTTAAATCGATTCTATGGATCAGTTATTGGTGGTGATGAAATCTATTTATTATGTGAAAAAGTGAATAAAAAAGAAATACGTATAAGATTTTTTGAAATCGACAACGATGGTAATCAACAATGGGAATCATTTGGACAATTCAATGAATCAGATGTTCATCATCAAGTTGCCATTGTATTTCGTACACCACCATATCGTAATGTGGAAATAACAAAACCAATACAAGTTTATATACAATTATTTCGACAACGTGATGGTGAATCAAGTGAACCACGAACATTTATCTATAAACCACAAGATGAATCGATATCAAATGATTCTTTGGATATCGATGATCATAATTTACTTAAACAAATTAAAATGGAAAATCAATCGGGTAAACGTCGTAAATATTGTCCAAATATTAATCAACAACAACAGCATAATAATAAGAATCGAAAACAGCAACAACAAAATGAAAATCTAAATAATGAACAAGTGATAAAAGTGAAAAAAGAAGAATTGGACAATAATAATGATCATCATGATGATGACGATAATCAGAAGACGACAATGACTACTACGATGAATACAGATAATTACACCTCTCATCATCAGCATCATCAATTACCACCACAGCAACAGCAGCAGCAACAACAACAACAACAACAACAACAGCTACCACCAATGATTAATCAGAATATCGATCATTATACATCAATCAATCATCAATGTGGTTAGTATTCAAAAGAAATTTTTTTTTTGTTATTATTGCCAATTTACGTACAAAATTTGTGTGATGCAAACATTATCATTATAATCATCATCAAACATTATCATTACCAGTGTAAAAGAAATCATTATAATTTGAATCTTTCGAACGTGTGTATGTTTGTGTGCATCAACCATTAACATTTGATCCATTGGAGAATGAGCAGATTAGAGCCAATTAGCATCAATTTACGTTGATTTTTTTGTTTGTTTGTTTGTTTAATCTCCTCTTAATTTTTCAAAGATTTTGATTGAAAATTGAAATTTTTTCTTTTTTTTTTGAAATTGATAATTTTTTTTCTAGGTCGAATGCTGTTCTTTGTACCTAAGTGATAATTATATATTTTTCTTAGTCAATCTATTCAGTGTTTTTTGAATGATTATCGATATAACCTATGTTTTTTTTTATTGATGATTGATATATAATAACTATTTCTCTTTATATTTTGTTACTATATTTAGGCGATTGACAATTCGCATTTGATTGATCTGTTGATTGATTGATTTATCATTTAAACAAAGAAAAACATAAAAACAAGAAATTCTCCATAATTATCAAAAGAATTAATGATTGCACATTGATCAATAATAATGAAGCAATTATCAGTCTTCATCATTCCTGTTGTTGTTGTTGTTATTGTCACTGTTTATTTAATTGTGAGAACAAAAACCACGCGTATGCCCCATTACCAATTTTTTGTATATCGATTATCCATTAGTGTAATTAATGACATTGATGTTAGATGAATATGGGTACTATATAATCACATCATAAGATAATTTTGTTGACAATGAAATTTTGGTGGCTATAATAATCAACAGTAACAATAAAAATGGCATAGAAAAGAGAAGAGAAACGCTATACAAAATCTAATCCTTGTATGTGGATTATATGATACGAATACAGAACTATTTTAACAGGAGAAATCAAGACTTTAAGAAAAAAAAAATTGTCGTGAGTGATTAATATACCAAATACCAAAATATAATATAATCGATATATAGTGGTGGATGCAAAAAAAAACCACACAAATTGATCTGATAACTAAAATATTATAAAAATATATTTGATCAAAATTTTCACATGGATAATAATTGATGATGATTATTACTATTGATACAATTGTGTATGTATCGAATATTTCACGAAAATCACGTTCGTAGACCACACACACACACACACACACACACAGATACAGACAGACAATGTTGTTTACTGATAATTGAATCTTTGTTGTAGTTCTTCAATGTTTACTTAATCGAAATTTGATTTTATCTGTTGTTTGATTTTCTTTTTTTTTTATTCGATAAATTTTCAATCAATGACAATTGGTAGTAGAAAAAAAAACGATTTTCATGATGATGATGATGATGATAATCGATGAATAATCAATTTGTTTTTCTTTTTCTTTTTGTTTGTTTGACCAATCAATGTATTCATTTAGATTTTTATTATCTGGATAATAATAATTCCATTTATAATGATTATGCTAATGATGATGATGATGATGATTTTTTTTATTCATATAAATTGAATAATCCAAAAAAATCGTATGAATGAATTTCCTTTTTTTTTTATTTTATTGTTGTTGAAAGGTCTATTCATATCTGTCGTTATTCATAAATGAGATAAGATTTTCAATCAATCAATAATGATGATGATGATGATCACAATTTATTAATTAGAGAAAAGAAAATTATATTTATTAATATTTACTCATCTTTTTTTTTGAATAGAAACAAATTGTGACAACGAACATCATCATATTGTTTCCGATATCAATTGTCATAATCATAATCATCATTTAATCAATGATTATTTTCCACCAATTCAACAAGTACCGCCATTATCATCATCATCATCATCATCATCATTAACATTACATCCGATTGACGTATTACAGCCACGAATAATGAATGATTTTGATCATCATCAACAACAACATTCTGATCATTCGATGGCCAATCATCATCATCATCATCATTGGACAGCTCAATCATCATCTATATTATCATCAACGGATTATCATACAGATATAATAATTGGAAATGAAAATCCAAATCCAACAATGGAATCGATTATTTTAACGAATCATCATATGAATACAAATACCTCATCAATGATTGAACATTCAAATCGAATATCTAACAATAGATTCGAATATTCTACCTATTATTCCTATCATACATCATCATCATCGACATCATCATCGTCTTCATCGTCAACATAGCCAAAATTGTTTGATTGTTTGCAGAAAAAAAAATTCCGAAAAAAAGGAATTGTAGCTAATTAATTAATTCTTTTTTTTATAATCAATTATTTTGAATTTTTTTTATTATATTCTGTTATGTGTGTGTGTGTTGAAAATTATTTATATTTTTTTTCAATATATTTATAATGTCTTACCTGAAAAGAAAGAAAAAAAAATGAAAACAGAGAGTTTGTGTGTGTGTGTGTGTGGTGATCAAAGCAATTTCAAAATGGGTTGAGATTATGGTAATGTTGGTAGATAGGTGGTGTGTGTGTGTGTGTTTCAAATTCATTGGAATTTCAATAAATAAATATATTTAAGAATATTATTATTCAACAAAATCAAATTCAACAGAAAAAAAACAACAACAACAATAAATCAATCAATCAATCAAACATATGATAGCATAAGATAACGGGAATAAAATTTTTTGTTTGTTTGTTTGTTCACACCATGTTTATGTTGAAAAATTTGCCGATTGATTATATAGTTGATGATGATGATGACGATGTGTTTGGTTTATTGTAGAAAAATAAATATTGTGTAGACAGACAGACAGACAGAAAGTCAGAGAGAAAGAGATAGAGGTCACAGTTTCTAAATATTATTGGCTTTGTTTGAATCGATTAATCAATTAAACAATTGATGATGATTGATCTGTGTGTTTATGTTTGTGTTAAAATGGGGTTTCATTTTTTAAATGAAAAGACAAATGAAAAAAAAAGATAATGGACATATTGGTCAATGTAATGTAACAAGAGATCGGGAAAAAAATAGAATGGAATGGATCAATTTGAATTCAATGTAAATGATGTTGTGGTGTGCTTGTATTTTGAGAGTAACATAATCTTTTGAAATTCAAAGTTGTTTTTTCTCACTGTTTGGGCATTTTTTCGATATCAATGCTTCGATTAATTTGATTTTTCCTTTGATCGTCTAAAAAGAAATGTAAGAAAAATAAAGACAAATTAAAAATGAATTTATAAATGATATAAAATACCTTGTATGATGCATAAACTGAACTCATATTTGATCGATCTTCTTTTTCCACATGACGACCAGTTTTTTTATAGAAATCATTTTCAAATGTTCGTAGTACAGATCGAAGATTACGTTTTTGTTGTCGATATTCATTGAGGTGTGCCATTAGCTCATATTGTGACATAATATGATAGTTTTTCTCCTTTGATGATGATGTTGATGAATTATTTGTCATATCACAGGTAGTAGCTGTAGCAGATGATTGATCCGAATCGGATACTTTAATCGGTTGCGATTCCAATGTGGAATGTTCTTTATTCATTGATTCAATGACTGTTGCTATTACATCTACAGTTTTCTGATGTGTTGGTGATGTAAAATTCATTTGAACATGTTCAAGAATTGGTTGTAAATCGGTGTTTGGATCCAATTTTGGTGTTTGTTTTTGATTCAATTTACTAGCATGTCGTTTTACTAATCGATATCTATACAAAGAATTATTAATACGAATTAGAATCAATTGATAAATATTAATTAATGAATGAATGAATAAAAATATACCTATCATAAACGGGTCGAACAATATCTCGTTCAGCTTTTGAGCTTGGTCGACCACATAGGGCTTCGAAACGAAGTAATGCTTTTTGTAGGGCAAGTTTTTCATCCAAAATTTGTTCACCAGTCATTAAATCCAATGATTCTGGTCTTTGAGCAATTATACGTTTTTCATTCAAAGTACGTTGTATATCTGTCATCATTTCACTAATACGTGCTAAACTTTTTTCTTTACGGCTACCGAATATTGTATTGAATATATCTTCAGTAGTGAACACATATGAATTACTAGTAGATGATGTTGCTGTTGGACTTTTCCATGCAGACGGCTGAATACCAGGATTACGAGAATCTCCAGAATCGATTGTCTTTTTTTCAATCGATTCTATAGGTTTCGGATTGTCTTGGCTGTTTTCAGCTTGAAGTAATGTATTCAATTCAACCATCAATGGTCGTGCAAATGATGAACTCATTTTATTTTCAAATGTAGCCTGATATCCATTTTCTTGTTCAAAATCAATTTCAAATTGTTTCAATTTTTTTCGTATCGATTGTAATCGCCTATGTCGTGATTTACTTGTGCGATTTTCTTGTTCATCTTTCGATAATTTTGATTCATTTTCCGGTTGTATTTCTGTTAAATCCTCGGGTTTCGGATCTTCAACGAATGGTTTTTGTTCTTCAACGTTTAATTCTTGTTCAGTTTCCTCACTAACTGGTTGCTTAGAATCAGATTGTTGTGGTTCATCGGTACCATCAGCATTGTCATTATTATTATCGTCATTGGAACTAGATGAACTAGTATTTTCTTCATCATCATTACCATCACTACATTCACTTGCAATTGATTTCAATAATGAATCTTCATCATCATCTGATGCAAAGCTAAGACTTGTCGGTATATTAACATTTTCAGTACAATCACTACCACAGCTAATACTACGAGCACCTTTAGCACCATCACCGGCGTCACCGACGGTCAATAATTTAGAATAATTAGGTATTGTTGGTCCAGCGATAATACCACCAGCAAAATTATCTTCCGATATATCTGTCATATCACCACCGGAATGATTACAAATATCCACTTGTCCAACACCGATTATAACAGAACGAACTGTTGGCCCGGTACTTGTAGCTGTTGTTGTATTATCATCGGTGGATACACTATCACTACTATTCGTTATAATTATATCATGTGAATGAGAACTTTTCCGATATGAATCATCTATTTTCAATCCCAATCGATTGACAATGGACTGATCAACATTTTTTCCATACATTTCTTCGCTATTACAACGTTGTGGTGGATGACGATGAAGATAATAATCACCAGAGTTAATCGATTGATTATTGTTATTATTATCATGATTGTTTTCATAATCAAATGATTGAGATGAACGATCATCATGAAAGCGATCATCAATTGTATGATGATGACTTTGACTTTGATACGATTTTCGTTTCTTATCCAATTGTGAACGTATTTCCTGAATATTCGGATCTCCATATGGGACATCTAAATTGATCGATGATTGTGATGTTATTTCGAGTTGTTGTTGCTGTTCTTCTTCATAATCTTCTTTTTGTTGTTGATCAGTACTATCGGGACATTGTGTACATGGACATTGTGATTCCGATCCATATGATAGGTCACCGGAACTACCGGCACCTTCAACACTATGACAACCAACATCACTTGATTCATTGAATATTTCAGAATAATCACTGATTAACAGATTAACTACTTCATTGGCTGATGATTGATCCTTGAGACCTTGATATGTGTCTACACAGACGCGAAATATGTTCGGAGCGAATACAATTCCTATTCAGATTTAAATTGTTGTTTACATTTTAATTGTACACAAAAATACCAAAACAACTAATGCTTACCTAGATTTGTTGACGTCATTCGATTCTCTTCATTACGTTGAGCAATACGATGTAAGAATCGTATCAAATATCTTAAAGTATAATAATTTTCATCAGGTAATTGGGAAACAAGTGCCTTAAGACTTAGTACACATGTTTCGTGATCATTTTTCAATGCTATTTTTGTTTAAAAAATTGATTAATTAACAATAAAAAAAACTATAATGACTTAAAATACATACAACGTATAACGTCCAAAAATTGTGATCCATTTGGTATTAATGGTTGTGGCAATTCCCTTAGGAATTGTTTAAGAAGGGCAGCAGCAGCGGCTAGATCACCATCCGTTTCTAATGGTGCATCACCATTATTATCGAATGATTGTTTTAATTTATCCACAATTTTAGCATTACCGCTAATACGGAATAGGCCTTCCTGTAACAAACCGCCAGAATTTTCAATATACGTACAAAGTCTTGTTACGATGAACGGTATAAGACAGGGTATATTTCCGATGCCACCACCACCAACACCACCAGTGGATGATGCTGTAGATGATGTTGTCGATGATGATGAATTGCCCGATGATGGTGATGCAGCTGCTATTGATGATAATGATGAATGAAGATCATCAGGATTACCGTGTGGTGAAAAATGGCCACTACTTGTATCATTAATACTACCGGTACTACTACTATTACTTGGAGCACTTGTCAAACAACCGGGGCAAGCTTGCCCTAAAATATGTGCCGCTTTTTGATGTGGTACAATAATTTGTTCCGGATCTCGTACATAATATTCTTCCATACAATGATGATTTGAATGTTGTTGTTGTGGATTTTGTTGTTGCTGATGATGTGGATGTTGATGATGGGATAAAGATTCTAGTGATACTCCAAATGTTTTCATCGATACATTCTGTCCTAATGCCGGTGATGATGATGGTGACGATGATGCAGATGATGATGGTTGTGGCAGTTGTTGTCGATTGTTTGAAGTGGTAGATGTTGTATTGGTGGTGGGTGTATGCTGATGACTCGAACAAACATGATGATGATGATGATGATGGTGGTGATGTTGTGATGATGAAGCAGTTTTACGCTTCAACAATGGTGAGCTTAATAATTTTCGCATCCGTTCAATACGACTTTCCGGTACGCATATGTCAAGGCTCTATAACAAATGGATGGATGAAACCATAAAAATTCCATCGGTATCGAAATTTGAAATACTTGAAAATTTTTCATTTCATTTCACAAACCTTTGAAGTAGGATTATTATTATTATATCCATACGAAGATGTATTGGAGGATATATCCGGTGTTAAATTCGAATCAGTGTGGGTGCCAATGGCTGTTGTTGTATTAATGTTCAATGTATCAGATGTTGGACTTAATGCCGTATCCACTGATGCCGATATTCGTCTTATCCTGGCCTTCATATCGTTGTCGGAAATGATTTTTAAGATGTTGAAATATTAAATCAATAGTTGTCTTCATTTAGTACCAGAAAATCATCACATACACCCTACATATATTATATCCATCAATAAAAATTTGATTATAATCAATCATTCAAATTCAAATAACGCATACCTTTTGAAATTTCAATTAGAATCATAATCATCATCATCAACATATATCATATATAATATAAATCAAATCGATTTGTTTTTTATTATTCATAATGCTTGAATACTTTTCTAAAGATTCGATTTGTCGTTATTATTGTACATTTCTAGATTGTGCTCGAATTGATGATGATGATGGTGATGATGATGTATACACTGAATTCAATTCAGAATTGAGTGCAATCGATCATTATATAAAATATAATGATCGGCGATAATATATTGTTGATGACGATTGATGGTGGTGGTGGTGGTGGTGGATATAACAACGAATAAACGAATAAACGAACAAATAAGCCAACAAGCCATCCAGCTGAAAGCCGTGTTTGTATATGTCCGAATCCGTTTTTTCTTTTTTATTCTTATTATTATTTTGTTCTTCATCTTTATTTTCTTTCTTCATTCTCTGTATTCATGTTTAATTTTGGCATTATATAGGAAAAAAAATACCCGTATATATAAATTTGAGCATGATAAATTGATGAATGGATGAAATTATATTCATATTACGGAAATATGAAGGGTACGATAGAATTAAGTTGAGAATAACAAAAAAAAAAAAAAAAAAATTCAAGTTCAACACAGAATCAACGATATAGAATGTATCGTTCATATCATAACATATCTACTAGAAAGGAAACAAAACGATCCAAGAATTTGTCCTCAACATTCGATTCTATTTCGACACACACACACACATAGATATATAGTTACGACAGGCGCTTTAGTGATCCATGGCCATCATATAGAATAGATAATAATTCTTCGAGGTCTTCCCGGTACAGTACAAAAAAAAAACGACCACTATTACACATCTTTTTTTCAGTTTCAAGACCATCATCATTGGATCCAATGATTGTGATGATGATGATGATTGTCGCCAAGTTGGATTTTTTTTCCCATTTGATTCGACAATTTGACTCTAATGAAGACGATATGGATGAAACAGCAGTAGCAGCAGCAGCAGCAGCAGCAGCAAAAAAACAAATGTAGGAAGTGGATTATTTTCACATGTTGGCTGCCATCTATTGTTCGACATTGTCATTTGAATTTTTGTTCTTTATTTTCAAAACAAAAAACAGAAATCACCAGTCAATAAACAGCGTTACCATACAAATTCAATGCTTTTTCTTGACTTCTCATTTTCGAGGTGCGTAACCCAACCGTTTTTTTTACTTTTTTTTCTGTGTTCTGTGTTCTGTGTGATTGCATTGTTGTAAATGTGAGTAATTTTCCGGAAAATCATCATTTGTTGCACATGTCTTAAATTTTGAATCTCATCGTAAAAAAAAAAATTTATAATTTATGATAATAATATTCCATAATGTCTGACAATAATGTAAAAAGTGATCTCAACAATGACAACATTGCATCATTTAAAAAGAAAAATGTGCCAGTTGCTAGTTTGATTCGTATCATAACGAAACCTGATCATAACTGCTTCAACGAAATGATTTTGACCAAAAGCGTAAATATTGAATCCAATTCTCTAACATTCATGTTTCCTCGATTCTAATGTGTTTCCTGAACAATTTTTTCCCAATTCAATAGCCAATGACAATTGGTCGTAATCCTGAATCGGATTTTCACATCACATCTATTGAAATTTCTCGAGTTCATGCACGAATCTTCAATCTAGGTTCATCTTGGTATCTAGAAAATTTAAGCGTAAGTAATTGCAATGATGATGATGATTTATCAACAATGTTTTCATCTTTTTTTTTTTGTACACAGAGCACAAATGGTGTATATGTAGATGGTCAAAAAGTAGCTTGGCGAGTTCGTTTGTCCGACAATTGTTTTGTGACATTTGGCCCGTTAAAAAGTTCCAGTTTTCGTTATGTTTTCGTTGAAAATTATAAAGTTTCTATGAATATACAAAGAAATGTGACATTGAGCAAAACAATTCAGCGCTCATTTGTGCTTGGTGGTACTAGTTCTGGTGCCGGTGCTGGTGCTGTTACAGCTACTGGTGGTGACATTACCCATCTGTCTACAAAACCTGGTGAAGATGTTTTAAGACGTGACTTTGATCGTAAACATTTCGAACAAACGATGACAATCAATTTGATGAAAATTGAATCGAATTTTTCGAAATTGAAAAAAGATGTCGAAAACCAAAAACAAGAGTTGGATTCAATTCATGCCAAAGCAGAAATGGCCCAAAAGGAATTGATACGAATAGCGGAAAAGATGAAAGGTCAGGATGCTTTGAAAAATGTTCTGTTGAACGAAATATCCTGCTCCGTTTGCTGTGATATAATGCACGAACCAACCGTTCTCAATTGTGAACACACATTCTGCTTCACATGCATCAATGCCTGGAGTCGTCGCGGTAAACAACATTGTCCAGTTTGTCGCAAGAAATTTTCACGGATGACCAAATCGATTCGATTCCATTCATTGATCAATCTGATTCTCGATCATTATCTCAGTGAAGATGAAAAGAAAGAGCGAAAAGAATCGATCGAATCTCGGCTCACCGATCCAGCGTTCACCAATGAACATAGCAATGATGAATCGAGTTCACAAGGAAACTTGGATGAAATTCTTTCCGGATCAGATTCATCGTTTCGTGATGCATTTTCCACTCTGTTGAATTTTTTAAACTTTCATCGAGAATATAATGTTGACAGTTATGTACAGTTCCGCGATGCAGTACAAGTTATCGCTGATGAAGATGAAGTGAATGGAAACGATGGAGAGAATGATGATGAAAACGATGTATCATTGGATCTAGTAGAGAGTATGTCACCATCATCAAATTCTGTACATGCACCGACATCATCCTCTTCACCGGTGTCGATATCGTCAAACTTTCCCGATCAATTGCGTCTTCGACGATTCTCCAATTTGATCAGCAGAGCCAATGAATCGATGCTCATCGATTTTCATGAAAATTTTGGATCACTTTCAAATAATATGTTCAACAGCACCACCACCACCACTGACAATGATAGTAATGATGATGATGATAGCAACGATCCTCATAATGGTGATGATGATGCAGATGCAGCTGGAATTTCCGACATTCATGCCGAAGAAGATGAAGACGATGTAATGGAAGTGAATACTGATCAATCTGTAATTTTCCTCGATGATGTTGATGACGACCACGACGATGACAATGATGTGGATGCTGCTGCTGATCAAGGTTCGAGCCAAGTTCGTATTGCGAATGGAGGTAGCAGTCGACGACGTGCTGCTGGAAACGGTGTTCGTAATTTGAATCGTAATCGTCGTCCTGTCGGCATTGGCCACAATGTTTCAAATCGTTGGAATGTACGACCAATGCGTAACAATAATCGTCAGTCTTTGGTTCAACAAAGATTACATCGAATACGGAATTCTCCGTATCCAAGTCGCAATGGTCAATCCAATGAACCTTTGGCTTGATACTACCAATTGGACAAGTAATAACTTGATTGTGATCAAATGATTCTAACTGTGGTCATTCATTTAAGAAATTGATTCGTTTCAAATTTTTGCTAACATGTGTGTGTCAAGTGGTGTGGTGTTTTTTTTTCTTTTTACTTTCGTAAATAAATAAATGAATAAAGTTGAATTTAAAATAATAAAAACTTTTTAATTGCAAAATTATCACACTCTATGCAATATTGTTTACAATTGGGTTTTTGGACAATCTATTGTTTGGTTCGAATGTGTAGGTGGTGGTGGTGTATCATTTGTACCACTATTACACATCTTTTTTTTCAATTTCAAGACCATCATCATTGGATCCAATGATTGTGATGATGATGATGATGATTGTAGCCAAGTTGGATTTTTTTTCCCATTTGATTTGACAATTTGACTCTAATGGAGAACGATATGGATGAAACAGCAGCAGCAGCAAAACAAATGTAGGAAGTGGATTATTTTTCACATATTGGCTGCCATCTATTGTTCGACATTGTCATTTGAATTTTTGTTCTTTATTTTCAAAACAAAAAACAGAAATCACCATAGTGATGATGACCATCAATGATGATTTTTATTTGTTTGTTATGATTGAATTTTGTTTCTTTGTAATTGTCAATGGTTGATTTATTATCATCATAAATTATAATAATCGAAAAAGTATATTTCAATGTTAATAACGAAAACCGGTGATTTTAATTTTGATTCATAAATCGAATGTGTGATGGCCCGAATTATTCTTACAAGAAATTCAATGAATTCTAGTGTCTGTACATTGGATGATGTTGATGTTGTTGAAGTTGGTTCCAATCATTCATATGATCTTTCTAATGAAGATGACGACGACGATGATGATGATGATGATGATGAAGAGGTAAGTTTTTTGTTGTTGTTTAGATGAAATTATTAATTCAATTTATTATTCAAAATAAAATAGAATGATGAAGATAAACAGAATGAAAAATATCTACGAAAATTATTAGATGCAATTGATATGATTGTATTTGATCAAGGAAGAATATCCAGATTTAATCGATATACCAGAAACAATATTACCTGAAATACAAACTTGGCAATGGAAATTTCGTACAAAACAGTATGAACCGTGTATAGTTTTTTCAATATTCGAATGATGATTAATTTTATTATTTATAATTAATTGATGATTTCAGTGATGCCAATTTAAATCGTCAAGGTCGAACATATGAAAAATCACCACTACCATCACAGCAACAGCAGCAGCAGCAGCAACAACAACAACCATCACAAACTGTTGACCTTTCATCGAATAATAATAGCAGCAACAATCGTGAAAAAACATTGCCAAAATTATCAATAAAAAACAACACAAAACGTATTGAACGGATATCATTTATAAACAATGAAACACAAAGACGAGAAATTGGAATAATCAATGGTAAACAACAACAGATAACATTGCCACCGTTATGCATATCGAAACAAACATCTAGATGTCCAACTGGTTATGTTTTATTGAATGAAAATCCCGATTATATTAGACCTGAATTTAGACGTAAAGGTAGATCGACAATCAAATCGAAAATTGAATTTTGAATTTCAAATGATTTTCATTTATTCTAATCCATATTAGCAAGCTTAATCCTTAATGGTATTGATAATAGTTCGACAAAAACAACAACGAATATAACGAAAACAACATCTTTGTATTTTGAATCATCATCGTTTTTATCATCACCATCAATCATTCAACGACAATCACCAATGATAGTGTCATCTATATTTCATAATCGTCGAAATTCTTCAATACGACAATCAAGAATTGATTCTTCAAATCATCATCATCATCATAATAATGATGATCATTTACGATTACGATTGCCAATATTATTGAATAATAATGTCAATGTTTCTCATTCAATAACAACAACAGCAGCAGCAGCAGCAGTAACAGCTAGCCAAAGACGTACAACAGGCATTGCAGGCGTTTAAAATGTCATCATCATTCTCTAATGGTAAAAGAGTTAAAAAAAATTCACGTACAATGATGGCAATTAAAAAAAAAACTTTCTATTCCACAAATTGTGTGTGAAAAAAGAAGAAGAAGAAAAAGATTGCAATCATCATCATTCATATTATTAATCCTTGTTGACGTCATTTATTCGCAATTATTGGTCAAGTGCATCAACCAACCAACCAACCAACCAACCAACCAACTAACCAACCACGAAAAAAAAAGACATT
Organism: Dermatophagoides farinae; assembly: GCF_024713945.1. NCBI lineage: Eukaryota > Metazoa > Arthropoda > Arachnida > Sarcoptiformes > Pyroglyphidae > Dermatophagoides > Dermatophagoides farinae. Next base: position 3,513,488 of record NC_134683.1, on the reverse strand, counting down.
GCTACCGTTTGCCGCTAGCTTTCAATGAATTCAATGTGAATGAAAACAAAAAAAAATGGATGCAACCATTCATCGTTGTTGAATAATAATTTGGTTTGGCCAAGAAAAAAAAAATCATGGAATTTTCATCATATGAATGAATGAATGAATGAATGAAAATGACCTTCAAATCAATGAATGCATTGGAAAAAGAAAAAAAATCAACAAACGACCGAGAACATGTCGGCTACGGTATATGATTGGATGGATGGATGGCTGACTTTGTCTGTCTGTCAACATCTTATGATAAGAAAAAAAATCATTTTTTATTCATATTTTTAATATTAATGAGGACAAGCCATCAAAAAAAAAAAAAAAAATGATAACGACCAGTTCGAATTTTGTTGTTGTTGTTGTTCAGGTGTTGTTGTTGTTGTTTTATGTGGTTTGTGTTTTGATGGTGTACTAGATTCTTAAATTTTTTTTCTTTTTATTTTTATTTAGAAGAAAAATCTGGATTATACTGGACTTCATCATTAAGGGACATCAACAGCCGACATTTTTTTTTTATTTTTATACATTCAAATACAAACATGCTTACAGCATCATTAAACAAGAACAACAATGTCATCATTGTGCTTGAAAATTCTTAACTTGATGATCAATGCAATAAAAATGTTGATGACCAGCTGATTGAATGTTTCGGTTTTTTTTTGTTTTATTATTACTTGTTGCTTTTATTAACCCCATCATCATCATCATCATCATCATCATTCGTATGTAAAAAACAACTGGACAACTCGTTTTTTTTCAACAACGACAACGATATTAAACCATCGTTTATACATGCGTGTAATGTGTTGAATGAATGAATGAAAAAAATGTTTATATCAAACATCAGTTCATCATCATCAAATTAACAGCAACAAAAATAACAATAAATGTAAAATGAAATGCCGGCTAAATGAATGTGGTGTAATTGATCGTCATACAATGGTCATCAAACAGAAAAAAAAACATTGAATCCTGAACTTGTGTGTTTGAATAATAATCATAATTGTGTTTGGTGTTCAAATCAAAAATCATGATTATCATTTGATCAATCAATCAATGTTCCGTTTCCGTTCCGTATTTCCTATTCATCATTGCATAGCAATCAATCAAAACGATCAAGAAAAAAAAATGAATTTTGTCGATCAATCAATTCATCAATATTAAAGAGAGAGAAAGAGAGAGAAAAAAAATTTGTCATATTACAATACAATCATTCAATCCATCATCATCATCATCATCATGTTATAATAATTTTTATTATTTCAAAATATATAGTTTGTTTTTATTTTATTTTTTTGGAGAAAAACACACGCACATTTGATCATCAAAACATAATAATGGTAAGTAATGGTAAACATTACTCATTATTTCAATGATTTGATAATTTCATCATTTTTTTTCTGAATTTCTCATAAGAACAATCAACATCATAACATCAGATCATCATCATCATCATCTATATTATGGTGTATGGCTATTTTGTTATTATGTTGTTTATCAATCATACCAGTGAGATTACATCCATTAATTGTTGATAATGATCATAATCTTAAAAATAATGATGATAATAATCAAAGAACTCGATCATCAATTAATGAAGATCATCATCAAAATGTAGTAATGTCATTGGGTGGTGATTCATCAACAGAAAAAGCATTATTTAATTTACGAAGACGTGATTTTTTTTTAGATGACTATAAAAATAAAGAGATTCAAATTGTCGATACGGTAAGCAATTATTGATTGACAAAATATAGATTTGAATAATAATTTTGAATGAAAAAATTTCAGATTGCAAACAATTCTATTATCATTAATAAATATAAAACAAATAATATGAAACAAACATCGTTGAATCCATCACCGCTGGTATTGGCAGAATTAACCGTTTCACCATCCACCATTATGATGATGACAAATCAATCAACGATAACACCATTGCATACACAAATTGAATTAGAAATGAAACCACAACGGTCAAATATTTTATTACCAAAATTAGAACAAACAGGACGACCATCGTGTTTAACAACACCAGATGATACATTCTGTGAAAATGTTGACAATTATCCCAAGTAAGTGGACATCATTTCTGAATCATTTTTGTTTTATTTGAAATTTAATATTAAAAAAAAAGCAGAAACATCATTAAACAGGAAGTGGATTTTTCTATCGATCAATTTGCTGAAATTTTTGGCAATAAAGAAATCGATGGCCGTACAATAATGGACGTTGAAAATGATGAAAGTGTTTGTGGAAAAACACCAAGAGTTATTTATCCAAAGATGGCAAAAAATCAAGCAAATCAATGGATTTATGTTGTAAATGAAGTAGAATATACACAGGCTGTTGTAGCTGAAATCTGTCAGTAAGTAGACAATGAGTAATGTAATTTGTTGTTGTTTTTTTCTTTCGATAAACATTTCCGTTTCAAATTGTATAGACGACCGGGAAAACCATGTGCATATATGGATAGTTTACCAATGGGATTGTCATCAACATGTAAACAAAAATATTCATATAAACGTTTATTGGCATTACATCCAACAGAAAAACGTACATATCCAGATGCATTTCGTTTTCCATCATGTTGTTCATGTTATATAAAAACTATTGATGATTTTATGGCACGTAGTAATTTTCGTAAGATTGATAAACCAATTACAGTGGTTGATACATCGGAAAATAAATCATCTGCATCATCATCATCATCATCATCATCATCAGCAGCAGCAGCAGAATCATCGTCATCAATCATTATGGATGATAATATTGATCAATCATTTATCAATATAACAATTGATAATATCAATATAATGTCTAATGATGATTTAAATAAATTTGAAATGACAACAACAACAACAACAACAGCAACGACCATGATGATTCCTATACAGAATCAAACGACAATTGTGATTGATTAGAATCGAAATGAAAAAAAAACGAAATCGATTTTTATTCGATTTAAAAAAAAATAAATACAACCATATCCTTCCAATATTTTGGTAATTTGTTTATCGAATTTATTTTTTATTTTATTCAAAATTTTTTTTTTTTGGGTGTAATTATCAATAATATCAATTTACACATTGAATAAACCAAACATGCTTAAACTTCTTTGAGTTCATTTTAAATGCAGAAAAAAAAATTTCCGGAAAATCATCATTTTTTTCACTCAATATTAAATTGTTGAGAAAATCATCAATCATCAATCGACTGATGATAAGCAACTCAGCACACTCTTCTGATAACAGCAACAACAACAACAACAAAATGAACAAATCTTTATCATTTGATCATCAAATATCATTAAAAAAAATCGAGCAATTTCACGATTGATGCACACGATATAAACAAATTGGATGGATCTTTAGTCATAAGAGTATAGACACAGCTGAGTGGGTTTTTTTTTTGCTTTCTTTGTTTTGTTTTGTTTGCTACGCCTATAGGAAAGTAAATAAAGAAAAGAAAAGAAAAGAAAATCAATTAATTAATTAATGAAAATGGAACCATCACAATTAATCATAAAAGGATCAGAAATCCAAGATCATCAATTGATTGCCAATGGTCGTGTAAAAATAGCCGAAATGAAAGAATTAACTGGAATAAAAGCAGCCAAATTTCGTCGTATGGATGATTCAATGAATGAAATCGTTAATAATGGTTATAATCATAATGATGATGATGATGATGATGATGTTGAAAAGATCAATGGTCTTATTTGGAATGAATATGATGCTGTAAGTATTATTGAAATATCAGAAAATGATGATTATTGTTTTTTCATTTTTTTGTATTCAAGTCAATTAAATTAGTTAATCAAAATCTATGGCAAATACCATCACCATTAACCACACAATATGCAAGTCGTGTACGAAAATTAGATCTAAGTTATAATTGTTTACAAACATTATCCGGTATTGAATATTTTAATTGTCTTGAAGAATTAGTGCTTGATAATAATCTTCTGGATGATTCGATTCGTTTTTTTTACAATCCATTTATGAAATGTTTATCTATAAATAAAAATAAGGTAATTATTATTATATATCAATGATGATGATGATGATGATGATCAAACTTGTCATTTTTTTATCCAGTTGACAGATTTGGAACGATTTCTTAATGAAATAACATTAAAATTACCAAGTTTAACATATCTTAGTATGTTGGGTAATCCAGCATGTCCTGATCAATTATCCAGTTCTGAACATGATGATAAAGATTATAGCCGTTATCGTAGTTATGTAATACATCGAATGCCACAGCTGAAATTTCTTGATTCAACACAAATTCGACGTACAGAACGAACAGATGCACAGCAACGTGGCCATTATTATCGTCTTATACGTTTGAATTCAGATTCAGTAGTGGAAACAAATAAATTACGTAGCCATTTGTTTACATTACGTGAACAAAATGATAATAATGATGATGATGGTAGACAGAATAATCCACTTCCGTTTACACAGGATAATGGACAACCAAAAGGTAATAATAATAAACAATTCGAATCTATTTATTTTGACATAAAAATTAATGGAAAACAATTTTTTTTATTTTAATTAGGTGGATTTGGAAAACTTAAACATCGTTATACTGGTAAACATTCGGAAGGAAATCGTTTTATACGTAATCATGAACTTTGAATGATTCAGATTCAATCTTTGTCAATTCTTTTCAGCATTATCAATTTGGTGATGACATTCTTTTTATTTGTCTTTTTTAATATTTCGAAAAAAAAAAACAAAACAAATAAACAAAAAACAAGAATCAGGAAATCAATCCAACAGAATCCAAAAAAAAATCGAATATTGATATCGGAAACAAAAAACGTCATCATTTCGAATCAAATCAATTTTAAATAAGACAACAACAACAACAACAAACCTTATAATACAAAAACAATATAACCAATGATGATTCAGCAACAAGAATAAAAAAAAATACAACAAACAAATGACGACATAACGACCTTTATTATTATTATTTTGTTGTTGTTGTTGTTGTTTGTTTGTTGTTGTTATACAATTATCAATTATCATCATCATCAAATTATATATATAAATACAAAACAAAACAAGAAATTCAACGGTAATCAACGGGAAATCACAAAAAAAAATGATCATGATGATAATGATGATATTTCAATTCTATTTTTAATCCCCATATTATTATTATTCTAAATGTTTATATTTCTGGAAAATTCATCCGATCATCATCATCATCATCATCATCAACCTAATTCTAATAATAATGATTGCCATGGTAATTGTCAATTTGACATTTCATTGTTTATATGTTGTCGTTGTTGTTGTTGTTGTTGTTGTTGTTGTTGTTGTTTCATCTTTACGCGTCCGTATATTTTGGATAATTCAATTTTGAATGAAAATTAATAATAATAATAATAATAATAAACATGATCCCCAACAAAATAACTAAACAAACAAACAAAAAAAAATAATGTGATGTCATAACATATAAAAAAAACGCGTTTATATAGTTTTTTTATTATTATTATTTTACGAGATGAGATCAATATTTATTTCCACACCATATGACTAATACTCTGGAACGAAAAACAGAACGAAAACAACGAAATGGATCTATCTATGAATCTATTTATAACCGAGTCTCATTTTAGTATTAGAATTTGGATCATATAAAAATAGAAAAAAATAAATAAAACCCAAATAGCCGGTATTAAATAACGAATAAAACAAACGAAACCACCACCACCACCAACGCCACCCACATTAACTAATTCCTTTTATTATGGATGGAAAACCGAACAATTGTCTAATCATACAAAAATTTCCTTTGTGGATCAAAGTTCAAAGATTGTCGTCATATTTGGGATTGGGTGCATTTCTTTTTTTTATGACAAAGCCAAAGAAAAGAAAAAATAACAACAACAACAAATTTTTTTTTCTTTTATTACCTCAAACAAAACAAATGACGATGAAGACAACTATTTCCAAGGATTACCACTAAATATTTTTATCGTACACACACACAAAACAAACAAACAAACATGCATAAGATAATAATAATAAAAGAATCAAATATGACCATGAACCAACAACAACATTCATCAGTTTCATTCCTATTATCATCATCATCATCATCATCATCATCATCATATGATACATTTTCCCACATAGAAAAAAAATCACACAAACCCTCTTCACCATGCATGCATGGTCGTCATTTAACAGAAAAAAAACAAGCCAATGGTTTTTATCCTTAAGGGTATAATATATCAATCATAATCTCATCATATATATAATCCACCTGGTATACGCGTATATCAACATATCATATCATCCAAAAAAAAAAAAAAAAAAAAAAAAATTCAATAAACAACAACACACCAATGTGCAATATATATACAATGTGATGATCAAAGATCTAAAAATATTGAAAATATGTAAAAAAAAACAGGATAAAAATTACATCATTATATAACAAACGCCAATCATTTGGTGATGTTTAGCTATTATAAATGGCCACAATACAACTGTTGTGTGTGTGTGTGTTTGTGTATGTGATTCTATTCTATTTTGTTTTGAATGACTTGACTAATAGATTGTACATGTGTTGTATGTGTGTATACGGTTAAACGAATGAAAAAAAAATCCATTGCATGCTCGATTGATTTCATCAAATAATAATAAAAATAAAAATCAAATGGTGTGTGTGTGTGTGTGAGAGAGAGAGAAAGAGAAGAAAGTGGAATGAAATGAAATTGAAAAAAAAACTAAATTTTTCTCTGTTTGCTCTGTTTGCATAAACCAAAACGATTGTGAAAAGCATCAACACATTTGATATTAGACAAAAAAAAATTGCCGATAATCAATTGATTTGATGTGTGTGTGTGTGTGTGTGTGTGTGTTCTATAAAATATAGACGAAAAATAAACAAAAATTATTTTACATTTTTGATCAGAAAAAAAACGGGCAAAAGAAGCTAGACTTACCGTTATAATTCATATAGCAGCTTATTCGTAAATCAATTTATTCGATTTTGGTGATTCAATCTGAATTCATTCCATCCATCAATTGTATATATTGTTGATCTCATTTGTTCTTGGCGTGTGTGTTTGTGTATACTTTTCAATCATCATCATCGAATCCAATGTTTTCATCATCATCATCATCATCATGATTTAATTTGATTTTTCTAGTTGTTTTGAATGATGAGAATTTTGACTTTTTTGTTTTGTTTTGTTAAAATGATTACTTGATTGATGATTTTGTGATTGATTTGCGTGTTTGATTTTAGCCATTTTGCCATTTTTACGTTATTGAATTCGTCACATTAGAATTCATCAATCGATCAATCAATAACAAATTGATTGATGAAATTCGGAATAAAAATTACAGAAAATGAAACGTAAGTATCAATATATATTGATTGAAAATTGATTCCTTCTTTTTCGTTTGTGTGTGTTTGGTTATCGTATATATTTCATATATTAAACATAATGGACAGAGGTAATAGATATAAGATCAGGTGATCGATCAAACATGTTATTATCGTCATCATCATCATTTGATCGATATTTTCATGGCCATATAAATTTAAAAGACCACGAGGATATGATGTTCAGCTGATCTTTTGATAGAAAGATGTTTAAAATTCCATCTACTAGACGGCGCATCATTATTTAGAGTTTTTTTTCTTTTCATGATGATCGATTCGAATAAATTTTGATCATTATCATCATCATCATCATCATCGATGTATACCAGATTATACCGGTAATAATAATTATATTAATCAAAATAAAAGATGGTGAATGAATTTTTCCACATTATTAAAATGATCATCATTTGTTCGTATCTGGCCTTTATCTTGATGATGATGATGATTTCATTTACTGCTTTGATCGATGATGATTGTTTTTGCCAAATTGAACAAATAATATTCATATTCATTATTATTATTATTATGAATATAAATTACAAGAAAAAAATGACAAGCAAATCAATTATATTATTATGTCATAAAACATGTTTTTGAATGAATTTATGACAAACAAAATTATTATTTAGACAATCGTGTTTGTGTGTAATCGAATGGATGAATGAATGACGTAAATTAAATTCAAAAACATTCGAATCTTATCCGATGATCTGTTCGAAAATGACGTAAAAACGTCTTGATTTTTATCTGAAACGAAACCAAATGAAAAAAAAACCAAATTAAACTAACTCGAATTAACCAGTTAATATTAGATTTGTTGTCAGAATAATGAGAAAAAAGAAAAAAAAATTTATAAAATTTTTTTTACTCACAAGACAAAAATCAAAATTCACAAGTACAAAAAATCCATCCATCCATTAATCGAATATTAATATCTATATGTCAATCAATAATTTTGTAGTATCTCAAAATGTTTTCCAATTCGATTAAATTCATCAAATTGATTGCCATCATCGATCGAAAGAGAGTGAGAGTGAGAGAGAGTGAAACGAAAAAAAAGGCAATTCCTGTCCTTGTACTTGTACTTTTTCAATTGTCTCTCTCTCACTATCACTATCACTATCATTGTCATCATTTGTATTTTGGTAACAAAAATTTTTATGGATAACGGATTATTGTCAATCAATAGGATGACATTGTGTGTGTGTGTGTGTGTTTGCATTAAAGATTTTTTTTTTCAATATCAATGATCAATGATTGTCATCATTGTTGTTGTAATATTTGACATTATCTAATTATTTGGAAACAAACAGCCATATATTTCATATTTCATCACTATGTCATCATCATCATCAACAACAACAACAACAACAAAAAAATTACATTTGTTGTCGAAATAGATTTTCTTTTGTTTTTTTTTTTTTTTTTTTTTTTTTTTTTTTGGTTTTAAATCTGGAGAAAATTTTTGATTTTTTTTTTTCGTTTTAGAAATTTTTAATTATATGTGTGTGTGTGTGTACTAGTTGTACTTGTTTTAAACATATGAACTGATTATAATAATGATGATTAGTCTGTCTTTTTTTTATATATTGTCTGATATTTATTTCCAATGAAATGGAGAAAAAAAAATTCCTGAGAATTCTTTGCCTTTTTTTTTATTATTATTAATAATTTGAACGTACATTTGTGATTTGTGATTTCATCATTTTGATTATCATTAAAATATATTGCAAATTTCGTTTGTTTAAAGATTTCTCTCGTTTTGGTATTGATGTTGGTGGTAATGGTAATGGTAATGATAATGATAATGATGATGATGATGATGATGATGTTGTGCCCAATCTTTATCCATCATTGTTGATATGGTTGTTGTTTGGTATGTGTAATAATCATTGGTGTATGGTGTGTGTGTATGTGTCATCGAAATGAATGAAACTCGTCGTCATCGTTGTTGTTGTCGTGGTTGTGTGTGTAAATTTAAATCCAATATAACCACCATCATATGTCATTCAAAAACATTGGCTTCAACGAAAAAAAAAAAATGCTACGTACAATGACGATATGTTCATGGTGATGATGATGATGATGATGAGGATTGCCCATAAAGATGCCGTATCATCAACAATTTATTCATTTAGGAGATTCCATTTTTCATTTTACAATTGATGCTGCTAGATGTTCACATTTCTTCTGTTCATCATCATCATCATCATGATTTTTTATTTTGATGGCGGTTACCATATTGAATCTCGATGTTTCTTTTTCTTTTTCTTCTTCTTCTTCTTCTTCTTCTTCTCACTCTCTTGTGTCATCTGAAAAAAAATAATTTTTTTTTCTTTCAAGTCTGATGATGTTGATGATGATGATGAAATCTTTTGGGGCTTTTTTTCAATGAAATTTGAACATTCAAACAACAACAACAACAACAACAAGCAGCCGCATCTATTTTTCTTCTTTCATCTTTTTTTTTTTTCCAGTTCAAATCGGATGTTTATTTATTTGTTTACTCGATTTTTTTTTCTTATTTTTTTTAAATTGTTGATTTGAATCGCGAAAATTTAAATTTTTTTTTTTTTAAATAAAATTTCCGACAATCATTCGATATTTTTATCATCATCATCACTCGGCATCATTATTGAATTTTGACATTTTTTTTTTCGTTGTGAATTTTTTTTTTAAATCATCATCGAAACTGTGTAGTAGCAGCAGAGGTAAGTTTAGGTTATGTAAACGAAATCAACGGAAATGAAAATTTTCAATCATTTTTTTTTCTGTCCCTGTTTGCGTGTGTGTGTGTGTGTGTGTTTTTCTTGAGAATTCTAAAAATTCATTTTTTTTCATTTTTCTGGGTCTTGTTTTGTTCAAAAAAAAAATGAATGAATGGATGGATGGCCAGGTATTCGAAATTTTATTCACCACTATTGTTTAACTGTTTTTTTTTCTTCTTCTTCTTCGACATACAGCCCACATAAAATGTTTAGTCTTTTTTTTCACAATTACAAAAAAAAAAAAAATGAACGAACGAACGAACGAACGAAATGTGGACACATATGGACCCGGTTAGAGAGATAAAAAAAAAGAAAGTAATCAATTTTTTTTCAGTTGGAAAAAAAAACTGATCCAGAAATATCAGACAATTTTTCCAATTGATCAGTTTTTTTCTCTGTTTGTTTGTTTGTTTGTTTTCAAATGATTCTTGTTTTTTTTTATTGTTTGCATCGATAACGGCGACGACCATGTTGATGTCACCCATTACCGGTTGATCAGCAGAATGTGTGTCCATTTCTTTTTCTGTTTAATATGTGTGTATTATATATGCTATGTATGTTTGTATTGGTGATCATTATCATTATCATTTAAAAAAAACAAAACAATCGATCAACATCAAAAACGGAATACCGGTGGCATAGACACTTACTGACTGACTGAATAGATGGAATGAATGAATGAATGGAATGGAATGACTGACAGAGTTGGCGCTCTTGTTTAGTTTCATAATCATCATCATCATCATCATCATTCTTTGTGTGTTCGAATATATATCTATATATAAATTGATGGAGTTGCGCTCCATATCCATCGGACAAACACACACACACACACACCACACACATTGTGTAAAAAGTATAGGTAGCAATTCACTACTACATTCTGTTCAATTCTGTTCTTTTATCGTGATTCTGTTTTATCAATTATTTTTTTTTGTGAGTTTGAAAAAACCAGCAATCTTGTTGAATATATATATATATGGATACATCATCATCATCATCATCATAATCATTGATTATCAATTGTCATATATTGTATTCTGGATTCGATTGATGAAACACGTTGGTCGGTTGATAAGTTGGTTGGTTAGTTCGGTTTGTTGAAAAATAAAATTTCATTCATTTGTTTGAATAACAATCATTCAACGAGAACGAATGACGACGACGACGACTACAACGATAACGACAACTACGACATACGTAATTGTAATCAATTGGGTGTTGTTCTGTGTCCCATTCTTCATTTATGTCAGTAAAAGTTCATCATTTCAATTTCTTCATGACATTTTTTTTTATTGTTTGTTTTTTGTTCATTTTTCATTTTCATTTTGTTTCATGTTTGGACACGCCATCATTCTCATATATTTGTTCGTCAATTTCAATTTTTTGAACACACAATAAATTAATTCTGAAATTCTGGCTATGATGATGACATTTTTAAGATTGAAAATTAATCATCAATAATAATAATATACACATGATACATACATACATACAATTGAAATGAAAAAAATGGTTTCTATATTTTCTGGCCGTTGTCCAAAATAAATTCAGTCAAACTTGCAACATTTTAGATTCGATTCGTTTATTCGAGTTTTTTTTTATTATTATTCTGTATCAATTGATTGATGACAAATATATAATATACTACAACGATGCTTGGTTATATTCGTAAAGTAACTAAAATTGATCAACTCTGTCATCAACAATCATCATCGTCACGTAACGGTAGTGGCCAACAACAACAACGACAACAACAACAACAACAACAAAAGCAACAATCATCATCAATGATTATGATGACGGTGATCAATGATTCAAATCGTTTATTAGTACCAGTCGATACAATCGATACTGATGTTAATCGAACAAATTCAGATTCTAATTCGGCTACAAATATGATGATGAATAATAATAATGGTGATGATGATGGTGATGATGAAAAATTGTCCGCTGATGATCAAAAATCAACATCAACGAAAACTGTTATTCATACTCCAAAACGGAAAAGTTTATTCAAACGACGACATAATCTTTTGCCAATATCATCAACAATTAATAGTGGTAGTAGTAGTAGTAATAATCGAACCCGTTTATCATTCAATAGTAATAATAATAATTCTGATCATAATATTATGGAAAAATCGATTAATAATCCAACGTTGATTAATAATGATTCGCAAACATATTGTTCAAATATTTCCATAAATCATCGTCATCATCATCATCATCATCATCACGATCAAACACATACAATTCATTCGCATAATAATAATGTTAAAATCTGTCCAACAATAGCATCGGCATTATGGCGTCCATTATGGCCACCTGGTGAGCGAGTATTTTTTTTTTTTTTTTTTTTTGATTGGAATTCGAATTTCCTTTTCGGAAATAGAAATTCAAAAGGAATGGATAAGAAAAGTGAGAGTGAAAGATTTCGTTTTAACTTATTTCATCATCATAATGAATATTTTTAACATATCTCCATTAGAATTGAATAATACTAAACTTTTTTTTTAATTTTAATTTTTTTTCAATTAAGGTTGGCATCCTCGTAGTAATAATACATCATCATCATCAGCATCAGCAACAACCACAACGTCCAATACAAAAGTGCCTACGTCTTTATCGACCACAAATGATGGTGGTGGTGGTATAAGTACATTGTCTTCGTCTTCATCATTAACACGTCGATCAGCTAATAATAATAATAATGTTGAACATCAACAACAATCGTCAATGATGACAATGGATAATGATTCAAAATCAACAATGACAATGATAGCAACAAAAACGATAAAATCAATGAATCATGTTGATTCAAAATTATTAAATCATCATCATCATCATCATCATAGAAAATTATCATATGAACAACAACAACAACAACAATTGAATGGTGATGATATCGATAATGAATCGAATAAAATTGAGGTATTATCGATTGATGATGATAATGGTTTTTTTTTATAGTTTCTAATCGAATATTTATTTTATTCAATATAATTCAACAAATAATTTAGGATTGGCTAGACGAACATCCCGATTTTGTAAATAGTTATGTTATACGTAAAGTATCACGTTCGATTATTGATAAATGGCTTGTTACACATTCAGCATCTACAATGGGTAAGTGTAGACTGTGTTTTATTTATGAACGTGTGTCTATAGGAATGAAATGAATTACGATGATGATGATGATGATGGGAAATTTTTTTTTTCATCAATTTATTCCTAGTTTGCAATTATAATTTGATTGCCCATTTTTGGTTTATTGAACATTTTCTTCTCTATGCTTCACTAAGTTGTGTGTCTGTTCATTTGGTTGAAAAGTAGTTTAGTTTAGTCAGTTTAAGAATAAGTTTTTTCGATAAAAATAATTTATGAAACAATAAAAATTGTATGAAGAATTAATTTCAAAAAATTCATTCATGATGAAGGTGATGATGATGATGATGATGGTAATTTATTAATTCTACGATTTAATTTTCTAAAACTTTGTCTTTTTTATAGGAACATTATTTCCGAATAATCAGAATAATACATCATCATTGGCAGCATCATCATCAACATCACCAACAGCAGCAGGAGCGGTGGCGGCGGCCCCAGATTCAGGTGCAAATACACCGGTACGAAAAATATCTGCACATGAATTTGAGGCAAGTGGTGGTGGTTATCTACGACCAATGGTATCGACTACTTGTGATGGAATGTTAACATTTTTATCACTTCAAGATAATATGGGTAGAGAAAATTCCATAACAGCCAGTGATTCTTCAGATCTTTTTCATGCATCCGGATCATTTGGTAATCGACCAACGGCCACGACCACGTGCATCAATCATATCATTACGTTCACGTGAACAATTAGAATCCAATAGTACTGATGAATGTGAATTAATATTTGAATTAGTCAAAGATATTTGTAATGATTTGGATGTAAAATCATTATGTCATAAGATATTGAAAAATGTTAGCATATTGACACAAGCTGATCGTTGTTCACTATTTTTGGTACGTTAAATTTATTTAATTTCAAATGAATTCATTTCGTTTTGTTTTCTTATACTAAAATGAAACATTTTTGTTTTCATTCATTCATTTATCTTATATATAGGTAAGAGGCGAAAAAGATGAAATCGAAAATAGGTAAGAAATAATTTTGATGAATAGATCTATCTTTTTTTTTGGTTCTACCTAGCTACTGACATATGGAATTCATTAGTTTTTTTCAACTCAAAAGTTCCACTGATGTGCCCAACATATATGACCGAAGGCATATTGAATTCAATTGCAAATTTTAGTCATTTCATTTGAACAATAAAATAATAGTTAAGGATGAAGTAACAGAGAGAGAGAGACAAAGAGAGAGAGAGAGAGAGAGAAACATTACATTTCAATTTGATTGTTTGGCAATGATTCACTGAGAGATGGTCGAATATTTGATTCTTTATTCGAATTCAATAGAATATAATAATAATAATAATAATGAGGCGAAGAATTTCAAATGAAACCACCATTATTATTATGTTTCCCATTGATGTTAATAGGAATTTGTTGTTGTTGTTGTTGTTGTTGTTATTCGTCGTTCCGATTGCATTTTTCAATAATTAATGTCTTGAAGGCATATAGAATTTCAAGATAATATATTACGAACATATTATTTGGATTTTCTTATTTTTGTTTTTATCTTTCTTTATTTTTTTCTTGAATTATGTACAGATATTTGGTTAGTCAATTGTTTGATGTTTGTGGACAATCGACCATTGAACAAGTGTCTAAAAATGAAGAAATCATTATCCCATGGGGCACAGGCATTGTTGGTCATGTAGCCGAAACTGGTGAAGCGGCAAACATTCCAGATTGTTATCAGGATTCACGTTTTACCGATACAATTGATCAAAAAACTGGTTATAAAACATGTAATATGTTATGTAATCCTATATTTGATATTGATGGTGAAGTGATGGGCGTAGCACAGGTGATCAACAAAAAAGATTCCAAATGTTTTGATAAGAATGATGAAAATGTTTTTGTAAAATATCTACAATTCTGTGGTATTGGTTTACGAAATGCACAAGTTTATGAACGATCACAGTTAGAGAATAAACGTAATCAGGTATTGTTAGATCTGGCCAGAATGGTATTTGAAAAACAATCAAATATTGAAAATATTATCTACCGTATTCTGATACATATTCTATCATTATTACAATGTGAACGTTGTCAAATTATGTTGCTTGAATGTGATGATAATGATGATGATGAAAATGATGATTTTATTTTAGCTATGAATTCAAATTCAACAAAAATTAGTCATGATGATTCGCCAACATCGAAACATCTACATCTAAATGCACAACAAACTGCGAGTAATTATTCATCAGATCGAAGTCCATTATCTGATTGTCCAAGTAGTAATGGATCAAGTTGTTTGGAATCAAATTATGAACTACAAGTTAATCAAGTTACAATGGCTACACGTAGTTTTTATCGTGTATTTGATTTGCAAGCCAAAGATTTGGAACAAATTGATTTTGAAAAGAATCAAAAAACACCATTTGAAGGTCGATTTCCAATCAATATCGGTATAACTGGTTATGTAGCTACAACGGGCGAAACATTGAATATTGCCGATGCTTATAATGATTGTCGTTTTGATCCAATCGTCGATGATCAAGATGATGATAATTATGGCGATAATAATAATGTTGATGATGGCAATAGATTTCGACATAAAAGTATACTTTGTATGCCTATCCGTAATGCAACAAGAAAAATAATTGGTGTCGCACAATTGGTGAATAAATTGAATGGTCGTCCATTTAATAAGAATGATGAAAATCTATTTGAAGCATTTGCCATATTTTCCGGTATGGGTATCGAAAACACACATAAATTTGAAAAAGCCGTTAAATCAATGGCTAAACAAAAAGTTACGTTAGAATTATTATCATATCATGCATTGGCAAGTGAACATGAAGCATCAAAATTTGCCGTAAGTTATTCAATGATTTAATTTCTGCAAAAAAAAAAAAATTACAATTGATTTTATTCATCAATATAGCGAATGTTAATACCATCTACAAGCAGTCTTTCATTATCTAGTCTACGATTTGATGATTTTAGTTTGAATGAAGATCAAATGATAAAAGCTTGTATACGAATGTTTATTGATTTAGATCTAATTGAACGTTTTCATATTGATTATAAAGTACTTTGTAAATGGATTCTAAGTGTACGAAAAAATTATCGTCCAGTTTTATATCATAATTGGCGACATGCATTTAATGTTGCACAGATGATGTTTGCAATATTTGTTGTAAGTTTTGAAAAAAAATTTTTTTTTTTAATTTTAATTTCAATTTATTTTTTGAATGTTTTATTTTCTCATCATAGAATTCAGACATGTGTTTTGTTTTGGGTGAACTTGAAACAATGGCATTAATAGTTGCTTGTCTTTGTCATGATCTTGATCATCGTGGTACAAATAATTCATTTCAAATAAAAACCGGTTCACCACTTGCACAATTGTATTCAACAAGTACATTGGAACATCATCATTTTGATCAATCATTAATGATACTCAATAGTCAGGTAAATTGTTATACTTTTTCTGGTTATTCGAAAATTATTTTTGAAATCCATCAATAGGGCAATCAAATATGGAGCAATCTTTCACCACAAGAATATCGTCGAGTTGTATACGTATTGGAAGAAGCTATATTAGCCACCGATTTGGCTGTTTATTTTCGTAAACGTGATAAATTTTTTCAACTAGTCGAACAAATGAAAACCACTGGCCAACGTGATTGGTCCGATGAGAATAATCGTTCATTATTACGATCAATGTTAATGACTTGTTGTGATATAGCTGCCATTACGAAACCATGGTTTGTTTTTATTTTTATTTTATTTTTTTTTTTTGAAAATTTAAATTTTAAATTAATTTATTACCAATATTTTATTTTTGTAGGCAAACACAAAAAGTGGTTGCCGAACTAGTCGCTAGTGAATTCTATCAACAAGGTGATATTGAAAAAGAACAACTTAAATATTGAACCAATTGTAAGTAAAATCAATAAATATCATTGACTTTATCATTTAAATCCATCATCATTTATCTCATTATTTTAGGATATGATGAATCGTGAGAAAAAAGATGAATTACCTAAAATGCAAATGTCATTTATCGATACGATTTGTTTGCCAGTTTATCAGGCATTCGCTAAGCTAGGACCATCGCCAATGAAAATATTATTAAATGGTGTTACTGATAATCGTGAAGCATGGCATCTATTATCAAGTCAACCATATCAATTAAACATTCGACAAACCAATTCAACCTCATCAACAACAACAACAACAATAACAACGACGGATACGACAATAAACCAAACAAAAACGATAACGGTACCACCATCACCACCATCACCAACCATAGAAACACCATCATCAACATTTATAGATGATGAACCAAATGTCTGAAATATGCATGGTTTCCACACGTCCTTCATTATTTCGATATTCGAAAACCAAATTTTTTCTTAAGCACACAAACACTCACACACACACTTACATTCATCATTATTTTTCATTTCAACAAATAGGAATCACATTTGCACATGTGAAGAATTTTCATTTTATTGCAATTTGTTGCAATTTTAAATTTGTGATATAAATTCGAAAAAAAATCGGTTAAACTTAGCGATGTGAAGAAACACGTGTACACAATTCAATTGAAACTTTGAATTTCATTGGTTGAATCAATGTTTCAAGTTTGGCAATACGATGAGAGTTTCAATCGATACGTTTTTGTTTAGTTTTGTTTTTGTTATTGTTTTGTTTTATATAATGAATGAAAATCATCAATATCAATCAATCAATCAATAATCAATAATAATTAATAAATGGTAAAAAATTGTGTGATTATAAGATGCGTTAAACTTAGCGATGTGATGTACACAATTCATGAAACTTTGAATATCATCAATCAATCAATCAATCAATCAATAATCAATAATAATTAATAAATGGTAAAAAATTGTGTGATTATAAGATGCGTGATGATGAAAGATAAATAAAAGAAATATATTTCGTTGTTTTTTATCATTTTTTTTTGTCGATATGAATTTTAAATGCTCAACGATTAATCGAATTATTATTATTATTGTTATTGTTGGTGATGATATAATTATCCGGTTCAGTGTCGGTAATTTTCAATTCTGGTACAGCCATTACATTGGTATTATTATTATTATTATTGTTGTTGTTATTATTATTATTACGTTGCAATGTAAATTGATGTTGATCACCACCATCAATTAATTCAAGATTCAATGCAGCAATACTTGATGAAAAACATCTAGTTTCTACATGAACATGACATGGTTTATGACAAATTAGGCCACAATCTAAATTTGTTGTTGTTTTTATTTGAAAAAAATGTTTATCATGTTCAAATAGTAAATTTTTCAAAAAAACACTTACCACGACATTGATAGGCTTGTTTACCAAGACGAAATGCAAATTTTTTACCACAAATTTGACATAATCTTGATGATGGTACATGTCGTGCAATAAACAAATGATCTTTATACAGATGAAGTTTGGTGCCTTTACGTCGTTTCAAATCATGACGAGCTTTATCCACATCCTCAGTTGGTACAACAAAATGTTTAATCATTCCTTTTTCATTACATTCCATTATCAGTACAGAATCTTCATGCATAAATGTTCGTGTAGATGTTTGACTTAAATTGCCAAAACTTTCCTTAATACGTGGTTCTTGTTGTTGGATATTGCTTTCTTTGGGCATAGATGTTTCACGTGAACCGGGTACCGATCTTGCTCTTTCCATTCCATGACCACGTTGACCGTCATTATAATCATCATCAAAATCGTCATCATCATCATCACCGTTGGCAACCGCTCGTTTACCAAGATTTCTATCCACTGATTTTGATCGTCTATTGAAACTAAATCGTTTCTTTATGTTTCGCAATAAAGATTTATCACGTGGTGGACGAGAATCTAATCAATGAAGACGTAATGTTAAAAAAAAATTTGAATTCCGACAGTTCCTTAAACATTCAATAACAATTTTACCTGAATTTCGTTTATCCAATGTAGCCGATATCCTGGCTGATTGTTCATTGGCAGCGGCAATTCGTTTCTGTTCATCTGTTAATGATCGTAATGTTGAATGACCATTTTCACCCGAATTATAGCCTGGATCTTCCTGTACAGATTGTTGAACAGCTATTTGGAAAAGAAAGAAAATAAAAAATTCGTTTCAATAAAAAAAACTAATGATTATGAGGATTCAGGAAAAAATTTGAAATCAGCATGAAAGGCATATGATTAGGTTTTTGTGAATCTCTCTTATGCGAACCGATATTATAGTAATCATAATCATCATATTGTTTTATGAATCCATTTCGTCGACATTTACGGCTTAACGATGAACTTGATGATGAACAATTATTGATAGCTGGTTCAGAAGCTCGATAACGGAGTGAACATGATCGTAATGGTGTTGATGATGATTTTTCCCTTTTCGTACGATGCCAGTCATCATCATTTTCATTATTATTACTGTTAACATGTAAACGTTCAGCAATTTTTCTTGATACTTTACTACTATAACGAAATTTAAATTTTCTTTTCATCGAATCTGTAGCCGATGATGATGATGATGATGAAGTCGTCGACATTGATGAACATGGTGGAGGTGTTGATTGTTGTTGTCGTTTATTTTTATTATTATTAATGCCAAGCCATTTTTCATAGAAACTAGCACGAATCTGACTATTTCGTTTGCTGGCGTTGGTCGTTATTTTATTCGATTCTGGTACTTTTAATCCATTTGCTGATAATGATGATGATGTATTGATAATAGTGGAACAATGACGTCTACATTGATTCAATTGACGATCTGATTCATTGCCTATGCCAAATTGATCATCACCATAATAGTAGCTATAATCATCATCATAAAGACAGAAAAATAATTGTGTATCGGATTTAGCTTTCGATATATTTTCATTAATGTTGTTGCTGTTATCATAACGGATGTTTGCTCGAATAGATAGTTGTGGTGATGGTGTCAATGTTGGTGTAGGTGTTGTTGTTGGATGTTGTAATCGTATTGGAATCAATGACTGTAGATACGATGATCGTCTTTTCAATGGCTTAGATTCTTTTCGCTTTTCTTGGTCATTAACAACAATCATTTGTGATGATTGTATTGTAGGTGGATCAACCGGTAATTCAATGGCTGATATTTGAACTCGTTCCATCATTGATGCGATTACAGATTCTGATTGCTCGACAACTTGTCGTTGTTGGTCATTAAATGTACAATTATCCACAACATCTAAATGGCTATCAATACTTTCGAGTGATAATTGTGAATAAAGTGATAATCGTTTCTCAGGATTATTCCAATCATCATTATCATCATCATTATTATCGATTTTGGATGATTTCAATGTTGGGCTATTCGAGCTAATGGATTCCGGATGTTCAATATCACGGATCATATTGTTTGTGTTTGAATTTTTTGTCATTTTTCATAAAATTAAAAAAAACGCAGAAAAAGAGACAAACAGAAAGACAAGACACAAATACACACACACACACACACAAAAACAAACACAATTAAATTAGGAGAAAAAAATTACATTTAAAATTAGACTGTAGTAAATCGTCGATGTTATTGCATTTCGATATGATTGTCTCAATATTAGGTATCGTATCGATTTCAAGTGTTGTCAAAAATGATGATGATGATTTCGATTGGCGATCCCAATTATTATGATCATGATGATGATGATTTTTATGATGATTATTGCGATAAAAATATTCCCCATCATCCGTGATGAAAGCTAAACTGTTATCATTATAATCAACATCAAAATAATCAGTTAATGTTGCTGTTGTCAATGCCGATCCTATTGACCATCGTTGACGATGTTCATGATGATGTCCATCTATTTGATTTTTTTTTTGATGAAAATTTGAGAGAGAAATTTGTTTATTTAGGCATAAACATTTGAATCATTAAATTTTTAGATGATCAATGAGGAAAAAATATCGATTTTTTTCAATCAATACGATCGATGAAAGAAAGAGAGATCAGATTATCGGTAAAAATCCGAACACAAAATAAGAAAGAGGATATCCCGTTATATTTTTTTTTGTATTTTCGAGGAAATTTTTTCGTCGTCGTCGTTGTTGTTGTTGTTGTGAATTTCAGTTTGTCGCGCGATTCAATTATATAGAAACACAGATATATGAGATGAGGATGAAATTGAGACGCGTGTAATGATGATTCGTTTCGTTTTTCGAAAGGTTTTTTTTGAAATGATTATTGTTGAATATGATGATGATGATGAAGAAAATGATGTGGCAGGATTATTTTATTTTATTTTTTTTAACGGAAAAAACCGACCGACCACCATCACAAAATCATCAGTATCATTGATGATTGTTGTTGTCGTCGTTTGGTCATTAAAATGATTATTATTTCATTATACCATCACAATGATGGCAGTGGTTATTTTTTTTGTTATGGATTGAGATTTAGATGAATCACGTTTCGTGGTTGGTTCGGGTTGTCAATCATAATGTACCGTTTTCAAATCAATTCGAATCACATATAAACAAAATAAAACAAAACAAAAAAAAATTGTTTGAATGCAATCATGGATTGATATGATTATTGATGATGGATGATGATGATAGCGATTTTTTTTTGAAGAACGATATAATCATAGGTAAAATTCCAGATTTTGTTTCCAAATCGAATAATATGTTTCCATTATCGATAAGTTTATCATTATTTTATCGTTTTTTTTTGTTGTTATGATTCGAATGATTTTTTTTTCATTGATGATGATCAGATTTTCGATAATCCGTTGCCGTAGAGATTCAATTTTCAGAAATAAAATTCAAGCAATAATAACACACATATATAGTGAAGAGATTTTGAGGCATAAAAATGAAAAATAGGCAAGATGCAAGCAACAGATCGAATATGTGTATGTGTGTGTGTGTGTGTGTGTGTGACATGCATGGATATATATGATATTTATTTATTGATTGGTTGTTGGTTGGGATTTGTTGATCCAAATATAAAGTAAGTAGATTGGACACATGCACATGCAAAAAAAAAGAGATAAGAGAAAATAAAATAGACAATAAATAAGCATCATCATGATATAATTAAAATATATCTCATCTTTTTTTTAGGAAGAAAAATCTAATAGGAAATAGGAAATGGAAATAAAATGTGTGTGTGTGTGTATGAGAAAAAAAGGGAAAATAGGAAAATAAAGTATGCCTATGTGTATTGTATTATATAATATGATGATGATAATACCTGATGATGAACGATGTGATGCTGATTCATCATGATTGTTGATTTTATTATTATTATTGTTATTTGGCTTTGTCATCGATTGTGATCTTGTAACCTGATTCTGTTGTGATTGTTGTTGTTGTTGTGGTTGTCCATGCAGTCTAATTGATCCATTTCGGCTATGTTCCATGAGTAAAAACTAATTTTTTTTTATTGTGTGAGAAATTTGTTATATTTTTTTCAGATTATGGACGCATCAATCATTCAAAAAAAAAAAAAAAATACACTTACCTCAACAATCAAATTTCCCATATCTTGTTTATTATTCATACCGGATTGTAATCGTAATGTTTGTGTTTGTGATGGATTTGACATTAATTCCTGAATGTTTACAATAGCATTGCCTAATATTTGATCTGAAAAAAAACAAAAATTTTTTAATTAAAATTAAATATTTGAGAACAATGATGCAAAAAAAATGAAAATACCACCGATTAGATCATTATCCTCCGTTTGTTGTTTATTCGATTTTCGTTCTTCAAATAATTCGAATAGCAATTCATGTGATCTTTCATTGAGATTACTGTTCGATCGAAACAAAAAGAATTAGTATGAAAATTTGAATGACAGTAATCGAAACAACACTTACAACATAAAATGTTGATCCCATTCTGGTGAATCATTATGTGAATGACGAATAATCGATGTACGTGTCGATTGAAATGGTTCATCCAATTCAATAGTACAATAAAGGGCACCGGTACCGTTTGATTTTTCTAATTGTAAATCATTTGCTTTGGCTATTTTTACCAATAATTTTCGTTCTACATTTGGCTAAATTTTTTTCCCCAAACAAACAAATATTTGATTAATTGAAATATATGAACTTTAATGATACAAACCTTATAATCAGTGGTCAATGATGTTTTCGTTGATTCTGTTGTGGCCAATCGTGGAAAATCATGATATTTATTATGTGATTCATTAAAATTCAAATCAAATATAGTGGATGTGAATACATTCAATACAGCATTAATAATAATGTCTGGTTGAAATTTATTCTTCGATCCAAGTAATGGACCTTCAATTTGTGCTTTTGTTTCTGGCCGTTCTAATGGCCGTATGACAAATAATAATTCATCAGTTATACCGACCACTTTTAACTTCAAAAAAAAAAACAGATCAGAACGAATGATAAATACAATGAATGATGTTGTCTATACATACCAATGAGCTAAATCGTTCCATAATAATATGATAGATAGCCGAACGATTTGGATCACCATAACAATCAGGTGCAACACGTACCTGCATGATTAAACGATCACATGTAGCTTTCATTGTTGTTATCTGATCAGTAGAACAAAAAACAGATACATGATAAATAATTTTCATTTCATTCGAAAGCTATTTTCACACATTATGTGTGTTTTGAAATTACCAGATTTTCATTAAGTTCTTCGGCCATTTTAACCTGACTTAGTTGGGCACCAGTTAATTGTTCAATTTGTACAAATTCAACAAATATACCATTCTATATGTATACACACATGAAAATCATATGATCAATTTTAAATATCTATAAATGAAAAATGAAAAGTCACGAATGACAAACCTCGATTATCAATTGTTGACTTTTATTATTCAATGAATTAAGCCATTCATTTGTTGTTGCCATAACAAACTGATTGTCCATACTTGATGTATGTTGAAACCATTTGATTACTTCATTCATCCATTGTTGACGATTAACAATCGGTTCATTTGGAATTGATTGACCAAATTGCATTGAATGATGTTTAGTGGTGAATTTTTCACGATCAGATACTGAATTCTGTATCCAATCTGATCGTTGATCATCATCATCATCATTGATTTTTGTTGTTGATTCTTCATTTTCATCAATCTTTAACGAATCATTTTGACGTCTTTTAATCTTCAAATAGATATTGGCTGCAACGGCTACAATCAATGCAACAATTGTCCAGAATATAAACAACATTGTCGATGATGATAATGATAACAATAATGTTGATTGATCATCATCCGAATTAATGCAACAAAAATCCATGATTAAAGCTATTATAGATTCGATATATGAATTTGATGTTGTTGTTGTTGTTGACAATGTTTGTTGGCTGCTACTGCTACTACTACTTTTATCATCCATTTTTTTTTATTTTATTCTGTCATCAAAGTTTTAAGATCAGATCAACAGCATTCATGAACATCAAGAAGAAGAAGAATCACAACGGCAACAACAATTATTTTGATGTAAATAATAATGGATTCTATTCAAAGAATAAATGAAAAGAAAAGTAAAGTAAAAAAAATGACATGTGTGTGTGTGTGTGTATGTAAGATTTCTAACAATCCATGAATTCGTATCATCATCGTCATCATCATCATCAAAGAAATAGAATCACACGCCCAAAACAATATGTAGCAGCATTTATGTGTATATAATCTACATGTACGGTAATTTTAAAATGATCATTTTTTTTATCAAAAATGAAACTTACCACGAATATTCTTTTTTTTTCTTTAAAATTTAGATTGCTCAAGAATTGAGAAATCTTCTACAACCACACACGGAGCGAGAAAGAGAAAGAAAGAGAATGAAAACAATCACTTTGGATGAATGATGATCATCCGAAATTCTGGCTGCCAATAACACAATTTAAGCTATATTTTTAAGAACAATTTTTTTTTCTGCAATTCTTACATCAAACTTCATCATTCATTTGTTTATTTACTGTATATATATTCATATAAAAGTAAAAGTGAATCTAGGACGCACAAACAAACAAAACAAAACATATAATATATATCAACCATCAACCAAACCCGATCATCATCATCATCATCATCATCATCACCATCATTGCATCAAATCATCATCAAGCTTTCATTTCATTTCATTTAACATAAGTTGTCTGTCTGTATATTATAAATATATGACAGACATTACTATTAGTATTTTCAGACAAACAAATATACATTCCATTAGATAATCCTATGAGATATTTATCTATCTATCCATTCATTCTATCACCATTGGTGACCACCTACAAGAGAAAGAAAAGTACCGATAATATCACTATGATAATCTATTGATTATAGAATTTTTTTTTTTTTTGGTTTCAAATATTTTAATTATTTATCCTAAATGTTCATAGATGGCAATACATGTTTAGAAATGAAGAAAAAAAAAATTTTTCGAATTCAAACTTGAATACTTTCTCAATCATCAATATGGTTCACTGCCAAATTTTTTTTTTTTTTTTTTTTTTTTTTGATCGATTCGAGTGATATTGTTGATTCGACAACATTCAATTTGTTTGATTTTGATTGATAACGATTTTTTTTAATACTTACGATATGTATCGATTGTTGTTGTTCAGTGTGATTTTTTTTTCTCAGATTGTTTGATTGTTGATTCACGAACTTATTCAAATCATCATCATATAAATCAATGATGAGAACGTACGTGAAATAAGAAAGATCAATCTAATTGATTAATGTGAATGAAAAAAAACAAGAACAAGAATGAATGGTTTTTATTTGTTGATTTGGTTTTTTTTTATATCTTGTCTTGTTTGTTGTTGTTGTTAATGATGATAATAATAATTTTTTGTTTTTCGTTTTTCCGATTCACACACTTCAGATTTCTTTTCTTCATGGATCAAGGACAACATCGGAATTCGAGATCAATTTTTGTTGTTGTTGCCATCATAAGCCGGAAATAATGACCAGAATTTTCATTTCAACCAATCCGTGACACATCAGAATCAGAAAAAAAAGATACACGTGTAATACATACACAATCAAATCGATTGATGGATGATTGTAAAAGAAAAATCATCAAACAAGGAAATTAGTGGACAAAACAACATACACAAACAATCATCGTATCAACCACACATACACACACAGGTAATAATCGACGAGAAAAATCAGATAGAAATGATGAAGATGACGCAAATGATGGCAATGGCGATGCGAGTACTAATGTCACACATTCACAAACACAAAACGTTCGAATGGTGTACAGGTGTGTGTGTGTGTGTATTTGGAAAATAATTGTTCCAGAAAAAAACAAATTCAACAAATGAAAACAAAAATGCAGAAAATATCAGATCAAATCACCATCATTAATAAAATTATATATTAGAAGAACGAAAGATGCCAGAAGAAGAAAAAAAACACGAATTTCAATCAGATAAAATGATCAATTATTGGGCGCCAATTCATTTGTTGCTACCATGTTGTTTCAATCATTCATGATTTCAATGTCTTTTTTGATCACATACATATCAAAACATACAAATCATGGTTGTATGTATCTCTGTTATACCGGTGAAATCTGAAGAATCAATTTTCAAAGTCGATCTATTGATCAATCAATCAATCTATTATTGAACATCAATTCAGCCGGTTGTAATGATGATATATGTGTTGGCTATATTTTCTTCTTCCCCTTTTTGTTGTGTATAGGTTGAAATTATTGTGTAGTATAGTGTGATGTGGTGTTGTGTGGTGTGTGTGTGTGTATTTGTATATTTGTCTTTCAATGTCGATTGTCGATCATCATCTACCATACACGATGTACGACAATCTGTGCAAAAAAAAAAAATAAATTTTTTCAATTTTTTTTTGTTTTTTTTTCATTATAGAAAAAAAAATTGACAGATGTATTCAAATGATGATGATGATCATTATTATTATTATTTTTGATGAATACTTGTATATATTATGGCCATCATTCAACGAACGAATCATAATAATCAAATTGATGATGATGATGATTGATTTTTTTGGAAGAACAAACATGACCAAAATGTTTTTACCTCATTCAATCCTCAAATTGGTAAATACAAGATTACAAACTGTCATTGGCCTTTATTTGTGAAGGAAAATTCAGATAGAGAGGGAGAGGGAGAGAGGGGATAATCAGATGAATTAACAAAATTGGCCAAAAATCATTGGCTATAGCAAATAGCAATATATTCTAATTCAGTTGGTTTTTCCCATTTGAAATTTTTTCATTTTATATATTTATTAAAGCTTTTAAAATTTGCAATAATTTATACAGGCAAAAAAAAATTTTTTTTTTTATTTTATTGCAAATAGAAAACGAAAATAATTTGTCAAACCATAAATAAATGTAAATGAAGTAGTAGTGGCCAATATAGAGCCATTTCATTTATGGATTGAAATCATCAAATTCAATCGGATGTTCTGGTTGTTGTTGTTGTTGCTGCTGTTGTTGACGATTTGTAACGGAACAAACATCATTGATAATACCTTCAGCTATACGCCATGCATCATCTTCAGATTCGATTCGATTAGTCGAATTACCAAATGATAGACGACGAAAAATTTGTGCCAATTTTATACGATCAACAGCAGGTGATGATCGTGGTGGTTCTGGTTCCAATGTACTATTCATACGGCCATATTTATCAATATAGGTGAATTGTAATTGATCTTTTAAATCACGATTCCATAACAGATCTGTTTGATCAATATTTAGAGAATTTAATTTATGATTTCCAATATCATTTGATGTTGTTGATGATGATGATGACGATTGTTTGGATAATATTTTCATTGATGGCCTTATCAATTTTTGTTTTTGATTTTGTGAACATTTTAATTTTTGATCACAATTCTGTACATATTCAAGGAAATGATTACTTTCAAGAAATTGTGGAAAATATGTTTTGGAAAAATATTGTAACAGAATATTTGCTATACGATCAAAACAATCGGATTGAAATTCTGTTTTCGGATCCTTTATATTCACAATAGATGATTGCAATTGTTCAATGATTGGTTCGGAAACCTGAAGAAAGCTTTCAATTGTAGCTGCACGACAATTAAAAAATCTATTATATAAAGCATTAGCATCCGAATATTGTCCAGAGAATTTTCGATAATTTCGATATTGTACTAAAAAATCAACAAAACATTTCATACGTTCAGTGGCCATAAAATCCATAAAAGCTGACGATATTAATGTATGTGAAAATAAGATATCGGAAAGCTGAAATTTTTTCCCATTCAATACTTCATATTCATATTTAAGAAAAAAATTTGAACGAAGAAATTTTTCGTAATAATCACAATCAATTTTTTCGGCTAATGATTGTCGAAACGATTCGAATATTTCAAATGATAATTGTTGTTTTTGATAATTTGGAATGATTTGGTCATTATTATGATGATGATCGAATAATTCAATCATTTTTGAGTGGACGTTTGGATCGATTTTCATGGATGTTGTTGTCGAATGGGCAGCATCAGCAACATCACAATTGGAAGCATCATTTTTATCGAATAATTGATTAAATATTCGATGAAAATCAGTAATGAAATTTTGATAATTATTTTCATGTTCTTCTTGATTTTCAAATGAGGAATTTTCGTTATCACCAGGAAATTTTTCTTGTATAAAAAACATTAGACAATTTGTTTGAAGAAAACATTTGATCACTGTATTGGCATGTGATCCTAATGATTCCATAAATTGTACGAAACACAGAAGAATATCGGCATTTTGTTCGACAGTAAAACATTCATCAAACGTACAAGTTAGACAAGAATCGAGCCGTACGGTAACGTTTGGATCATACATTGATTCAGCTAATAACATCTGATATGATGGTTTAAGATTTCTATGTGAATGTAGGCCACTAATCTGTGATAACGTTTGTTTGGCACTTGTTTGATGGCTTGATGAAAGATCATTATTATTGCTAGTGATAAAATTACCATTTTGGCTAGACGAATATCGACCTTTATATGAAGATGATGATGATGATGGTGAATCAATTGATTTATTCGAACCATTCGATGATAATTGATTCAATTTATCACGACTATTGGCTTAATTAGTGAAAAAAAATTATATAATCGAAAATAAATGAAAAAAAAAATATTTACCAATAAAATTTTTAATTAAATTTGGTAGAGGCATAGTTTTGTTTAAGTAATAAATTTCATTGTTGAAATAAGAAATCTAAAGCTTTTTCTTTAAAAAAAAAATTAAAAATTCATCAACATAAATGAATGTGTGTTCGATTAAGCCGCATCAATTTGTTTGTTTTTTTTTCCATTCACAAACAATTTCGAGCGAATATAAATAAAAACATTCGAATTGATGATGATCGAATATAATCCATTTAGATACGTTCTTTACGAATGGATATATACCAATTTTTAAATTTATTTAATTAATTTAAAAAAATCACAAACAAAATATAAGAATGATGATGATGAACATTGATCATCATCATCATTGAATATATATAAATGAAAATTCGTTACTACAGCAAAAAAAAAGAAATGAGATAAAGGCAATTTTGAATCGGATGTGGATCCAATGATCGATAAAAAAAAGGCAGCATGTTTTTCTAGTAACCCTGTTTACAGACTTCAGGATCATTTGGATTGTAGAAATAATCATCATAGAAAATATTGAATAAAATGGCAACAGTCATGAATATGATGTAAACTGTTAATGAAAACCAGGCCAAAACCAATTCCCAACGTTTTGCTTTTAAATTCCGTAAAACATTGAATCCAACGAATAAACCGACTAATGCTCCGGCTAGATGTGCTGAATAACTGACACGATTACGTTGACTGGTTTTATAACGATCATATACAGCAACACTTATGTCAGTTGAAACGAAAACAATGATGGCCAATAGACGAGCCCAATTGAAATCCATTTCATCCCAATTCATAACGACATTGGCTAGATGTGCTGCCAATAAAGCATAAACACCACCGCTAGCACCAGCTAAAAATGTATTTGGATCCGAAAGTGAACTGGCAAGTGATCCTGCAATCACACCGGTTATGTAAACAATACCGATACGCCACCATTTATGTACCATTTCAAGCGGGATACCCAACACCAATTGGATTAATAAATTACTGAATAGATGATAAAATCCAGCATGAATGAACATGTAGGTGAAAAAACGCCAAATTTCATAACGTCGACAAGGATTATAGATTAGTACACTTTTCCATGGTACCGGTCCAGAAGTGGAAAATTCACCCAAAATAACACAATAATATATAAAAATGGCCACTTCAATGATACTGATGGTCAATACGAATATCGGTGGTGGCATACAATTATATTCATTCAAATAATTACGTATGACCGATTGTCGTTGTGATTTAGGTACAACAGCCACTGCTGCATATCTAACTAATCGATGTAGCCGTGATTGAATTTGTGTGTCTAATCGTGAATTGTAGATCTAAAAAAAAACGAATTTTGAATGTGAAATGAAATTGAATTTCTTTGAATCATTAAAAAAAATGCCCATACCATATTGAGAAATTGTTGATAATTAATCAATCGATTATCATCTTCATTCTGTAATAATGATTCCAATACATCGACAGAAATATCTTCACTAAAATGATAATTACTTTCATGTAGAATACGTTTAAAATCACCTAAACGTATTTGGCCAGTTTGATGGCGATCAAATCGATCGAATACTGGTTTCCATATCTATTGAATTGATTGATTTTTAAAAAATTTTACAAGAGGAAAAAAATCCACTAATAACATACCCGATCCATTTGGATTCCAATTTGATTGGCATTTGATTTTGTTGAACTCATCGTTGATTTTAAAACATCAAAAAAAAAAACAATAAAAGATTTATAATTTAAAATTTTCAATAGAATCTTAAAGAATGATATGAAAAAAAACAAGACGAAATAATGATAGAATTGGCTAATGACTCATTGTTGAATGAATCGATTGACAATCATTATATTGTATGTACGCGATGCATTCATGCATGTGAGTCGAACAGATAGAGAGTATATACTGGTTTTTTTTAAATATTTTCTTGGTTGCTGGTTGATGACATCAAAAATTGAATTCTATCAAATGGCACGCCTATTTATTTACAAATTGAGGCCATATAATCTTGGAATTATCGACGAAACAAAAAAAAAAATTGTCGTGACGACCATTTACATGGAACTGATTCAACGATATTATTATCATATATATAGATAGTAATAGTAATTGTTGTATAATTAGCCACAGTTTTAGATTAGGTTATGTATTTGGCAATGAAATTCTTTGTAAAACAAAAAAAAAACAAAAAAAAATTCTGGTAAACACCCAATATTCGTTCGATTCCAAATCAATTATATATTATATATTTGTTATAATTTGATTATGAAGGAATTGATTTTTTCACTTTCAAATAAATGCCATCGTAATTGACCTAGATTTTGGTGTTGATTTACAATCTTTTTGTTTTGTAATAACAAGATTTATAAAAAACAGGCGGTATCCACGGTTGTAACGTTGTTTATGATTAAATCCAAAAAAAAAAAAAAAAAAAAAAAAATCTTTATTGTTCTTATTTTATTGACAAAACAATTTAACTGCGAAGTTAATTTCATTTGTTGGATTATCAATCATTTTTTTCATCACCATATTTTCGATTTTATTAATTCTGCTAAATTTGTGATTTTGAATTTTTTTGTTTTCATCAAAGAAATCATCATCTTATAATGTTTAAAAGCTCAACTTATCCGTTTGATAAAACGCTTGGTAAGTTTAAAAGTTTTTGGCTTTATTTTCAAAGTTTCATCGATTTTTCTGATTAATGTAGAAAAAGCTACTAGTCTTACAAATTTGGAACCTGATTGGACCAGTATAATGCAAATTTGTGATGCAATCCGTCAGAATGATGTCCAGTATGTTGGTTTTATTTTTATTTAGAAATTAAAATTTTTTTTCTTGATATTTTTTTTAGACCCAGATATGCATTGTCAGCAATCAAGAAAAAATTGAATGCAACCAATCCAAATGTGCAATTGATGGCTCTGAAAGTGTTGGAATCATGTGTTAAAAATTGTGGACCCGTATTGCATTTCGAATTGGCTACAAAAGAATTTATGGAAGAATTACATGCAATGTTACGAAACACTGCTGATGTTAAGGTTAAGAATGAAATTTTACGCATCGTACAAGCATGGGCACATGCATTTCGTAAAGAACCATCATTCAAAGCTGTCAGTGATCAAATGAGATTGATGAAAGCAGAAGGCTTTCAATTTCCAACATTGAAAGAAAGTGATGCAATGTTTTCCGCGGATGTAGCACCGGAATGGTCAGATGGTGAATGTTGTCATCGTTGTCGTACACAATTCTCCGTTATGAATCGTAAACATCATTGTCGTCATTGTGGACAGGTATTCTGTGCAAAATGTTCGGCAAAAACATCGACTATTCCAAAATTTGGTATTGAAAAAGAGGTCCGTGTTTGTGATCTTTGTTATGATAAAATTAACAAAAAAATCGAAATAAAAACGATGCCAATCAATGATTCGGCTGAAAATGTGGCTAAAGGATCAACGAATTCATCGAATCCAACAACACCAACCAAAACAAAAACTGAACAAGAAATCCAGGAGGAAGAAGAGCTGCAACTTGCATTGGCATTATCGAAAAGTGAAGCTGAAAGTCTTGAATATGAACGAATGCGACAATTTCGTAAATCAAGCACTTCGTCTGGAAACAATGGTCAATCAAATAAATCTCACAAGAAAAGTTCAAAATCATCAAAATTAAAAAGTAGTAAAAAATCCTCTTCATCGTCTTCATTGGCAGCGAAAACTGATCTGGATATTGAAAATGATGATCCAGAATTATCTCGTTATTTGAATCGAGAATATTGGGAACAGCGATCACAAAGTTTTGGTGAATATGAATCATCACCATCGCCCAGTGCTCCACAATCATCATTGAGTAATTCTTCTTCAGCTGTCAAAGTGGATAATGAATCAAAATTGGCTTCTCAAAATAAATTTGGCCTACAGTATGATGCTGAATTGGAAACTTTTATGAAAAATCTTCAATCAACAATTGAGATTTTTGTCAATCGGTTGCAATCGAATAAACTTCGTGGCCGCCCAATTACAAATGATAGTGGTGTACAAGCATTGTTTATGAATCTGACGGATATGCATTCACATTTGATGATGTATATGCAGCAGACAAGTGAAGACCGTTCTAATTGTGAACGATTACAGGATAAAATTCAACAGATCCGTGATGCACGTGCTGCATTGGATGCATTACGAGATGAACATCGTGAACAATTGAAACGTGCTGCAGCCGAAGCTGAACGTTTGCGTCAGCAACAAATGGCACAAAAATTGGATATAATGCGTAAACAGAAACAACAATATCTGCAATATCAACGTGAATTGGCCATTCAACGAATGCAAGAACACGAACGTGAATTAATGATGAGAACAGAATTGTTAAAATTTGGCACAAATCCGGCATCGATTGTACAATCACAACAGCTACCACAACAACCACCAATGCAATGGAATTCTGCAGCATCAACAATGGGTCAATATCATCAACTTCCTGGAACTTATTATCAACATCCAGAAAACCATAGTGTAAATTATCAGCCTACATCCAATCCACATGGCATGGTGGCTACTCAACCACAACCGGCACCACCACCACAAATGATGCCTCAGCCTCCCACACAATATCCGCCTACATCGACTGGTGGTCCAAATTCTATGATACCACAACAGCAATATTATTTGCCACAACCACAACATCAACCAGCTGCTTATATGCCGCCACAGCCTGCTCAACAACCACAATCTGTTGTACCAAACAATGGATATCCGCCGGCATCATATGGTGGTGGAATGCAAGCACCACCACCACCACCACCACAATCACATCATCCCGAACAGCAGCAACAGCAACAACAACAACCAGAACCAATTAAAGAGCCAGTAAAAGAAGAATTATTAATTAATTTCGATTAAATTGGACATGCATACTCATCAATAATTCGAACATCACTTTTGTTTTTTATTGATTGATTAACGATATATAATAATAATAAAATATTTGTAATAACTAAAAAAAAGTAGATTTAAAATTATTGGTCTATTTATTGAATTTTCAATTTGAAATAATAAAATTTTTCATGCATAATCAAGAAAAAATGTTTTAAATAAATTTCTTTTGAATTAATTCGGAAATTCGATCCACATTATCGGTGATGAATGTCTGATGATTACCTGGGAATTTATGACATTCACATTTGCCAGTTATGATCTATTTAAATTAAAAATAAAAATAAAAATAGTTTTAAAAAAAAATCTTAGACAAATTTGTTTGTTTGTGTTTTTTTTCGATTTACCTTTGAACAGCCATAATCATCATCTTGTTCACCACTTTTAACAAATGTTTCTTCTGCACGTATCAACATTACGTCACCGGTGAATTTTTGTTCTGGTTTATATTCGGCCAACATTATTAATTTTGAAATGAAAGTTTCAATCGCTACCATTGTATCGGATATATCGGATGATTGAATCAAACCATTTTCGGCAAGAATTTCTGCAACTTTACGTAATTGTTGTTGTTTATCTTTCACAGCCATTAGATGTTGTCGTAGTTGCTTTGAATCCATACGTGTCAATTGACCAAGTAAGAAAACCAATGATTCCGTTTGTTTCGAATGTTCATCATCATTTACATTGTATGCACGATCACGATAAGCATGAATAAATGAACCAATATTAATTGGTGATGCATCCAACATTGTCAACGATACTTGTGATTGATTTGATTGCAATTTGTGTGCCAAATCGAATCCAACGATTGCACCGAATGAATAACCAACCAGATTAATGATGGAACAATCATCAACGATGTCAGTGGTCAATCGAACAAAATAATCACTTGCCTGGTCAACGGAGCTGCAATCACGAAGGGCAGCAGTCCAATTCAGACCAAACACTGGATTCGAACATCTTTGAGCCAATTGTTTGAGCAATTCAAAATTTCCTTCGATTGGTGGCAGAAAGAAAATTGGACGACCTTTACCATTATCGTTTAATTTTATGAATTTTTCTGTCGGTAATTTCAAAACAGGCATATATAAAGCCATTACTTTTGAAGGTGTTGTATTGGTCGAACTTTTCACTTTAGAATCTTCTTTTGTTGCTTGATTTAGGCCACCAATTTCCATTAGATTTTTTATGGTTAATGATCTTAATTCTTGAACCGAAAGAATCACTTCAAAATTTCTTTCGAGAAATTGTTTAACTTCAACAGCCATTAAGGAATCCATACCTAATTCTGATAACGAGGTATTTGGTGGCAGATTTTCCAATTGTTTAATGCCAAGAATATTTGCAATTGTTTTCAATATATCTTGTCCACTTCCAGCAGATGATGATGATTTTTCATTATTACGTTGCGCACGAACATGTGAACAATAGACAGCAACTTCTGTCATCTGTAAGAAACGATCCAAAACGCTCAAACATGATGGCATACGTTGTGGCAATGTACCACCAATCACAACATTATTACCACCCATTTGTTCGGAAACAACACCTACATCGCCAATTGCACCCCATTGAACAGCAAGACCATGTAGTCCTGAAGCACGACGAAGTTCACAAATACGTTCCATCGATGAATTAGCAAAACCATAATTCGTTTGACCAGCATTACCACGGCCACAACTGATTGATGAAAAGGTAACAAAATAATCTAATTCTGTACAAACTTTTCGACTAACAGCATCCAAAATTTGAGTTCCACGAACTTTAGAGGCACAAACTTTTTCAAATGATTCACCGGTTTGATTTTCGATAAAACCATCACTGAGAACCATTGCCAAATGGAAAATACCGCCAATCGGTGCCATTGATGATGCTTCCTTGAATAATTGATTCACGCCATCCATGGTTACAATATTGGCTGTCGAAATATGGACTTTTACACCTGATAATTCAAATTGTTCAATACAATATCGTTGATATTGTTGTCGAACACCAGATCGTGAGACAAGAACTAGATTTCGTGCACCACGTTCAATTAGCCATCGAGTCAATTCAAGACCGAAACCACCAAGACCACCAGTAATGATATAACTTTTTGTTTCATATAGTACTGTACGAGCAATAGCCATTACTGGTTGTACAGTTGGTCTAACTGCTTTCAATTTTTCTTCTTGTCGTATTTTGATGACAACTTTTCCGATATGTTTACCGGTAGCCATAAAACGGAATGCCTGTTCTGTACTATCCATATCGAATAAATTCGATTTCAAAGGTCGTACAACACCGGTGGCAATTCCATCAAGGACTAATTTTGATACCGTTTTTTTATGTGCTTCAATCAATGGTGAAGAGCTATCACGATCCATTAGGGCATCCAATAGAATTCCATGGAAAGCAATATTCTTCAAAAATGCAGCCATACCCAATGGATTATTTTGTGAAAGATCATATTTACCAATCTCCAAGAAACGACCATGTTGTGCAACACATCGTACACTTGCTTCAAGTTTTTCTTCGGCCAATGAATTCAATACCAAATCAACACCATAGCCATTTGTTTGACGGAGAATATGCTGTTCGAATGATGTGTCTCGCGAATTGGCAATATTTCGATCAGTTAATTGTGGAAATCGTTGTTTCAGATATTCTCGTTTTTCTTGTGAACCAACAGTTGTAAACACTGTACATCCCATACTAAGAGAAATAGCGATGGCAGCTTGACCAACACCACCACTACCGGAATGAATGAGTACAATTTCACCGGGTTCCAATTCACCACGTACAATCAATGCATAATAAGCAGTACTATAAACAACAGGCACAGTTGATGCTTGTTCCATTGTCCATTCATCAGGTATTGGCCATACAAAATCTTGATCTTGTATCAACACTGATGTAGCAAGACCTTTAGATGGCACCATACCCATAACACGAGCGCCTTGTTGATCACGGCCAGCAAATTCTAGACCAAGTATACAATCTTGAAGTGCAAGATCACCAGGTAATGCATCTGGTGGCAGTTTTCCCGTTGCCAACATTACATCACGGAAATTCAACGGAGCATAATATACGGTGTATAGATTGCCCATTGATTTTTGCATTGTTTGTGGTGATTGTCGCCAGAATTTATGTTGAGATTCATACCAATTAAGACTTGATAGATCACCACGAATAGCAACATTTAGATAGGCATGTTCGGTAGCAACTTTTGTATCCACATTATCCAATTCATAATGACGGAATGACCCGAATCGATTCTGACGATAAACATTCATAACTAAATCTTTTTTCAATATATTCGAATAGAAACCTTGAGTATCATCGAATGTTGAGAATTTAGGTAGTGTATGATCTTTGATGTCAGTATCTAAAATACAACGAATACGATCACCACCTGGTTCTTGTCGAAGACATTTAACTAGACCAACTACACCATTTGCTGGATTATCATTAGCGATTAACCAGATATTTTCACCAATATTTCGTTTCTGA
Organism: Dermatophagoides farinae; assembly: GCF_024713945.1. Taxonomy (NCBI): domain Eukaryota; kingdom Metazoa; phylum Arthropoda; class Arachnida; order Sarcoptiformes; family Pyroglyphidae; genus Dermatophagoides; species Dermatophagoides farinae. The sequence continues at coordinate 3,475,508 of NC_134683.1, read as the reverse complement.
TATTCAACCATTTTAGTTTTCAATTCTTCAACCCATTTATCATAATTAGATGTAGTCACATGGATTACAGCCTGTCCATTTGCAGAAATTGGATGATCGATTTTTCGCCATAACAATACACAACTTGTCAAATCATCTGATCGTTCAGAGATCAATTTAAAACCTAGTTTTTCAGCTTTTAATTTAAATTGATCAATATGATCGGCATATAAATTGTTGAGTTTTTTCAATGTTAACAGCAAATTTTCAGCTGTTGTTGGTTTCGAACGGAAAATGGCCATAAGAAAACCACCATCTTTGATTGATTGATACATTGATTCTATCATTACCGAATAATCGATTGATTGATCAGCGAATGGAGATTGTAGATAGCTATCTTTGTAGATGATTAAATCCGTTGAATCTGATGCAATCGATAAACGTTCTTTTGGATTCCATGTTACTTGTTCGATTTCTTCAGATAATTCTTGAGGATTAGTAGTCAAAATGGTATAATCGACATTGATTGGATATCCAGAGGATTCTACTGATTGTTTTACTATTGAAATTAATGGTCGATTTGTTGGATTTACTTCAGCTATGTTTAATCGAGCTGTCATATGATTTTCAATGATGACATGTATCGGAACGTTGATGAAAGATTCATGGGCTGTCCATAAAGGATCAGATGTAAAATCAATCTGATTGATGATGTCATTGAAATTCTGACCCATTAATAATTGTCGAAGTATGGATAAAAGTGGATATTCATCCGAAGATTCCAAATAACTTTTGAGCAATGATTCTTCAATTTTTACTGGGAATTTTTCAACCGATGATAATTTCAAATGATCAATCAATTGATTCGATACAAACTTTAAGACATTATTGTATTCATTCAATTTCGAATGAATTTGTGGATCAAAAACATCCATTTGATTGTAGGCAGTGAAATGACATTTTTCCAGCATTGGAATCTGACTGTTGATTCGTCGTGGTGCTAAATTTACTTTCAATCCTTGAATTTCCAGACCAGGAGCAATGATTGAATTAATTCGATGATCATTAATGACCGTTAATACACCATCAGATTTTTCAACGGCTTCATAAAGAATTTTTGGATCACATCGAACGGATTGAAATCGAACTGGTAAGTAAAGACCACGATTATTTTGTCCCAATATTCCAACCTGTAACATATTATCGGCCAATACAATCCAATTGGAAAATTGAAGTCGACCTTCACGAGAATCAGCTTCGACAATTCCTTGAAAATTTTTTCCATAATCATAGCCACGTAATCGAAGTTCTTTATACACCTCTTTTCCCGTTAATCGAATCGTTTGACCAATTGGTTTTTCGGCCAGTACATCCTGTAATTTTACAGGGCTTCCTTCTGAAAGTTGAATTTTACCCGATACAACAATCATATCATTTTCACAGATTGTAAATTCACCACTACTTTCCATAAGATGGATTTCAAATTTAACTGGTGTTTCTTCATGTAAAATGGTTGCACGATGTAGGGAAACATTTTCAAATATAACTGGTGTTTGTTCACAAACTTGTCCCTTGAATTTAGCCAACATTTGCCATGCAATATAAAGATAACCGGTTGCTGGAAACAATATTCGGCCATCAATACAATGATCAGCATAGAATTTTTCGGAATTTTCATTCAAATCAATTTTAACCGAATGATCAGCTTTATTACTTGGATTGAAATATTCTGGATACAACAATACTAGCCATGATTGTGAATGATCCCATTTGATTAATGGACTTAATGATTGAATATTTCTTGATACTGGATATTCAATTTTCGGATACAATACGGTAATGTTTGGATTCAGACCAAGATTATACATTTTACCAGTTGAATTCAAAAATAACGATAATTGTTGATCATTATTGTTACGTTTCATTAATCCAAGATAGGAAATTTCTGAACCTAATGTTCGTTTGATAATTGGTTGCAACAATGAATGTGGAGCAATTTCAATGACAATAGCATTGGCTGGTATTTTCTGTACAACTTCATGAAACAATACCGGTGATGTAAGATTATTTACATAATATGATGCCGATGAATATTTGGCCATTTCATCATTCCAACGATCTTCTGGAAACGATGAACTAAGCCAACGTGATGATCGTAGTTTTGGATCCGGTATAATTGGTTCAAGTTTTTTCAACAAAGTTGGTGCAATTTGTTCCATAAAAAAACAATGGAATGCAACATTACAACTTTTAACTTCACGTGCAAATATATTTTCACTTTTCAATTGTTCAACAAATTTTTTAGTCTCATCATATTTGCCAGAAATGGTTACCGAATCTTGTGAATTGTGACATGCAGGAACCACTCCGGATGGGCATCTAGCTTTTGCTTCTTCCCATGTGAGGCCAACAGCTGCCATAAGACCTTTTGGTAGATTAGCCATCTCTACACAACGACCACGCCAATAAGCTGATAAAATCATCTGTTCATGTGTGAATGCTCCATCAGCATATGCACAACCAAGTTCTCCTACTGAATGTCCAACAATACCATCCGGTTCGATTCGTAATGCTCGAAGTAAATCGGTCAATGCAATTTGTACGGCTGCAATTGCAACAAATGGTGCTACAGTTGTATCAAGAACTTTTTCATCTTTGCTCAACAATATATTCATCAGATCAATATCTAATTTTTTCAGGATTTGAGCTGATTTTTCAATCGATTGTCGGAAAATATCGACTGTCATAAGACCTTGTGCCATCGATGTCCATTGGCTTCCCATACCAGAATATACGAACCAAACGGGTCGTTTTTCCTGAACTCTGCCTATCTCTCGTGGCAATGTTGTTTCACCATCTGGATGTTTATCAGCAATCATAAATCCTCGAGAATTCATACCGGAATTTTCCTCTGTCATTGCTACGTCGTTGAGTAAGGCCAAAAATTCTGGATTCACTTTATCCGGATTTCGTTCGATGAAATCAAAAATATGATTAACACTTTCTTCATTACGGCCAGATACACAAATTAATCTTGGAATTTCTGTTACAATCGAAGATTTTATCGGATCCAATTCTTTGACATGTGGTTTCAACAACACATGGACATTAACACCACCAAAACCAAATGAATTAACGGCAACAATACCATCTTTGAATGGAGTGTTTTCGATCACCGGCTTAATTCTACCATCCATTAATTCTGGAATATTTGTATTTGGTGTTTTAAAATGTAAATTTGCTGGTATCATTTTATTCTGAAATGTGAGCAAAACTTTAGCCAATGAATTAAGGCCAGATGCTGGTTCAGCATGTCCAAGATTTGATTTAACTGATCCAATTAACAGTGGTTCTTTACGATGATCAGGACAGAATACTTGAGCAATAGCTTTGGTTTCGACTGGATCACCAACAGGTGTACCTGTTCCATGTGCTTCAACATATCGAACTTCAGCTGGATCAATACCTGCTTCTTCAACTGTTTCACGCATAATCGTCATTTGTGATCTCCATGATGGATATGTTACGCCTTCTGGTTTATTACCATCGGTATTTGTTTTGACATGTAACACCGTAGCATATACACGTTTTGCAGCCGTTTTTCGTTGTAAAAATATTACTGAACAACTTTCCGACCGGACATAACCATTGGCTGAATTATCCAGATGTTGACATTTACCATCCGATGATAACATATTCAATCTATTAAATTGTACAGATGTTACAGGACGAATACAAAGATTAGTACCACCAACAATTGCCTGATCACAATCATTTGTTTTCAATGCCGAAATAGCCTGATGTAAAGCCATAAAACTAGATGAACAAGCCGTATCCATTGTATAGCTAGGTCCTTGAAAATCGAATGTGAATGAAATTCGATTCGAAAACATTGATCGTGAACAACCGGTTAGTGCGTAGCCATTTGCACGTTCAACATCTTCAACAAGTGCCTCTTCAACTTCGGATGTTGATGAACCAATAAAAACACCGGTACGTGTACCACGTAATGTTTGTGGATTAATACCAGCATCAACGATTGCTTCATATGTTAATTCTAACAATATTCGTGCCTGTGGATCCATATTACGAGCTTGTTTACCGTGAATACCAAAAAATTGAGCATCTAATTTACTTAAATCTTTTAGCTTTCCATTTCGACCAGGTAGACCATAAAATCCTATAAAATAATAATAATTATATATATATATCGAGACTAAGAACCAGTTTTTTTTCACATACCAACAGGCCAACGACGATCATCTTCGGTGACCATATCGACATTATTGTAAAGATTTTCTTTGAGCTCATCAATATTTTCCGATTCGGGAAAACGGCCAGATATACCGGAAATGACGATATCATCATCAATAAAATTTTGAAGAATTTTATGTGGCATCGTTTATTTGAAATGTTACGTTGGTATTATTGAATTCACAAAAGTACACTATGATGGAGACAACGAACAACAACAACAAAAAATTAAAAAAAAAATAAAAAATAAATATCAACCGATTGATGTCAATGAAGAAAAAAAAATTGTTTCAAACTCAAGATTTTTTTTCGAATGTAAAAAAAAATTGTGTAAATGAAACAAGGAAAATTTTCATCGGGTAAAAAAAAGAGAGTATAAACAATATTGGAACACAATATCCAATTATTGTTGGCTCTCAAACAATTGATTATCACCGATTATTATTATTATTATTATCTGGTGTTGTATTGTGTCATTATTATTAACTGTCATTATCATCATCATTTATTATTATTATTATTATGTGAACACAATTAAAAAATTGTATATTGCTGTATATGGCATTGATGCGTGAATTTCGTCAAGTCAAGTCAATTCAATTCAATCCAATCAATCAATTATTACCATTGATTGGAGAATAGAAAATATGACAAAAAAAAAGAAAAATTTTCTCTGTTCATTTTTTTGGTGTTGCAATAATATTTCTTTTTTTCTGTAAAGAATTACTACGTTTTTTTTTCATCTGATAATTATTTAGGGCATATAATTTCAATCGTTTGTGCCATGCTTTTTCTATATATATATTGATTATCGAAAATTGGTCCTTTTTTTGACAAAGTTAATTATTATCATCATTATTATTATGAAATAAACTAAGAAATTATGCTTCAAACTATCTAAAATTTTCTAAAAAGGATCATTAGATATGGTTCACAAACATGATTTATTGATTTTGAAATGGAAAGAAGAAGAAGAAAAAAAATTGTCGCTTACCTGAACCAAAAAAAAAATTGAGAAACAAAACGAATAAATTATTGAATGATGGATAAATCAAATTGGATGTAAGAATTTTAATGGATGAAGAATTGCCGTATTTGTCCGGTTATTGTTGTAGTTGTTGTTGTTGGATGAATGTTAAAATGTGGTAGAAATGAATATATAAAAACGCGAATCGAATCTGATTGAAAATAAAATTAAAAAAAAAATTTTCAAATACAATTGAATCAACTACGGTAATGACATATAATCATTATGGTCGAAAATCATTGATTTATATATGTAATAAAATAGAACTGAGCTTTATCTATCTAGCTATAGCTAAAATGATTAGAATCAGAATTCGATATACATACATTCAATGTGTGTGAAATGGATCCATCACCACCACCACCACCACCTTCATCATCATCATCACAATTACATTACATCGTCGCATGATGCTTCATGGCATCATTTTCATCATCATCATCATCATCATCAACATCAACATCAACCATCGTAACCGACACAAAATAATGAGAAAAAAATAAAAATCATACGATTCTCATCCAATTCACACGAATACTGCCATGATCATCGTCATTGTCATCATCAAAGGATCAATGTTGATGACAATCCGGGTTCGATTAAATGTTCTACTGTTATTCATTTATTCATATATACATATATAACTATAATACTATGGACTTTTAGTCCGAGATTCGTACGATGATTTGAATTTTATCCGAAAATAAGTTTGTTTTTTGTTTTTTTTTTTTGCTTTGATGTGTTCATCAAATATTTTGATTCGATGTGATTTTATTGATAATCGATAATATAAAAGATTTATAAATCAATCGATATCAATTTTTTTTGTTGTTGTTTTTAACATATATAAAAAAACGTACAAAATAGCTCGAATGATCATTCAGCATTGCACGTGAATTGGGAAATTTTTGTTTTTTTTTCTACTGTTTTTTTTTTCGCGCGCCACGCGAAAAAAAAATGACATTCAGTTTGTCATACGATTCATGATGATGATGGCTACTGACGATTTTAGTGGTGCCACTAATTGACGTCGATTTATAATGTATTACAAGATGAATGATGATGATGATGACAATGTACACATACACAGACACACAGACGACAAAAAAAAAATTTCAATTTTCACCTGATTGTATTTACAATGAAAAAAAAAATTTATTTTTTCTCCAAAAATACTGGTCATTGGCCAATCATGAATATGATCAAATTCGATATTCGCAAATCAATAAGAGAAAAACAGAGAAAATGAAAATTAAAAAAAAATCTGAACCACCACAAAAAAATCAGTGAAAATTATTGACAACGACAAAATAAATCCCGTATTAATTCAATCAAAGCAAAAAAAAAATCGCCCGGGATCGAATTTAATCCCGAAAATTTACAATTTCAAGTTCGTGTCAAATATACACAAACAAACACATATATTCATTATAACCGACATGGTGAATTTCCACCAACCCCAGGTTTTTTTTCCTCCACCAGGAAATGGAATAGACAAAAACCAAACCAAAACAAACCAAAACAATGATTTCAATTACCGAAATATTGCCAAAAAGAACTGGCTAAATTTGAATTTTTCTTTTGCTTTCTGCATTTTTAAATGACATTGACGACAATGTGATATGATACATTGACTACGTAAATTTTAATTCAAATGAATTTCAACATTTTTGTCGGTGCAATATATTATAATATGGTGCATGACCACTGAATTACACATTTTTTTTTGTTATTGCATATATGGAAAAAATTTATCGAAAAAAATGGCAAAAATTATTTCATAGGGTTTTTTTCAATTCAAAAAAAAATCAATCAATCAATCAAAATGAATAAAGGGCTTTTAATTTGTCCACATTCCAATCGACTTGATCACAGTTATTATGATGATAAATTGTAGTATTGAAATTTTTACATAAATGATCACCATTATATGATGATGAAAACAATATTGATGTATGTACCAAATCTTATTGATCATTGATAGATGAATGCCATTTTGAGGGAAAAATTCTGAATATTTTCCCATTATAAATGTGACCGATTGTTTGTTTGTTGTTGAATGGTTCAATCGAACCATATTGATATCATCATTATCGTTTGTATCAGTTGGAAGGATAAAAAATCTTCCCATACCAATGACAGAGTCGGTGGCTTCATTCATAATTAACAATTTCCATAATCCATTCATAATGGGATAATATGTTTGATTATTATGTCGATATAATATTCCAATTCGATCATTATCAGTTATTTTTGTATTATTCAATAAAATACGATTTTCATTAGCAATACGATTCCATGGATCGATGAAAATGAAAAGAATATGGTATACACCAAAAAATGGTTGCCATTCATGCCATACTTCTAACGGTTGGTTTGATTCCAGAACACAATCCGTGTTACGAAAATATTCATCTTTTTCATCGAATGAATTACAAATCTAGTAACAAATGAGGAAAAAAGGATGAAATTTTTGAAAAAAAAAATTAATTAAAATCAACATACCTTTAGTGATTTTAATCTCGGCACAGATGATGAATCAAATATAATGGTTTGATTTGAAAATGATCGTAATATCATTTCAATTTTATAATTTTGAATAGATTCTTGAAATCGAACGATTGTACCATAGAATCCATTCGAATTGTCAAACAATAGATTTGTTTCAATTATTTCAATCTCACATTGATTATTGTAAATGTTTGAGCATAAAGAATCAAGTAATTGACAAGCGAAAAATGTGAAAAAATTCCTGCGAAACCATGGTAAATGATTTGGTAAATCAAATCGAGAATGATAACTATTTTCAAGATACAAATCATAATTTTTGCCCAAATTATTTAGCCTGAAATTTTGATTCAAAAATCTTAGCTCAACAAAATCAATCACTTGTCCATCGATTAGTGGAGAAAATTTTCGACCAAAAAATAATGGCTTTTTTTCCGTAGCCATTAATCGTTGAATATCACCACGACTATTCGTTGGACTGCGAAGTCGAAATATGTTCGGTGAACATCCACACCAATCAACAATTTTTTTCTGCTGACATTTACAGCCACGTTTACGATTCCAATTGGTTGCCAATAAATTATTGGAAATTATGGTCGTACAAAAGGCAGTATTTCTTAAGACTATATGGAAAAAACTCTATAAATTTATAAAAAAAATATAAATGAAATCACTATTTTAACAGAAGAAAAAAAGAAATTCATACCTCAGCTGGAAGTAGTGAAAATTCAAAATAATTACGTAAACCATGTACTAGACTGACTCGTCGATTGTTCAATTCATTAGTTACATAACGGCAAAATGATTGACTTAATATCATCCAATCACTACCACCATCCCAAACAATACCTTTGATCAATGATCGATCTGCTATACGCCACATTCGTCGTTCACATTGTACAAATACTTTATTTAGTGCTTGTGTTTGAATAAAATCAAATGTATTTTTTCCATGTGATTTAATGAAATTCCGTTCATGATTCAGCGATAGATAGCGTTCTAATTGTTCAATTTTCCTAATGAAATAAAAAAATTTTTTTCCTTTGCATTGTAAATAATCTATTAGAAATTTATAATCATACTTGATTGGAAAACTAGATTCACTTAAATTCAGAATGAAATTCCAATCATTCCATTCGTTTAATGCTTCACGAATACAGGATAGAATTGCTGTCAAAAGACTTGAACCACCCCATATTGTATCGAATCTTTGTTGTGTTAATCGTATATTGGCTGGATATTTCCGTTGTAAATATTTAAGTTCAGCATATAGGTAATTATCATGCTAAATAAAAATTTTGAAAATTGAAAACATTACAATCTATGTATAATAATAATATGAAAAAAAAGACATTGACATACAGCATCCACATGTATAAGGTAGTAATGATGATTATCGAAAATGTTCAACATTAATCTTTTCACTTGAAGTGTTGAACGACCACTGAGCAGTAGAAGAAAGACTATTTTTGGCCTAGTGAAATTGTGTTCATGATCATCCGTTGTAATTAACGGCGGTAATTGGTGGGTGTTTTCTAATATATATTAAATTGAATCACATGAAGATTGTTATTAGTAAATTGAATTGAAAACTTACTTTTAATACCGGTTGAAATGATAAATAAAAAATTAGGTGGACATTTTGAATGTTTGACACATTGTAAATCACATTCTGTATGGTTTGTTTGATCAATGATTGATTGATAATTATTTGTACATATACAATATTGATTCGATACGAATAATGCAAATTCAAAATCAATTTGCATGCATAGATCCGTACAATCAGTATGATTGAATGGTTGTAGTGGATCTATACGTAAAATTTTATTCGATTTTTTATCCACAAAATGATTAAGAAATTCTGATCGAAATTCCATACAGGTAAATAGTTTGGAATTTGCGTGACATTCATTCTGTAATCTTGATGGCCATGATGGTTGAAATTTTATACTACAATAGGCAGCGATTAATTTTTGACGACAATCCAACGTTTGAACACGATTCAATGCACTAATTGCTTGTTTATCATCAATCTTACATCCATCATGAATATCAATGATCGAATGATGGCCAGAAATAGTTTCGTATTGGCTATAATTAAATAAAAATGTTGATAATAAAAGTAATAATAATTGTAAAAGAATTATGCAGATAATTAACGTGAATATTTGACGGAATGTCAATCGACGAAACATAATTCTTTCAATCAATGTTTCATGGAAGATTTGATTATTTGATTGAATCAAAAAAAAAAAAAAAATTTCGATACGTATCCGATGAACGGTTTGTTTATAGAATCGTCTTGTTTAGGTTTTTTTCGGAATGCGCATTTTTATTTACTGAATTTTAAAATTTTTATTCTTTCAATTCTGTCATCATTCTAATCATTTTAATCGAAATGTCAATGGCCAGTGATTTTAGTTTTCAAGTAAATAAATTGATTTTTTTATTCATTCATTAATTTGATTGATTTTTATTTCTTTTTTTTTTAATGATTTACAGGTTGAATTTGCCGTTTTAATGAAATGTGATGCATGTCGTGTAAAAATTATTAACGAATTAAACAATTTACCTTCGGTTCAGATTGACGAAATAAGTGTGGCCAATCAACGTTTAGTTTTACGTTTGAATGAATCAAGTCCAAGTGCATTTGAAATACAAAATTTATTGGAAAAAAAATTACGATTAAATACAATTATTCGTGGTACTGGTGATTTTATAGCTGCCGTTGGTGAAATTCGTGGATCTGCAAATTATCCCAATGTTTTTGGTGTTGCCCGTTTTGTCCAGAATGAACATAAACAATGTCTCTTTGATGCTGTTATTGATGGATTCAAAGATTCATCATCATCATCATACAATGTTGGTATCCATGAATATGGTGATTTAAGCGATGCTGATTTAAAATCAATTGGTTTCGAAGTTTTCAATATTGCCACCAATGTTCAACCAATTGATGGTCAATTGTTGGTGAAGAAAAAAATCGAAAATATCGATATATCAACAAAAATTGGCCAAAGTTTAGCCATAAGTAGTAATAACGTTAATGGTGATATTATTGCTGCCAGTGTTATTGCACGTGCTTCAAAAATATTGAATAATACCAAAAAAGTATGCGCTTGTAGTGGGAAAACATTGTGGGAAGAACGAGAAACCGAAAACCGAAAACATCTTTAAAAATCCGAAATCCGAAAATATTTTTAAAATTTTAAAAATAGTATCGATTGTTTCGGGTATCGATGAAATCGATACTTTTGAACCAATCCCTATCGAAGGCAGAAAATAGCCAAATACTTTTGAACCAATCTATTATATTATACATTCAACCGATGAACCGATTTATAGTATTTTAGACTTTGTCTCTATTCTAGATTAATTAAAACCTTCGGTGAGGTATAAGATTCGTCAATATTCGTTCGACAATCCACCGTATAATAAAGTTCGGACAAAATCTTTTTGTTGCATTCCACATGCAATGATCAAATTAAAATTCTTTGATTTATTTATTATATACATTTATCAATGATCAATCAAACAAATATCTCGGACAGCAAGTTTAGTGAACAATTGTTGTTATTAATTTAATGAGTTTTAATGAGTTCGTTTTTTTCATAAAAGAGCGTATAATAAACATGTTCCAAAAATTAAGCTATCTTTTATCATTGTTCCAAAAAATAATGTTCTTTCGTCATGGAATTGTTGTTCGTCGATTTTTTGCCAGCAAAAAGTTTAAAATTGATCCAGAATTACTGCAAAAATTAACCGATAAAATTGATGAGGAAAAACCATTTGTTCATGTTCGTGTGGAAGATTTTTCCGAATTATTTCAACAAAATGGCCATGAAATGAATCGGATGAAAATTGAAAAAATAATCAACATTTATGATGGAATGAAATATAATCTGGACCCAGTGCCTAGTAAATTGACTGTTGAAGATGTTGAAAATCTTCTTCAATTGACGACATTAAGTGATATTCATCGACAGATACGTAAACTTCATCGAAAAGAATTACAACAGCTGTTGAAAGAAGAATTGAAAAAACAATTGAAAAAAGAAATTAAACAGCCAGTAAAAGATGATAAAATTTCTGAAGATCGATCTGGTTTGTTTGATTCAGATGGCAATTTAACCTATGGCTTATGGCATAATTCATTGTTCACAAGAGTCAATCCAAAATTACGACGATTATCATTGGAAAAATTTCGTCATGCTCATTGTTTTGGCCAGAATCTATTCATTGATTGTAGTTATTCATCATTTTTATCACAACATTTAAGTGTACAAGTAGTCCATGATCTATCTCGCTTAATACATTTTAATCTAAGACAATTGAATGACCCATTCAAGATCATTATATGTGGTATTGATTATGACCATTATTTATGGAAATCATTACAACAATTATTTCCAGATATAATTGAATCAATTGAACATACAGAAAAAAATCTAATGTCATTAACAACCGATTCGAAACAGATTGCCTGTTTTACATCATTTGAAACAAAAACACCATTGGAATATAATCCAGATTGGTCATACGTATTGCCAGCAATACCGGAACGTTTAATGAATCGTGATATTATTACACCATTATTGAAAAAAATGAAAATTCAACGTATGGGTGTACCAATCGATCGTTATGTTATTTGGCAATCAGGATCAAAACGTCTTTCGTTACAGCAAAAAATTCAAATCCTTAATGATATACGTTCGAAAAATTTTGATTGGAAACGTTCAATAATTGATCATGTGCAACCGAAATCAGGCTTGAGATAAGATATAGTGTTTTTTTTTATTTTGATTTCAAAAAAATTCAAATAGTCCAAATCAACAGATGGCATTATATTTGCATCAAGTGTCACATGCATTCATGCCGATATATTATTGTGGACTTGACTTGTTTTCTCTCGCAACCATATTATACAGTGAAAAATTATACATCGATATTTTGATGATAAGAGGAAAAAAAATTAGTAAAAGAGAAAAAAAAATGAAGAAATCGTTATCAACCAAACAACCGAAATAGGTTGATTGTTTATTTTTTTATTTTTTTTAACGATATACATAATTATATCCATTCATATTGACTTTTTTCACCTCTAAAAATGAACATGAATGATTGGCCACTGTGTGTGTGTGTTTTTTGATTGAATGAGCATCGATTTCTTGTTCTTCATTTTAATGAACTTTTTTCCTTCGCCAATAATAACCTCAAAACGTCAGCGATTTTAAATCGATAATTTGATTATTTTTGTCAATCAATCAACGGCTTAAGAAGAAAATTTTTTTTTATTCCAAAAAAAATATGTCATTCATTCAGAAAAAAGCATTGATTAATATTTTAGTCCATTTTCGAAAATCAAATTCCAAATCCATATCATTTATAATTGATTCCATTCAAAAATCCATTAATCAATTATATGGATTAAATCGTTTCGTTGTTTATGGTGTAAATGAATCCGATATTCGAACGAATACACGTTTACTTTCGGCCAAAGCTTTATTGATCATAACAAGTAATGATGATGATAATGGTGACAATAATGAAACGAATCTTTTATCAACATGGATAAAATCAATTAATCTGGAAAAATTAATACTCAATTATGACGATTTATTGTCATCATCGAATTCGATGAATAATTTTAATCATGATTATTTTGTTGAAAAAATACGCTCCATTATTCCACCACCGTCTACGATTATGGATTCAGAATTGAAATCATCACCAATCATAATGGATAATAGTAATGAAATGTTTTTGTTTGATTCAAGAAATAATCCGGTACATATGTGGACCAATTTATGTTCATTGAAAGTTAAAAAATTTCCCGGTCTGGATAAATTTCGTTCCGATTCACCACCACCAAATGATGATATAATCTATTATATTGATGGTAATCAAATTGATCAATTCTGTCTACAACAACAACAATCAAATGAAATTGTAAATTTCAATATTCAAAGTTATTTTGATAATCTTCGAACCGAATCGATTGGACGATCATTATTGTTTCAGAATGTAACCGAGACAACAATGAAGATGGCAAATAATGTTGTAAAAATCGATGGAATTATTGCTACGGCAAATTATCAAACAACTGGCCTTGGTCGTAGTGATAATCAATGGCTATCACCATTTGGTTGTGCAATGTTTACATTGAATTTACATGTACCATTTTCAAGTGGATTAATGTCGAAAATAACATTGATTCAGCATATTGCATCATTATCGATTGTTATGGCATTACCAAGTGAGGAATTGAATGTAAAGATTAAATGGCCCAACGATATATTATATATGGCATCCAGATCAAAATTGGCTGGTATTTTAGTGCGTTCATTTTCCTATGAATATCATCTTAATGTTCAGATTGGAATCGGTATGAATGTTTCGAATAGAATGCCTAGCGTTTGTTTGGATGAAGTGATTGAACATTACAATGAACAGCAACAAATGAATTCGGATCAAAAATTGAAGACAATTCCACGTGAAATTATGATTGCTCGTATCTTGAATTGTTTTGAACGTCTATATCGTATGTTAATGAATGGTCAAGTGGCTGAAATTAAACAACTTTATTGTTCCAATTGGATACATTCAGATGATATTGTTGATATTTATGACAATAAGAATGATGATCAAGAACAACCAAAATATAAAGCTCGTATAATCGGTATCAATGATAATGGTTATCTATTGGCACAAGATTTAAATAATGATATTATACATTGTTTACAACCGGATGGTAATCGTTTTGATCTAATGAATCGTCTTTTAATACAGAAAACATAATTTTTAATCTCAAACAACAGCTCAATGTCAATCAGCTAATGATTCGATTCATCACATTCGATAATAAATAAATAAATGATATTAATGCTGCTGCTAGCAACAATTTTGATTAAATAATAATAATTTGTGAAATGAAGAGAAATGATAAAATAGAAATAAAGACGACAACAGAAAAAAAACAAGTTATTCAGTATTCAGATTTCAATGATGATCGTATGATGATGATGATGATGATGATCCATATCATGATCATTCGATGAGAGAGGTGTTGTTTTGCCTTAGTGTTTGCCAATGAGTTTGTGTGAAGGTCATCGGCAGATATTTTCTTCTATCCATTTTTTCACACCGCCATCATCAATGATCAAAAATTGAATAAGAAAAATCTACAAAGAACAAAAAAAAAATTCTAGAATCCATCGAATGACATTTTAATTTTTATTTTGGTTGTCGAAGAAATAATGATCAGATCAATTTTAGGCCGAATTCTTACGGCAACCATCAATAATTCAACGATTATAACAACAACGACGACAACAACATCAAGAACATTGTCTCATTTTGCATTCAAACCGGATACTGCAGCCGTTTCAGATGGTGATACAACACGTATGAATCTATTTCAGGCAATCAATAATGCCCTTGAAATTGCATTAGTTTCTGATCCAAAAGCCGTTATATTTGGTGAAGATGTATCGTTTGGTGGCGTGTTTCGTTGTACAGTAAATCTACAGGATAAATTCGGTAAAGATCGAATATTCAATACACCATTATGTGAACAAGGTATCGTTGGTTTTGGTATTGGTTTGGCTGCAGCTGGTGCTACGGCTATCGCTGAAATTCAATTTGCCGATTATATATTTCCGGCCTTTGATCAGATCGTAAATGAAGCAGCAAAATTCCGTTATCGATCTGGTAATCAATTTGATTGTGGTGGTTTAACGATTCGAACACCATGTGGAGCAGTTGGACATGGAGCTCTGTATCATTCTCAATCTGTTGAATCATATTTCGCTCATTGTCCTGGATTAAAAATTGTCATTCCTCGTGGACCAATACAAGCGAAAGGTTTACTGCTCAGCTGTATTCGTGATCAAAATCCATGTATATTTTTTGAACCGAAAATTCTTTATCGATTAGCCGTCGAACAAGTTCCTGTCAAAGATTATATGCTGCCATTATCAAAAGCAGAAGTTCTTGTTGAAGGTGATGATGTTACATTGATTGGTTGGGGTACACAAGTTCATGTATTGCATGAAGTTTGTGAAATGGCACGTGATCAATTGAATACTTCATGTGAATTAATTGATTTGGCCACAATAATGCCATGGGATCGTGAAACGGTTATTAATTCGGTGAAAAAAACTGGTCGTGCAATAGTAGCTCATGAAGCACCATTAACGGCCGGATTCGGTGCAGAAATTGCTGCCACATTACAGAAAGAATGTTTTCTTCATCTTGAAGCACCGATATTACGGGTTGCCGGTTATGATACACCATTTCCACATGTATTTGAACCATTCTATTTACCGGATAAATGGAAATGTCTTGAAGCCATTAGGAAAAGTATCAACTATTGAGAGAAACGTTCGATGAATCTGTTGCATCATTTCAGGATCTAATTGTGGTACGCTTAATGCTTGTTTCCAATCAACATTGGTTTCGATTTCTGTTCCACATATCCATCTGTTATCCTATAATAAATTTTTTTCCATTGTTTAATTTATGTTTTTTTGCAAAAAAAAAAAGATTTAAATAAAATTAAAAATTGTAATTAATAGACATTCCAAAAATAACTTACCTCAATTTTAATTGGATTAATTGCTGCCATCCATATACCCATGGATACATCTTCACCTTGATAGGCATAAAGTCTATCAAAATTTATGGCTAACCATTCAATTAAATCATGGGTAATAATGTAACCAGATCCACATGCAAACCATGGATACCAAGGTGATGTCCAATCATTTTCCATCCATTTTCCATAATAATTAATTGGCCATTGTTTTCGAAAACTATAATTTCATGAGAATGGTTTTAATTTACTGATATACTGTTGAAAAACTGTAAAACTTACTTTCCAAACCAAGTACAATTGGAATCTGAATTTTCCATAATCAATCGAACAATTTCAGCTACATTTAAATAACAATCATCATCAGTTTTAAGAACATGTGTAATGTTTAATGGATTGTCATTGAACAGGTGATGAAAAAATTTCAACAATTTTTCTGACAGATTTCTATATACATCGATTAAATCGACAAATAGAATATCATCAAATGTTTTGGATTCATTCGATAATCGAAAGTCAAGATCAGTCCATTTTTTGATGCCATACATAGCTATTATTATTGTTGTTGTTGTTGTTTGATTCAATGTTCGATACGAATTGCCATTCAAAATTCAATGCAAATCGATGTTGATTTCGATTGAATGATTCGGATTCATAATCATTCATATGGCCATCATATGACTGTGTATGAAATGAAAATGTTGAATTATAGATTAGTGGATAATTTTGATTACTTACCCGTAAGATTTCCATTGCACAATCATTGTCGGTTGATAATGGACCAAACGTTGCGTCCGAAACATTATTATGATCGATCATAAATATCAATATAGATCCAGCATCCAGTTGAATGTTAACGTTTTCATTATGAAAATCTTGATCTTCAAGATTTTCATTTTGTTTGATTTCAAATTCGAACAATTTTTCTTTGGTCAATGCATTCAATATTCGTACATTGACAATGTTCAAACGATGGATCAAAGATTGTCGAATTACAATTAGATTTACCAATATTTGACGATATATTTTGATGCTAAAACCTTTGAATAGACGATAACGATTTTTAGATCTGTATGTAACTTTCAAATAACCATGATTTATTTGATAATGAATTACATTCGGACAATTCCGTACATCCATATAATGTTTTACGATTTAATGGATGAATATGACATGATCGAGAGCCAAGAATAAAATGAGCATCAATTTGAATTGAAATTTGATTGGATTTGAAATGTTCATTTAAAAATTTCACATTCTGTAACCAAGTTTGTCGAATAGCATGACGTTTTTCAAAATTTTCGCGCGCAGATAAAATGGCTATTTCCAAATGTAATGAATGTCCGGTTCTCGATAACAATTGATCATCATTTGAAATGATGATAATAAAATATGAAATAAATTTTTCCACAATTATAATAATGAAAATATTGAATATGAACAATGATTTTACGATCATAATTTTTAAAAAAAAAACACCCGACTAGATTATTGTAAACAAAAATTGATGAACAAAAAAAAAAAAGAAAAGAAAAGAAACTTGCAACATATGAATTTGTTAATACAATTATTTGACGCATGCGTTTTAAAATTAACCAATCAAATTAAATGAAAAAGTTCGATTTAAAACGTTCGTTTTTTTTTCTGTTACCACACACAATACACATTCGGTTGTGATCACGCACATTTTCATTGACCATTTTTTTCGGTTTTTTTTTTTTACTTCATTAACATCTAAATTTGAATTCAGTGACACACTGTTTTTATAAGATTTTTGTTTTTGTTTGAAAGAAAAATTAAAAATATTGTCAATCATCTCTGTTATTATTGTAATGGAAGATTATCAAAAAATTGAAAAAATTGGTGAAGGTACCTATGGTGTTGTGTATAAGGCTAAACATAAACAAACCTCGGAATTGGTTGCATTGAAAAAGATACGTTTAGAAAATGAAGATGATGGTGTACCATCGACTGCCATACGTGAAGTGACCGTACTCAAAGAGCTCAATCATCCAAATATTGTTTGGTGAGTTTTATTGTTAAATTTGATTTGAAAATTATGATTGAATGGAAAATTTTTTTTTCACAGTCTAAAAAATGTTCTACTTCAAGAGAATCGTCTACATTTGGTATTTGAATTCTTATCAATGGATCTGAAAAAATATCTGGATTCACTACCAGCCAAACAGATGATTGATAAAAAATTGGTTAAAGTAAGTGTAATTGAGTCTCATCAGTTTTTTTTCTATAATTTCAATTTATTCAAATTTAGAGCTATCTACAACAAATTACTGAAGGGTTGATATTTTGCCATTCTCGTCGTATTATCCATCGTGACCTTAAACCACAAAATCTTTTGTTGGACGATAATGGCCACATTAAAATTGCCGATTTTGGTCTTGCTCGTGCATTTGGTATTCCCGTTAGACAATATACTCATGAAGTAGTCACTTTATGGTATCGTGCACCTGAAGTTCTGCTTTGTAGTCAAAAATATTCCACACCGGTCGATATGTGGAGTGTTGCTTGTATTTTTGCTGAAATGATTACCAAAGTGCCATTGTTTCATGGCGATTCAGAGATAGATCAACTTTTCAGAATTTTTCGGTTAGTAATTCTTTTTATTATTTAATCATACAATTCTAACATTTATCGTTTCTGCATCTAAAGAACACTTGGAACACCGGTGGAAGAAACGTGGCCAGGTATTACATCATTACCAGCATATAAATGTAATTTTCCAAAATGGAAAGATAACATTCTACAAACAGTCATACCTGATATTGATGATGATGCATTAGATTTACTCAATGCAATGTTAATCTATGATCCACAGAAACGTTTACCAGCTAATGTTGCTATCAATCATCCATACTTTAATGAAAAAAATTGAACCAATTGAAACATGTAGGGAAAAATCATTCGAAAACTCATCATTTATGATTTTTTTTATTCAAATTCATATCTTTCTGTGTTCAGTGTGTGGTGAGTGTGCCATTCATTCCAAAACGGTATTGATTCAATCATAACAATGATAGAATAACTATAAAGGAAAATATGTTTTTAAAAAATGTAATAAAATCTCTTTTAAAATTTTATTGTATGGTTGGTTGTTCGTTGGTTGCATGTGAAAATTTTGTTTTTGTTTTTTTTCCAGTAGGCGGGGGGATTGTGCTTTCGATCCAAAACGAGAATTAATCCAGATGATGATCATTCAAAAAGATTTCTGAGTACAAAATGGAACATTTTTAGCTTGTGTTGCCGTTGTATTACGTGGTTCAATCGATACGGTTTTAACTTCTGGTAAATAACCGGATTTTGCTGCCATTATTTCATAAAGGCCAGGTGTCAACAGGCGCCAATATTCACCATTTTTAGCTATTCATTTATTTAGGAAAATTAATTAATTTTAGTAATTTAGAATCACTGTAACTCTATCTATTACTTACTTGTACTAATATCATGATTGATAATCTGATTAATACCATCAGTGATATTCTGTACACGAATGATTGCATTATCGATTGGCATACCATTTTCATCTCTTACTAAACCTTTAGCACCAATATGTGCTTGATTGATAAATTCTAATAAAGCTTTTTTATTATCTTCCCATTCTTTTGATAATTGTGATTCTGGTGGATATTTATCGCAACCTAATTCCAATGTAATTTCGAATGTATTCGTAGCCAGATAATTAAAATCTTGCATACCACCAGCAACAGAATACCATGCAGCACCATTTGTAATACCACCCTGTTTACCGAAATCTTCATCCTGATCACATGCTGTACCTGAATGTGACATTCGTCGATGATTTGTGGCATATGTACGTGCTAGATGGAGAAATGTTGTATCATCGGCCGATGGTGTATACGTATTCATACTACCATCAGGTGTTTCATCGAATGGATAATTAGCAACAAGAGCACCACCATGAAGATTTGCCGATAATACAAATGGATTGGATAATAACCATACAACGATAGCACGTGTTTCCGGTTGCATTTTATGATAAATCAATGTATTGATAAAATCATCTTTGTCACCATGACGAAAGGCAATCAAATCCAGATCAGGAAAATCACGATTAATATCAATACCATTTAGATTCGAACGACCCAATAACCAATCAGAACCATGATTTTGATCAAGATTTGCTGTAGCCAATTCCCAACCATCCGGATTCAGTGATGGTAATAAATGAATACGTGTATTGTTGACTAGATTCTGTATATCAACATTATTATTACGATATTCATCGCAAAGATAATCGGCAAGACGAAGTAATAGTTCACGGCCTAAAACTTCATTACCATGCATATTGGCCACATATTTAAATTCAGGTTTCACTGATTTGAAAAGAGAAATGAAAAAAATAAAAATTGAAATGCGTGAATCGAAAATAATCTGAAACTTACATAATTCATGTTCACCAGGATTCGTTGATATCTCAATCACAGTCAATGGCCAACCATTGACACTTTTTTCACTTAATTCATATAATCGTGTAATCGATGGACATTTATGATGAACATCTTGTAATGATTGATTCAATTCTTCATTACTATGATGTTTATATTCAAATGAACATATGGTTTGAATTGTTAATGCAAATATAAATGACCAGATGAATATGAATTTTATCATATTTGAATACATTTTATGTTTATAATAACAATAGCCAAAATAAACGAAAAATCAATCAATCAATTATTAAAAAATGATAAATTTTTTTTTTCAAAATCAAACAAACAAAAAGATGACTACTAAGCAACAACAACAGCAACAATGATGATGACGGCCAAGGTTTTGTGATTTTTTTTTTTGTTTCTCGAATAAGCGCCATCAAAACACAAAATTCACCACAAAGAAAAAACTCAATTCACCAGAACTACTAACTTGCTGCTTTTTTTTTCTTTCTGGATCATCATTATTATTACTACCGAGAGACCAAATTTTATTATATAGATGCCCAAAAAAAAAAAAGAAAATGTGAATCTAAAAACTCGAAACCGAGATATGGAAAAAAAATTCAAATGTCATTTTGAGACTACACCGAATCATCTACACAAACTCATGAGTTCCAAATGACGTCAATAGATAATTTGATATATACTATCGACGTGTATGTGTGTGTGTTTGTGTTTCCTTTTCAAAAAAAAAAAAAATCAAACAGAAAGACGGGGCAATCATTTTATTTCGTACCTTCGTGATTTTGTATTTCTTTTTTCTATCTTTTTACTTTCTCATGAACAAAAAAAAAATACAAGAATAATCGGGTAATCTCTATATACAAGAAAATAAAAATATCAACAAATTAATAACCGATGACGATCAACAAATAAAATTCTTGATGATCGATTACGAAATATCCGATCATAATTTCCAATAAGATTCCATTGTGTGGATTGTCCATTTCATATCGATTAATTTTATTTATCATCATCTTGATGATGATGATTATTCGATGATGATGATGACGATGATGAATTTGTATGTTTTGGATCATTATTGGTTACATCATTATTGCTTGAGGCATTTGATGGATGCTTTTTATGTTGATTTAAATTAATAGGGCCGGGATGATGATGATTTGGATGTGTTGTATTGTCATTATGATGTTTACTTTCCAATGCAAATGCTGGTATTTTACAATCAAACATTGTACCATCTTCACGTTCCATTTTAAAGATTCCCCTGTTAAGATTAAAAAAAAAATTTGAATTGGTATCAAAAATTGAAATTTAAAGTTGACATACCACATATGCCCACTTGGATCCTGTAGGCTAACATGACTACTATATTGAAAAGCAGGAAATTTTTTCGACAACACTGGTTCTTCACCAACAACACCACGACCACGAATTGATTCCAATATTCCGGGTATACTATATATTTGCCAATGTCTTTCACGAAGTTGTACGGTTATATCACCGAGGTTTTCAATTCGAACACAATAACGCCACTGAAATAAGTGATAACAATTATTTAAATGAAATATGAAAACAAATAAATCATACCCAATAGACATTGTTATTCTGTGATAATCGACAACCCATATAGAATGGTATGACTGTAACACGAATATTTTCGGTTGTTTCACGATGAACATCAGATAATTCAAGCCATGGATGATTTTTCTCTTGCCATGCTAACAGAGTTTCTTTAGGCGCAAATGGTGGATCTTTATCAGGTTCAAAAGTAAGAAATTTTTCAAACAATTGATGTTGAATCAATGTTGATTCAGTACTCATATATGGGATAACATCATCGTGGGCGACATAATCCAATCCTGGTATTGCATACAAAGCTCTGGTATTATCATGATTACCTAGAAATGTAACAGCTTCTGTTTGGGCTTTCTGTATCAAGACGAAAAAAATCAGAATTATAATGAAATCTAAAAATAGGAATTTAAAAAAACCTACCACATAAGGGCAATCACGTTGATCAATTAAAACCTGATAATAGGTATGTGGTTTAGGCGTAACGCCATTCATTTTAAATTCATTTCGTTCATTGTGGGTTCTTGAATGATAGAAAAAAAATATGAAAAAAATCTCTCCATCCGCATCAATGTAAACATACATTTGACTAGGTTGTTTTTTCCTATGATCACGGTCATAAACTTTAGCTGTCCATGGAAACAATGTAACACCACGATAACCGAATACTCGATGTAAAAAAAATTGACCAGTATCATATTTTTCATTAGAAATTTTTGGCGAAACGATTCGACCTATTTCGGCCAATCTGAATTGTTGTTGAAATGGAAACAAAAAAAAAATTTATAACTCAATGTGAACAGCGAAAAAAAAACAATTCGAAAAACAAACCGATAGTTTTGACAATTTCGAATTGAAACAGATAATAATGGACGGCACGATGAATGAAGAATCCATGGTGTATAACGCGAAAATGACATGATCTATAGAATTCTGAATTTCAAAAATCCACAACAGCAACAAAAAAAAATTCTGAATCAACCAAAAACAAAATCAAAACAAAAATGCACACAAAATTCATGTGACTTTCGAGAACCGGCCATTCGCAGAATATGTTACCAATTGGTTGGAAATCAAAATGAAATCAAAATTTATCAATTTTTTTTGCAATAAAAAGCACCACAAAAAATCAGATTATTTATTGAGTATAAAATTTTAATTATTGGAATTAGATATTCATTGTTTTTTCTTCAATGTATTGATTATCGCAATCAATTCGGATATCTCTTTACTCCTAAAAAAAATTCATAGGAAACAATTGGATTAGATATTGGTCAATGACAAAAAAAAAACGAATTAGAATTACTTACTGTTTGGCTAGCATTTGTTTAATATTCTTTATTTGTATTGGCGATTGTAGTTGTGATTCTGGTGGACCATCATCATCATCATTATCATCATCATAGATTACTGATGATTGTTGTAATGAATATTTCTGTATCTGCATATCTTGATAACGACGTTTCTGGCGTATCAATTCAAATTGTTCACGATATTCATTCAAATGTTGTAATTCTTCTGTTAGTTGTTCACTTAATTTTAATTCAGCATTAGACATTTCTGGCCGCTGTTTCTGTACCAATGTAATTATATTTTCCAATCGTTCAGTCAGAAAATTTGTCATTTCCTGTATTTTGTCATATTTTTCGGTTAATTCTACATATTTTTTGAGCATTTCATCCTTTTCTTTGGAATGACGATCCAATTGATTTAGCTGGAATATAAATATAAAAAAAAATTCAAATCAAAAAAAAAGTTTACAGTTGAAATAACGACAACATTCGACAAACCTGTACTTCGATTTCGTTGTTTAAAACTGTTTTACGTTTATTAATAGCTTTTGCTGCCACAAGATATTTATCCAGATATTCAATACGTAATACATCAATTGAATTCAGTAACATTTCCAATTCAGCCATACCGACTTTTGAATCGGTTTTTGATGATTTTATCAACGGTAAACTAGTCGTTTTAGACAATAATCGTTGTATGTGTTCAGAAAAATTTGGTTTCTTCGCCTGTTGCTGATGTTCAATTGTTGGTGATGATTCATTCAAATTACTCTGAAAGCCAAATTCAATTTGATCATCGTCATCAAAATCGGTTAATACAATATTCGATAGACGTTTATTAATCAATTCGCCCGTATTCAATATGACGGTAATAGATGTGAAACCATATTTAATGGTTAAGCCTATTCCAAGTGGAAAAGTCGGACAATCTTTTGATTGTTGTTGCGATTTTCGATCATCAATAGTTGGCCGTGTACATATCAAATATTCGACAATAGCTTTATCATCATAAAATTCATTGTTAATAGTTGGATTGACTATTTGTTTGAAAAATGGTACCATCACACAATGAACACCATATGAATGTTGACAATAATATCGTTGACCATCTTTTGGATCGGCTATCAAATTCAATGCTGTACTAATTGAATCTATACCAGCATCATCAAGACCATTATCCATTGTTTGATATGTTGCCAATGGAAATGATAATTCAATCGTTTCAAATACATTCAATACTGTTTCCGGTATGATAATCATCGATTTAGATGTTGATATTTGGTATGAGGAATCATTATCACAGTTATCATCATCATCATCATTATTATCAGGATTAATGGGATCATTTTCAATCGCTAAACAATGATATAAAAGACCGGAACAAGTACCAATAATGATAATAGGTGGTACACAATCCAAACAAAGTATAGAACATGCTTCTGAACCATAATTATCTTCAGCAGCTGGACGCATTTTCAATGGTGGATGTTGACAATGAAATGTGGATAAATCTTTAAGATTTAGATATAGTAATAAAACATCACCATTTTCTTTTAGTACAAATATCGAATAAATATCAATCAATTCTGTCATTGTCATCGATAGGCTATTATTATAGTCATGGTATTGTGATAGTGATGGACCAAAATCAAATGAAACAGCATTTTCACCTAATGCACCAGAATAAACGCCAGAATTATAATCATTACCAAGATCAACAGTTTTAATCGGTTCAAATTCATTGAAAACATCGAATAATCTAAGACGATTATCATTGGTTAATATAATTAAATGTCTTTTAGATATTGGATGCCATCGTAAACATTGTAATTTTAAATTACGATTCGTTAGAAACATTCTTTCGGCCAATGAAAATGATCTACAAGAGAGAAAAGAAAAAATTTATTTATTAGTCACATTGCAACATCATCAACTAGTCATACAAAACACACACACACACGCTAAACATTTTGGTGATAATAATCATTGAAAATTGAAGATTCGAACCCATCATCGTCATCATCATCGTCATCATCATCACAATAATCATCAACTGTTAATGGCTATAATTATGATAAAAGCATATGGACATTATCGACCACCTCGAATCGGTAAATTGGTTTCCATCATCGTAATCGCAATAATAATAACAAACAAAACATTTCTCTTTCTCTCTCTTTTATTTGTTTGCTATAGATTTCATTCTTGATCACGATCATCGAATTGGGATGAATGAATTTCAATGATCCGGTCTCTTGCTTTTACTTTCTATCTCTATCTCTATCACTATATATATATGAGTACCATTATTATTAACGGCCAGCCAGAAAAAAATCCAGTCAACCAATTCATAATCATCATTGATAAACAACCAGACACACACACACACACAAACATAATGAATGCCAATGGGATAAATTAGTTTCATTTAAAAATTGGCTTGAAATTGCAATGAGAAAACAGGAAAACAAAAAAAAAAATTCCATATATCAGACATATGCCATCTAATAAATTATGGAAAAAAATTATATCCAAAAAAAAAAAAAAAAAAAAACCCAAACACACCATCGAAACGAACGAAGAAAAAAAAATCGAATCGACAATGAACAATTCAGGTATACATAAATACATATATTTAATACACCTAGAACCGATTTTTTTTTTATATTCTCAATATATATACCCCCCAGGTTATCTACCAGATATATATATCTGTCGGCCATTCAGCCATATCATATTTTTTTTTTGTTGCTATCTGGGTTATATTATTAATAATCGGCTGAAAGAACAGAATAAAATAAAACAAAAACAAAAAAATTAATCAAAAAAATAGCAAATCTCTCTGCGTTTGTGTATGTGTATGTGTATTGATGATCCATAGAAATAGAAAAAAAAATTCTAAATGACTATCCATGATGATCAATTATTAAAATCGAATGTTTTTTTTTTGTTATGAATCTCAATCTTTCGAATCTAATCTATTGAATGGCATCTATCCATATTTTTGTTGTTGTTGTTGTTATTTATTCGGCAACAAAATAACCATAAATCGAACACATAAAAAAAACTGTTTCGAAAGAATATTGCCCGGCAATGGATTTTTCGTACATTCTGTTTGTAGTTTGTTACAATTGAAATTCCAGAACCACAAACAATCGAATTCGAATCAACAAAAAAAAAAAAAAAGAACGTGACTTTTTTTCACGCTTCTATTGTCTGTGTGTATATATATTATGTATTTATTGAACATGCACACACACACACACACATTCACAATCATCATCATTGGGCTTACCTGATCAATAATTTGGAAGTCTCTTGTCGGTGTCGTTGTTGTTGTTGGTCCGAATCAACGGTAATCGATGTGGCGGCTGTAGACGTTATTGTTTTTGGTGCTACTGTTCTACAGCGAGACAAAGACCAATTTTTTGGCAATTCAACAATCATACAACCACCGGTACCATAAATGGCCATATAATTTTCCATTGGATTTGAACATATCCAATTGACAGTAAATGTTGGCAATGATGACAATGTAACGATCTATGAATTTTGAGACAAAAAAAAAGAAAAAGAAAAAACAAAGATAAATAGTGAGAGGAGGGGGTAAGATGATGATATTGATTATATAATTTTGAATTTTCATTGAAAAGAGAGATAGAGAGAGAGAGAGAGAGGGAAATCATTCGATCGATTAAGATCAAAAAAAAAAAAAATTAATTGACTATAAATATATGATGACAATGGCACATACGACGACTGCTGCTGCTTACTCATTAGCACCATTTGGTGTGTGTGTGTGTGTGGTTATATGACAATAAATTCATTTTCAACATCGATAATTGTTGTTTGAATAAAATCGAAAATTAGTGCGAAAGACGGAGAGGGGGTGGGGGTAAATATATATGGTGTGTGGGAACAGGACAAGTCAAATAGACAGTCAATAAGTCAGTCAGTCACACACACACATAATGAATTTCAAGTTTTTTTTTTTGGTTCCAAGAATCGATACATATGTGTGTGACACATTGAACTATGAGATAGAGAGATAGAGAGAGAAAAAAAAAAAAGAATCGAGAAATTCAAATGGTCGATGAATGAAAATTTGCCAGTGAGTGTTTGATTCATTTTCACTCTCAATTGTTCTCTCATTGGATCGATCGATTACAATTCGAATTTGACAATTAAAATCATTAATATAGCTGCCCATTAATTTGCTTGGGAAAAAAAACCCAAACCAGTCACAATAGTAATGACATCGTACCTAAAAAAAAAGTATCACTTTTTTTCATTCTACTAATTCTCATCTCTTTTTTTTCGTCTATTTGAAACCAGAATCGATGAAAATAAAAACCAACGATGGAGAATATATCGAATCAAAATTCGAATGGCAATAAAAACAACAACAACAACAACAATCAACAAAGAATCTCGTTTACTCTATGCAAATAAAATTGACAATAATAACAATAATAATGATAATATTGAGAGTTTTTTCTTCAAAACTAAAAAAAAAATTAGACTTTTTCGTTTTCGGTTCCAATAAATCAAAAGCAAATATTGAAACAAAATAAATCGATCGATTTTCGAAATGAAAATAGGGAATAAAGAATAAAAAAAATCGGTCAACACACACACACAGATTGTGTGTGTGTGTTGAATGTCATTCGTGTGTGTTTTTTTATTCTGTATTTTCGATTCCTTATCTATCCCTTGTACAAACACACGCAATAAATTCGATTTTCAACAAAAAAAATGAGAGATAGAGAAACTTGCAATACTAATAACAGAATTATCGGAAGAATAAAAAAAAATTCTATAATTTTTCAGTATTTTTTTCATGCAAAAAAGATAAAATTAGCAGACAACAAAAAAAATTTGGTAATAATGTGGTGGATGAATAAAACCAGCTCGATGATCACTGCTGATAATATGATCTGAACGGTTTTTTTTATATTCTGTACTGCATATTGTTTAGGTTGCATGTCATTCGTTTGTTTCTGTTTTCTTTATTTTTGTTGCATTCGTGATCAGCAAACATATATATATATTGATTGAAATTAAATTCAAATTCAAATATAAAATACGACCTGATATGTGTGTTTTCGATCCCCATTTTCAATATTTATGCCCCTCTTGGAAATTGTTTTTTGTTGTTGTTGTTGGCATTAAACGCGTTCGAAAACTATAAAATTTTATTTTTATTTTTTCCATTCGGAGATCTTTGTCAATTGTTTTTTTTACGGTGTTTGATTAGTTTTTTTTCATATTTTGTTTTTATTTAGTTTTGGTTGTTCGCGTTTTTTTTTTGAGGAAGTTCAAGTGAACCCTATATGTTTGGTTGATTGATTGATTGATTGATAATGAAGAGTAAAAGTAATCATTTTTTTTTGTTTGACTATATAGTTTTTGTTTGATCGATTAATAATAATTCTATATATGGATGAAATTTTATGCTTTAAAACAAAAATGAGAATCAGCTTCAATCAGAATCGTGATTGGATTCTGTGAAGATTTTTCGTGATGATGATGATGATGATAATGGATCCAGAATAATTATTACATCATTTTCATGATCCATAATTATCGCCATTATCATTATCGAAAGAATTTATTTATAAATTATTTATATATAAATGAATTCTGTGGTAAATATGACAAACACGCCAATTGATTGATTGGTGGTCGAAAGGCACGAGAAAAAAAGGAAAGAATATTCGAAATTTAAACTAACCTGAATATCTGTAATATTATAACGATCATCTAATGAACATTCATATAGACATTGATCATCTTCATTCCAAACAATTAGTCGATCATGATAATAACAGGATAGATTGGCCACAATATTACGATCAAATTTTTGTTTTTTAATCGATTCCACAAGCTTTTCCAATTGATTGTTTTCCGTTGATGATGCTATTGGAATTTTCAAGAATTTTTTATATATGAATTAATTCGATTGAATATTCTTGATTACCTTGAGCCATCGTCGTTTCAGCTATGGATTTAATTGTTGTTGTTATTTTTGGAGAAAAAAAACGAATAAAAACCAAAATGCCGCTTTTTTTTCGATTTTTTTTCATCACACATAATAAACACCACATGTGAGCCAACAACAACAACAACAACAAAAAAACTATTTCGACCATTCGATCAAAAGGTGGCGGTAGCTGTCCATTATAATTTATCATTCGAAATTGAAAACAAAACAAAAAAAAAAATCATCAAAAGAAATCAATAATTGAAAGAAAATAAATTACAAATCCATGCCGTCATTATAATGATGATGATGATGATGATGATGAAAAATTAATTTTCATTTTCATCCAAAAAAAACTATCAATTTGTGTGTGTGTGTGTCATTTGATATGATGATGATGATGATAGTGAATGGTTTCTTGCCATTCAATTAGGATAAAAGCTGGTGGTTGTTTTGCTAGAAAAAAAATCTATCTATCAATTTTCAATTTTCAAAATATTAGATTAGATTAGATTAGAATTTTTCCATCATCAAAATAGGAACAGGATTAATTAATTTATATATTAAAATGAATCAAGAGACCAAAGAGATGAGAAAAAATTCAATTTCAATCTTTTTTTTTTCTTTCAATATTGAAAAATTGAAAAATTGAATTTATCCCTTTCATTTCAGTAATTCAGCAAAATTTAAATTTCTGTCTATAATCGTCATACGAAAAATGATGACGATCATCATAAAATATTCAACAACAACAACAACAACAACTGTAGATTGGAAATCTCTCTTTTTTTTGGGGGATTCTGTAGATTTAATGGGAAAATTTTTCATTTCATTTCATTTCTCCATAAATTCACATGACATCAGACAGAGATTTTTTTTTTTGGCCGCTTCAACACCTTTTTTGTCCGGATCGAACCATTTATAATCATTAACCATAAATATATGTCCAGAAAGGACATTTCATTTATGAATGAACGTTCATCATCATTATCGATAGATATATTTTTTTTTGTTGTTGTCGGTCGGTCGGTCAGATATTTAACCAACGCCCGAAACAAAGTGTCAATAATTCCATGATCGATCATTATTTCAAGTTGGTGAAAAAAAAACCATCAAATTGTGAAAAAATGAAAATTTTTTTTGCATTGAAATTGGTCTAAACATGATTGCATTTTGAAATTTGCTTGCAATTGTTTTTGACATTTTCAATTTCATCCGATGATGATAATAATGATGATGACCATTTAATTTTATCAATTTTGTTTTGTTTTTTTTTCGCAATATCTGAATATCTTATTCAATCATCAAGTATATTATGGTTGACTAAATCATAAAAAAAAATAATTCCATCATACACACAATCAAGCCCGTAAGCAGCATGTATGTGAACAACAACAACAACAACACAGCAAAGAAATGATCAAATTAAGTGGCCAGTTTGTCAGTTCTGTCTGTGTGTGTGTGTGTGTGTGTATCATGTGTTCGTGAATACATTAAAGGCCAATTTTGAATCAAAGATCAGAATTATTCACCGGAATCAAAAACAAAACAAAACAAAACAAAAAAAAATATAGAATTTCCAACAGAACATATAAGCGGGTATATATATCGGTAAATATTTTTTTTTATCTGGCATCAATTTTTTTTCTGTGTTCTATTCCATTCTGTTGTTGTTGTTGTTGTCGTTGTCGTCGTCGTTTTTTTTTCGGACAAATAATTTACCCGAAAGTAAAAAAAAAAAATTAAATCAGCAAAAGCAGAACTGCCGTTGTTGTTGTTGTTGTTGTTGCTGACTAATTTTACACTTGAATTGAATTGATATGATCTTATATGTGTATGTTGAGAATGAATCTTAAATTGAATAAAATAGAAAAATATGGAAATTGCTTTTCAACCGTATGTGATGATGATGATGACCAACAGAATATATAAAAAAAAACAAAAAAAATTTGTTTGACACTAACAACAGCAACAACAACAACAAATGATTTGTTTTTGTGAAATTACAAAAAAAAAATTTTTTTTTTGTTTGTCTCAATCACACTTTCATCGGTGTTTGTAAACGACAAATGCACACACACACACACACTAGACTGGACACTAGGCGAAAAAAAAATTAACGGATCATTAGACCAAATGAAAATGATCATAGTGATGATCAATGAAAACAAAAAAAAAATTCTTGATTATGATTATATACTGTGTGTGTGTTTGTCTGTCTGTGTTTCAATAATTGGATTTATCTATGAGAAGAAAAGAAATTTGAAATTCTTTGTTCAAAAAAAAAATTCACCGATTCTTTGCTGTTCATATATCGATATATCAGAAACAGCGGGTGTTTCGTATTCTTTTTTTGTTGTTGTTGTTGTTGTTGTGTGAAGTGAGTGTGATAATAACAAAATAACAGAAAAATTCTGTAAAAATGGAGAAAAACAAGAATCATCAACTTGAATTCAACTCAACTCGACTCGATGATCATGATGATGATGATAATAATCGAACAGAAGAAGAAAAAAAAAGTGTTTCGATATTATTACAAGTATAAATTGTATCGATAATGGTGAAATATTTGCAATATATACAATCATCATCATCATCATCCTGATCCGGATCATGATGATGATGATGATGATGGTGATGATGATAATTGAAAAGATCATTTTATATTTTTATCATCATTTACACAAAATACATTTAGTGTGATTGTGTGTGTGTGTGTGAACATTTGTGTTCAATTCTTGTTGTTTTGGATCGGTTATTGTCGATTGTTGATCGCGGGATCCCGATGTTTGTTATTATCGACAATCGACTGTTTTTGTTGTTGTTGTTGTTGTTGTTGTTGTGTGTTTGTTTGTGTATATAGTAATTGTTCAATTGATTTACAGTTGTTCTTGTTTTTATTTTTTTTTTTTTTGCAATAATCAATTTCTGTAAGTACATTTAAAGGCAATGATGATGATGTTTTTTCTTGTTGTTGTTGTTCAGGGCTCACACATTGATGTTGGTGTGTGTGTATGAGTGTTAATGATAATTGTTTTCAAACACAAACACAAACACAGAAAAAAAACACACAGGAATTGATTCATTCTTTTTTTTTCTCGTTTCTAGTTGATTGTTTAATTCTGAATTCTTAAGATTTTTTGTTGTTGTTGTTGTTTCAAATTGTTGTTGTTGTTGTTATTTTGTTTGATTGAGAAATTATTGTTATTACTATTTCTCAACAACAATAATCAAACGGAATCAGTCGATTTATTGTATAAGAAAAAAATTTTTGTTTTTTTTTCGTTGTTGTTGTTGTTATTTCTTGATTGTTTCAATTTACATTGATCATTATAATGATGATGATGATTGTCCATCAATTTGATTTTTTTTTCTGGTAAAAATCGTGAGAGAGAGAGAAGGAGAAACACTAAAAATCGACGGACCATTAGTCTTTGTGTTTTTCTTTTTTTTTGCATTTGTTCGGAAATTCCATTCGAATCGTTTTTTTTGTTTTTTGTTTTTTTGATTCGAAATTTTCTTCGGGTCGATCGTTCCAATTGTAATTGTTGATGAATGAAATTTCGTCATTGTTGTTGTTGTTGTTGCGGTTGTTGTTAATCATGACAATTCATGCATAATAATGTCATCATTAAGGTTTCATCATCAGCAGCAGCAACAAAAAAAAATGAATTCAAGGATCAAGTCGGGTTTTTTTTTGACTGATACGAAATCGGAATCATAAATGAATTCATAATAATGATGATGATGATGATGATGATAATACGGGAAAAAAAGAAGAAGAAAATTGTAACAATTTCTGAAAATTTTTTTCATACTCGCCTGATAATGATGATGATGATGATGATGATACCGTGTGAATACAATTAATAACAACAACAACAACAACAAAAAAAGTCAGTTGGAATCGAAATGCAAAAAAAAGTCTAATTATACCTGAGTGAATACAAATTATTTGAATTGCCCCCACTATATGTACACACACACACACGATGACCGTTCGAACGAATGAAAAACAAAACATTCGAACCGTAGAAAAGTTTTGACATTTTTTTTCGTTTTCGTTTTTGGTTTTTCGTTTTTGGTTTCCAGAAGATATTATGAGATATAATGGCCATTATCATCATCATTATCGATAGCACATTAAAGTGATATAATATAGTGACCAAAATCCAAAACCATCAAAAAGTGAAAGAATTATTTCGAGAATCGTTTTTTCTTTTTCTTTTTTTTTGGTCGAATATGAATATTCAAAACGGATGTATGAGTCATTGATATATATGCATGTAATATATTCATTTTGTGTTCATGTTCGATGATTTTGAACCCCACCACCACCATCACCCCAAGTCAAGAGACAGAAACAAAAAAAAACGATTCTGCAACATTAACCATATTGTTTCATTTTGACGTTAATTATCTCTCTCTCTCTTTTTTTTGGATAATTTTAATCAATTTAGCTCAATTTTTTTTTCTCTTTTTCTAGATACATCCGATTTCGAATATGTGATCAAATGATTTTTCATTTATTCATTTTCTTTTGATTAATTAATTGGATTAATTGGATCAGTTATGGTGATTTTTGTTTTGTTTTTCTTCGTGGTTCTGGTTGAATGATCCCAATATGGCCATCATCATCATCATTATCATCGAAAACAAAAAACCATTGGATTGCAAATGCAAAACTAAAACTAAAAAAAAAAAAATGAATAGATGTCATTTTCTCATCTCTCAGAATGATTTACCGAATCGATAATCGAATTCTGTCAGACAAAACAAAAAAAAAAAAAAAAGAAAAAAGAACGGAGAACTTTTTTTGTTTCCAACCGATTTTCAAACTATTACCCAACAAAACGAAACGAAACGAGTGGTGTATTCAAGCAAAAATTAAAACGAAAAAAAAAATATGGAAATAGGGATA
This sequence comes from Dermatophagoides farinae, assembly GCF_024713945.1. Lineage (NCBI taxonomy): Eukaryota > Metazoa > Arthropoda > Arachnida > Sarcoptiformes > Pyroglyphidae > Dermatophagoides > Dermatophagoides farinae. The sequence continues at coordinate 3,440,940 of NC_134683.1, read as the reverse complement.
CTATTTACTTATTGTACCCAATGCTATAACCACCCCATACATGGCCATTATCATCATAATAGCCATTCATTTATTTATTCATCATTCAAACATTCGAATGTTTTGTTGTGTGTGGAACATATTCATATTTCATTCAAATGTTATTATCGTTTTTTTTGTTGTTGTTTTCAGTTTTCTGTTTTCTCTGATTTGTTTTGATGATCATGATGATGATAATGATTTGTTCCATTATCGAATCGAACAACAACAACAACAATAACAACAACATCTAATATGAATATAAATCTAATAATTTATAAGACAATAAAAGACAAAAAAAAACTTTCCGATTGAAAAAGACTGAGAGAGGGAGAGAGAGAGAAAAGTTTAAATTTGATCCAATCAATCTTTACACAATAACAACATCAACAACAACAACAACAACCACCACCATCGAGAAAATATATTCAACAACAACATTGTATTACAATGTGATTTGTGTGTGTGTGTGTGTGCGGTGGTGGTGGTGGTGGTGGAATTTACAACAATTTCCCAATATTTTTCATCTAAACCAGACAAAAAAAAATTCGACAAACTTTTATTCAAATCCGTTGATGATGATGATTGTTATTTTCATATTTTTTTCTCTCTCTTTGTTGTTGATGATGATCAAATAAAATTTCAACAAAAAACTTTTTCATCACCAATTTCACCATCATATTAATGTATATGGACATTTTTTTTATTTTGGATTTCACATCCTCAAGCAATCAGTCTGTATAGCCAACCAACCTCTCCATTGAATCAGGATCGATTCCTGATTATGATGATGATGAACCTAACAGAATATTCTAAACACACACACACGCACACGGATTTTCATTTGAGCAACAAAAAAAAATCAAAATCAAATGAAAAATCATTTTCAAACATTGAAAATTTTTAAAATGTTTGAACCAACGAAAAAACGAAAAAATTTTCGATTTAATTTAATCGTTTTTCGTTGTTGTTGTTGTTGTTATTGAATTCGTGACTATTCAGAAAAAAATAGTGATCTGTTGATGATGAAAAATTCCAATAATTGAATTTCAACGATCGAGATTTTCAAAGAAAAAAAAACACGATTAACAACAACAACAACAACAACATGGACAATATGAAACGTTTATGGAATATGAATTTAAAATTCATATATATAAATGGACACATGAAATGTTTTGATTGAATTTTAATCAATTTTTTTTCTCATTTTGTCAATAATAATGATCTCAATATGTTAATACGTGTACGGCCATCGGCTATTAGAATCTGTTTGTGTGTTGGTGTGTGGGCGTTTTTTCAAGAAGAATTTCTATTTAACACACTTCAAGTGGCCAACATTTTGATAACATTTTCTATAGTGACATGTGTGGCATTTAAAGTGTTAAAAATCATAAAAAAAAATCTAGAGAAAATAATGGCCAAAAGATGGCGGCCATTGTCTTGAAAATGAATTCTTTTTCATCATCATAACTCTATTTTTGTTTGTTGATGATGATACAATAAAATCAAAAATCAAACGAATAGAGAATAGAATTTTTTTTCCACCAAAAAAAAAAAAAAATATGAAATGAAATGAAATTCAATAATGATCATTACAATAATCATTATTATTATCATCATGCATTAAGATCATCAAAATTGTTTTGTTTTTCTGATTCTTTATGTTGATTACAATAATCATGATGATGATAGTTTGAATATGAAGAAGAAAAATGATAATTAATTGTGTACAATAATCATATTCATCATTGAATAATTGAAATCTATAGTGAATAATTAATAATTATGTACACACACACACACACGCATACAGACATTACTTGTAATGACTTATTATTATTAGAAATAATTTTCTTCTTTTGAAAAATCAAGCTACAAAAAAAAACAGACACACACACACAGAGACAGACCCAGACACAGAATTTGATTCTTACAACGACAACAAACGACAATCGATATCGAATGATGATGATGATGAAAGAAAAAAAAATGGCAACCATAATAATCAAAAAAAAAAAAAAAAATCGAGTCAGAATAATAAATTTTAGCCGTCCATATAATTTATTGAGCTAATCATCATCTTTTATGATTCTGAATAATATGAGAATAAAAAAAAAATAATAACTGATGACAAGTCAGAAAGAAAGAATGAAAGACAAAAAAAAAAATCAATTTTAATTGTAAAATGAATTCTATAAACTTTTTTTGTTGTTGTTGTTGTTGAGAGAGAAAAAGAAAATTATTCCGTTCAATAACGATAATAATATTCTTTGGTTGACAGGTAACTGACACACACACACACACACAATCGCACACGAACCGATTCTCAAGCAACAAAAATAACAGTGTTGACAATTGCTAAATAAGCTAAATATCGAATATAATAAAACTCGGTAAAAAAAAAAGTTTCATTGATTTTAATCTTCATTTCTTTGAATTTCTCTATTTTTTTTTGTTTTTTCGTTTTTGTTTTGGTTATAAATTATTGAAATCTCCAAAAAAAAACCCAAAAGCAGTAGCAACAAAATAAAAAATTCAATAAAAAAAAACACTACCCAAATGAATCAAAAGTGATAAACAAGATGAAAATGATAAAAGGTAAGGTAAAAAAATGAATGTTATCAGATATTCATGTTTTAGTCGATTCAATTTTGATGATTTTCAATCAAATTGAATCGGGTTTTTTTTTGGAAAAAATTTTTGTAATGACAAAAATAGAATCTATTTTGTTAATCGATATGTATCATGTGTGTGTGTGTGGAATTTTTTTTTTCTTGGTCGAAAAAATTGTCAATTCGTCAAAATCGATATATATGGTTACATATTGCAGAATATTTAAAAGGAAAAAAATGTTAAGAATCGATTCCTGTATAAAGTCATATTACTTCAGGTGTGTATGTTGGTGTGTGTGTGTGTGTGTGTGCGGGTAATATATGTCGATTTATTGCTTGCTTTGGCAAACTAGGTAATAATTAATAATTTCTCTCTCACTCTCACTCTGTCTCTTTTCTGGTTCTCGAAAATTTTGGAACAACAAAAAAAAGTGAAAAAAAAAATTTTGACGTGTTCGATTAACGATGACTATGATGACGACAACGACCACGACGATGATGATGATGATGATAATGTTAATGGTGGGCTAAAATGACCACCCCCTCACACACACACACACACACACACGTACACACACTAACTCGATTCCCGGTAAATTATTATGGGTGCTTTTTTTCTATCGAAATTATCGAATTTTTTTTTTTGACTGATGATGAACAACTACAATATGAATCACTTCAAAAAAAAATTCAACGGTAATTATGACATAAATAAAACGTTAACACGCCACCACAGGTGATTATTACCATTACCATTGTGATGGTAAGTAGGTAGTCAGTCGATGGTTTATTCAACATCCGATTTCGATTTGTGTTTGTTTTTTCGTCGTTTCATATGGATCATTCATTGGTATGAAATAAAACAGGAGAAAAAAAATGATCACGAAATGATAGATAAAAATGAAAAAAAAGAGAACCATTAACCACCAAAAGAACAAAAAAAAAATACAGATCGATTCTATCCAATAATCAATCTGTCAAACATTCTGTGTGTGTGTGTGTGTGTGTGTATGTCGATGAAAAACATTTTGAAATTTCAGTCATTTGTTATTTTTTCATTATCGGTAAATTCATTTGTTTGGGTATTCAGAAATGAACAGAAATGAAAAAAAACAAGAAAAAATGAACACCGTTTAATCGATTTTTAGGCAATAATTTTTTTCGTTTTTTGTTTTCAACTTTTTTTTTGCTGTTGTTGTTGTTGTTCAATTGATTTTCAATTCAATTCAATTTTTTCATTCTTTTCATTGGTTTTTTGTTTTTGTTTTTTGTTTCCATTCACTTATTCAAACAAATCGATGAAAATTGAAATTTCGAGCATGGAAAAAAACATGATAAAAATACATTAATAATCAATGAATGATGATGATGATGATGAATTCGAAAATCGAAATTTTTAAATATTTTTTTTGCTTGCTGTTTGTTTGATCATCGATCGAATGATTGTCATTGGTAACACGGAATCGACAAACACACACACACCCACACAGACACACCAAAGAAAACATTCGAATAATAATTGATTATTATCCGGATTCTTTATTTTTTTTTTTTTCGTTTGAATTTGAAAAAAAAGATTGGTTGACGCCAAAGGGTGTGTAAATCTAGATAGATTTTTAAATCTGTTTTTTTCTGGCAACAAAATAATAATTTCCTGTTTATTTTGAAAAAAAAATTCAAACAACAACAACAACAACAATAACAACAGATAATCAATTTTAGAATATTCCAGAATCTATTAACATCCATACACACACACATATTGTTGTTATCAGAATATAGAAAAAAAAATGACGAAGAAATTCATATTTTCTTGTTGTTGTTGTTGTTGTTGATAATGTGTGTGTGATTGTTGTGATTGTTGTGATTGTTGTTGTTGTTGTTGTTGTTTGTATCGGCAATAATAATTTGAATGAATGAATACAGGGAGAGAAGGAATGTTTATAAGCAAATGGAAAATGGAAAAATTTTCTTCGATTCTGATAGAAATCATGCATAACAAACAACAAACAGAAACAGAAATGAACATGGTGTGAATGGTAATAAATTATTTAAAAATTAAACATTTTGACAAATCACACACAAACATCGAACACACATTATTATTATTATTTGTAACGGATGGAAAATTTTTTTTAATATTTTTCGATCATCATCATCATTCTTTTTTTTGTTGTTGTTGCTGGTGAAGGGGTAGAATTTTTGCATATAAAGACCAATCATATGTAAATATATGTGAATGAATGAATGAATCGACATTGAATAGGAATCAGTACAGAATGGTGATGATGATGATCAGTGAACAACAACGGAATTTTTTTTTTACCAATAAAATAAATGATGATACTGATTCTCCGGATGATGATGGAAATTGGTTGATGATGTAGTAATGGTTTATCATTTCCTATATTTTTTTTTTTTTTTTTTTTTTGCTGGTTGCATCATTTATTATTATCAAATAAAGAAGAGAAAAAAAATGGCAATGGAATCAGAATTGATAATGAGAAATCAAACAGAATAACTACATGTTGTTTATTTTCTTTTCATGTGTGTGTGCGTATGTGTTTTGAGAAAATGAAAAATTTCTTCAAAAAAAAAAAAATGTAAAGAATATATGCCCTCTGGAATCGATAACCAAGACTGAGCACCAATAAAAAAGGGTTTAACACACTCATACACAAATAACCATTTTCATTATTACAAAATCAAATCAAAACAGATCATTTTGCCTTCAAACTTTTGTTTTGATTTCGATTTATCATCATTTTAAAATGTGAAACAAAGTAACGAATGTGCAACAACAACAAAAAAACTGATGATGATGAAACAAAGAAAAATTTTGTAATGAAAATGGTGCGATGATGGTTGATGATTAGTAATGTGACAGGAAATATATCAAAAAAAAAAAAAAAACGAATGGAAAAAAATTTGAATTTAAATTTAAATTAAAAAAATTTTTTTTCCCCCTGTTCATTTATTTCATAATTTCGATTTTTTTCTACCCCTTCAAATTTCAAGACTTTCAAACAAAAATTGGAATGAAAATCGAATGAATGAAATGCAAAATGAACAAATCATCATCATCCACCACCACCAACACACGCTCACACACACACAACCAATTTATGAAACAAAAAAAATGAATGCTGGGGAAAAGTGTGATGAAATGAAAAAATCATCAGTAAAAAAAATCAAATTAGAAAACCAAGCACAGAATGATGATGATTTGATGATGATAATGACAACAACAACAACAACAACCAAATAGACACATTCGAATTCAAATTCGAATGAATCCATTCATAAATGACATTATGAAAGGGGTAAGAAATGAAATTTTTTTTTTTTTAATTTTTCATATATTCATAAAATGATGATTATTGGCTGATGATAATGTGTGTGCGCTGGTCGGGGGGCGGCAGGGGTGGAGGTGTCATAATATTTTCAACAAAAATGTCAAAAATGACACACACACACACACAACAACAACAACAACAACAAAAGAGGAATAGAATATTTTTCGAACAAACCAATTGAATACTAAATACCTTAAGCTTTATTTTTTTTTTTTTTTTTTTGTTTTCATTTTTTGGGAATTTGAAAATTTTTTTTTCGGGTTGAATTATGAATTTTTAATTTGTATATATGTATTTATTGAGTTTGAATTTTGAATTTTGAATTCATTCAAATTCATTCTCACGTATGTATGCATTGTCTGTGTTGTTGTTGTTGTTGTTGTTTTTGTTTCGAACGAATAAATTTTTTTTTTTTTTTTTTTTTTTTTTTTGGATTCTGTCAAATCAAATTCAAGTTTTCGTTTCAATCGAGAAAAAGAAATGATTCTATCGATTGTCAACATTTCATTCATTCATTCATTTGCATTGTTTTTTTTTTGCACACTGAAACCTGTCATCATCATGTGAACGGAAACGGAATATGGTACTGATGGTGGCCGGATGGATCGACCGGGTCTTTAGATACAAGAAAAAAAATGAATTTCTTCTTCTGTTGCACAACACATAAATATATAATATTATTATTGAATTAATTGGTAAATGAACAAAACAAAACAAAACAAAAAAACGATTCGTGATTCACAAACAACACACAGAATCAAACAGAATCGCTCATACACACAGATAGAGAAGGAGTGAAAAAACACATTTTACCAGCAATTTTGGACAGATCGAGGCGACATAAATTAATTTTTTTTCTTTTTTTTTTGATTTCAAATTTTGTAAAAAATGAAAATTTTTTTAAAATTTAATTTAACACTTTCCACCATCCGCCATCCATTTCATTCAAATATACACTGTACAAATGAATTGGTGTGTGTGTGTGTGATGGGCATTCAATATTTTTTTTTATTTTTTTTTTTTTTTTTTTTTTTTACTATTCGAACATCATCAGCCATTCATATCAAACGTGTATATTGAATAACTGTCAAATGAAACTGTCGTCGTTTCGTTTGAATCAAAAATGAATGATGTCAAATGAAATGAAAAGTGAAATTTTGAAACAAACAAATAGAAAATAGAAAATGAAACAAAAAAAATGACAAAAAGATAGAGAGAGAGAAAAAAAAATTGGGAAAAATTTAAATTTTTCCATTTCACGAATTATAATTAGCTACTGCCAAATATTTTTGTGATTCTGTGTTGGTGATTACTATGATGATGAGTTTCGATCTACATGGCAAATTCCTTGAGATTCGATCATTGACCAAAAAAAAAAATGATAAATTCTCGTCAATTACAGGGAAAAGAGCGAGAGGTAGAAAGGCAATGAACGTGGCCAAACTACCAAATGGATCGATATTTGCCTAATAGATATATCTATCTGTGTATATTTAAGCTATAAATATTGCCATATCATGATCTGGTGATTCGTGGCCCAATATGGTAAATGTTTGGTGATCAATTTTGAAACAAAAAAAAAACATGATAGATTAATGAAATAATCACCATCATCATTTATTAGTGGACACAAGTTTGGACAACTGAATTTTTTTTTTTTTTTTTTGTTCTTCTGGCCAATCTTCTTGTTGGTCTATAGTCAAACAATGTGATTGTGAATATAATAATTGTAAATTTGACAATTGATCAATGGAATTTTCACCAAAAAAGTGACCAAAAAAAAAAGAAAAAGAAAAAGAAATTTAATAAATTAAGCCATAAGTCAAAATGAACCAGAAAAACAAAACAAAAAAAAAAGTTTGCATTCATTGATTGCTACCACCCACACCAATCATCATCATCATCAAAGAAATGTGTATTCAATTAAGTTCAATTGAATTTGACCAATGACCAATGACCACTGCCATCAGTGCTACTACTACTAGGGACAACTACAAATCATCCATATTGTGGATCAAAATTGGTTAATTAGTCTCCCTACATCATCATCATCATCATCGTGATCGTCAGTGGATTGAGTTGTTGAATACAATGGAAAAAAGCTAAACATAGAAATTGATCAGTAAGCCAAATCACGTACAACAAAAAAAACAACGCGTATCAAGTGATCAACTGAAAATGGCAAACAGAAAACAGAAAACAGAAAAGTCAAACACTGATCAACGAAAAGTAAACGAAAGTAAAGTCTCAGTGGATAAAGTGGAATGAAGGCAAAGGGAGAGAGAAACGGAAATTTTGATCAATAACATAAAAACTTGGCTGAATGAAGGAAAAAAAATTTCAGTCAAAAAAAATTTTCAGTCATTTCTTTTTTTTTGGATCGATGAATTGGCCATTGGAAATGAATGAAAAAATTTTCATTTCGTTTGTTTCGCCAATCATCAATTGGTAATGGTTTTGTGACAATTAATTGTGGCCATTATTAATTGTCACTATTGCCAATTTACCTGGCTAATTTTTTTTTGTGTGTGTGTGTGTGTGTGTGTCATTGAATTTGGAATATAATAATAAAGATCGATCATAAATGAAGAAAAGTTTTTTTTTTCTTCACTCTTGATTGAATGAATTTGTGTATTTTGACCAAGGTGAACAAATAATGAACAAGAAAAAAAAATAATTCGTAATCGATCTCGATTCGATTTTTTTTTTTTGGGTAATAAAAACGGAAAGAAATACACACACACACACACACACACGAAACAAGGCTGAGGTGAAAAATAAGATTGATTGGTGTGTTGCTACAACAACAACAACAACAACGAAATAAAAATTAGCAACAAAGTTTTTTTGTTCCCAGATACAAAGTATCCAGTTTTTTTTCTGGTTTGGTTTATTCTCTCACAATGAACAGCCACACACACACACACACACAAAAAAATTGATGTTTACATTTCACATCTGATTGCACATTGATAATTGATAGATTTTCATTCATTCACACACCATACACACACACAGAGAGAGAGAGAGAGAGAGCACACACAATATTGATTTTCATTCATCGATTCACGGCATTCACATTGCACACACACATACACACACACGGCAGATTTTCGGTTTAGATTTATGAATGAAAAAAATGGATTCTGGATTCTGGTGTTAACTTTGTTTAACAACAACAACAACAACAAAAGAATTTTAAGATTTTTTTTTCTTTTTTCCACAAAAGAATTTGTCGTCTTTGTTGAATATGTGTGTGTGTGTGTGTGTGCGATTTGTTTTGGTTTTTTTTTGTTTTGTTTATTATCATTATTCCGAAACGGATCGATTGAGCAATGATTTTGTTTATAGCTTGTGTGTGTGTGTTTGTGGCTTGTCTTTTTTTTATTATTATTCCAAACAGCCAAACAGAATTTGAGAATATGAACAAAAAAAAATTCTTGGATAACAAACAAACAAATTCTTTAATAAATAACACACACAGGCACAAAAAATTTTTTTTTTACGGAATTTAAATTGTGGCCATGTGATTAATGCCGGGTAAAATCGTCATTATTATTCCGGAAAAAAATGGTTCATTTCATTGAAGCAAACAAGGAGTTATATGGTCGATCAGTTTGCATTCTGTGGCATAAGAGTTTTTTTTTAAAAAATTTTTTTTCGATTCAATCGAACCCACACACAATGATTTTAATGTACAAAAAAAATTGTGTTGTTGTTGTTGTTTTTAATGATTTGAAAGTGGAAAATTTAAATTTGTTCAAATTGAGATAAAAATCGAAATTTTCTAGAAACCAAATTGCGTACCTATTTTTGTTTTGTGTAGTTTTAATTTTGAAAAACAAAAATTGTCACCATGTCGATAATTGTGAAAAATGCCATTACATCTCTCTTTCTGTCTGTGTGTGTGTCTATTTAGTGGAATAAATGCATCTGTCATTAATATCATCATCATCATCATCATCATTGTATACGTATATGGAATTAATATTTTCAAATATTCGATGTATGAAACTATAGTAAATTATGACAAACTGAAAATGAAAAAATGAAAATGAAAGGCGGAGATTGAGAAATGTGAGGAGATTGGGGGCTAGAAACCAAAAAAAAAAAAAAAATATGAAAATCAAAAAGGGGTGGAAGTGGAGAGAGAGAAATATGATGAAAAAAAAACAAAATTTGAATTGGAATTGGAAAAAGCGATTATACAATGATGATGATGATGTGTTTGGGAAAGTTCAATTGTTTCAAGTGTGTGTGTTTTATATATAGATGGCCAAGGAAAAAAATCTAAAAGTTTGCGTTATTGATGAGTGATGTTCACACACACACCCGAATTGCACTCATACAAACACACAAAAAGAGTGAATTTGCATTTGGTCCGATGATGATGATGATGATGATAGTTAGAAATTGGTTGATTCGATTCTAATCAATATTGATTATGGATCACGCGCGTGAGAGTATTTTTTTTTCATTGATCGAACAAAACCTGGTATTTTCATCCAATTCGATACGATTCGAATCGATTGTATCGGTTATTCGTTCTTCCTGCCCCCCACATCCCATCATTCATTCGAATTTACTTTTATTCATTACCACCACCACCACCACCATCACCACAACGAACCACAATCATCATTCAATTCGATTCGATTCGAATCGAATCTCAAAATTTGAATTCAATTGAATTTTTCCTCGAATGTATCACACACACACACACACACACACACATCAGCAGAAACAAAACAAAACAAAAAAAGAGTTAAAAGAGAATGCCTATGAATGTCATTGGTGATCATCATGGGTAAAGAAAATGGAATGAATATTTGTACCCAAATGAATTGATGAACGGTGCTTCTACACTTGTGTATGTGTGTTCGATTTCGAATTTCGAGTTTCCAATTCAATTCAGTTCGATACAAATGGAATTACCGAACTGAAAACTGATCAAAAAAAAAAAAAAGTTTGTCGCTCCGATTCTTCTTCTGCTGCTGCTGCTAACTGTTTTTATTCATTATATATTGCCCCCATCATATTTCAGTTCATCATCATCATCAAACATCCTCATCAATGCAGCATATCATTCTCTCTCTCTCTCTTTCGATAGTTTTTCAATTGTTTTGCATATATTACCCCCTTTTATATCTGGCCCCTTTTTTTGATATAGATAGATAATGAGAATCAAAATATCAATGAAAAAAAAAATTTTGGACGGCTGAGAGAACGATTTCTAATGGGCGAAAATGATGTATGTGTGTGAAATGGGGAGTGAAGGGAGGTGGTGGTGGGGGGGGCTGGGTAAAAAAACAAACCAACATTCTATTCAACAAACACACATACATACACAGCAATCACGCATCATCATCATCATCATCATATAATTTTGTATATCAAACGATTGGAACCTTTTCGAATAGTTTGAAAACATCCCCCAAAAACTAAATGAATTTTATTTTTCCCCCCCCCCAATACACCCGATTACCACCACCACCCCCTTTGAATCATACACACACAGAGAGAGAGAGACACAATTTGAAAATGAATTGGTCCTATTGCAATATTGAATGAAAGAAAAATGCAAATATTAACTATCGGGCAATCATCATCATAATCATCGAACTGAATTGCCACTACTACTACTGCTGCTGCTGCTACTACTAAAATTTTCGAATCAATATCTCAACCCTTTTTTTCCGATAAAGAATGAAAATGAAAAAAAATTTTTTTTTTTTTTTTTTGGAATGATCCAATCGACGATTTTGATGATGATGAGTGATCGAAATCGAACCCATATCATTCTTTTTTTTTGGTTATAATTGTTGTAGCAGCAGCAACAGTAGCCGCATCAATTGAGCTTTTCCATTTTCATCATCATCATCACCCCGTTCATCACATTTGTTTGCCCCATATATTCATTCTCATTAATTTGCTTACTATTTGTATATATTGATAAAGAATATTCCATCTATTTTTTACTCGAAATAAAATTCGATTCCAATTCCTGAATCGAAAACCAGAGAATCGGAGAAATGAACGAATGAAACGAAAAAAAAAAATTCAAAATACATATAGCCAGATAGATAGATATTTAAATGCGTAAAAAAAATTCGATTCAAGAGAAATGAATTTGAAATGTGAATGAAACATGTGTGTGTGCAGTGGATGCAGGCAAATTTTTTTTTTATTTCCAATACTTTCAGAGTTAGCAGTAACAATTAAAATTGTAAAAATAGCAAAAAAAAAGAAAAAAAAGGGTTAAAATACTACTAAAATAAAGGGGCAAACAACAAATGAGACGACGACGATGATGATGAGAAGAATTAATACAAATGGAGTCATCCTGCAAAAGCCTGTGTGTGTGTGTTTGCATTGTGTCCCTTTTTCCACCCCCACTACTACCACCACCACCATACACCCCTTCATAGATAGATACGATCAGTTCGATATATGGCAAAAAAAAATTTCCAATGTTGTCGCCTACATTTTATTTTTTTAATTCAGTTGTTCTAGTTCCATTTGTTTTTTTTTTGTTTTTAATGGTTTTATTTTTTTTTTTTTCTTTCGACATTTGAAAAATTTGTGTGAATAAAAATTCAATACATTTTCAGCTGCTATTATCAATTACACACACACACGCGAAAAAAAAACATTTACTAATTCGGGAAAAAATTTCAAATCACATCGATCCGATTTGGGACATTTGCTGCACCGAAAAAAATAAATATTCGATAGCTATGCATGGAATGGAATGGAATGAAATGAAACGATAGACATACATACGGATGAATGGACATTCGATATAATTTTCAACTCTTTTTTTTTGGTAAACAGTGTACACATAGTGTATAATTCCTGAAATACACATTGATAAAAGTAAAACATTGTCGTTATTTTTACTCTGAAAAAATGTATATTTGTAACATGACAAATAATGAATGGAATGAATGAATGAATTGAAAAAAAAGAATAATGAACAACAACAACAACAACAACGGGATTTTGGTCTGTCCAAACAGTACAAGTGGTGGTGGTGATCATTACAATAGAATATTCTGGCAAAACGGGGGAGGGAAAATGGTGTGTGGGAGTAAAGAATTAGAAATTCTCTATAATTCATTTTTTTATATATATTTGTGAAATTTATTCATGCAAGAATTTCGTCCATTTTTGTTGTTGTTGTTGTTGTAAATTTATGAATTCGATCAGGATTCATTTCTATCTCTCTCTCTCCTCGCATTTTCATTATCTATCAGTTTTGTTTGTTTGTTTTTTTTTTATATTTGTCATTTGCATGCGTAGTAATAATCAGTAGTGGTAATCATTGATGATGGTCAATTCAATTTCGTGACAAAACCATCGCGCGTGTTTTATATACTCTGCAGTATCTTCAAAGAAATTTGACTTTTGTCTTCAAATTTTTTTTTGTTCTGAAGAAAAAAAATGAAAATTTTATACGTGTAGGTCCCCAAAATGAACTAACCAGAATTTAACGAAAAAAAAAAAGCTATTGCACATCATCATCATCCATTATTTGTATTGGTGGTAGTAGTAGAAGCATTACGATATGGAAAAAAAAGAATTTTCATTCCATCCATTCATTCATTTTAAATTTATTGATCGATTTGATTGGAAGAGAGTGAGCAAAAAAAAAAAAAAACGGAATGAATAAATGGAATAAATGAATGAATGAATGAGCGCAAGAGAATCAAAATGGCGGCGATATTTTTTTTTTTTGAAAATGTGAAACAAAACAAAAAAAAAGTTCGATTCGGTTTTTGGTTCGATGAATATATGCAATATATATATAATCAGTGTGTGTGTGTGTATGTGATATAACCATTTGCCAAACAACGACAATCGGAGAGTAATTAATTCGAATTGTTTGGCAACAAGAAAATATATATTATTGGTGAACGATTCGAAATGGTGATGGTGATGGTGATGGTGATGGTGGTGGTGGTGGTGGTGGTGGTAATGAAGAGGGGGGAATGTTAGGTGGATGAAAATGAAAAACGGGTTGTGCGTGTTTAGTTAATATATAAATGAATTTGGCCAATTTTTTTTTCGTTTGTTTGTTTCTATCTCCCCCCGATTGACAATGAAGAACGATAACGTTGAGTTTGATTTTTTTTTTTATTACAGATTTTTTAGCAAATTTGATTTTGGTATTTCGATGAGAATGTGTATGGAAAATGGAATGAAAGTTGATGAGGAGGATGGTGGCTGGATGGAATTTGTTTTTTTTTGTTTTATTCAAATTCTCCATTCGTAAATCACTATTCTGTTCATTTCATATTGTAGAATTGGCCATGATAGTGGTGGTGGTGGTGGTGGTGGTAGTAAATCGAATTTGTATTCAAATCGAAATGATTCGAAAAAACAACAACAACAACGCCAATGAATGGATAGTCTCTTTAATGACGAAACCCATCATCATCATCATCATCATCAGAATGTTGATGGTGGACCCTTCGATTCGATAAAAATACACATTGCTAGTTTGAAACATTCAAAAATGGGGAAAAAAAATTCAAAAGCGGGGTGATGGGTGATGGTTATAAATTAATACAGGATAGATGTGTATATATAAATAACTAACGAGGGAGTATTATCTATCCATCTATCTATCTATCTAGTAATGGTTGATTGAAATGAACAGAAAACAGAAGAAAAAAAATTTTAAATGAATTAATGCAAAATGAAAATGGAAAAAAAACTTATTAGTAGTAGTTTTGCAAAAAGGCTCAAACACATATTGCAAACACAGACACGCACACATTATATTGGCACATTTCAAAAAAAAGGACCAGAATCATTGGTGGCCATCGTTTTCATTTTCTCATTGTCTGTTTTTTTTCCTATAGCTAGCTGAAAACTATTCTGATCGAAAAAACTTATTGGCAAAAAAAAGAAACAAAGAATATTCAAAAAATTTGAAAAAAGAGAAAATGAACCAAAAACAGAATACATTGACATTATTATTATTATTATTATTCTGGATTCTTTTTCATTCTAATTCACATTCTTCATTTTCGTTGTTGTTGTTGTTGTTATTGAAACTAACTAACTAACTGGACATATTAATTGTTTTTCATTGCTTTTCAGAACCAATGAAATTCTCTATATATACATGTTGTGTGTGTTGTTGGTTTTTTTTGTTACAAATATGCAAAAATCTAAATTGATAAAGAATGAGATTATGTCTGATTCATATGGAATGACCATTATGAAATATGACAATTTCTCTCTATATTTCTCATTTTCATTCAAATTGATTTTTGCCAGCCATTGATGATATGGCTGTGTACATGTGTGTGTGTGTTTAGCCAATTAATAGGGTAATAAAAAGAAAAAGAAAATTTTTTTTTTATAGATAAACATGACGAGGGTGAGTTGGAATTTCCAATTTCCATTTTTTTGTTTTTGTTTTTTTTTCTGGCTAGATAATCATAATGTGGATTATTATTATGTATATTGTGTATTGTGAATTTTAAATTCGGATTTGCATAACATAACAGTGAATGAAAATGAATATCGTACAAATTGCCCAAAAAAATATCATCATCATACCCATTGAATTTCAATGGAATGAATAATAATTCTGAACTGAAACAAATTAACCAAGTGATCAAGATTCCATTGCATGTGTCTAATGGAAAATGATTCTGGTGTTGTTGTTGTTGGTTTTTTTTCATACCTGTCAAGTAAATCATTCGTTATATATCGTCGTCAATATGAATAAAAAAAAATACATTCAATTAATGGGAATTCAAGAATTCATCATCACCATAGAGAATATGAAAGAATCGTTTAAAGATAACAACCACAACAACAACAACAACAAAAAATGAAAATAATTTTCGAAATACAGAATTTGAATTTGAATTTGAACACAATAAAAGAGTTAAAAATGTGTGATGTCTAAAATCTATAGGTACGATGATGATGATGATGATGCGTTTGCTTCGGGCAATATAACACACTTATTGCCAATTATCAACATTTTTTTTTTTGGATGGGAGACAGAATTTATGAATGATAAATAAGAAGAAGAAAAAAAATAGATTCTGGTCGAACAATAAAATAATAGATGGGGAAGGGAATGAATTCATGATGAATTCATGATTCATATATCTCAAACTATAAATCTCAATCATTTTCAATTTACATTTTTTTTCCCATCTTATTCGGTAATTATTACCCGAAATAAAAAAAAATGTTTAGTCAACAACATAACAACACAAAACGATTCTTCGTTATCTTCGTTATATTCCAATTGCAATTTTTTTTCCAATTACAATTTTCTCATTTCTTTTGTTGTTGTTGTTGTTGAAAAAAAATGTCAAATAGTTGGTAAATATAATGAATATCATCACTTTGTGGAACAAGAATTGATTGAGTGGCTGACTGGTGTGTGTGTGTGAAGTGTTGATTAATTTTTTTTTCACTTTCTCTCTCTTACCATTTTCGCCCGTTAGGCGATTTAACCATTGATGATGGTGATGGTGATAATAATAATAATCGTTTAAGAATCCTGGTGAATAAATGATTTCTTCGATTACATCATTCATTCATCCATCCATCCAGCCATATATATCACTGAAAGTTTTCTGGTTAATCGTTTGGTGCATGGATGCATTTTTGATCATCATCATAAGATAGAAAGAAAATAAAAGTGTGAATAAATGATTGTAAATTAAAAAAAAAATAATTAACACTAATTTGCAATTAATACATGCAAATCAGAATCATGAGTATTCTAATATCATGCTAGAAGAACAAAAAAAATTCTCTCTCTCTCTCAAGTGTAATTTGTATCGTCAAAAATCAAAGATGAATATTCCGAAAAAAAAGAAAGAAAGAAAAATGCTTTTTAAGAAAGTCATTGATCAATGATGATGATGATGATGATGATCATGATAATGATAATGATAATGAATTTCTATGAGAAGAAAATAAAATTCAAGCCATACTCAAACTTGACAGTTTATGTTTCGAGAGAGAAAAAAGAAAGGAAAAAAAAATTCTTCAATTTAGGCTACGGAAAAAAAACGAGATTGAAACTTTGTATTTAACAACAACGACGACGACGACGACGAAAAAAAGACAACTTGAATCAAGTGAACGAAAGGGACAACAAAAAAAAATCATAGAATCACAGAATCGATACAGATAGATACACACCCAAAAACTAAATGGAACTTTTTGTTGTTGTTGTTGTTGAAGTGAAAGAATCGTTAGTTAGAGTTTCCAAGTTTGAAAAAAAAAACAAAATAACAACGACCAAAAAAAAAAAAATGAAACTCAATTTCAATAATCAAAAAAGAAAACGAAAAAACACCCAAAAAAATAATATGGCAAAATTTTATTTTGTTTGTTTGTCAATTTCAATTAAATTTGATCAAAATAAATGGTAATCTGAATCATTTCTCTCATTACATTCGATCACAGTTGAAAAATTTCCCATTTCACAGAAAACAACACCCAGTCATTGCAATGGCAGCATCATACGATGGCAATTGATTTGAGCCAAATCCAAGTCCATTAGATTGAAAATTCAAATACAAAAAAAAAACAAGAATTTTTATATTTAGAAAAACAAAACAAAGGGGATGGAAGTCAGATGAAACAATTGAAAAAGAGGGTAGTAGTGGTTGGAAGTGGAACCCGTTTATTTGTTTTGTTTTTTTTTTGCTGGTAAAAATATTATAATGATAATAAATATGATGATGATGATGATGGAAATTGAAATCGAATATTAATGCAAATTGCCTTTCATCAATAATAATAATAACAATAACTGGAAATAACCCTTTTTTTGTCTTTCGATGATTTTCTTGTCATTTTTATTTTTATTTTGCAATCGAGAAGAGACAGTGAGAAAAATATATGGATCGCCTGCAACAGACAGACAGAGAGAGAGAGTTGGCAATAGCAATTGACAAATTTGTGATCGACGATTGAATATTATTCAAATTATCATTATTGGAGGGAAAAAAACGGCAAAGAAAATTTTGATTTTTTTATTTTTTGGTCTCTGTTGGTTGCTTGAAACCAGAAATAATTTCTGTGTTCGTGTGTGTGTGTGTGTGTTGAATGATCTCAAATATCTTTGTTTTTTTTTCTAATTTTCAAAATAGGAGAAAAAAAAAGAAATTCGAGTATCGAACCAGAATCGGTTGTCATCATCATCATCGTCATCTGAATTGATTTTGATGTGATGATAATGATGATGATGATGATGAAACCATGTATGGGTTCCAATGACGACGACAACAATTTTTTTTTAACCCAATTCATCAATTTGATAAATACACACACACACACAGCTATTGTCACAATTGGTCGACGTGGTTTCTCTCTCTCTTTGGTCGAGATTGATACGATTTTAATCGGTTTTCCCGACCCTCACACACACATAAACACAGAGAGAGAAAAAAAAAATCCAGAACCCCAAGCGTTCATAGGGTTAATACGTCATATTCGTTCCAATTTCAGTGATTTTTTTTTTATTTTTTTTTTTTGTTGTTGTTAAATTCGTAGCTACTGTTTTATGGTATTTTTTTCGATTATGATTTTGATTGAAAATGAATATTATGCATTGATTTTCTATCTACGATTAATAATAATAATACGAAAAAAAACAGCCAGAGAGAGAAAGTTTCAAACACAACACGTGTGTGTATGTGAGTGTTTCTGTACCACTGTTTCACAGTGTAGTACGTGTGCACACTACGAGTTATTGAAAATTAATATTGAAAAAAAAAGTTTTTCATCATTCAATCGACAATTCATTGATCGGCACCATTTTTTTTTATTCAGACAAAGTGTGCGTGTCTGTAAATTGAACAGAAAGGATTTTCATGGCATTGGAAAGTCATTAATAATAATCCTTTTTTTCCACCGTTCTCTTTCTATATTCACAACCCGGTCAATGATGAAATGAACCGATCCAAAAAAAAAAATGAACGATGACATTGACACGAGGTCGTCGTCATCAGTATTCATTCGAGATCCTGTCAAAAAAAAAAACAAAAAACAAAACAAAACGAAAGGGCTAAAAAAACGTGTGTGCATATCTCATTGATTTGAAATATTAAAAGGGAAAATAATTTTCATTTATGAATAAAAAAACCAAGCAAGATTCGATCCATCAAACGAAACGAAACTTCTACACTTTAGATCCCCCAATTTTTTTTTTTTTTGCTAATCATAGATTTAACCCCCTCCATGCATGATGATGATTGTCACCACCCCTTCCCCTCCCAAAAAAAATGAATATAGATGTTTTAATCATTAACACACTGTCAGCAATAGGGGAAAAATGGAAGGGTTAAACAAAGTAATGAAAATTAGAATCTGCTATTTTGGATCATTTTATTGCCCCCATTACCAACACACATACACACACACCATTCGATTCAAAATCAATTCAACTTTTTCGTTTTTTTTTGTCCTTGTCAAATCATCATCATACAACCGCACGCACAAAAGTTGTGTTTGAAAAAGGGTAAATCAAATAATCGATCAAATGGATCGATATTTGAAAACAAGCAAGCAAGCAAGCAAACAAACAAAACATTAAACAGCAATAATAACTAGATATAGATTGATCATAATCGATTCGAATCGAACACATATACGTGTATATCGTGTTAGTAATGAATGAAAAGGTAACAGCGAAAAAAAGGGTTGAATGGCAGTAGCATCGATTTAAAGTAGCAGAAGCATATGTGCAAATATTACAACAAACAACAAAAAAAAAACACCCCGTTGAACACATTTATACACTTTTTTTTTATTCGCTCATTACAATTAATACTTTATGCTCATAGATTGAATATTTCTGAATTGTCAATCTACTACTAAATGAGTGAATGAGAGAGAGAGAGAGAAAAAAAATCTATAGATTGAAAAATAGCGGCTGCGGCGGGGGACTGTGATCAACAACAAAACTATTACGTCGTCGTTGTCAATTCAATCGGTTCAAGTCATAATGAACAAAAGCAAAAAGAAAAAAAAATTGATTCGTATATCGATCCAATACTAAAACATACAGTGCGTGTGTGTGTGTGTAAGAATATAGTAGCAGCATTAAAAGCATTATAAATGAATAATAACTGGGAAGAAAAAAAAATTATTTTGGAACACGAATATCAATAAATTAACGACGATTGAATGACATATATACACACACACACACACACACAGTGAAAGAGTGAACAAATAAGCATAGTGTGTGTGTGTTTGCATATGAGATCCGATCATCAAGATTCGGTCATCATGCAATGTAAATTAATGAATGAATAAACAGAGAGAGAGAGAGAGAGGTGAATGAGACATATGGAATCAATGAGTAATGAAAAAAAGGGGTAAATTTTTTTCCTCCCCCCTCATTGGCCAATTCTAAACATAGAATTTATTCATTCCAAATGTGAATTCTATACTGTACGATTTAAAAAAAAACAAATTCTATTTATTATCATTGTACAACATCATTGTGGATAGAAATTAGTCTGTATAAATGGTGAAAATGAATGATTTGATTGAAAAATTGTTGGTTCAACATGCGCTACCACTACAAGAATTTGTATGTGTGCGCGCGGATTTTGATTTTGGATTTTTTTTTTGTTTGAAAAAATCCCAATGTCCATCTTGTATTGTACCTACAACAACAGATAGATTCTAGAAGAGAATAAAACCAAAAAAAAAAAATATCAAACACAAACACACTGAAAGCAATGAAATTACTGACTGAATCATCATCATATTTAATAATTGTTTCAATTACAATATGAAACAGATTTAAAATCGTACACAATAATTCATAATCATACACACACACACTATGAATATTTTTTTTCTATCCAACTGGCCAATGAATGAATCCACAAGACAATCGTACAGACCAAAAAAAAAAAACTCAAGACGACGACAAAGAAGCAGCAGCATAGTGAATTAGAGAGAATTAATATATTCAAATACAAAAATCGTAAAATTCATTTGGAACCATTACGAAATGTGTTAAATAATTGACAATACACAACTGCTGCTGCTGCTGCTGCTGCTATGACACTGAAATTCCATCCACAATTATATATCCACATAGACAAAGATTCATAGATAGTGAAACATAGGCAAAAAAAAAATAGACAGAGTCAAATATAAAGATAAAGAATAAAGCCCAAAAATGAAATGAGAGATTCGGGGCCCAGTAATTATAAAAATAAAACGTGTGAGAAAAAAAAATTTATCAAACAAACGAAATAGACAAAGAAAAAAACGCACATTCATACTTCTACATGCACACACACACACACACACACACACACACACACACACGAATCGCAGATATAGAATTCTAGAACTGTAGAATTATTTGTTAGAGTTTCAGAATGTTTAGAATCATATCAAAAAAAAAACATAGAACTATCTAGCATCACAGTATAAATGAATGAATGAATGAATGAACAATCATCTCTAATTTGCACAAACTCTGAATTTGAATTTTATTCTTTCTTTCTTTCTTTTTTTTTTGTTTTCACAACCAGAGGAAAAAAAATTCAAATTCAAATTCGAATTCAAATAATTCGAATCGATTCGATAAAATAAAAGAGTGAGAGAGTGAGAGAGAGAGAGAGAGAGAGAGAGAGAGAGAATAAATACTTTCTGTGCCTATGCCTATGTTCCAATTGTGATCATCATCAACCAAATGTATTGATTATATATATGACAGTGTGTGTGCGTGTGTGTGTGTGTGTGTGTGATTCATTAACGAATCAAATGAAAATTTTTCAAACAAAAAAAAAACGAAGAATTCAAATATTCAAATCAATATACACACACACACATACACCAACAGTATAGCTATCCATATATGATTCAAATGCGCCAAATCAAATTGTTGGAAATCGAACTCATGCATGTGTATATTATGTGTAATAGAATTTTTTTTTTTTTTTTTTTGAAATGGACGACGATAACGACCGAACCAACGACAACGACGACAGTGAAATGAAAATTAAAAGAGAATAGAATCACTAATGGTAATCATTACATCGATACATATTTTTTTGATTCGAAATGATTGTCTCATCTTTATCAATCTGTATGTGTGTTTGTTGTTGTGTATGCTGCCGGTACATTGGTATACACTGATATTCTCTATTCTGTGTGTGTGTGTGCGTAAATCATTCTGAAATTCTTCAATGATAATCTTGATTTTGATTGAATAATAATAATTTAATCGACCTTTTTTCACTGCTGTTGTTGCTGCTGCTGCTACTGATCTGTTTCTATTGTTGCCAGTGTAGAATATTCTCAATAATCAACATCATCATCATCATCATCATCAACAACAACAATAACAACGTCAACATTGTAATCATAATAAAAACATGTTTGACATCTAAATTAATGTCGTATGATTCCGTTCATATCGTTATATGGTCATCATCAATCTGCGTTTAGTGTATTTTTTTTTTTTGCTCACTCACTGGTCCATAATATTGATGATATTGTGTATGTTACTTTGTGTAGCCGTTTATTGGTTCATTTTTGTTTGTAAATCGTTATTTTTGTGTATTTGAGTGTGTGTGTGGTGAATAATATTATTATTATTATCATCATTATAATCGAACTGTATGTACAGTAGTAGCAAAAGCAAAGGAAATTCATGTCTCGGATCCTTTCTTTTTTTTTGTAATGATTTATTATTGTTATATATGTGTCCGATATTCATTATTTTTACGTTGGACACATTTTTTTCCGTCGTAAATGTTTTTATATGTAATATGCATACATTTTTCTGATGAAAACAACAACAACAACAACAACTACAAACGATTAAACGGTATTTGTTTGTATCATCATCACAATCATCAATAATCATCCATGTGTGTGTGTGTGTTTGTTTGTTTGTATACAAAAATGTTTGGCGGCAAAAATTTTTTTATAAAATCACCATAATACATAATATGTCCACCAGGTGGCATACGTTGTTCTATTTCTGTATTTTTTTTCTGTTTTGTGTTATATACAAAAAAAAAATTTCAATTTGTGAATGAATTCTTACCATACAAAAAAGCTAGGTAGGTAATTCATTGCTTGTCATTTTGAAAATTTCTATCCATTTTTTTTTAAATTTTGTTGCTTTCACACTAGAAAATCATCGAAGCAAACAATAAGAATCAAATAGACTTGTAATGATGATGATGCGATGATTTCATTTTTTTTTTGCGGTTTATTATTATTATGACAACAAACAAACAAACAAGTCAATCGAATGACACATATCCATAGATAGATAGATAGATAGATAGATAGATGTTGTCATTGAAGAATAAGAATCGATTCTGTAAGTGAAGTAAGCGAGAAAAAAAAATTCGTTATCTTTCTTATTCAACAGAATTTGTTGTTGTTGTTTAGTTGACAAGAATAAGTTGACAAAAAAAAAATAAAATAAAATTCGATTGAATCCATGACAATGATAACCGAACCGAAAAGAATTATTATTTGAATCAGATAGCAAAAAAAAAAAAAAAAAAAAGCAAATAAGATTGGTGTATATCAGTCACCAATCACCAAACCGAAAAAAAAACCAAACCAAAAAACCAAACTACAATACATGACAAGTGAACAGCGATAAACACATTATATATCGGGAAAAAAAGGATTTTCTCCTAGAATGCCAAAAAAAAAAAAAAAAAATTCACTCACACAAATATAATGTTATTATTATTATCCATACATTTTAAGAATTCCATTTTGAACACGAATGAATAAAAAAAAAAACTTTGATTTTTTCTGGTACACACACACACACTTGATTTGTGACAACTTGTCTCTCGTTATTGTTGTTGTTGTTTGCTTGTCTCTCTCCATCTCTCTCTCTCTCTCTATTTATGTGATTGTTATCTATCTATTTGGTTGGTTAGATCACATTTTCTCAATCATTCGATTGTGTACCATCATCATCATATGATTAGCTTGGGCAAATAAAAAAAATTCTTTTCGATGATGATCAGATTATGGATGATGATGTGTTTCCGAAATCTATTTTTTTTTTTTGTTGATGCAAATTATTGGTTATGATGTGATGATTATGATTGTTATACTGTCATCATCATCATCATCATTCCACAATTGAACAACAACAAATATTCAAATATTCAATCGTACAACACTCAAAGTAAAAAAAAAAATGATTTCATTCAGTATTCAGAGTATTCATTTTGTTCAGTTTATTTAGTCTAATATTACCAACATTCAATCATATATCGAAATTTCAATTTGTGTGCATGTGTGTGTGTGTGGGTGGGTGTTTGTTTGTATTTACGAATCATCATCATTTCCCACACAATCTTAAAGAATTAATTTCATCATCATCATCATCATCATTTTTTTGTTCAATGGTCATTCTAATGTATATAAAACACATCAAATGATGATGATGATGATGATGATGGCAATAATAAAGACATTGATGATGGAATATCATGTTTGTTTGTTTGTTTGTTTGATTTGTTGATTTTCATTTGACCAGAGTATCCCGAATAATCCTATTATTCAAGTGGAAAAAAAAGAATAATTTCTTTCTGGCAAAAAGAAAAAGCAAACAATCAAAAAGTGTGGACAACAACAACAACAGCAGTAGCAAAAATATTTGAGAATCGAATCCAAATGATGACATGTGAATATCATCATAATCTTGCTTTGGTTCATTTTCGTTTCGATGAATAAAATGAACTACTATATACAAATCACAATGAACAGAAATGACACTGGACAGCATTAATAATAATTTTTTGTTGTATAACTGGTCAACTGATCTGTGAATAGAAATCGAATTTTTTTTTTTTTTTTTTTTTTTGCTGGCCAAGTCAACCGAATAAGGCTGTGTTAATTCAAGTCAACTGTTTTTTTTCCTGTTAATTTATGCTTGATTCATTCGTTGAATGAAAGTCAGAAAAAAAATCTAGATTTGTTATAATTGAATTCCAGCATGATCATGATCATGATGATTCCAGATCAGATGCAATAATAATAATATTCTTGATTCGAAACATAACTATTATTATTATTATTATTAAATAATCCAGAATTCAGAATCAAAAAAAAAACAACAACAACAACAACAGCAATCAGAATTGATCAAACATAATACCAAATGATGCAAAAATAACAACAAACAATAAGCAAACAATCCAATGATGATGATCCAATCTGATGATTGTCATTCATTATCGCTCAAACTTTACATATATGGAGATTATTCTTGATATAATAATGATAAACTATAGTGAACAACAAAAAAAACAAATAACAAGGATCAACGACAACAAATTATGTATTGTATATATATCCAGAATCCAGTATCTGAATGGCCGATTTGATTTTTGATTCTGTTGCAGTTTAATATTGGATGACAATCAATAATGGCCCATCTAGCAGCTAGTGATCCGAAATGTTTTTTTTTTTTTACTTTTCCAAACAAACAAACAACAATCATGTCGACGATGATGATGATGATGATGATGATGGCGAAACAATGAACCGAAAAAAAAATTTGGAACAACAAAACAAAAACAAAAACAAAACAAACAATGGAAATCATCAGAAAAAAGAAAGAATAAATCCACACAAAAATAGATATTCAAATTGTAAGAAAAACCAAAACTCTATCATCATCATCATCATTGTGATGATGATCATAAAAAACTTTGAATTCAAAGAAAAAAAAACTTATGATTGATATACACTATTTTCAAGAATTCTGAATTTTAGATTCTATAATCATCATCATCATAATGGTGATGGCCATATGAAAAATCGATATTTTTTGAATAACCGACCGACACGGTGATAAACGTAGAGATAAAGAATAAAAAAAAATACCCGGCTATTATCATCACCATAATACAATAATATCCGTTCAAAATGGACAACAACAACAACAAAATCGATTGATTCTTTTACAAAACAATATGTTTTTGTTGTTGTTGTTGTTCTTTTGGAACAATGATGACATTCGATATATTTTTGTATTTTATATCCACACAGATGGGTCAAATTCGATTCAGTTTCATTTTTTTTTAAAGTTTTTTTTCCACAAAAAAAAGAAAGAAGGTTCAAGTTTAAAATTACATAATTTATCATTAAAATTGAATGAATGTTCACAGTCGTTGTCGTTGTCGTTGTTGTTGTCGTTGTTTTGGTTTGGTTTGATATTTGCCGTCGTCGCTGCCTTGTTCACAGACCATATTGTCAGAAATAGAGAGAGAGAGAGAAACAAAAAAAAAATCCCGTTAACGGATAATTCAATATAATGATCATCATGATGATGATGATGATGATAGCCGGTCGATTCCATTGAGAGATAGAATGGTGAGAGAAAAAAAAATTCAACACCAACAGAGTGAAGAAAAAAAAACGACTGACCAGAATATATATGGCCCGGAATTTCAAAAAAAAAATGAAAAAAAAATCTTTAAAATGAACTTATGGTCCAATGGATCATGATGATGGTGTCAAGTGTAAATTATTTATTTGTAATATACTCTCGATACCATAGACCATAATTGAAAACAATATCGGTACATATACACATCCATTGTGTGCATTGAAAAAAAAAGAATGAACAGAATTTTTCATTTTCAATTCTTCGAACTTCTTTATCCATCTAGTAGTAGTAGTTGTAGTTTGTCATATCAGTTGTTGTTGTTGTTGTTAATTTTAAAATGATTTGTTATCATCAAAAAATTCTTGAAAGAATTTTTTGTTCACCATAGATTTACGACCAGCCATAATAATGATGATCATCATCATGATGATTTCTTGATGATTTTTTGCCCATTTATTCTTTATCTATCAAAATCAATCTTTATGTATGTTATGCCATTGTCATTCTATCATCATCATCATCATCATCATGGTTTTTGTAACAAAAATTCTTTTGAAATTCTTTACATTGAAAATATTGGAGAATTGAATTTGGCTGGAGTAAAAAAAAAAAAAGAAAAAATAATTTATTGATGATGTTGATGGCTAGTATATCATCATTATCATTATTATTATTATTATTCGTTGAATTCGATTATCGTTATTATTGTGTCACCGCTATTTTTTTATTTTTTTTTTATTTTTGGAATTGACGACCATTATATTTCATTCATAGATATGAAATTTGTTATTTTTTTCTCGTTTGTTGTTGTTGTTGTTGTTGTTGTTGTTCCATGAAAATAAATGTTCAGGAATGAGAATTGAATGTCACACATCAAACATCAAACATCACATCACACACACACAAAAACTAATAGCGTGACAAATAAGAATTGGCCCCAATTTGAAAAAGTAGTAGTAAAACTGCTGTTGTGAACTTTTTTTTTCGATTGTCTTTTGATGTGTATTCGTGTATTTGTGTGTGTTTGTGTGTGTGTGTGTGTGAATTACGAGTTTCCAGTTCCAGAGATTCTCAGTTCAGTTATTATTGTTTGATGTATTATTGCCATTATTATCGATTGGCCAAACCAATGCAACCATTCTCAATGATTCAATGACGATGGATAGATGGATGGATGGATGATGGTGAAACAGCAGAAAAAAAAATTATTATTCCGTTTATTTAATGTGACAAAAAGATAGAGAGAGAGAGAGAAAATTTTTTTTTCTTCAAAATTTATCGTCATTTTTTTTTCTTTCTTTTGACAATTTATTCGGCAATTCTGACAGACTCCACACAGAGAATGTTGACAGGCTGAATTGAATTGAATTGAAATGGAATGAATATCCATTACATCTATCATCATTGGGTGTGTGTGTGTAGGTTTGTGCGATATTCATTGACAGACTCAACAATTGAAATAATTGCAACATATCACAAGCTTTACACCTATGACAGAATTTTCAATTTTTTTTCAAAATAGAAAAAAAATCAATATTGGTTGTGTGTGTGTGTGAATTTCAGCAAAAAAAAAGAATAAAAATTCTTTACCAGGAAAAAAGAATTATTTGGAATGAATGAAATAGACAATAAAAACCTATTGTATATTGAACAATATTGATGAACACCGGTAATTACTAATTACCTGATTGAACAAAAAAAAACTGACACACACACACACACACACAAACAAAGATTTGAAATTAAGCAATTAATTAAACTCTCACCATATATACACAATAAATAAATGTGTGGTGTGTTCACGATTTTCAACCTGTGTGTGTGTGTATGAAAGATGTGGCCGGATAGGCCACACCATAGATTTTTTTTTGCTGTTCTTGTTATTATATCCTTGAGATTATAATAATATTAATAAATGAGATAAGAAAATTGAACATCATCAAGCAGGTAAAAAAAATAAAGAAAATAATCAAAAATAACCATATTCAATATATATATCCAGATCGACCTGAATGAACTATTATCATCTGATGGTCAAGACAATATGAGATTTTTTTTTTTTGCCCACCATCTTTACTGATAATCATGATGATGATGATGATCAGTTGATTATTCGGATAACAACAACAACAAATTAGGCTAGCCTCGAATGGTTAATTTAATCAATAGATTTTTTCGTCGTCGTCTTCGTTTTTTTCGCCATTATATTCAACGGAATTTTCAAATTATTTTTTCGAACATTTCTTTTTTTTCTATTTTTCTTCATCATCATGTTGTAAGTCGATTAATTTCTTTTTTATCGGGATTTTTTTTTCGTTGTTGTTGTTGTTGTTTCGTAAATTATCTAATTGATGATGATGATGATGATGATGAACATTGGTCGGATGGATTTTTTTCTGTTTTTTTTTCATTGTTATTTCCGATATTTCATAAAAAAAATGGCAAGATTGAAATTAGATTTAGATTTTTTTTTCGGTCGCCCAAAATGGCCAACAGATGGCGTATCAAGTATCGAAGGAAAATATTCGAAAAATCGTCATCAAATGAATGAATGAATGATTACCATTTCACAGACATACGAAATCATCATCATTTGTCGAAATGATGATGATTTCAATAATCAAGTGAAATATATCGATTTATATATATGGATTGCAGTACTGTGTATATAGTGATGAAAATGATCATTATCAATCATCAATCAATCAATTCAACCAACGCCGAAACAAAACAAAACAAAAACGAAAACAAAAACAGAAAAAAAGCGCCGATATAAAACATGCGAATGACACACGGCTTTTTGTGTGTTTATGTGTGTGTAATCGATATTGGGGAATGAGAATAAATGACATTTGTTGCTCTCATAAGCAATATATATTTCTGACTTTACTTTATTCTGTGTGTGTGTGTGTGTGTGGATGAAGAATCCATCCATTTGTCTTTTCTGTTTATTATGGTTGATCTAAAATGAAATGACACATTCAATGGAAACAGATAGGTCCCTTTTTTTCTTTTTTTTTCATTTTTTTTTGCAAATAAATTGTGCTGAGCCAAGAACAATTTTCAAATTGTCAAAGTTGAACGAAAAATGAATGACGAATCATTCATTCAATTCAATTCAATTCAATCCCCAATACAATCCATCCATCCATCCGATTCTCATTGATTGCATAGATAGACAGACAGACAGACAGACAGACAGACTCAAGAATATTATATTCAACAATTTTGATCGTTATTTTTAGAATTTTTTATGAAAAACAAAAAAAAAGAATAAGTAAAATGTCACATTACTCAAACACTCAAACAAACACACACACACACACACACGAATAACCGATGATTTTATCTTTTGCCAATCGTCGGTTAATATATATATTTATATTTCATGATGAAAGTCATCATTTATATTACAGAGCAAGAGAGATATTGCTATGCTGTGTTTTTAAAGATGGAAAATTCCGTTTTTCTTTCTGTTTTCTTTCTTCATTCGAGAATATAAAAGTCATATATTTGTGTGTGATGAACAAGTGTGAAAAAAAAATGTCGATATAAATGATGATGATGATGATGATGTGCCAAAATAACAACAACAACAACAACAACGCATTCATCAAACATTGATGATGATCCATGGAATCTAAATTCAATCAAAAAAAAAAAAAAAAAAATTCATTGAATGATACAACAACAACCAAAATGGATCTATATAGATTTTATGAATAGGCAAAACAAAACAAAAAAAAATTGAAATTCAGTAGTTATTGTCATGTTTGAAATTTTCTTTCTTTTTTTTAATTACTTTTTTCTCTCTAATTATGGTTGACGATGATGATGATGATGATGACAATTAATCTATATATACTGTATACACACACACACATGTCTGTCTGTCTCGATTTTTTGTTGTTGTTGTTATTTATTCATTTCGAATCTATTTTTTATTGTTATTTGAAAATTTTTTTTTTCGCAATCACAATTATAAATTCATGAAATTGTCTTGTTCATTCACACACAGTGTACACACACAGACAGCGCACAAATCAAAATGGCTGACTGTCATCAGTATTTTATTGGATTTCAACGAAAACAAAAACAAAAAATCGAAACAAAATAAAATCGAAATTCATTCAATTTTTTTTTTTTGATTGCCTGCCTTGTTGTTCACACACACACACACACTGGTTAATGTCTCACCATATATTGAAAGAGTGTATGAATGAATGGATGGATGAAAAAGAGAGAAAAAAAATCGTAAAATTTATAAATAGATCCATTTCCGATTCCATTCACATAAAAAAAGAAAAACGAATAGGATGAGCGCAGATAATGATGATTTTCTAATGAATTTTTTTTTGTTTTCACTCCACCATCATCCTTTCTTGGTGTGTGTGTGTGTGTGTGTGTGTGTGTTTGTCAAATGAACATTTCCTGTCTGTTTTATAGCAGCAAAAAAAAATAAGGAAAAAACAAATTTGTTTTTTTTCTCTGTTGCTGTTCAAGATTTTCTGAGGAAAAAAAATGATTGATTTTTCATCAAAACAAAACAAAAAAAAAATCATTGCAAATTCCTGTTGGCATTTTGTTTTTGTTTTTGTTTCAACCATAGAGCCACCAGAAAAACAAAAATAGTCATCAGATTCTTTAATCGACATGATGATGATGATGATAATTCTTTTTTCTCACAAACTCTTCAATAATGATTTTTTTTTCTGTATTTATGATCAAAAGCAACCAATGTATAATAATGGTTATAAATGAATAGAAATGGCCCATTAACACTGATGATACTGATACTGGTACTGGCGATGATGATGATGATGAAGTGAATGAGTTTAAATGGCGACAATTTATAGTCGATTAGTCGAAAGAGAGAGAGAGAGAGAGAGAAAGTCGACATTTAGAAACATCCAACGGCCAAAAAAAAAATCGATTCAATAAATAATGATGTACATCATGATTCATTTCATTCCCATTTCCATTCAATTGTAATGATTAAATCTTTGTTGTAATAATTCAAATGTGTATCTGTGTGTGTGTGTGTGTGGATATTTAAGAGTGAAAAAAGATGAAAACCCAAGAATAATAATGTTCCAATATCATAAACAATTAATCTTGTGTTTGTGTAGTGATGATGATATTCATTAGATTATTAATGAAAAATTTTTAAAGAATTTTCATCCATTCATTCATTCATTTATTCATTGTTCAACAATGGAATTGGAATAATGTCAAGATCCAAGATAACCATCCATAATGGAAAATCAAGAGACCAGAGCAAACCAAACCAAAAAAAAAAAAAATTCTGTATAAATTAGGTGTCGCTGTTGTTGTTGTCGTTGTCGTTATTCTGCATTGAATTTAATTAAATTTAATATATACAATAATGGAAACTGGTAAATCGAGATCGTTGAATACAATGACAACAACAACAACAAGAGAGATGAACCAAAAAAAAAATCGGACAACATTAACGATAAAAAAAATAAAGAATCATACTAATCATTATTATTGATTATTATCAAATACCATATTCAAGAACTTTCATATGAAATAATAATGAAAAAAAACTTGAAACAATTTTTATTTCTCATAATCATCATCATCATCATCATCATTATTATATAACAACGAGCTAGTCGATATTGAATATAGTCATTGTTGATGAATGAAAATGAACCAAAAAAAAAAGATGATGATGATGATGACACAATGAATTAATCGAGAAAAAGTTTTTCCAAACACACACACACACACACAAACACTGTGTTAATGTCTTGTTCATTTATAAATATATTATTTTCTGGAACAGCAAAAAAAAGAGAAAAATGAAATTAAAAATGATGGCCCTGCATTATAAATACATTAATACAGTTTAAATCGACCACACACACACACACACACAAATATATCATAATCACCATTTTTTTTATTGTTTCAAATGAAATAAAACAACAACAACAAAGCAATAATTTTGCCTGTCTTTTTCCATTTTTTTTTTTTTTTTTGGTTCTTGTCCCCAAATCATGATTTTTTTTTTTGGATCATCAAAGAATTTATTGTATATGTGAGAAAAAAAATCGCAGAATGTCGATTCTTACCAATTCATATATATGCACATACTTATGCGACCAAATGAATGGTAATGGCCATCTTTATTGTTAAAAAATGTACACAGTCCATTAAAAATCTATCACACACATATGTGTGTGTGTGTGTGTGTATGAGTGCGATAATTATTTTTGTTATTATTGTTGGATCATTGCCGTTGTTGTTGTTTTTGTTTATAAAATGTTTGTCCATATTCTGGCATAAACTACTACTGAAACCACTTCCCCATAAGTAGTAATACCGGGATTTGGGTGGAATGAAGAAAGATCTAGCCGGTTTTTTTTTTTGGTTTTTTGGAACTTTTTTTAAGCGTGATAATGTATAAGTGTGTTTGTGTGTCCAGAAGAAAAAAAAAGAAGGACACATTATATCATACAAGTCAAATTAACGGAACATGACCAAAGAATCATTGTGTGTGTGTGTCTGTGTGTGCTCTATTATTATTTGTAACAATTTTTATTATCCATCGCCGAAACACAAACAGAGAGAGAGAGAGCAGAGGAATACAAAGTCAAAAATGATTCATGTTTTTCGATCAAGTATGTGTTTGTACGTCCGATACAACATTTGTGTTTGATATATGAGGCTCGGATGTATGTATGTATGTTCCAGAATAATCATCAAACCATCATAATCGAAATGATTTTTCTGTTCTGTTCTGTTTTGTTTTGTTTTGGTGATGGAAAACAAAAACAAAAAAAAAACAAATACCGAAATAATGGTGAAAATGTTTACAAAGCAAGCAATCTCTATATATGAATGAATGAATGAATGAATCTTCAAAACATCATCATCATCATCATCAGTATCTATATATTTATCTATCCAATCTATTCGGCGACATTATTATTATCATCATACTGGCCATAGATAGATAGATAGATGTTTGACCAATATGATGACCATATTTTTTTTGTCAACGATATATTTATATGTTCCAAAAATGATCGAAAAAATGCAATCACTTAAAATGTTTTATGTTTTTTTTCATAATCATCATCAGATTAATATTCGCTTCACTTCTTGACCATATATATGTTTTTTTTTCTATACTGACAAAATGTGAAAAAAAAATCCATTGGAATAATCGGTGATGCGGGTTTTTTGTTTTTCTCTAAACGATGGACAATGATTTCCATCGGGATATGAAACCGATTTTTTTTTTTGGATATGTGTGTGTTTGCCATCTTGAGATTCTTAAATTTTTTTTTCTTCAATACGAGAGTGAAAGAAAAAAAAATCTCAATCAAAAACATTGGAACCAGAAAAAAAAATTTCTCGCATTGTGTGTGTGTGTGTGCGAATGAATTATGGGCCCAACGAGGTATATATTCAACAGCAGCCTTGTTGTTGTTGTTGTTGTTGTTCAAATAGCTAAGATTTATTCTGTCTTTAATTTAACCCTTTCCATACACACACACACACACACACACATACACATACATCAAACGGGCAAAACGGATATTAATCGCTTGAACACTATAGGAAAACAAAAATTCATATACAAAATGATTCATTCTGAAAAACAAAAAAAAAATCCAAAAGAAAAAAATGGTAGACATATTTTCATCAACAAACACACACACCACACACACACACACACACACACTGGGTTCCACAGAATCCCACATTGAATCATGATGATGATAAAATGGATGGATATAAATTAGAACGTGCAGCAGTGAGACCGAAAGCGAGAAAAAAAACACGTTTGCATAAAACTGAATTGTGTGTGTGTGTGTGTGTGTGTGTGAAAGAAATATATTACTTTTTGGTGAACGAAAAACGAAAAACGAAAAACTTGCCATTCAAAAACGCGGTAAACGCTTAACTCTTTTTTATTTCTACGACCCATCATCATGAATGGATGCATTGAATAATAGCGGGCAATGAACAAAAAAAAACACCAACATCACCACCGTTTATATATATTATTTGTTCCAAAAAAAAAACAAAAAAAAATACAAAAAATCACTCAGTCAAATGAAATGAATGAATGAATTGTAAAATGTATTACACATCAAACACATCGTGATCCACACAACAACAACAACAACAACAACGATGAAAAGTTTAATTTCAAAAATTTTAATTTTTTCAATTTTCAATCCACATCCATGCATGGAGAGTGTGTGTGTGTATATGGAAAACGAAGAAAGTTGTTCCTTAGATCGAGTGAGGAAAGAGAAAAAAAAACTATTTATAAAAATATAAATCAGCTGGGAAATTTAAATTTTTCATCATCATCATCATCATCGTCATCATTCCATTTCATTTTATTTTGGATTTTGGATTTTGGACAGGAAAACGTGAAGAAACGTATTTTGGAAACTGAATGATTATTTCACCAAAAGAGATTCTCTCAGTTCGTTGCTGTTGTTGTTGTTGTTGTTTATTTGCTTTGTTACATAATAATAAATATATATTCCAATCATTTTTTTTCTGTTTCATATATTTTACTAGGATTCTTTGAGATTAACTCTTTGTTTTCTGTTTTTGCTGTTTTGTTGCACCCACCCAGCCACCAACCATCATCATGATTGGAACAAAATTTTTGCCATATATGATAAATAAAAATGTTGATGATGATGATGAATAAGAATAAGAAGAATGAAAAAAAAACGTGCCGGCCATATTTAAATTTGTTATATGTTTCAATCCATTCATCACAGCGAAAAAAAAACATACATACACACACTGGGGATGAACTTGTATTTATTTATTTGTGTGTCCTATGAATGTTGATGATGGATCAAAAGTAATCATTTTTTTCTTTCTTTCTATCTAGTTGCAAGAATATTCCATTTGAATGTCATTTTCGATTCATGTGTGAAATAATAATAATAATCCAGAATTCTGAATTCTAGATTGAATTGAATTGATTGAATGAATGGAAAATTGTTTTTTTCTGTTTTGTTTTGTTTATTCAATATTTTTGACAAGACAATTATTCATACAGACTAACACAAAAAACAGAATTTCATTGACAATTGAATTTTTTTTTGTTTATCAAGTTTGACAACAACAACAACAACAAAAAAAATTCTTGTGGTCATTTCTTCTGGTCAGGCCTTCTCGTCTTTTGTTTTGGCACAATGTCAAACCAAAACAAACAAATGAACAAAAAAAACTACTAACACAGCACCATCAATGGAATATTTTTCATTCATTCAAACTAATCGAACCCATGTATATGAATAAATAGAGAGAGTGAGAGAGAATATTCTCACATAATGATCATTTGTGTGTGTGTAGGACTACAAAAGAAGCAGCAACACCATCATCATCATTATCATCATTATCATTATGGTTCAATGTGTTTTAAACGATTACAAAAATATGTCCTTTTGTTGTTCGTCAATATGGAATCCAAGTACTTGATTCTTGATTTGAAATGGTTTCGGCTGACCAAACGCAAAACACGACAAAAACATTGAATTCTGAAATTGTGTTTCTCTCCATATATCGGTTACGGATCAAACTATTAATCGTATTCGGAATTACAATTTTTTTTTCTGAACAACAACAACAACAAAGAATCGAAAAGTTTCAACTTGTGTGTGTTAAATGATGCAAATAAAAAAAAAATTGTTCACTTTCTCTCATTCTAATCTAAGTGTTTGTGTTGTATTGTTCATCATCGAATGATATGTGAAGTGCTTTGATCATTGTTTGTTGTTTCGATATCGTTTATGTTTTGTTCTAATTTTAGGGTCATCAACAACAACCAAAAACATGTGTGCGTGTGTGTGTGTGTGTGCATAGACCAAAGAATCGAAATAAAATAGATAAAAATAGATAAATAAATGAATAACTAAACTATTTAAACAGTCAAACAAACATTTTACGATCTATATTTACATCTTTTAATCGCTAGAATGACAACGAATGATAAAGATGGTGATGGCGATGGTGGTGGACATGGAAAAGTCTAGCAAAACTTAACACAATTTTTAGCGCCATGAATAATTATATTGTCCGTTTAATATTGTCTTTCTTTTTTCCATCTTGCTGATTCTTGTCGATGACATTGATAATTTTTTTTCTGTTCATTACATCCGTTTCCATATGTACTATGGATTCGAAATTCTTAATTTTATACCACCATCAACAATAACAATTTGGCAGGCAGAAAGACAAAAAAAAATCACGTTCGGTATTTGTTTATTTGATTTATGGCCGGCTTTTCTTTTCTTTTCTTTTCGTCATCACCATCATGATGATCATGACGATGATGATGATGATGAGATTAAAATACATACATAGTACATTGAATCTACTTAATAATCGATTTATAATTCTATTTCTTACTGCTGCTGCTGCTGCTTGTGCTGCTTATATACACTCACCATGAAACGCATCTAAAGAATCTTATAGTAATAATAATTTCCTAATGAAACAAAACCGAAACCAAAAAAAAAAAATGAAAAAAAAATCGAACACAATGTAACCATCGCCATCATCATAATCAAAAAGTGGAAAAAAATGAACAGAACAGAACAACAAAAAAAAAATTAAAGTTATTTATTTGACTTGTCAAATAAATTTATCCAAACTCCAGTGTATCCGTAATCTCAATAATATTCATGAATTCACCAACACACATACACACACACACACACTGGCGAAATAAAAAAAAACGAAAGAATCGAATAAGAATCATCTGATCTTCTATATTAAATTCACTTATTTATTATTTAATACTCAACAGCTAACAGAAGAACATACCATAAGAAGCTTATTATCATCTTTAGATGGATATTTTGAATTGATGGCTGATCCATAATAATGATGGCTTGGATTATGGATCCAAAAAAAAGAAAAGAAAAGAAAAAGGGTTATTATGTATCCATTTCGTTATTATATTAACCTTTTTTTTCAATGATTGTTTGCTTGCTTGATGGCTTGATTTTTTTTTTTTTTTGTTATGAACACCCGTCGATCGACAATAGAGATGTTTTTTTTGTTTGGTTGGTGTGTGTTTGGAGTGCCACATGATTTTCTTTTTTCTTTTTTCATTTTCAACATCTTTGATATTCGATTCTTATTATTATGTATTGTGTGTGTGTGTGTGTGATGCGTGTGAGTGTGTGATGCGTATTAATTCACTTGTCAGTCATATTATTTATATACTTGGTCGACAGATATATAGATAGACGAAAAGACAAGAGATGATGATGTTCGATGCTTCTTTTTTTTGCTGGTTATAAGTGAATATTTTAAGTGAATTTTTTGTTGTTGTTTTTGTTTCAAAATCGATTACTATTTTTTTTAACCATTTTTCTTTTTTCAAGAAATGTCAAAAATGCAAACGAAAAAAAAATTGAATTTGTATTGATTTTTTTTTCATGTTCTGTGTTCTCTTTCTATTTCTGTCATTGTATTGTATGACAAATTTTTTTAAAATTTTGGGTTTGAAATTTTCCATTCTGGCTGTTTACTACACGTGCACAAGCGCACACGCACACACATTAATATATGGATCATCTTTATTTTCTCATCCATGGTCAGATTTATAGTGATCATTTCCTGTTGATAAACATTAATGAAAAACGGAAGACAACCTAATACACCTTGTTGTATGAATTGATAGCAAAAAAGATTGATTTAATGGTAAAGGTGAACTAATGATAATGATGATTATGGCTTCAAGCAAAATACACGATGATGATGGCCCTTAGTATCTTATCGCAAGGGTCGTCGTCTGCTTTCTCTCTCTCTTGCTCATTAGCTGATGATGATGATGACCTACAAAACCAAATTCAAGCAACAACAACAAAAAAATTCAATTTCAATTACTATTTTCATTTATTGATCACATGTGTTTGAAGCTGATTATTAAAAAAAAAAAAATTTTCGTCGTTAGATTTTGAATATTTTTGCATACATAGTCGCTGTTGTTTAGCTTGGGAAAATTGGTTGTATCAAATTTAATGATGATCTCTCTTTCTCACTCGCAATATTCATCCAAATCGATCCAACAACAACAGCACCAGCAACAACAATGGAAAAAAACCAATCAAAAAGCAATAGATGGATGGATCGATCGCAAATATTGAAAGAAAGGAAAAGACACGAACAAATCGGTTTAGTTTTTTAAAAAAAAACGTCAGACAATAATCATCATCATCATCATCATAGTGATGATCGATCAATTCGTTCAATTTATTTTCCTTCAATAATAATAATGATAATAAATAATTCGTTCTCACACTCATCAAAAAAAAAAAAAAAACGGTTCGATTGGTAGAGGTCAATCATCATCATCATTCTGTATAATGAGTGTAGATTGACTGAATGACGGACAGGCAACCATTTAACAAGCAATTTTCATACACATATATATTGGGTGTCGTTGTGTCTTTGTTGTTGTGTTGTGTGATTAGATCACACATTGCCCATAGCAATTCATTCACCCCTGATCATCATTATAATGATTATATTGATGGTCATCACACACACACACATACACACTGCTTTTAAAGATTCTGTTCATCTTTTATAAATCTCTACTGTGTCGTTGTTAATGATGATGATGGCTTTCTTTTCCTTCTTCTTCTTCTTCTTAAATCATTTAAAATTCGTTGTCACATAACCACAACAGTAAAATAGATGAGCAGCTAGATTTTTTTTTTTTTTTGTTATCCAATCCAGATTTTTGTTTTTGTCGTCGTCGTCGTATTCGATGTTTCCATTCATTCATTCTTTCCTTCTTTTGCATTTGAATATTTTATTCTTTTTTTTATTCATCTTGGCTATTTTTGAAGACAGAAAGAAGATTTAATTAGATTTTAAACGCCAGTTTCCGTTCCCACACTTACTTTTTTTTTAA
Source organism: Dermatophagoides farinae (assembly GCF_024713945.1). Taxonomy (NCBI): domain Eukaryota; kingdom Metazoa; phylum Arthropoda; class Arachnida; order Sarcoptiformes; family Pyroglyphidae; genus Dermatophagoides; species Dermatophagoides farinae. Next base: position 3,401,604 of record NC_134683.1, on the reverse strand, counting down.
TATTCTTCGTTTTGTAGAGCGAGAGAAAAAAAATCCCAATTCACTTTAGGTTAGTGTTGTGTGTGTGTGTGTGTGTGTTTAGTTTACACTCAATTTGGCTATTCAGAAAAAAAAATTCTTGGATTCTTATGCTGTAAACAAAAACAAAAATAAAAATTCTAGACACTCATCATTGATCATCTGATGTATTGTTTAATGTTCTGACTGGAATCGATAAACAATCAATGGATCAATCAATCAATCAATCGATAAATTTTAAACATAAATCAATGACAAAAAAAAACGTACAAAAACACACAAACATCCTAAGTCTAAAGCCATCAGTAAAATCAACCAAACCAGACACCCACTCAATTTTAGTGGAAAAAAATGAGTTTTTTTTTTGGTTTGAAAAGCAATCAATAATCAATGTTTATTTCATTCATTCATTCAATCACTCAGTCAGTCAGTCAGTCAGTAAGTAACTAAATAACTAACTAACTAACTAAGTCAGTTAATTATTGAAGAAAGTTGTGTATTTGTTTGTTTGTTTGTTTGTTTTGATTTTCATTTTGACTTGTTATTTCACAGTTTTCAAAAGAAAGAAAAATGATATTTTTTTTGGTTCAAAAACCAAAAACACACATACACACACACAAATAGACCAAAGCAAAAAAAAGTTTGACTTTTTCTTGGGTGGCAGCAATTAGAGCTGTCAATCTTTTTTTTCTTGAGTCCTGTTTGTTTGTTTCCATTTTCTTGATGCTTTTAAAATAAATTCAATCCACACACAAAGATGCAGAAAAACAAACACATTATCATTGATGATGATGATGATGATGCTAAATATTGAATTTGAATATATTTTTCAATTGGAGGCGAATTCTTTTTTCGGTTATTTTGTTTTTCTCTTTTTTCTCTCTTTCGATTATGATGATGATGATGATGGAAAAAATTGGAAAATGTATCAATCATTTTGGGTCTTCGAAGAATGCGTAGAAATGGAAAAATATTTACTATTAACACAAATGATTAATTATCCATTTAGGCGTCTCTCTCTCGCTCTCTGTCGATCTATATCCATACAAATTTATTTGCATCCGATTTTTTTGTGTTTTTCATTTCTTCTTATTGAATTAAGAAGAAATGCAAAAAAAAAAAATTTTTTTTTTTCGATGACGATGGCACCCATCATCGACAAAATTTTATTCGTACAACAAAATACAACAACAACAACAACAAAAAATTCAAATTCAAATTCAAATTGAAAAATTCAAAAACTCTACTATCGTGCTGTGCGTGTGCGTGTGTGTGTGTGCGTGTGTGTTGCTCACATTTGTCTATGTCGATTTTTTTTCCAGCTCGCGCCCAAAAACAAAAAAACATCATCATTATTTATGATGAAAAAAAATTCAGTTCAATTTTCAATTCGGCAAAACAAAAAAAAATCGACGAAATCATTGGAAAAACAAATAAACAAACAAACAACGTAACAATTTTGGAGACAAATTTTTTCAGGATTTGATTTCCACTTTGTTGTCGTCGTGTTTTTTTTCGGTTTCCTCGCAATCTCACAGTGATTATTAGTTTCACATGAAAACAAAAATAATAGACGATGATCATCCATGATTGTCCACTACATTTATCATCATCATCATCATTGTTATAATCATGGATGATGATGATGAACAAATCGGACAGCATTTAATAATGGAAAATGGAAATAAAGCCAAAAAAAAGGGTCCCACACTTATACATACACACATACACAAACAGGATATCATTGTGGTCAAAAGATTCTCAAAAAGTTTAATAAACTAAACTATTATTGGAAAATAACGAAAAAATCTTTTTTTTTTTTTTGTCTACCTGTCCTGTGCTGTGTGTGTGTGTGTGTGTGTGTGTGTGTAATAATCACTTCTTCTTCTCCCGTTAAAATTTTGAATTGATTATCATAAAACAACAATTTTCAAAAAAAATGAAAAATTTCCTATTTCATGTGACAAATGATGATGATGATGATGACAACTATACAATGATTGCTTTTAGATGAAAATAAAAAAAAGAAAAAAAAATTATCTCTTCCTCACTGAAAATGATGATCTACAACAGATTCATTACCTTTTTTTTGTTAGATTTTAATGACAAACTTGATGATAATTTTTAAAGATGTGTTTTTTCTCTCTCTCTCTCTCTCTCTCTCTCTCTCTCTCTCTCTCTCTCTCTCTCTCTCTCTCTCTCTCTCTCTCTCTCTCTCTCTCTCTCTCTCTCTCTCTCTCTCTCTCTCTCTCTCTCTCTCTCTCTCTCTCTCTCTCTCTCTCTCTCTCTCTCTCTCTCTCTCTCTCTCTCTCTCTCTGCCTAATCATAGTTCATCATCATCATGCTGACGATAATTTTTTTTTTTTTTTTTGCTTTGGTTTTGGCTACCTCGTCATTCATTTATTCATTCATTCCGTTCCACATTTATATAATATTCAAAAACATCATCGTCGACGACGACTATATTCACATATCGAATAATGTTCATTTTTTGAACATATAGCAATAGCCAATGATGATCTAATCGCTTATTATTATTATATGAATGAAGATGATGATGATGTGTCCTGCTTTTTTTCTGGTCGTTATCGTTGACCAGAAATTAAAAAAAAAATATTTTTTTCAGGACAATTCATGTCCATAAACACACTATATGTCCATATGTCAAATATATACCAAAAGAGAGAGAGAGAGAGGGAAAGAAATCATAAAAACAATAGCGATTAAACAAGATTAATTCTTAATAATAATCATCGTCATCATCATCATCATTCTAAACATAGATAATAGCCTTTTCTCTCTTATGATAATCTAAAATAAATCTAAAAATGGACAAAGTGATGATGATGATGATGATGATGATGTGATTGTCCATCCCTATATTGTTGTCATCGAGATTTTTTTTTTTTGATTTTGTTGTTGTTGTTGTTGATGATCAAATCAAACAAACAATGAATGAATAGTGTGTGTGTGTGTGTATGAGTGTGTATATGAAATTTTTTTTTTTCGTAAAAAGAAAATGGCCATTTGAAGATAATTATTTTAATTTCGAATCATTCAACTGTAAGTCGTTGGTTGGTTCGTTCGTTCATTTGTTCATTTTTGTTTAAATGTCATCGTTCATTGCTTTGTTTTTTTTTGTTGTTGTTGTTTTAAATGAAGAATTTCTATCTTTCTCTCTCTCCCTCTATATATATATGTCTATATCTATCACAAATGAGCAAATGACCTATGGTCATTGACGATGACAATATCTTATAAACATAGTAGATAGATAATAATGTCTCTTGTTTTTTTTTCATTAGTTTGTTGTCATTTACAAATAATTGATAGACCATAATTAAAGGCAACAAAAAAAAAATCCAAACACACACACACACATATCTTAGATGTGTATTTGTGTATTTGTGTCCAATATGTAGTAGTCTTTTTTTCGTTGATTTGCTTCACTGATCTTGATCATCATCATCATCATCAGTAAATTACATTGCATCGATGGACAAAACAATCGTATATATATTTATCCATTCATTCATTCAACCATGTTTTATTTTGGTCATGGCTTCTTTTGCTGATGATCATCATGATCATCATCATTAATGAGAATTACTAAATGAAAATTTCCGAATTGCACCCAAAAAAAATGATTTAAAATTGACCAATGTTGACCCTTTGATTTGATTTTGAATGACAAAAAATGGTGATTTTATAATAATTTCGAATCTATCAACTGGAACTTGTTTTGTTTCACACAATAAATATGTTAATATAGCCATATTAATTACCACGTTTTTTTCTGGTCAAATTGGCAAATTTATTCGATTTTTTTTTCATGCTATCTGTTTTGTTTTGATATTGGATTATATCTGGATTGACACCACCACCATCAGGTAATATTGTCCAGTCAGTTGATTTTGATTTAACCAGCCATGACTATATATAATGTACATTGATATGGATACGACGACGAAAAAAAAAACTGAATAAATTCAGTTCATTAATCAAAACAACAAAAGAGAGAACGCTTTGAAAATGGGCAATGACGTTTTTTTATTTATTTATTTATCAATGCAAATGGGCAATGGCCATTCAATTGGACAAACAAACAAACAAACGAAGAAAAAAAACATTCACATGCATCAATAGTGTTGTTGATGGTCATTGAAAGAAAAAGAGAGATGAATGAATGAATGGATGGATGGAAAAGACAAAGAAGCCCAAATGTAAAGAAAATTGGTAACAAAAAAGGAGCCACCCTGAAATGGTATCGAAGCTCCACCAAGGCGACCAAACAACGAACGACTGATTTTTTTTTTTTTTTTTTTTTTTTGGTAAAAGCCCCCAATCAACATTCAATGTGCTACTTGTATTGAGCGCCCAAAAAATACATACATACAAAATGATCGAACCAAAAAAAAAAAAAAAAACGATCAATGCATCTCTCTCTTTGAGTGAGTGGCATACACACACAAACTTTTATTCAATCGATTGGTTGGCGCCCATTGGCCAATAAACTCGTTTTTGGTTTGCTTCTTCGTTATTTCGGGTTTTTTTTTTGTTTTGTTTTGTTTATTTGTTTGTGTGTGTATGTGTTCAATGTTTAAGAGCCTCCTTTTTTTTCTTCATTTCAAGCATTCGATTCATGATGATTCGATTCTTTTGCTCTTTTGCTGATAGATAAATAAATGGCTCCAATCGCAAAAAGAAGAAGAAGAAGTAGGAGGGCAGGGAGCATCGCGACAAAACAAAAACAAAAAAAAACAACAACAACAAAAAATCAATCGAGGATGGTTTATTTATATATTGCCAATATATTGAATACACACATGCATGCACATAGAAACAAAAACAATGTGGGCATGTCGATCAATTTCAGTCGATTCAATTCAAACAAAAACAAAACAAAAATAAAATAAAGAGAGAACAAGAGTCATACAGGACAATATCACTTGTTGTTATCCAATTAGATGTATTGGTACGCCTTTTGTTTGGTTGTTGTTCAAAATTTCATTCAATTGGCTATCATAATGATTATAATGATGATGATGATGATGATCCTTAAATCATGAACAAAAACAAATTCCCACACACACACATACACACACACACAAAATGAACGATGGAAAATTGTCATTAGAAAAAGAATAGAAATCAGCCATTTTATTCCAGTAGTAGTAAGTAGTAATAAATAGCCCCTACACACACACACACAAATGATCATATTATATATACAGATTAATAGACTTGAATTTTCTTTTTTATTTCGTTTGTTTCAAACTGAGACAAATGAAAATAAAAAAAAAATATTACCTGGCTACCTGGCAAGGAAACACATACACACACACAATTACACGAAAAAATACACACACACAAAGTCGGGATTTTGGATGTTTAATTAGTGATGCTAACTTATACACACACACAAGGATATCCTATCATCATCATCATCTTCATTATTATTATCGTCGTTTGAAATTGGCTTGATTTTTTTTTCTTTTTCATTCATAAAAACATTTTGGTCATTCGTCCAGTATATATGTGAGATTCATCAAACAATTTATTTACGAGATGAGATGAGATGAGATTTTTCATATAAACTCTTTATGTGTTTTCTATTGTCTTTTTTTGACCAATTTTTTTCACAAAACACTGATAAACACTGTGGGAAAAAAAACCATCGTCATCATTTTCAAAGGACATCTCTTTTTTTTCATTTAAATCCAATCTTTATGGCAATGGTAATAATTATATTATAATCACCATATTTGGCATCGATTTTACGAACGAACGAACGAATGAAAAAAAAAATCCTCTTTCGACCCGAATTCAATCTGTGAAATGAATTTTTTTTTTTTTGCAAACAACAAAAGACAGACTTTTTTTCGGAATAATAATAATAATAAAAATCATAATCATCAATTAAAAAGTAAACACTGCAATGGATAAATATTGGCCAAATATGCTAAAATGTCTACTTAGAAGAATGGATGATGTTCACACACTCGCACACACACACACACACACACACCGAGAGAAATGTATTTCAATTGAAATTTTTGAAATTTATATCAATCGGAAATATTTTTGTTTGGCTATAAATTGTTGATGGTGATTATTATCCACCACCACCACCACCATCACCACCACCAACACCACTCACAATCATCCTATTGTATTGGTAAATTGGTTTTTTCACTCATAATCATCATTGTCCATAATTTTCAATCTAATTTGCATTAGAAAAGAGTTAAACTAAAATTGTTGAAATTGATGAAAATTTTCAATGTTTTTTTTGTTGTTGTTGTTGAATTTCATTTCTATTTCTATTGGCAGTTTGTCATTGAAATGTATGACCCTCTCTCTTTCTTTTTCTGGCAGTTGATGTGATGTGATGAGATGAAATGAAATGAAATGTCGGTAACGATTACAAAATGTCAGATCTATTTTTGTGTGTCAAATAAATAATTTACCGACAACAAAAACCAAACTATAGAACGAAATACGAAAAAAAATAATAATCGGTAAATCTTGAAACATACACACACACTGTCGATCGAATGTATCGAATATACCATATTATCGAGCTATAAAAAAGATTAACTTACACTGAATGTTATTATTACTATTACTGACTGACTTGGCCATTTATTTCAATTCTATGGAACAAGAACATTAAATTATGAAATGGCAAAAACAAACAAACACACACACACACACACACACACAGTGCATACAGGTTTGGATAATTTTTTTTCATTCATTCATTCATTTGGTTATGGTAAGTATTTTTTTTTTTTGTTTGTGTCTAATTTCTTAATTTATGTGATTGGAGTGAACCAAAAAAAAAAACCCGTGGTATATATGATATAAATGTTGTCGTTTTGGTGATCATAGGTGTTTTTTTTTTCTTTTTAGCTGCTGTTAATCACGATTATTATGATCCATGATGATCAACTACCAACACACCATTATTATTATTATTATTATCATGAAAAAAAAAATAAACCACAATCCAATGTTTGGCCATATGGCCAATTTATTCAGTATGCACAGCGATGATCATGATGGTGATCATGAGGAAGAGGTGGTGGTGGTTCATATATTTCGACTTTCAAATTTTTTTTATTATTACGATAACGACAACAACAACAACAACAACAACAATGATGATGACATTGACTTTTTTTTCATTCAATTTTCACTTTTATATGAAAACCATAACAAATCGAGACTGTGAATAGATGAATGAATGGATGGATGGATGGATGGAAAATAAAACACATCATAATATGATATCAAATCAATAAATCTCATTTTTTTGGTTCTAAAATCCCAGAGAAAAAAAAATAATAATTTCATTCCTGTTGGTAGATTTTGTTTGGATTCAAATGAATTTTTTTTTTTTGTTTTGTTTCGAAATTGTCTCAATTTCATTTTTCCAAAAGAAAAAAAATCAAAATTCAAAATTCAATCCAAATACAAACCGGCCATAATATATTAATGGGCCATGTTTATTCCTAACTTTTCATTCATTAATTTGGGTGGCAGCCCATATACATACACAAATGCACATTCATATATCATGATGATGATGATGATGATGGTTGTTTTTTTTCCACTGTAATATAATCTGAATATAAGGTTTGGTCAAAAAAAAAAATGTTTTGACATATGGATCAATAATTAGTGTAGTTTTGGCAAACACATAGTTTGAACAGAATGAGTTTGAATGAGCTCATCATCATCGTCATCATCATCAGAGCAAATGTGAAAAAAAGTCATCAATCGAACCATCAAAAAAACTGACAGGTCTTGAATTGAATATGATTAATCCATTTGACCAGGCCTTCATCATCATCATCATCATCATTTTTTTCCCATAATGAACATACCTTAGAATACGCAAAAGAGAAGAAAAAATAATTTGTAATCGAATCTGAAATTGAAATTTGCGAGTTGAAATTCAGATTCGATTGAAATTCAATGAATGAACAGAAAACAAAACAAAACAAAACAGAACGAAAAATTCTCCCATAATCAATTCACATGTTTTATGATGAAAATGAACAGCCAAAATAGAAAAAAAACACCATTTCTCATCATCAAACAATGAAAATAATCGAAAAAAAATGATAACGATAACGATAACCAATGTTTGTGTGTGTGTGTAGGTGTCCAATTGAATACAATATATTCATTCATATGACTTGATTAATAATAATAATAATAATTATGATCAATGTGTAATAATACAAAAAAAAAAAAATTTCGATTCACAACGAGAAAAAAAAGTAGGGCCATATCAATCATTGTAAACCAAAATAAAGACAGAGAGAGAGATAGAATACATACATGTTTGACCTGTGTGTGTGTGATTGAACTGGAAAATTTTTTTATTTTTTTTTTGCATAATAATGATCGGTGTGTGTGTGAGAATAATGATAATGATGATGATGATCATCATCATCATCATGACGGTAATGATGGCCGGTAAATCGAAATAATTAGATTTTTGTTATTATTCAATGTGGTCAGTTTTTTTTTGTTTTTTTTTTTGTTTTGGATTTGATTTGATTTGTTTCTTCTTCTTTTTTTTGTGACAAGTTATTGATACCCCTCTCATCCTTGCTTCTTGTTTTTCCCCTCCCTCTCCTCTCTCTCTCTCTTTCTATCTTTTGATTTTGAATTGGATTTGTCACGAAATGAAATTATTTGTTGTTGTTGTTGTCGATAATAATAACAATTTTGTTGCCATGCTCCTTTTCTTTTGAAAATCAAAAAATCACATGGATTCGAACGACAAGTTCATTGTCATTGAAATTTTGACCAACTTGTTGCTGCTTCTGGCTTCTGTATAAATATATATATCTGATGATGATGACAGACACACACTGGTCATCACCATATTTATAATACAATATACAATGGATAATTTTTGTCTTTGCTTACTTACTCGATTGATTGCGTGTGTGGCATCCTGAATTTCTTTATGCACAGAACAACAAAAATGATGACATTTGTGTAACCTTATTTGAGGGTTCGGTTAATAATAATAATCATAATCATATATATATGGAGCCAGGATATAGGAGTGGTATGTAATTTTTTTTCCAGCTAAAAAAAAAAAATTTCAGGTCACAATATCAATATATAAACATATGAAAGGGGGCAAGGGAATGTCAACGACGACGACTACAAAAAAGAAAATCATTTTTGATGCTAAACGTTTTGCTTTTGTTTCATTCTCATTCAACAAAAAACAACAAAAACAAAAACAACAAAAACAAAATCCATAATTCTACATTCATAAGGCGTAAATTATTATTATTTTTTTTCCTATTTGTTCATTTTATTCATTTCAGGTTGTGACTAAAATTTTGAATTTATGTTTTTAAAAAATGGTGGGGATTTATATGTTTTCATTCATTCAATTTTTTTTTTTTCATTTTTGGTACGTGAAAAACATTATGATGATTTGCATGTCAAATGATTATGATGATGATGATAATGTTTATTGTTTGTCTGTCCATTTTTTTTTTATAAATCAGCAAAAAAAAACATATTTATCATCATCAACGTAATGAATATTTGCATTGAATTGAAAACATTTGCCGTTATCGTGGTGGTGGTGGTGGTGGTTTTTTTTTGAAAAAAAATTAATTATTATTGGACACATTTCATTCGTCCACACACACACAGACACACAGAGTTTAATTGTGAACAAAAAAAAAAACAATGGACCAATATATTAATATAACACCACTCAAACCAGTTACAGATTGATTATTATTGAAACGATGATGATGATGATGGCATCCATATCATCCATATATTCACTTTTTTTTCTAACTCTTATCTTTCTCAACCATTTCAGATGATGATGATGATCAGATTTATTGTATTCAATTATTATAGCCGTATTCGGCAAATCAAACCCACACATGGTCGATTTGATTGAGTCGATTTGTTGGTCAAAAAAAAAAAAAAAAAAAAAAATAGAAAAAAGACAAAATATTAAAAGAAATGGAAAAATTTCGTATGCTTATCATCACCATCACCATCAACAACAACAACAAAATTTGGATTGATCGTGCCATTATGGATGGATTATTTTTGCTGTTGTTGTTGTTGTTGTTGTTCGGGTTTTTTTTTCTCTAATATTGGCCAACTCTCTCACACTGTATATGGTACAATTAATTTTTTTTTTTGTTCGCTCTATTGTCTTTGATTTTTTTTTCACTCATTCTCGGGTCAATCATCATCATTCATTCATTCATTCAGTCATCTATCAACGAATTAATCTTCAACTCGTTCAAAAAACGAAAAAAATCCATATGGTTTTCGATCATTATCTGCCTACCTGTTGTCTGATTTATTTTTTTTTCGCCATTTTATCTTGTTTGTTCGACATAAATGAATCATATATCACGCTGTGTGATCGTTCCAGATATACAATATATATATATATCGAACACACGGCACGGCATGTAGTATCATCATCATCATCACTATGTTATTGAATAATATTTCTGAAAATGGATTTCATTTTTTTTCACATTTCTTTCTGTTGTTTTTTACGTTTTCAATTAAAACTTCGAGACATTGAAAAGAATAATAATCCAGATTTAGATTTAGAGCAAATTTTTGTTGTTGTTGTTGTTGTCGTTGTTGTTGATAGCCGATGATGATACGGTTTTCAAGATTATTTGATCAAAAATAATAAATGATCAACAACAACAACAACAAGTTCGATTTGATATAATGCAAGATCGAATCTACATATATGAGGCGAAAAAAAAACCGTGACGAAGATGTTGAATAGATTGTTTTTGACACACACACACACTTAGACACACAAATAGATCAAAAAAAAAAAATTTTTCATTAATCGTTGCATCAATTCAATTCTACATTCAGGATTCATCAATCCATATTGCCATCATCATCATTCAAATTGTTTGTGAGACGTGGGCGTCGATTTTAATTATTATATTTGAATAAGAAACCTGATTCCAATGTGGATGATCAAAATTGATTGTATGTAAATAAACAAATCAAATAATTAATTTATGAATATTAATTAATTGATAATGTCCAAGTGAAGGTCAACTATATGTAGTATTCATTCATTCTAATAAATTGATTCGATTCGTTTTGATTCCAGCCACCCACGCGTTCGCACAAACATCCAATATATATCGTTTAATGACCATATGGTTTGATGATTTTACAAGAAAATTTTTTTTTATACTCTACCACGTTCCTGGAATCGTTTTTAGTATTGAAACAATGTACCATTTTGTATTGTTTGGTAGCAATAAACAAAGTTTGTTGTATTTGGTTTTTTTTTCATTTATATATCGATATAATAGCTTAACGTTGTAGAATAATAAAAAATGGAAATAAATTTTGTTTCAACAACGAAATTCATATACAAAAAGGGTTGAGAAAAAGGATTTTCCAATGAAACAAAGAACAACAAAAAAAACGGTGATCACACGAATAATTATGGTTATGGTAGGGAATATAAAATTCAAAATACTAAAATTAGCTGAATGGATAAAAAATTTATTCACAATCAAACAAAACGAATGTAAAGTAAAATGAATGTGATTCGTTGCTTCAAATTCTTTCACATTCAGAAGCAAACAAAACAATTATCCCACCACCATCAAGAAAGAACAAAAAAAAAAACCCATTCAAATGTTGTTGTATGCAGCCATATCATAAATTTGGTTTTGATAGTCGATAGTAGTTGTGTTTGTTTGTGTTTAGCCATTACCGTAAAGAAACCCCCATTTTTTCCATTTCATTTCATTTCACATCCACAATAATAAGAACAAGAAAAAAAAGTAGCAAAAAAAACAACACTGAAAATAATTGCCAATTTGAATATGGTCATTTCATTTCGGTCGGTGATCGTTTTATATATATATATGAGTCGATATGTTTTGTCGATTCAAGCAACAACAACAACAACAAAAAATTAACCCTACCATTTTACTTTATGGAAAATTATCAGTTTTTTTTTCTTCGATTTTCAATTCAAGAATTCAAAGTTCAATATTTATCGCTGCAATAATTTGAAGAAGAAGAAGCAGAAAAAAAATCGTTTCAAACATGCAACCAGATGATGATAATTTATGTATTTACAATAATTGCGTGCCAATATTTTGTATTCAATAATTCCAATGATTTTTACAGACATACATAATTCATTTCATACATGTGATTCATATAATCATCAGGTTTTATTTTTCGAGGCCATTTTAATATTTTACATTGTATCGAATTTGATTTTTTTTTCATCTTTTGGTCAGAAAAAAAGTTGCAATTTTTTTCTTTTTTTTTTGATTATTAACCAAGTTTTTTTTTCTTTTTCTTTCTTTCTTTTTTTCAGACTGATAACATGTAGAACAAGGGCCACAGATCGGATGTTTTTTATCCGGTGCTTTCGATGCTGCTGCTGCTGCTTTATTTGATCGGCCAAGATTAATTAACTTTCTTATCGTTCGTTTGGTTCAATGGCGATGTGCATGGGATACAAATAATCAAACAGATGAACAAAAAAAAAAAAAATTCAGGTAAACTTTCTCTTCTCATTGAACTAGGCGATTTTTTTTTCTACCTGTTATCTATCTATCTGAGAAAATGAATTTTAAATGAATTTGAATGAATGAACAACAATAACAGCAACAACAACAACGACAACAGCAAGGTGTCATTTCATTTGACAGTCGGATCGTATCGTTCGATTGTCATCATCGTTGTTGCAATGGATAATTTTATTTCTTATTTTTACACAAGATATCCACATATCATTGAACGTTTCGGTAGTCATGATTTGTGTATGTGATAACGATGATGATGATAATTATCAATCAAATTGTCAATTGAAAATCATCATCAATGGTGGTACTACTACTACTTGTGTTTTTGTTCTTTTTTGGTCATCGTTATAATGATGATTATCCAGTCCGGATGTACTGTGTAATTAGACCTGTCCATTCTAGGTTGCTGATTTTCAATGTCAATTTTATGAATACATGCATGTGTGTGTGTAGTAATGAAAAGTTTGTAAGTCATTTAAATTCGGCACCAAAATCGTTAAAATACAAAAGAAAAAGACGACAACGACAACGACGACGTCATTCATTGCCTTGTTGTTGTTGTTGTTGTTGTCGTTGTTCAACATCAATTGATATCAATGATAATTGCAATGATGATGATGATGATGAATCAATGATCGTAAAAATTAAACTTTCTCACCAAAAACAGAAAAACATTACCCACCAAACTACCCCCACAAAGGATGTGAAACAAGTGAATATTTTGAATAAATTTTCAAACAAGAAAAAACACTGTGATAGCTAACTACCGACCAATATCCATTGACAAACAAACATCCGATAGATTAGATTCTCATTGAGAAAAAAAAACAACAGTAAAGGAAGTATAAATTGTGTGTGTGTGTGTGTGAAAGAGAGAAAAAAACAGATTGCCAATTTAATCCCGGTTGCACTCCTCATCAGATTGATGATAATTTTAAAAATTCTAAACAGAAGAAACTTTTTTCATCAAAAAAAAAACTAAAAAATGAAAAGTTTAAGAATGATGAGAATCAAGAATTAATTAACTTTTTTTGCTTCCTTACTCACTCACTCTCTCACTCTTTCTATTTCTCACTGTATACGCCCAAACAACTGGACTTGAAATGATTTAATTTTCAATCTCTAGAATTATTTTACTCACTTGAAATTTGCAAAAAAAAAATCCGATTCGAATTTTGGATAATTATTTTAGCAAAAAAAAATGAAAAATAAACGTGATTCTACAGATTTCAATGTTAAACATTTAAATTCTTTATTCACCACCGTTACACAGAATCTTGAATTACATTTCTCTCTCTCTGTGTGTGTGTATGAGTTTAATTCATTCATGATGATGATAATCATGATTATGATGTTGATGAGGAAGAATTTTTTTTCATGTTCATAATATTTACAACAACAACAACAACACAAACAGACATTTTTTTTTTATTTTGAACAAAAAAAAAATTAATTAAAATTTGAACATTTGCCCAATTTTTTTTCCCTATTTGCTTGTTTGCAAAATTATTATTATTATTATTATTTCTTGAATCTGAATTATTATTCTTTCATTCATTCACTCAATTCTTATTATTTAGACAGAAAAAAAGAATTTCTGTTGAGAATGAAAAGATTAAATTTTAATTTTGTTCAATTCTGTTTTCAGTGTGTGTATGTGTGTGTGTCCGTGCATTGAAATTCGTTGTTGTCATCATCATTATAATCATCAGCGATTCTTCTTATGTCATAATTCCTACTGGAAATGATATGAATATTTTATAATTGTATAATGATTGAACTTTTCTATTTGCAATGATGTAAAGTAAAGTAAATAATATAAAAGAATGAATCAAAAAAAAAAAACGTTGGTTGTATAATGCGCATATGAAAGAATTTTTTTTTTCGTTCATTTTCATTTTCATAAATTCTAAATTCTCATTATTTGGTTAGTGGTCATATATAACAACAACAACAACATATATTGTGTTCAATCAGACAAAAAAAAATCAAATCCAACTAACTGACCAATTGATTGACATGATGGACCTAATGAATTGGTTATGGATTGATTGAATGGAGAGAAAAAAAATTGAAGTTTTCAACAACAGCCAAGATGATGATGATACACATTTCAATCAATCATATGAAACAACAACAACAACATGTCTGCTTGATGGTAGAAGAAAAACAGAAAAAATTTTTTCAATCAATCTCTCTATGATCGAATCTGTGTGTGTGTGTGTGTGTGTGTGTGAAAAATGACGTTGTTGCTTGTTCATCATCATAAATATTGGTGATGCATATCCAATTTTGGGATGATAATAATGAAAAAAAAAACAAAGCCGTAAAAAACAAAAACGAAAAAAATGTATGCGCATCCTGAATATACATCTTTTTTTTTAATCATTAACAGCAACAACAACAACAACAACAACAACATTGAATTCTCAATTCAATTTGAATTTCCCAAAATCATAATACACCGACGCAATTTTTTTTGTTTCGATTTTTGTTGTTGTTGTTGTTGTTGTTGTTGATCGAACAAACAAGCCTTTTTAATTTACTATATGATGTGATTTTTTTTTCTATCGTTCATGTCTCAAATTGTTTTTTTTCTGGTTTGGTTCTCGATGATCTATGTTCTTGTTCTTGTTTTTTTTCTGTCCATCATCATTGAATCTGATGGCCAGTGGCTCTACATGTGTGAAGATTCTAGCCAAATTTTTTTGGTGATAAAATTCTTGATTTTTTTTGACACTAAAATTTCCAGTTTTTTTTCTAGAATTCAATTATGGATAAATTTTTAACATGACCGACAAAATATTTGTTCAGGCCATTTTTTTCGTTTGTTTGTTTGTTTGTTTGTTCGATCTACCTGTCTCTATTCTCTATGTATATGTTTCAATCACTTCCTGATATAATCTATCCACATGTTACATTAGTAGGTGGAAAAAAAAGAAAAGAAAAGAAAAGAAAAGAAAAAAAAATTGAAATCCAAGAAGTGCATGCATATCGAAAAATATTGAATTCTTTAATGGTAGAAGAAAAAACAACAACAACAACAACAAAAAGCAGAGAAAAAGAGAGAGGAAAAAAAATATTAAAAGCAAGGTGCGTCACATCCGCCATAATCATCGATTTCATCATGGTTATTATTATTATTATTATCAGGTATATTGAATTGATGAAAAGATTCAATTCATACAAGGGTAAGGCAGTTTTTTTTCTACCTTGACCTTACCTAGACACACACGTCCATATATTGATCAATATTGGTCTCGCTCTCTCTCTCTCTCTCTCTCACTTTATATCTCTGTAATCGAATGGAATAATGATGATGCGTTGGCGGGCAATAATGGTGGTGGTAATGGTGGTGGTGATTGCTAATGGCAGGTTGATATTTTTTTTACATATGAAAATCAATATGATGCAGAACACATATATTACATTGGTTCGTTGGTTGATCGCAGTGTGACTTATTGGCTTTAAATAATATATCAATATATGGTACCCGGAAAGTGTGAAGTTTTTTTTTCTTACCCTGGCCTCACCTTCAAAAATATCTGTCTACAATCTGTGATCATGATGATCATTATCCATTACCCATCCTAATCAAAGAAAAAACAAATTCAAATATTCGATCAGTTATTAATTGAATTAATTAATAAATTACAGGTTTTTTTTCCCAGTCTCTCTCTCTCTTTGATTGCATTGATTAAATCTGTGCAGGAATTTTAATGTTTTTGAAATAAAAAAAATCGCACATAATCTTTACACACACACACACACATTGATTGATTGAATAGTACAAAAAAACGAACAAGAAGAAAAATTGACAGCCAGATGGGAATGTGTGTGTGTGTATATATATGGCATACCGATGGATATCCAATAAATCTATCTACCATCACATCATTATTATAATACCACTCACCAAAAACATCGGTACGCCTAATATTTCATGCTTATATAATCTTTAATCATTTGAATTCATATTAATTGAATTTTTTTTTTTTTTTTTTGATTTTTGAATAGTTCATCATTGGTAGTTATTAAACGGGTAGGTAGTTGATTCATTAGATGGTTAATTTCTTGTTTTTTTGGATTTGGATATTGAGCTTTTTTTTCATTCATTCAATATTTTGCGATACAAATACAAATTATATTGAGGTTTATAAAAAAAAATGGTAGTGGTTAACCACTGACTTTACTACAAAAAGTCATATAATAATTCTTTGGTTTGGTTCGGTTTTTTTATGGTATACCATTTTTTTTCAGTTAATACCGTAACAATTGTGATTAATCGAGAGTTGATTGAACCATCATCATTTATAAAAACCAAAGAAAAGAATAAAAAAGAGAAAAACACAATCACCAGATTGAAATAGAAACAGGACAAACAAAAAAAAATCATAACACAAAGGACATAATTTCAGGATCATAAATCTGCAGTTATATATATTCACTAAAATTAAAAACATCGAATCAAGTTGTTCAACAGATTTTGTTTTTGTTTTTTTTTTTTTTTTTTGGGTATCAAACTTTACTCTACACAAAAACGGCAAAACAATCAAATCAAATCTAATCAAATTTTATAAGTCAAGTTGAGAATCTAACAGTGTTGAAGAAGAAGAAGAAGAAGAAGAAAATTAATTAACTCATCTTATTGTTATGCAATCTATCTTGAGATTTTATTATGAATTTTTTTCGTTTTTTTTTTTGGCTATTACATGGCCATTCATATAATAATCTATATATTTATATATGCGCGTGTGATATGAGAAAATGAATCGATTAATCTTGCTTGTTTTTCTATTATATACAGTGTCCGACTAGAAAAAATTCATTTCAAGCATGTGTGTGGCCATTATTGACTTGTATTCACAATGTGAATGATACAATTTTAATGACTTTATATATATATCACAATTCACCAAACAACAGTACATTGCACATTGCACACACACATCAATCTATTCATTTCATTCACTTTTTTTTTGCACTCCGGAACAGCCGACCATATATTTCTTTTTTTTTATATTCAAGAATAAAATTCTTTTCATCATCATCATCACCATTATCATCGTTGTTTGTTTGTTTCGATTCAGAATATATTTATTGAATGATGGTGGTGATGGTAATTAAAAAATTTTTTTCTTTTTTTGCTTTTTTTTTAATGTTGCAAATATTTATGAGATGGACTTTTTGTGTGTGTGTGATTCATTGACAATTCATTCACATTTTCATTTTCAGTCAGTTATTCATTCATTCATTCATTCATTCAGTCAGTTTGTGTGTGGCCATTAATGACATTTTCCAATCGATATATTTTTTCCCGAAAGCAATAATGACCATAAAAGTAAGCAAGCAAGAAAGAAAAAGAAAAAAAAACGGTTATTGCTTTTTTTTTCTTGGCCAAGTGAAATGAAAGAAATGTACATCATTGGATGTGATGTATTTAGTTGACTATTTATTTCTGTTTCGTAGTCAATGTTTTTTGATTATTAACAGAATATTTATATGTTTGTAATAATTATATCAATCATGTCCATCCACCAAAAAAAAAAAAAAAAAAATGAGATGATGATGATGATGATGGAATATGAAAATGTTTCACATATACGTGAATGGTTGCACTGGTTACTATAGATGGATGTGGTATGTGAATAGATAAGAAATTTGCATAACAATCATCATCATCATCAACAACAACGACAACAACGACAACAACATGGCAATCAAGCGAAAATATTCAAATTCAAATGAAGAGGAAATAGAGAGGGAAGAAGAAAAGATTTTTTTTTTTTTTAGGTATTGTCAACGTGGTCATCATCATCATAATCAAAATAAAAATAATCAGAGAATCAGAAAAAAATAGATTTGAAATGATTTGAATAGATATGCTGCTACTACTACCACTGTGACATCAGTAGTATATTCTCTGGTCAATTCAATCATATAGTTTTTCATTTTAATATTCCCCTCCCCTTTTTCCCCATTAATCACTCTACATTTACAATTTTATAGTTTTCAATTTTCATTCCATCTATCCATCTAGCTATTTATCATTGACTTTGATTACAATTAAACAACAACAACAACAACAACAATGACCAATATATATAGACAAATCATAAAACTAAAACAACAACAACAAAAACAACAACGACAACAACAAATGTTGACAATCAAGCTCTATAAATAGATCTAATTTTCTTCTTCTTCTTCTTTTTTTTTCCTATCAAAAATTCAATTGTCGTCTTTTGTATATTAAAATGAAAACATCAAATAATGAAATAGTTTATGTGATTGCCATTGCATTCATTCAATTGAATTTGCAATCGTATACACACACACACACACACACACGAACTGCCATTGTCTTAGATAGATAGATATATACGTGATCCATTCACAATTTGATGGCAAAAAATGGCAAGAAAAAAAAGAAATATAAATTCAATTCAATTCAATGGAATGAAAATGAAAAAAAAAAAAAATTCAAACTTTGATTGTCTGTCATCATCATCATCATCATCATCGTTATTCGTTATTCGTTATTATCATCGTTTAATCGTTCGTCGAATTTAAAATAATAATAAATTGAATCGAATAAAAACAACAACAACAACAACAACAGCGATGACGACAACAACGAATAAAGAAGAAATGGTGACAATTAGTTTGTGTTGTCATTCTTTTTTTATTGTCATTGGGAATTCATGTTATACACACACGAAAAAAAATTGATATTCTATTCTTGGCATGCATAAAATGAAATAAAAAGATAGATTGAAAAAGATATGGATTCTATTTCTTTCTTTCTCTCTCTCTTGAAATTGGATAAATCAACATAAATACAATGCTTAGGTGGATATGATGATGATGATTATTCATAAATTGTCATTTATTTCAAAAGAAAAAAAAAATCACCACCACCACAACCATGGATAGATAGATAGATAGATAGATAGATAATGTAAAACAATAAATCGACAATCGTTTCAATTGAATGAATTTGTCAACAAACAACAAACAACAAACACAACAACAATGAAAAAAAGTCATTTCCTTTTTTTGTTAAATTTCTAAAATAAAAAGGTAATTAATCAGTAGTAGGCTAAACAATCAAACACACACACACACACACACACACGTAGGATAATAACGATTTTGACCATTGATACTATAGTTAAAAATAATAATAACGATTTTAGCCAGATGTGAACATAGGTAAATGAAAACAAAACAAAACAACAACAACAACAACAACAACAACAAAAATCGGGTTATCATTATGATTCAAACTGTCATTCAATGTTAATTCAGTTTGTTTTGTTTTTTTAGTTCTTTGTTTTGTTTGTTTCATTTTTATACATCCACCCCTTATTATTCGATTGAAATTGATGCATTTCTTTTATACACAGATACGTGATTGTAATTTAGAATCAATTAAAAATGTGAACACATAGAAGTATAATGATGATGATAATCAATTCGTATACGTTTTTGGGCTGTGGCTGTGATTGTCGTCGTCGTTATTATTTGGATTTCTGATCTGATCGGTTGGATTTATTTATTTTTATTTTTTTTTTTATATTCCACCCAAATGACCGATAGATGTCTCGCATCGTTCATCGCAGTGAGGATTAAAAAATTTTTTTTTCTTGCATTCGAATTTTAAAATACATTTGGCGCGCCGTATATAAAACATTGGAGAAAAAAACCACAACGGGTTTTTCTTTCCAAAATGCACGGTTCTCTTTTCTCTCTCTCTCTCTCTCATTGATGATGAATATGATACAATGTCAATCATTCATTCATTCAACTACTTTTACCGCTGATAATGATCATCATGACCATGATGATGATGTGGATGATAATGGCTTCGTCTTTTTTTTTTTTTTGATGACCGATGGACCTGTGTTTATGTCATCAAATATATCGGAGTAAACAACAACAACAACAACAACAACAACAACAACAACGACAACAAAAATTTCGATCAAACCAAAAAAAAAAACAAATCATGGTTTCGTTGTTTTATTTATCATCAGGTCATTCATTTCATTTCGATTTACAATTCAATTCAATTCAATTCGATAAAAAGAGTTTTTTTTTCTCTTGATAAAATCCATGATACACTGATGTACTTGAAATGAATCAAAAACAGAAAAAGGTGTTGTCATCATTGGTTTGAAAATTGGGTTGTTGTTGTTTGTTTTTTTGTTTGTTAGTCTGTATGTCTGTTTTTTCTGGGTTGCCGATGACAATGGTGGTGGTGTTGTGAATTTGTTCCTATTTCTATCTATCTATGATTTTCTCGATTGAAACTGATAAATCAAATCATCAAAAAAAAAAAAAGAAAAGACAGGTTGAGAGAAAAAAAAGAAACAAATCTGACAAGCAGCACACCACAAGTATTTTCTTTCCCGTTGAATAACCGTATAGAGATCCGAAAAATCATTCAAATTCAGATCAAACACACAAAATAACAATTCCATATCGAAAAAATGATGATGATGATGATGATGATTGCTTGTCACGCAGTCGTCTGGCAACAACAACAACAACAACAACAAAAAGATTCCACACAATGTGACCGGATTGTTTTTTTTTTCTTTTCACTATTCGATTCGGCTCGATGAATTAAAAATGATTTGTATGAAATGAAACATCAGCGCCCTCCCACCATTTTCGACAAAAAAATTGAATTGAATTTAAATAATATGATGATGATTCAAAATGTGAAAAAAAGATCACCATCATCATCAAACAATCGGGTTGAAATAATTCTATCGAACGAATAAATGAATGAATATGTTTCTTGAACACAATGATTATTTTATCAATTTTCAAGCCAGAAAAAAAACAACAAACAAAATATCTGAATAGGAAGCAAAAGAAAAACAGTCGGATCAGATCCAAAACAACAACAACAGCAACAACAACAATGACAATTGAGCCATCAACTCGATGATGACGATGATTATAATAATTGTGTGTGTATATAGAGAAAAAAAACCCGGTATGTTTATGCAGATAACCAAGAAAAAAAAGCAAAATTAGTAGTTGATTGACTGGCCGATTGGCCTGCCAATTCAATTGTGATTTTGATTCAATTCAAATTCATCATCATCAAATAAAATGTAAAATGGAAAATATAAATATTTTAAGTGTAACGCCTTGTACAAAACACACACACACAGAAGAGCATCGAATTGATATTTTGTTATTGTTGTTGATTTTTTTATTTCATATTCACAAAATCATCATAATAATTGGTCGTATGCCATTTTGTGGTTATGGTGATGATGGTGGTGGTGGTGGTGGTGGTCGATCATCATATCCTCATTTTATATTTGTTGCTATGGCCCCAATGTGGCCCCACCACACACACACATATATATAATTGATGTATCGTG
Organism: Dermatophagoides farinae; assembly: GCF_024713945.1. NCBI lineage: Eukaryota > Metazoa > Arthropoda > Arachnida > Sarcoptiformes > Pyroglyphidae > Dermatophagoides > Dermatophagoides farinae. Next base: position 3,379,568 of record NC_134683.1, on the reverse strand, counting down.
GCCAAGATTTCAATAGAATTGAAAATTTTCTTCATTTTTTTTTATTGTTATTTAATTCAATGTTTTGTTGTTGTTGTTGAGTTTTTTTTCAATTGTTTGTTCTTCTGGTTGTTGTGGTTGTTGTTGTTTGCATATAATAATTCCAATATTTACTACTAAATTTTCATCATTCTGGTCTACAATTCATTCATTCAATCATTCAATTGATGATGATTATTATTGGACCATTCATTCATTCATTCAGCAGTTATTATCATCATTCAATTGATAAAAAAAAAATTTTTTTGGTCATCCTTATTCCGATGTTTGTGTGTGGTCACCATCAAGCAAAAATTTATTTAGAGAGCAAGAAATTGGCCGGATGAATACCCGGATTAAAAATCATTGTGTGTATATGTGTGTAATTCATTCATACAGATAGATAGATATAAGAAGAAAAAAAATTTGATCGATACGATTGATGATTGATCGATCATTTAAGTGATAATAATTTGTAGAAATTTTTAGAAAAAAAAAACGTTTTCATTTTTTATTTTAAATTTTTGGACCCAATTAGTTTGGTTCTCTCATTTTTTTTTATTCACAAACATTGATTACACACACACATAATTGTTTTGGCCCATTATAATCATTGATGATGATGATGATTACAATCATGATTATGATGATGATGATGATCATGATCAACGAATAGACAAATTATCGATTGAATCACGAATTTTTTTCTATCTTTCTCTCACTCGAATATATACAGGAAAATTATTCGGTCAATCAATTCGGCTTTTCTGTTTTTGTTTTGTTTTGTTTCGTTACATTTACAAAAAAAAAAAAATATTATGATTGATCAAACAAACATACATACAATCGCCAATTGATTGATCAATTGTTTCACATAGGAATTGATTAATACAACAAACAAAATAAACGGAACAAAACAAAAAAAAAAATGATTGATTAGTTTGAAATGAGTGGAAAAAAATATCGTTCAAACAACAACAAGAATCCGGAATCCATTTATTCATTCATTAATTCATTTTTTTTCTTGTTTTTGATTCACAATTTGACTTTTTAATTACTCAATTCTACAAAATTCACATTTTAGAATTCCCCATCAGTTCATTGAGACATAGTGATTTAAACAAATGAAAAATTTGAAAACCAAAAAAAAAAATCGAAAAAAATTTTTCATTCATGCTTGAATATTTGAAGGGTAGTAAGTGGTGGTGGGTGTGCCCCACAATCACAAACACACACACACACACAGGGAATGGGAATAACAACAATTGCTGCTGCTGCCAAAACATACAATTGTTATTGCAAATCATTCATTCATTCATTCATTCATACAGCCATATTCAATCATATTGATCTTCTTTTCTATGGTTAACATCGTATAGTATTAGCATAGCATGACATGCTACGGATGTTGATTTTAATCAATAATAAATATCATGATGATGGATCTTTATAAATCAAAAAAAAAAAAAAAAAAAATCTATAGCAAAAATCATTGTACGATTGTTGTTGTTGTTGTTGTTGTTGTTGTTGTTGTTTATTCTGATTGTCATCACATTGTGAATACAGTAAACCATTGAAAGAATGTATTCATTCATGTAATATTTTTCATTCTTTCATTTTTGTGAATAATACACACACACACACACACACACACACAGACAGACATAGACATACTACAGATTCATTCATTCATTCAAACAAATTGAAATTATCCATAGTATGGATAGATCGAATACATAGATAGATAGATAGATAGATAGATTGATTGATTGATAATATACTGATCATCCAACCAACCAACCAACCAACTAGCAAGCTATTCAGATTCTACAACAATATATAAAAAAAATGATGATTGGTGGATGATTTTTTTTTTTTTGGTGGTGGTGGTGGTTATTTTTTTTTCTGTTGTTTATTGTTGTTAAGCTTAATGATCATGTTTGATCGATCCCGATCACGCATGCTGTGTATGTGTATGTTGAGCATTAACCATATCAAACAACAACAACAACAATATATCGACGATGCGGTAGTGAAAAGCCAATCGACAAAAAAAAAATCTCTCATCACTCAAAAAAAAAAAAATTTCTCCATTCGATGATGATGATGGTGATAATTATTGGCTTGATTAGCCCTGTGTGTTCGATATATTCAATTCAATTCAATTCAATTCATTTTTCGGTTTGGTTTGGTTCGGTCTGGTTCAGTTGTTGTTGATTTGGGCGTTGTTTCGATAAAAAAAAACGAACCGAAACCGAAATGAATGAATTGAATGAACAAAAGAACGGCTCTTTTTTTTCAATCGAATCTCTTTTTTTTCTGATCTTTTGATTATTATTCAATCGATGATTTTTTTTTGTTTTCCATCATTTCTAGGGTCGTGTTTTCGAAGAGGCTGAGTGGTTTTTTTTTGCATTGCTATCTCTATATCTAGAATTGAATCACAGGAAGAATTGAATTGAATAAATGAATTTTTTTTTTATACATTGAAAAAAGAAAAAAAAGTTTTGTCGTCATCGTCGTGGTTCTTTTGATAATAATAATTTGTTATTATTGCTGAAATATTCAACAAGTCGTGATTGATTAAAAAAAAAAAAAAATACGAATGTTTGGTGTATTGAATTGTTGAATCTTATTCAGTCAATCAACCACCACCACCACCACCACCATTACAACCACACGAATGGAAACAATAGAAGGTACAGCATCAGGTATTTTATTCTTTCCAATTTCTAGTGATGGTTGTTGTCGTTGCTGTTGCTGCTGATGCTGCTGTCAAAGTTTAATGGACTAATTATTTGTCATCATCATCATCATCATTCTGAAGTCTTTTCATGAAAAAAAAAATGATGATGATGATGATGATAATTTTCAATGTCAACGATTCATTCATTCATTCAATTCATTGATTCTGGTTTGTAGTAAATTTTATTCAAAATAAACCATTTCCAACTTATTGTCATTTTTTTTTCGTTTCAATTCAAAAAAGTCAAATTTCAAGCCAATGTCGAATGTCACAATCGTGTTTCAATTTCGTTTCATTCTCTCTCGATGTTCATTTGATTTGATTTTTCAAGTTGTCATTGCCGAACAAACAAAAAAAAAAATTTACGAGCATCCGAAATATAGCAAAGAAAAAAAAATTATTATTAATTCAGTCAAACATTCGGTGTATATATATATCAAACACATGGTCGCTTTTGTTTTCTTTGATTCATCATCATCATCATAATCATTTTTTTTCACATTTCAAAACCATTTTTTTTTTGGCCATTTAGAACATAAATTTTCGAATGAACAAAAACTAGCATCACCACCAAAACAAACCACCCTCTCTATTTGTCACTATGTGTTGTTGTCGTTGTTGTTGTTGTTACCAACTGTCAAACTTGTCAAATCTTAATATATTTTTTTTTCTTCATCTTTATCGTCATTGTTCACAACGGCCGGCTATATATATGTGTTTGTTTAGTCAGCCCCGTTCCCCCGAAATGAGAAAAAAAAAACTATAAATTATTACATAACCCCATCATAATCATAATAGGTGATGCCATATGTCTCCATACATAGCGAGAAAAAAAAAACCAATTGGCTGATTTGTTTTGTGTTTTTTTTTACTCGAAAACATTTTTTTTTTTTTTGGAATATAAACAACAAAAAAAATCGTATCCAAGTCGGTTGCCTTATGATTTGTTGTCGTTGTTGTTGTTGTTGTCGGTTCTGTTCACTATGATGATGATATATTGACATTGACTTTTTTTTGTATTTTGACACTTTCACCACGAAAAAAAAAGAGAGAGAGAAACTTTCTATGATTGGGATTGAATTTTTCTTTTTTACCATTTTCAATGTCAGAAAAAAATTCTTTGTTTTTTTTTTACTGGTGGCAGTGGAATTTTTGAATTCTCAATCAAGAATGATCAATAAAATTCAATCACTGAGATTCCACAGTAAGCACAGTCTACATTGTAGTTTCTTAAAAAAGAAATAGATGAGATGAATTAAAAATTTGAAAATAGATTGTGTGATAATTTCACCAATTTTTACCTACAATTATTATGGCCATCATACACACACACACACACCGAGACAAAAATCCATTGGATCGCAAATTAACATTATCAGATTTCTGTTCTTATTCTTTCTCTCTTTCTTCAGGAAATAAACATTTTTTTTTCTTTCAAAATTTATTACACAGGTATAGATAATTTTGTTGTCCAGAGAAAGAATCACCATCATCATCATCATCACCATGTAGTTTTGAATTATGATAATGATAAACGATGATGATGATGATGATGATGATGATAATGTTTAATTATACAGCAATCATTTATCGAACAAACAAACTAAAAAAACAAAAAAAAACAAAAAAAAAATTCACATCGAATTGTCCAGTCAGTTAAGTGTATAAACTAATCATTCATGAAGAAAAATGAATGAACAAACTATATATAAAACATTTAAAAAGGAGAAAAAAAATATAATAAGATTGTCAAATTCAGAAAAAAACAATTTATAAATCGAGAAATGAAAAAAAAAATAATAAATAACTACTACTACAACCATAGTGTGTGTGTGTGTGTAATAACAATTAACAAACAATGATAATCAACAACAACAACAACAACAACAACAGTAACGATGACCAGTTTGTAAGATATTCATTCATTTATTTCGTTTCGTTTCGGTCATTTATTTATTCCATTCATTTGAAATTGGTCGGTCACTAATCTTTACGACGACGACAACGACAACGATAACGATGATGATGGACATAAAATTACGATTGGAAAACTTGTTTTTTTTCTTATTTTTTTTTGTCACCAAAATCATTTCGCATATCTCCATTACTATAATTATTTACATTTGCATATATAAAATACGATTGATGATGATGATGATTATTATGATGCTACCTGGTTTGTTGTTTGATGATGATGATGATGATGATTCTGGTCATCATCTTAATCATCAAAAGATGATGATGATGATGATTTCTGTTGAATGAAAGAAAAAGACTTGATTCTATTATTAAATGTAAATCGCTAGAAAAAAAAAGATAATTTTGGAGATGAAAATTTGATTTTTCAACAACGAAGAAGAAGAAGAAGAAGGCAAAAGCTCTAATGGTCATCATTTTTTCTTTCATCTTCTTCTTCTTCTGATTATTATTATTTTGTAATTATGACCAAATATCCGATTTGTCGTCATCTTTGTTACTACTGTTTGATTATTATTATAATTTGAATTTTTGATGAATTTAAAAAAAAACAAAAAAACAAAATCTAGATTGGTCATCGTTGTTTTTTGTCATTAAAAAGAATTCAAATCTCATCATCATCATCATCATCATCAACAAAGACAAAAGAGTTTATTATCAACCAAAATACGATGAAACATACACACACACACACATACAAGTAAAGTGATTTTCAATTACGACGGAAATCAAATAATAATGGTAGTTAATTGCCATTATAACGACAACAACAACAACAACAACACCATTATCATCTGCGTAGATTGATGGTCACTATTTTTTGAATCAAAAGAAAAAAAAGTCGACCTGACTGACCTAACTCAGGTGTGTGTGTGTGTATGTGTGTGTGCATTTCATTCTGAAAAAAAACAAAAAAATCTAAATCTATGAATCAAAGCTACCTATTTGTCAACTGGTCAAATGGTGGACAAAGACGGGCGGATTGAATGAATGAATGAATAAATGAATGATATCTACAACCGTCGAAATATACAATAGCCAAAAAAAAAAAAAAATAATCATCCTCATCATCATCGTCATTATTTCATTTGTAGAATATATGATAATGATGATAGAGTGACATTTAAGCAAATGAAGACAAAAGACAAAAATCTTGAAATTAAAATTTAGTTGACCTGTACCTACTACTAGTACTGGTTAGTGAATGTCGATTATCATTATTACAATGGACGCATGTATTGGATGCAAGTATTGTATGGATTCAGTTTGATATATAAATTATAATTGGTGTGTGTGTGTGTGTGTTTTGAATTTGTCAAAATTTTATTCATTCAATTCATCACCGTTGTATAATCATCAACTTTATTATAATTTTTTTTGTTGTTGTTGTTGTTCTGGGTAACGATGATGACATTCATTCTCAAAACAATGGCTGAAACATCATCATATATGTTGTAAAAAGAGAGAAACGGTAAACAAAAAAAAAATCATAATTCGACGATACCCGATTTTGTGTAATTAATTATGGAATAATAACAATTCCATTGGTTATAGCCATCTTGTTCGTCGATTATCCACAAACATCCAATGGTTGTCATCATCATCTGTAGATATTCCCGAAAAATGAGATGACAAAATCAAAGAAAATAAAAAAAAACAACGGTAAAAAACCGTTGTGTTTTTTTTTGACTTTTTGTTAATTGAATTTCAGTGTCAAGTCAGCCACACACACACACACACACGCAAACACTGTCTCAATGACAAAAAAAAGCCTACACAACAACAAAACGATGATGATGATGATGATTGTCTACTGAAATTGTCAAAATTATCAGAACAAAAAAAAAAGAATTGAACAATTATCATTGTGGAATGTAAATAAATGGCTAAAGTAAAGTAAAGTAGTAATTTACAATTATAATTACCTTGTGATGACGTGTTAATATAACGGAAAAGGCGGCATTGTTGTTGTTGTTGTTGTTGTTGTGTGATTTGTGGTGGTAGTTTTCATTGTAATGATGATGATGATTTGTTCATTTTTTTTCACATATTTTTGGTAACACAAAAAAAAACCATCATCACGTGATTTATATTTATCCAAATTCACTAAAAGTGGTCACTTCCTGAATTCAAAATAAAAAAATAAAAAATGTCTGATGATTGTAAATGAATTGAACTTGAACGATGACGATAAACGGACGACGACAATTGATGATGACAACAATAAGTAAGAGTAATCCATTTTCAATCAACCATAACGATAAAATATATATATGCACATGTGTCACAGACTGATGGCTTTTGATTTTTTTTTTTTTTTTTTTTTTTTTGGTTTTTTTCGTGAATTTTGATTTTGATTTTGATTTCTGTTCCATTAATATGGTTGTCCTTGACGTTTTTTTTTGTTTGTTTGTTGTTGTTGTCCTTTTTTTTGGTACATTGTTGTTGTTGCTGCTGTTGTTGTTGTTGCTGTTGTTGTGTTGTTGTTGTCAGCTGTTGTTGTTATTATTGTCATGTTACATTGTGTTCAAATATTACAATATTTAAATGGATTTGATCACTTGTAAACGATTAACACTTTGTTGATTAACAAAAAAAAAAAAATGAAAACAGTTTATATTCGATGTAATAAAGATTTAGATCTGATGGATCGTTAATTATGGTTATGGTATGATTGGTCAGTGATTATCGATTTCCGATCCAGAAAGCAATAAAAAAAACAATCTTGCACAAAATTGCTGTTGCATGGTTTTTGTCTTTTCTTTCTTTTTTTTTTTCGTTTGTGTGTTTGCGGATATTGTGTCGTTGTTTCATTTTTTTTTTTCATTTTGACAAAACAAAATTTTCATGATTCAAGTTCAATAGAGATTTTTTTTTTTAATTTGCAAGCAATTTCTATTCATTTATTCATGTTTAAAAAATGTTTTGAATGTCAACCACCAATAGTTTGCCATTGACATTGATTGCATCGAATTTTTTCATTTCATTTCGTTTCGTTTTGTTTGCTGGATCGGTACAAGTTTGTCATATTGAGAACTGTGAGTCAGTAAGTCAGTGAGAGAGAGAGAAAGAGAAAATTAGATCCTGAAAATGAAAATGAAATAGAAAAAAAAAATTGTTACGCTTTATTTGATACTTGACTTGATTTTTTCTTCAAGAAAAGAAAAAAAAATGATTTGAAACAAAAACAACAACAAAAAAAAATTGTCGCAAATCTTATGCACACTGTGTGTGTGTGTGTGTGTGTGTATTGATTGACTGAATAGTTGATTAAGCGATTTTTGTTTTTGTTTTTGTTTTTGTTGTTTTATTTTCAAAAAATTAAATATTCTTGCATAAACAACAAAATAACAACAACAACAACAACATTAATTCGAGCATTTTTGACCATTTATGTGTAAATAGTCGTTTATTTTATATATTATTATGATGATAAGAATTTTCATTGAGTTTCCCATCATCATCATCATCATCATCATCAACCATTTCACCCATTTCACCCATGGTTGGTCGGTTGGTCGGTTGTTGTGTCATTTATATGTTTATGTGTTAATCACTTTGATAATCAATAATTGATTATAAAATATACCAGGCCATGTTTGTTTGTTCGTTCGTTCGTTTGTGTGTGTGTGTGTGTATTCCACCTCTTCGTTGTTTCGTTTCGTTTCCATGGTAAACATCACCATCACCATCATCATCATCATCATCATCAACCGAATGGAAATAAATTTACACATCGAACGAATAAAGTCCACCATTGAATTTTATGTGTGTGTGTGTGTGTGTTTTTTTTGTATTTGTATTTGTTGTGTGCGAGTTAACTGATAAACAAAAACAATGACATTCGACGGGTTGCAAAAGTAATTAGAATTAATTGGAAATTTTTTTTTTTTTTTTTGGAATGAAAATTTTCAACAACAACAACAAAAAAAAAACGAAAAAAATTATTCAATGTTCCAGCTAACCAACCAACCAACCAAATAGCAAAAATTCATTGATTCATGTGTATTGTATATTTGTGTTTATTACCAGTCATTTTTATTTTGTTGTTGTTGTTTGTTGTTGTTGTTATTGTGAAAGAATAATTTAAATTGAACCAAACAAACATATATATTAGATAGAATTTGCCTTATCTATCAAACAATTTTTTTTTTAATACTGGACATTATAATATTCATCTAATAAATTCCAATTGGAATATAATTTTCCATTTCTCTCTCTTTCTCTCTCTCTCTCGTCCAGAATTCAGACAGAAACAACGATAGAATGTGTTTGGGTGTTCCAAATGATTGCTTCGAAATGAAAACCTGTGTGTTATGGACTACTGCCACTACTACTACTACCACTGACTGATTCTTCTCCAAATTGGTAAGTTCACTTCCCGAGATATTTTCATTTTGAATTTATTTATCGCTATTTTTTTTTTTTTGTTTCATTTGTTAATTCTGTCAAAAGATTGTTACTCAGATGGATAGATTGTGTGTAGGGAGAGAGAGTGAGTGAATGAGGGATATTATTATTGTATCCGATATGATCATTCAAATCGAATTCCACTGAACAAGAATGAAGAGGAAAAAAAAATAAATGATGATGATGACTTTGTGTTGTTTGTGTTTTTTTTTCTATTTTTTTTTTTTTTTAAATAATTAATTCCAAAAACAATTGGAAATTGACCATTTGAACATTTTTTTCCACTGCTGCTGTTGTTGTTGTTGTTGTTGTTTTGGCGACAACAATTATCAATTCTGTTGTTGTAGGGAGTAGTTTGTGATTATTATTCATCATTTTTTCCCATTATATAATAATCATTATTATTACTCGATTGATTTGCTCGATAATATTTTTTTTCTCTCTCTCGCTCCGTCATTTTCATGTGAATTATGATGATGATCATCATCATTCGGATTCATTTTTATCGGACCGTTTGTTTGTTTGTGTTTGTGCTGGCCAAAGATTAATCTATCTGGAAAAATAAAATTCATCATAATAAATACGAATGAATCCTGCTCACTATCCTATTTTTTTCTCTCTCTCTTTCTGATTATTTCAATTATTATTTTCACGAATGAAAACAAAAAACAAAACAAAACAAAAGTCGATTGTCATTTCCGATCATCATGAATGAATGAATGAATGAACAAATGAATGGACAATTTGGCTATCTATTTCGTTGTTTTGTTTTTTGTTTCGTTTTTTTTTTTGGGCTTCCAAAATTTTTCGATTAAAAATTAATTTACCTGACCCATTGCAATAATAATGATAATCGAGCGATTGCAATCATAGGCAATAAACATATCTATATATCTGGGTATATAGTAGAAACATTTAAAAAGATTGATTGCTACATCATTATTGTGTGTGTGTGGATGATTACCTTATTCGGTAATTTCATATGTATGGAATCGATTTTTTTTTGCTTTCCTTTCCTTTCCTTTCCTTTTGTTTCGTTGCTGGTGTCATTTGTCAACCCCGATTTATAGATGGTATACAATAATTATTGGCATATCAATCATTTTCATTTTTCATTATTATGGAATTCAATTGCAAGTTGCAATAGCATGCTGCTGCTGCTGTTGCTGTTGCTGTTGTTTTTGATCATCATTATCAATCGATGTCGTTTGATTATTGTGATTTTTGTTTTATAATTATACAACACAATGATCTTTTTTTCCATCGTAATTTGTTATCTGTTCTGATTGATTAGTCTTGTATCTTGTTTCTTGTTTCTTTTGTTTTTTTTTCATTGATTTATGATTTTCCTTGATAATTGTGATTTTTTTTGTGGTTTGATTACCACATAAAACATAAAAAAAATATGGCACCTTTTTTCGGATCATCATTATATCCTGTGTATCTTATGTGTGTGTGTGTGTGTGTGTGTGTGTGTGTGTGTGTGTGTGTGTGGAATTTACCTGAATTGATGATGATGATGATGATGATGATGGTGATAATATTGCCGATTATATAATAATAGACTTTGCAATGGCTGACTGTATGTGACAATATATCATCGATATTGTATTGGTAGTAGTTTTTTTTCTGACTAGAATCGATCATTAGTCCCACACACACACACAAAAAATTTCTAGCCACTTTTTTTCACATTTGATCATTAGGCAATAGTTTTTCCGAGAGACCAAAGCAAAACAAAAAAAAATTCGATCAATTTTTTGTTTCCATTCCATTTTCCATTTCATTGATATTGAAAATTGTCAATTGTTATCCGTCGATTTTTTTTCTTTTTTTTTCTTTTTCGTTAATGATGATCCTGATAATGGTGAATGGTGATGGTCTTTGTGTTGTTATAATGTCGATACACATATATATTGGACCAGCAGAATTCATTCCAAAATGAACAAAAAAAAAATGATTTGATCATTAAATTGGTTGCGATTGGCCATCATCATCATCATTGACAATAAAAAAAAAAATATTTACCTGTATTGTGTGTGTGGAATATCATTAACACCATTGCCATATTTGACTGGGTAGTATATATAAAAAGAGAGAGAAAAATCAATAGTCAAATGTGGTCTATAATGGTAATAATATCCATACATAATGTAATGCATTTCAACACATAATCTATCTATATATGATAAATAGATTGTATATTGGATTGGATTGGATTGGATTGCCAATGTGAATGATGATAATAATGATGGATTTATTAATAGTAGCTAAATTTTATCTAGTTTAATGATGTTGATGATGATGATGATGGTTGATGGTTGATGGTTAAAATGTATTTCTCATCGATAATGATGATGATGGTGTTTTTTTTTTTTTTTTTTTGTATCGATGATGATGGCCCCGAATTGTGTGTGTGTGTGTGTGTGTGTGTCAATAAATGAATTTTAAATAGCCACATAGGTATATTGTATATTCAGTTTCTTTCTTTTTTTTATTATTTATTTATTCATTTTCATTTGTTTGATTGTCAACAACAACAACAACAATATCGAACACACTGGTTCACATAGATGACCGATTCGTTTTTGTTGTTGTTGTTGTTGTTGAATTGGCTATTCGACCCCGTTTTTTCGTTGTGGTTGATATATCCGATAATATCGTTGTTGCTGCTGATGCTGCTGATGATGATGATGATGATGACATCCATTAATCCATCCATCCAATGTGGAAAGAATATAAATCCATAATAATAATTGAATGGTCAAATCATTTTCTTTGATCACAGCGTTGTTGTTTTTTATTTTGCAGAAAAATAATTTTATACCACCATTTATATGGTTATATGGTAAGAAAATAAAATCTGGTTTTTTTTATTATCGAAAACTGTCCTTTATTTTTTGTTTATTTATGCAAGAATGATGATGATGATGACGATGATGATATAATAATAATAATAAATGGATCAATGAATGCTGGTGACCTTTACTTCTTCGGTTGTTGTTGTTGTTGTTGTTTATGGCTAATGTTTGTGTGTGTGGTTGATATTGATCACACACACACAAATTGAATTTGATTAAATCCACCTGTGATATGTAGCGGTTTCATCATCATCATCATCAATGACACATTCCATTTAATCATTTCTTTTGGATAAGATTTACATTTGTCGATCAAAAATTTTTGTTGTTGTTTCTTTTTCTGTTAAATCTTTTGTATATGTGTGTAAAGAAAAAAAAATCCAAGTTTAAAAATGAAATAAATCTATTAGAAAATTGTCTCGATTATCGTCATCATTATAATGATCATGTTCATCATGATCTATATCTAGATATCTAGAGATCTTGATCTGAATCTGGATCTGGATTTGATTAAATCTTGATTTCTTTCTGTATTGTTGTACATTTTATTTGTCTCTCTCTCTCTCTCTCTGTGTGTGTGTGTGTGTGAAAGCCTTGCTGTTGTTCTAGTAAAATGGTTAAAAGATGATGATGATCATCATTTTAATCTTCAAATGATTTGGCCATACATTCTATATCCATGATGATGATGATAATAATCAGCAGAAGAAATGATAATGGCTGCCGCCATAGTATCGTGACTTTTTTTTCTCATTTTTCTTTTTGTTTTGTTTTCGTCGATCATAAGTCGATCACAAAATTTTTTTTTTCGTTTACCCGATCATCATCATATGATCAGTATATCTTGGTGTTTATGTATACAGAATTTAAATTGAATTTTTTTCTTTTCTGTACTTCTCAATTGTTCTCATCATACACACGCACACACACAACAAATCGATTTCAATCATGTAAATATCGGTGGTAGAAGAAAGAAAAAAAATACTGGGTGAACCAAATTTAACCATTCACCTGACGCCTTGATGAAAAAAGAAATTTAAATATTTTTTTTTTGCAAATGAAAAATGAATGCCGACAAACGTATTTTGTATCCACATCTCACACCGACATCGACACACACACACACACAGAGAGTGATGCTTACATAATGAATCTAGGGAGAACAACGAGCAATATCGAGAATATCTGAAAGAATTTTTTCCTATATGAATGATATATATTCGTATTCAGATCATCATCATCATCCTCGATTTTTTTTTTGGTTAAATAAATCAGTTTAAGTGAACAGAAACACTGAACATAGGTGAAAATGGAGTTAATAAATTTTTTTTTTTTTGCTGTTGCCAACAACAACAACAACAACAAAAATTGAATATATTTTTTTTCTGTGGCAAAATAAAAAAAAAATTCATTCCTGTTCACATTGTGTCGGTAATATCATCATCGATTTATATTGGCTCAATGATGATGATGATGATAATGATTGTATTTTTTTTTTGTTCTCGTACATTATGGCTCTGTGTGTTTTCGTGTGTATACGTTATAACCGATAACAATCAATGTTGTTGATCTTTATTTTTTTTCTACTTCTTCTTCAAGATTGATGTCGATTATGGATTGTAAAAAAAAGATAGGCGCTAATCATTTTTGAATTGTTTTTTTTTGTTTCGTTTCGTTTCGTTTTTGTTCATTGTCCATCTCTTTTCTCCCTTCATCATCATCATGTTGGTCAAAAAAAAAATCGAAGCCAATATTAGATATAGATCAGAAATGTATGCGTGTGTGTGTGTGTGTGTTCGAGTTTCAGTTTTCGGGTTAGATGAACGAATGAATAGAATAGATCTGTTTGGTTGGAATCATCATCATTTTTTTTTCGATTTTATTTTTCTGATTTCTGACGTTTTTTTTTTCTTTTTTCTTTTCCATAAATCACGTTTTTGTAATTCGAACGAATTATTTTAACGTTTGTTCAATTGCTTTTTTTTTTGTTGCTCCAGTTTGAAATGGATTCCAACAAGTGTTTTTGTGTGTGTGTATGTGTGTGTGTGTAGACCATTGATGTGGCCAATATCGTATCGGAACGATCAGACACACACACACACACACACACACACAGATAAACATGAATGTATTTCATGTTTTTTTATTTTCTATCCACCATAGTTCGATCATTCGTGTATTCGTGTATATTTGATGATTATTACAATCATTTTCTCTTTGTTTTTTTTGGTGATATATCCCCATTGATGATTATGATGATGATGATGATGATTGTATGATTCGATTGTTGTTGCTCTGATTGTAATGATGTAATGTGTCCGTTTGAAATGAAAAAAAAAATTGGAATTGATAATGATGATAATAATGATGATGATGATGATGATGATGTTACATGTGGAATTTTAAAGTTGAAAAGAAAAAAAAAATATTGTAAACCATTCATGATGATGATCATATCGGGTCGATAATTTTCACAATCGACATCATCATCATCATCATCATTATCAACAATAACAACAACATCATCATCATCATCATCACGGTTTTTAATCAGCATCGATTGATTGATATCCATCACATCATCATCATCATTATTATCTGATAGAGAGAAAAAAAATGGTCGATACTTTTTTTAAAAAAAAAGAATCAGGTGATTTATGTCGGCATGTTTTTTATTTGGTTCCTTTTTTTTTTTTGATTGTTGTTGTTGCTGTCGTTGTTGTTTAGGGTAATCGGGTAGGTCACTGATCGACAGAATATGATTTAACATCACCATAACCACCACCATACAGGAAAAATATAGAAACGTAATTGATGTTCGGCCCACAATCACCATCATCATCATCATCATTCACAATCATTGAGCCAATATATATATATAGCCGATGATTATTATCGATGCCAATGATGCATTTTTTTTCTGTGGTATCCATGATGATGAAGATGATGATGATGACACTTTAATAGTTAAGACTTTGATTGATTGCATCATATTTGCTATATTCGAATGATTTAAATTTTGAAATTTTTTTTTTACTTCATTCCATTGCTACTACTACTACTTTTTTTTGGTGATCTATCTATCACATCTTGCTATCTATCTATTTATCTATCTTTCTACCACAGAAAAAAAAATTCTACCACCAACACATATTTTTTAAAGGAGCAAAAAAAAAAATTGGCAATCGATTCGAATTTGAATCGAATTTTTTTTTCCACTATGCTCCTTGTGAGAAGGTTTGCCATAAAAATGAGAAATATCATCTTCATCAGTAAATGGTTTTTTTTCGTTTTTCGTTTTTTTTTTTTTTTTTTTGGTGATGGCAATTTATATATGAACATTATTGGCATATGGATTTTTTTTTTAAAATTTCGTTGTTTCTATTCCTATTCTAATTAATATCTATCCTATACGATCAATCCTGGTTACCATATGATGATGTTCTTGTCGATGTTGAAATCACCATCATCATCATCATCATCATTTACACACCTGAACATCCGATCGATGATGATGGCAACGTGTGTATGATGATGATGATCAATAATAATGGCCAGAAGAGAAAGAAAGAAAGAAAAAAGAGATATATAAATTATATTCACACAAACATTCAAACATCAACAACAGGTCGAACATCTTTGAAAGTTTTCAATTTCTCTCTCACTTTTATTTTGTGTGTGTGTGGAATGTGTGTGTGTGTGCATTATTATCATATGGTATTTGTCAAATGAATCTGTTGAATTTTGATTTTGTTTTTTTTTTTCGTTTTTCATCCATTTCAATCATCAAATTGATTGATGCTATTTGCCTATATGCAGATTTTAATTGAAACAGACTATTTTTGGTCATATATTTCATTATATTTGAAATAGAAAATGATTGGCTATAGCTGAAGAGAATGAATCATTTTTTTTTTGTTTCTCTTTTCTCTTTCATATAAACGAATTATATCAAAAATTGAAATTGGTGCGATATCTGTTTCGAATATTTTTTTTTTTTTGGCGATAATGATGATAATCATTGAATATAATGTCTGCTTTCTATACATTTATTAAGTACATCTGCTTTTGTACAGTGTGTGTGTGTGTGTGTGTGGGTGTTTGATTTTTGATTTTTGATGATGCTGTCGTTGTTGTTCATCATCTGTTTCCCTCCCTGTTTAACACCCGTTAATATTATATATATCCTCTATTTATTTTTTCATTTCAATCAATCTTTAAATCCAGCCAAAATCATCATCATATCGTTCAATATTCAGAGAAAGAGAGAGAGAGAGAGAAATCGAAAAAAAATTATTTGATCGATTGATGAAAAAATTTATTTTTTTCAAAATAAAATAAAAAAAATCACACAGTCCATAAAGTTATTATTATTATTATTATGTTACAATACAAATAACCAATAACCAATATGGGTTTGTCCACAACAACAACAACCTGACCACTATTATTGACCAATGGATATTTTATTTAAATTTTATTAAATTATTATAACCATCGAATGAAAATCTCTTTCTCTCTCTCTCTCTCTCTCTCTCTCTCTCTCTCTCTCTCTCTCTCTCTCTCTCTCTCTCTCTCTCTCTCTCTCTCTCTCTCTCTCTCTCCTCTCTCTCTCTCTCTCTAATATGGTTCGATCATCAATGAATTTGTTTTGATTATTAGTTATATTGTGGCTTCTTCGTTATTATTGTGAGGCGTTAATCTGAATATTTTATAAATAGAATCACTCCTTGTTTTTTTTTTCGTTTTCTTTGTTTGGTTTGGTTTGATTCGATTTTTTTGTTCGTTTTTTGTTTTTATCAATAAAACAATGTAAACGAATAATAAAATAATACGACGATGGCTGCACCTTTTCGATACGATTGATTCGTACATATTGGTATATTGGGTAGTAGTAGTGGTAATGGTTGATATGGTTTTTTTTTGAGAATCGAAGTTCATGAATTTTTTTTTTTGTTCTTCTTCTTCTTCTTCTTCTGCATTATTATTATTCACAATGAATTTTTTCATCATCATCATCATCATCATCAATTGAAAATGGATACATCCGTCTGTTGAATGGGCAAAACGAAAAACATATCGATTATAAACCTAGACACATACAACCGATGATGATGATGATGATCATCATATCACACCCAAAATTTGGCGCTCTCTCACTCGCTCTCTCTTGCCACCACATAGGATCCTTTTTTCTGTTTTGTTTTTTGTTTTTTTAATTCAATTTTTTTTTCAGAAATTTTCCATTATCTTGTTTCATGTGATCGAATTTTTCATTTTGTTTTCGTTGAAAAATTAATTATTGTTGATGATTGAATCGATCGATTCTTGATCACAAAATGACGATCATATTAAATATTCATTTTCATGTGATTTGAATTGAATTGAACAAACACAACACAGAAACAATATATCATGTGTGTGTGTGTGTGTGTGGGTAGTTTATTGTCGATCAAATCAACGCATACACAGTCAGACAATGGAAAAAGTAATTGTTTTTTTTTCTCAATACGCGATTCATCGATATTTGATTTTTTTTCCTTATTTTGATGCAAGAAAAAAAAATTTTTTTTTTTCAATTAAAAAAAAATCCAATGGAAAAACAGGGAATTTTCATTCACATTTTATTTTTTGTGCATAGTGTTGTAATGCAAACACACCTATTATTACTTGTTGCCAGTTTTGATTGCTTGATTTTTTTCTTCGCTATTTGCACACATTGAACTAATTGCCAATTGACACAATCATCATCATGTGTGTGTGTGTGATGAATGTCCATATTGTTTGTTTGTTTTTGTTAACTAAAAAATTAATCAATACCTTCTATGTGTGTGTGTGTATGTGTGTATTACCTTTTCTGGCCCAAACTGACCTATAGGATCGATAACGGAAAAAATTTTCATTTTTTTTTCTAAATTATCGTTTTGTTCGATAATTTTCTTATGTTCGTTCGTTGATCTCAATTAATTTTTCCATTCATTCATTCATTCATTCATTAATTTTTATTGTAATATGTAGATTTCTCTCTGTTTCTGTTTTAGATTTATCGATTATCCCAAATAACCAGTCATCATCATCATCATCATAATCGATTGTTTTTTTTTTGTGTGGCCGGATCTTTTAGTTTTCTACTTCTTATGAATGTAATAATGTAAATAAATGAATGAATGAATGGAGAAAAAAAAATATTGAAAGATCGAGTTAAAATCGATGATAATATTATGTACATATTACAGACGAAACAAAAAAAAAACCCGGCAATACGACGAAAACCATTCCCATATTGATAGTGATGATCGATCACCACACACACACACAAACACACAACACACCGATCAGATATTAGGTTGCCATTCATTCAATTCAATTCAATTCAATCAATTTTTAGCTATTCAATCAGACAAGTGGAGCCAAAATACACCATACACAGGCATATATGTGTATGTTTTGTTAATCATAATGATTGGACCATCAAACCTGTAAACATCTGAAATAAAAGAAGGGGGAGGGAGTTCTCATCATTTCTGTTTTTTTTTCTTTATTTCTCCCTTTAGTCGATTGATTACTAATCAATCGACTTTACTAATACTGTATTTAGATATTATTTTTTCCCTTAAAAATGCCCAGCCTGTCTTTGTATCCGCGTGTGTGTGTGTGTTTTTGGTATCAAAAAAAATGATTAATTGATTTTGAAGCGATAAAAAGCAGGAAAATCGGAAGCATTGCAGTGATAGCCAGAGAGCGAGGGAGAGAGAAACGATCGATCGATATAAAATGGATGGAAAAATGATCTGACATTTTATATCTATCTATAAATCGATATTGTATATGAACATTATGAACAAAAAAAAAAAAAAGATTGACGGACCCGGTCATTCAATTCAATTTGATTTTCAATCCATTCTCAAACACACACAAATGTGTGTGTTTTACTGGATTTTTTTTTCAATTCAATCAGCAAAAAAAAAAGAAGTCAAAAAATCAAAATAGTCCATCATGTTAATATTATATATTGTTATTTATGAATGAATCGATCCATAAATTGATGAATACCAACAACAAACGAATACCAGTAAAATAAAATCCAGTAATAGAGTACAACAACAACAACAAAAAACGGGAGTCAAATCATCAAAATATTAGCAAAAAAAAAAAAAGTATAAAGTGTGAGAATGAAGGAAGAGGATTGTGTGTGTGTGTGTGTGTGACGTGCTACCGTATGCATCGATTACGTTTATATATGCAAAATAGATTTTTTTTTCTGGCCTAGCTCTCTGTTATATTGGCAAATTGACAGGCAATGGTTCTTATATATAGATTGACAGGCCATTTGTTGTTGAATGGAATAGAATAGATTTTGAAATCGGCTTGGAAAGGTATACAAAATGTAATTTTTTTTTTTGATTGATACAATTTATTCGTGTACGGTCATTGTATGTTCAGTATTCGGTTATGTCGTGTATTAATCCAATTATCCATCGTTTTTCTTTTTTTTTTTTTTTTGATCGAAACCAGATATTGGAAAAAATCAAAAAAAAAAATTTGATTTTCGTTCTGGATCGAATAATAAATGACAATATATATATAAACACATATGATCCATGGCCGTATTGTTGTGCAAAGACCACCGCGTTCCATTTGTGTGGGCCTATTGTGTGTATTGGTGTGTTGGTGTGTTTGCAAACATGTCATTTTTTTTGTGTCAATCTGACCTTCATATAACCAGTGAATAAACAAAAAAAAAAAAAAGAATTTGAAATTGAGTCACTAGGTTCTTTCCAAATTGATCAACAACAAAAAATCTGTTCATCGTTATCATACCGATTTTTTTTTCTCGCTTTTGATTGATTGATTGATTGATTAGTTGCAGTAGAGCAAAAACGTTCCATTGTTGTTGTTGTGCGATGTTTTTTTTTTGTTATTATTCTTTTATTGTTGTTACAGTTTTCATTTCATTTTTTTTTCTGTTGTTTGACAAACGATTGACACCTTAAATCAAATTAGACTTGGTTTGCGTTGAATATTATTGTCGTCGATTCTTTTCAATTTCAATTCAATTCAATTCAATTCAATTTTTTTCGAATTTTGCTGTTGCTTGAATAAATTTCTACAACATCAATTTTTTTTTATCGAAATGGAATGGGTTTCTTCTCGCATTTTTTAAATAAAAAATTTTTTTTTTGGAAAAAAATTCAATTTTCAATGTTTATAATGTGAAGGCATTTCGGTTTTGTTTCTCATATATTGAAATGGACAGGTTTTTGTCGTTTTTTTTGTTTGTAATCAAATCAAACCAAACGCACACACACACATAGATAGATAAAGTAATATGGTGCAACCTACACACACACACACACATTTCTCATGTTGTCAATCATATTTTTTTTTCTCTAGATTGAATGGCTTCATCCATCCATCCATCCATCCATTTTGTAATGGCATCCATTTTTGATTTGATTCGATTTGATCGACACCTAAGTGTGTGTGTGTGTGTGTGTGTTGTTATATACCATAATTATTGTCTGAATTTTTTTTCTGATGACGATAAACACATTTGTAGCAATCATCATACAGAAACAGAACAGAAGAAGAAAAAAAACAAAACAAAATTGATTCCATCACCATCATCATCATCATCATCATTTGTCGCTTACATCTAGCCTATGTGTTCGGGTTAATTGATTTTTTGTGTGCAAAAAAAAGTCAATATTAAATAAAACAAAAACAAAACAAAAAAATTTTACTTAATCGATTCAATCAAATTAGTCCATCAACAACAACAACAACAACATCATCATTGACATTCTATTCAATCGACTATAACCAATCATTTGGAAATGGATGGATTGATGTCATCGTATGATCACATCATCATCATCATCATCATCATGATGATCATCAATACCAATTCCATACATAGGAAAACTGAATCTTTCAGTTTATCGACATCATTCGAACCTGACAGGTGACTTTTTTTTCCATTGGTTTTTTTTTCTTCGTCGATTAATGAACCTCAATCAAAAGGCAGATGAAAAAAAACATATGATGATGCTGATGCTGATGATGAGATTGATATTCTCTCATCGTTGATAGATCGACATTTTTTTTGCTTTTATTTCATCGAGATCAAAAAAAAAAATGTCCAAAATAAAATTGAACTTTTATTGAAAAAAAATAACGACGACGACTACGACAACAACAACAAAATGGCGATAAACTTTACATAGAGATGGATAATGATGATGATGATGATGATGATGATGATGAAGATCAAGATTCGTTCGCAGACTGTATTGAACAAAATATGAGATATGTCTTTTTTTACTGGGGAAGGGGGATATCCATCCACATATATGATCAATATATTTGTTTGTGTGTCCATCATCAAAGAGAAAAAAAAACGAAAAAGATCGAAGATCATTTTCGTTTTTTAGTGATCAATTAATCATGATTAAGAAGTTTATCTCTCTCTCTCTCTCTGGTTCTGGCTCTGTGTATTTTATTTATTTTTTATTTTTTCATTACCATTCCAACCGAAAAAAAACCCAAAAACTTTTATCTATCGTTTTCGAATCTTATTGAAATCTATCAAATCCTACCTATTTCTTGTTCAATTTTTTTTTGTTTTGTTTTTTCAATTGATAATAATGATGATGAATATTACTGACTGACTGACTGACTGATTATTCGCAATCAATTTTTTTTGTCGATTTTCAAGAATTATAAATTGTTGATTGCCGATATTTGATTTTTATGATTTCACATTCATTCAATCGGTGAAAGCCAATTGATTGAAGAAGAAGAAGAAGAAGAAGAAAAACCGATAATCGAAAAAATTTTTATTCAAATGTAACGGTCAATTAGAACTACTTTTCAATCGATAGTGATGTTTGGGGGCCACCACAGGTAATCAATTGGTTTGATCAATCATTAACCCATAATCACAGACAAACAAACACACACATAAAAAATTAAATGTGAATCGAAACAACAAAACTAACATTGTAACTCTATGTGGTCATCTATTTTCGGTTTAAATAAATAAATAAATAAAAAAAAATCCAAATGACCATGATGGATTTTAATTAATTCAGTGATAGTATAGTGAATTATTTCACACACACACACACACACACACACACACACACACACACACACACACACACACACACAGTATAGTGAATTATTTCACACACACACACACACACACAGAGAGAGAGAGGCTGATTTGATCGAAATTGCTCTATGATGGTGACCAGGAACCATCACCACCATTTATTTATCCATTTATTGGTTAAAGGTAATCAAAAAAAAAGTTTAATCAGCACATCTATGGTGAATGGGGAAAAGATTCGATTATTTTTTTTTAAAGGGTATTAAATCTCTTATCGAACCAATGAATATATATAATATGTTTGGTCAAAAACTGATTTGTTGTTGATTTAAATCGAAGGAAAAAAAAATTTGACATTTTCAACTAAAATAAATTTCTGCTTCTTTTTTTCTTCATTCATTAACGTTTGACGTTCGATAATTTTCAATTTATTTATTTTTTTTTTTTTAAATTTTTCATCATCATCTATCTATCTACCTGTGTGTGTGTGTGTGTGTGTGATTCTTATCGATAATTTTTTTTTCACTGAAAAAAAAATTCAAATTCAAGTCTGAGGTAAAAAGAGAAAGAAAAATAAGAGAGAAAGAGAAACGAAGATTGGCCATGATTGAAATCATCATATACAGGATATATTCCTTGTGATCTGTGTGTGTGTGTGTTTTTCATCGATATATAGATTGATGATTTGAAAAAAATTTTTTTGGATTAAAAATGAATTTTTTTTTGAAGAAAAAAATTTTTCTCATTTATTTTAAAATGAATATAAAACACACACCAATTAAACTTGTTTGACAGTTTTGATTTGACCGAATTTACGAATAAACAATTTATGGTTGGCTGCTATGTGTGTGTGTGTGTGTGTGTGTTCGTTGGTTGTTTGACTGGTTAAATTCCAAAATAAAATGAAATGAAGATTTATTCATTATCAATCGGTTCTTCAATCACAAACACACACTGAGAGAGAAAGAAAGAAAGAAAAACGAACCAAATCAAATCACAACCAATAATAGCCATATGCATATCATGAAACAAGTTTTGAGGTTTTTTTTTCACCAAAAAAAAAAACAAATTTTTTTTTTTTGATTTTTGATTTTGATTTTTTCAACTCCTACTGATTAGGATCGATTTCTTCTTCTTCGGATGTTGTTTTTTTGATGATGATGATGATGAAGAAAAACGTTTTTATTTTTATCATTATCATCGCCATCGCCATCATCATCATCATCATCAATATTGGTCGTTTGATTTTAATTGCCCACCAAATGATGATGATGATGATGAAAAAAACTATTTCGTTCATATTTATCTATTTTGGATTTTGTCGAATATTTGTGCATGTGTTTTTAAGGCGATTCCATGTGATTAATCGTCTTCTGATCACACATACACACACACACACAAGCGCACTAAAAAAAAAAAAATAAATAAAAAGAATGCTCTCATCAATAGCGTATCGATGATGTTAATGTCACTCGATCATGATCATGGTGATGTGGTGACCGTCTGTCTATCTATCTACCTGTCTATCTACCTATCTGCCTATCTATCTATCTATCTATCATAGCTGAATGATGATTAAACAAGTTTTTTTGCCAGCCAACTAGAAAAATAAAAAAAAAATCCATATGATGATGATGGCGGTGTCGATCGATTTTAAATGATGGTTTGATTTTTTTTTTTTTTGGTTTTTTTTCGATGGAAAAAATATTCAAACAATTTTTCTTTTTTTTCCCTACCGATTTGACATCGATCGGTTTCGGATTTTTTTTCTAGTGAAAGATTTTATCATTTTTTTTTTTGATCTTCGATCTTGATTTTCTCCTTTTTTTGCTCTTCATTGAATCAATGTATGGACGTTGATGGTGTGATCACAATCGATTTATTATTATTGACCAATCAATTTTGCCCTTTAATAAAATGACCAATCGTTCATTATCTTGAATAAGATTCTTTCAACCGTATCGATCAATTTTTTTTACTTCATATTTAAGATTCATCATATCGATAACCGATTTCCATACCGATCATCATCATCATCATTATTTGATAATATCGAACATCCTTTATGTTGTAATCTGTAAAATAAAAACAGAAAGAAATTTGTTGTTGTTGTTGTTATTATTGTTGTTTGATTTTATCTTACACACACATATACACAATAATCATAGTCACGATTCTTGGATTCCGATTACCTTTAGTGTATGTTTATGTAAGGAGAGGGAGACAAATTGGTTTTTGATTTACCTTTCCAATCAATAACATATAATCCCAATGTGTATATGTGCATTGTGTGTGTGTGTGTGTAATTAAAAACTTCATAGTCATCATCATCATCATCGTGTATATTTATCGAATTTTTCAATGTTTTTTGAACAATTCATTGGGATGTATGAATTTCAAATAAAACTTCAAACAAATCAAATCAACACATTTCATTTCATCAGGTCATGATTATTATATATGGGTTATCTTGTTGCTTTTGTCATTTAAAAAGCAACAAAAAGAGAGAGAGAAAAAATCGATTTTTTTTTCTGTTCGTGAATTCCATTTGTTATTCGTTTGTGTTTGTGTTCTATGAATCGATTTGTATTGTTTTCAAATTCATTTTCAAAAAATATAAATAGATTCCATTTTGTTGATTTGGCCTGATTTATTGTCCATTTTTCTTTTTCTTTTTCGTTTCATTTCATTTTGTTCATGTGATTTGATGATTATATCTTGATCTATATTCATACAAAATTATCGGGTTATATCCATAAATGCAATGACAATGATTTTCTATTGACTGAGCAACAACAAACTGATCTAACAACTGTCATGAATTTCTGAAGAATGAAAATTGAAATTGCTATGTTTTGATTGATATCGATTATTGATTTTTTTTTACATTTTGAAAATTCTTTTTGGCCAAAAAAAAAAGAAGAAAAGAAAAGAAATGGCATTTTTTTCATGTGTTTGGGTCAATGGCTTTGTTTAAAATTTTGCATATATTGATTATATGATGATGAATATGTTGCTTGTTGTTGTTGTTGTTTGACCAAAACATTTTGTTGTTGTTGTTGAATACATTTATCACCATTGAATGCCATGAAATGAAATGAAAAAAAAAAACAAAATACAACAGTGTTGTTGTTTATTAGCTGAAATGAATTTCATTTCATTTCATTTTTCGCTGGGCAAGTCCTTGTTCTGTTATTCTTTTTTTTTCATTTTTCGGTTTGTTGTTTGGTGCAAAATTTGTTTTTTTTTCTTGCTTGTGAAAATCAGAAAAAAAATTCGGCATCAAACTGAATTGATTATCCAATGAATTTGATGATTTGGTCATATGAACACCAAAAAACAACGAAACAAACATAAAGCAAAATTTTTTGAATAAATGAATATCATTCACTTGTTGCTTTTGTTGTTGTTGTTGTTGTTGTTGTTGTCCTATGCAAATAATCTATATGGATCATAAACATCACATTTTGGACACTACCAAACAAACAAACAAACAAAAAAAAAAAACAACGTAAACAGAAGAAAATAAAACAGACAGATCGAACCACCACGCATTCAGAAAAAAAAACACAACCCTTGTGGTTTTTTTTCTTGGTGCTTGCTGTTGATTTTTTTTTTTGGCTGTATTGCTAATAAAAAAAAAATATAAATGTCTGACTTGTCGGCAGATTCTGTGTTTGTGTATCGATGGTATTTATTAGGTGTTTTTTTTGTCTGTTTGTTGGACATATATATCGTAAGTTTCAATACGATTTATTAGCCCATTAGAGGTCGATATTTTTTGTTGTTGTTGTTGTTGTTGTTGTTGGTGCTCAATATTTGACAACAACAACAACAACAACAACATAAACACCTTATAATTGTTTATAAATATGGTGATGATGATGATAATGGAAGAAATGATTTTTTTTTCATAAAGTTTAGTTTTGTATGAAAAGAAAAAAAAACATGAAATAAACAAACACCCTTATCATTTGGATTCATTTTTTTTGTTTCTATTTGTTTGTTTTTTCGGTTGTTTCGATTGTTGTTATATTCATAATATACACCTTTTGAATCATCATTCATTCATCGAGAATTGAACATTCGTTTGTATTGCCGACAAATTATGTGTGTGTGTGTGTGTGTGTGGATTTATTTACTGTAAACATACACACACACACACACACACACAGAAAAGAATTATTGACGAAAATATCGACAAAATTATGAATCGAAATTGATGGACGGAAAAGAAATTGGAATTATTCGAAGATTTTTTTTTTGTCCTAATGCAAAGGGGTAAAGCTGCAAGAATTTGTTGATGTTTATAATCATCATGAATGATGATGATGATTATGCAAATCGTACGTGCTCAATCGATATATTAGAAAGCAAAAAAAAAAAAAAAAAATACATTGATTTGACCTTGATGATTTTCAAAACATTGGACTTTGATTTTTCAATATGAATCCAATGCTGACCTTTTGCATATTTTTTTTCTTTCGTTTTTTCGTTTTGTTTTGTTCTGGACAATGGAAAAAATTTTTTTTTTCACTTGAAAAAAACAATGATGAAAAGTGTTGATTGAATCAATATTCATTGAATCGAATTTAGTTTGATTAATTGGTGGTTGTGTTCTATTGTTTTTGGTTCTATTTTTTTTTTTTTTTTTTTGATTGAATTGGATGGATGGATGGACAATTCAGATATTCTCAATCCATTTTAATCGAATCAAATCAAATCAAATCGAGTATAATGATGGCTATGAATTTCATTTCCGTTTTTTTTTGTTTTTGTATCAAATGAAATTGATTGTTTTTGATTATTTTTATATGAGCAAAAACAAACGACGACGACCATCATTTATTCATTTTCCATTTCAATTCTAATTTCATATGATGATGATGAAAAAAAATTGATTTTTTTTTGCATTTGAATTTTTTTCATCTGTCTGGCTGTCGCTCTCTCTCTCTCTCTCTCTCTCCGATTGATTTAGTGTGCAGCAGTTTTTAGTAGGAGCAACAACAACAACAAAAAATTGACATATTTACGAGCTATTTTGAGAGAAGTTGAAGCTGAATACAGCCAATTGGCCATATAATTTTCAATATCGATGATGATGATGATCAAGCATCCATTTATATTCATTGGAATCTATCTATCGATCAATAAATGGCAATAAAGGATTTTTTTTTGTGTATGGGGCATCAATTTTATTTTTTTTTTTTGTCCATTGAATTTCAATTACAATCAATCTCTCTCTCTCTTATGACCAATAAGTGAAGAAAACACGAAATTCAATTTACAACAAAAAAAAATTGAAAATTTAAAATGAAATTAGTTTGAATTTAGCCGATTGTGATTGTGACTGACAGGTTGATAATACTTTTTTTTCTGTGTTTTTTGTTGTTGTTGTTGTTGTTGTGATCACAAGCAGAAGAAAAAGAAAAAAAAATCTAAATGCTAATCCAGTGGCAATCTATCACCAAATATATGCCTAACTAATCAATCTTGGTTTTTTTTCTCGTTTTTTGTTAAATCTGTTTAGGGCAGTGAATTTGAAGATGGTGAAAAAAAAATCAAATCAAATTTTGTTTTTCTACCTGTGCGTGTGTGTGTGTGTTTGTGATTCAATGATCATAATTAATAGGTAACGATTTATTATTTGATTTGAAATTGGCAAAGAAAAAAAAAACACAGAGAAAATCTATATATATTGATGCAATATGTGCAATTATTATTTCAGGTACAAAAAAAAAATTCAATAATTTGAAAATTTCAATACATACACACTTGCACACACACAAGGGCTTGCCACTTACATAGATCACGCCAATGTTAATCTACATATTTGATCAATAGTTCATAATTTTTTTTTTGCTGTTGGTTGGCAGAATATAGATAACCCGGCTAAATTGATTTGTGCCTTCCTTTTTTTTCTTACTTTATTGCATTCTTGTTGTTGTTGTTGTTGTTTTTATTTAATTGTAATAAATGACTTTGTTCATATCGATTGAAAAGGACATTAATTTTCACTCGATGATGATCAACACACACACACACACACACACACACACACAGAGATGATGAGAGCATTTTTTTTCACGAAACAAGAAAATATTCATTCATTACCAAAAAAAAAAAAAAAAAAAAAATTAGCAAACGAAAGATGGATATTCATTCATTCAAAGATTGAATAATTTTTTTTTGTTGCTCACAACAAACAAACAAACAAAAAAAAAAATAAACGAATATTTCGATAATCATCATCATGGCCAATATTGAAGCAATCAATTGAATGTGTGGAATGTTTCTCTCTCTGTTTTTGGTTATTTATTACCTTGAAGAAAATTTTTTTTTCTTCTCCAATTTTGAATTTGATTTATTCGACATTCGTTTTTTTTGTTGCTCGCTTATCGATAAATATTGGGCATTTTTATTTCTTATTTTGTTGTTGTTGTTGTTGTCGTCGTTCAAACCAACCAACAAATCCGATTCACGAATGAAAATTTAAAATTCATTAGAAAATAAAATTTATTCTGCCAATTCTGCAATCACACGCAGATTAATCTTCTATATATTTATATTGATATTGATTTTTATTGGCTACAAATCGATTAATTCGACCAATCAAACAGGCAGCGGTTAGTTGGTTTTTTTTCTATTCTTGTGTGTTAAGAGTTTGTCTGAATTCATAAAATTTTCGAAAAACTTCCGAGAACATTTAACATCGGCTAATAACAACAACAACAACAACAACAACAACAGCCATTGGAGTGAAAGTAAGAAAGTACGCGTGGTACGCGGAGGTGAATTTTGTTAAATTGAAAAATAATTTCACGAAGAAAAAAACAAAGTTTGTCCAAATGCATGTATTATGTTCCAGTAGGAAGAGTTTCACATTTACAAAGTTTGTTTTGACTGTTTTCTTTTTCTGCTTGTGATTTATTAAAATTACAAATTGTTTTCTCATTTTTTGCAAAGAAAACATCATGTCAATGGTGTGTGTGTGGTACACATGTTATTGTTGTTGTTGTTGTTATTGTATTCTACAAAAAAAAACACAGAAAAAGTTAAATGAAGCTTCAATTGAACAAAGAATTTTTTATTTTAGAAATAAAAAGTTCAAATGAAGGGGGTTAAAAGCATTCGGTGAATAGATTTCATCAAAAAAAAAATGTTAACCCTTTGATTACAATTTAAATGATTTTTTCCCTTGAACAATTCTTTAAAAAAAAATTGTTTTGTAGAAACTTTATATCATACCAATAATGGTCATGTTAGCCACTGTAATCCAAATGTTCATTTATCAGGATGAATTACTGATTTTTTTTGTTGAATCCATGTGAAGTGATTATCCGATCATTGATTGAACCTGGGATTTTTGAACTTTTTTTTTTGATTGTTGAATTCATGCTAGCCATAGTCATAGCTCATTTGACAGGTATTTTTTAATGGCAATCAATGACAATCACATGCACACATCACATACTGTCAATTATCAGGTAAATAACAAATATCATTGACACACACACACACATTTACCTGAACGAATGATATAATAATCCATAAGGTGTTAAATCTGTATATACACCTGATAGATAAAGATGGAAAATTGTTACTTTTAATCATCAGTAATAATGGTAATAATAAATGTTTGTCCATTTTATTTATTTTGTTTTTGTTTTTGTTTTTGTTGTTGTTGTTGTTGTTGTTTTTTTTTTTTTAATTTTAACACTTTCGTAATACATTTTTTTTCTCTCTTCTCTTGACCATCATCATTAATGATAATTTAATGAGATCAATCTGACTGAATCAGAGAAAAAAAACAAATAAAAAAAAACAAAAATCAATTTTCATTTTCTCTCACTCACACACACGCATCCATTTGACATTTTTTTTTCTCTGTCCATAAATGCACAATCAATCAAATATAAAAGAAATTATTTGATTGAATTTATAAAACTGATAAAAAAAAGCTGAACTATAAACTTATTAAAGCATTCTAATTCAGGTACATTGACATTTGTTTTTTTTTTTTATTTATTTATTTTGTTTTTATTATTATTATTTTAAGCCGATTCTCATCCGATGACCACTGGTTATTTCGTAATAGACTACGTATATATAGAGTGGAATGAATTGAATTTTGTCGATAATAATATCAAAAAAAACGATAAATGAATATTGAGATGAGAGAAATGAAATCGTAATGATGATGTTCGATGAGTTGACATTATCAAATCATTTATATCATTTACGAAAATTGATCATTCTGGGTACATTTAATAGAATCTGAAAACCAGTCTTGGGTAATGGTGATGATTCATTTCAACGATTACATTTGTCTGATTGATTTCCACATTGACATTAAATTGAATTAACAAACAAAAAAAAACTCGAATAAAGCGATAGAGAGAGAGAGAGAAAGTGAATGAACTGCTGCAATAAATGCAATTGATAGATTGATAGATCGATTGAGAATCGAATAAAAATTCAATCGACATAAATGCCAGACAAACCATCTGCATCTACTCTTATATAGCCATTCGATTTGTTTGATTTTTATTTTATATTCGTGATTTGAACATTTTACGATTTCAAACGTACCATGGTACGTGGCCACTATATTTTTAATGGATAAAATCGAATCGAATTTTTTTTGGTGTTTTTTTTTTGTTCTGTTCGCTTCGTTGAGATTATATGACTCGTATTCGTTGGTTGAATAGAAAATAGAAAATGAATCTCACTTATTCTTCACTTGTTCATTCATTTATGATGATGATAATAATATGGTAAAAACAATTAAGGCCTAATAGGCAAAAAAAAAAGAAAGTGATACATTGCTGCTACCAGAAAAAAAAATTCAATTCTTTTTTTTTTTGGCAATAATAACCGGAATTGAATGCATTTCAAATTTGATGAAAGCAATGAAAACATTGAACATCAATGAATATATGAAAAAATGGTTAATGGGTGGCCATTTTCAATATTGAACGGTGAAAAACGATTGTCTTCTCTATATCCATATTATTATCGTTGTCAATGGTTTGATGCATTTAATAGCCTATAAATTAGCCCATTTACGTTTTTTTTCATTCATTCATTCATTCATTTGCTACTAAATTATTTCACACGATCACAATGATGATGATGATGATGATGAAATGAAATGTAAAGTAAGGGAACAGGGGGTGGAAAAAATAGAACATTATTGTGTGCGTGTGTATATGGATGATCACCGATTTCTACATGACTTGACTAATTTATTGGCTAAAGCTTCAAGACAACAACGGCGACTACGATTCATTTTGGAACGTGTTTAATATTTATTGTGACCATACCCCCTCCCATACTTTATCCGATTTTTTTTCGGATATATCAATGTAAGATGAGTGCGAAAGAGAAACATAAAATTGTACAAAATGAATACATTATGTATCAATGATGATGATGATGATGGCGATGTTTTTTTTTCTGGAAAATAAAATCGTAAATAATTTGTAATAATGATGATACACACATACTACGCACACGTGTTTTCGATAATAATTTAAAAATTGAACTACAACAACGATAGAAATCGATTCAATAACTTAAATCGATATAAACAGTTGGTGGTGGTGGTGGTGGTGGTAGTGATTTTTTTCTCCACACACACACACATACACAGGCAATTCAAATGGATAGAATGGCAATAATAATAAAAATCGAACATGGATCGATTGAATTATTATTACCGTTAAGTAACATCTGCCGTTTTTTTTTCTTTCTGATTTTCTCCCACTTTCATTCATTCATTCATTCATTCATTCTTCATTAGCCAGTTCATAATTGATATACATAACATTCAAAACTACCGTTATTGATGTTGTTCATGGGTCATCAATGAATTAAAATGAAAAAAAAATACCACGTACGAACATTTTGAACACACACACGTGCTCCATACACACACACACACACATGTAATGAGATTGCATTCCATTTCTGGCCACTAGTCATTTGGCCATTTTATTTTTATAATTACCAAAATTTCTGTTTGTAAATTCAATTTCTGCTATTTTTTGTTGTTGTTGTTGCATCTGACAAGAAGAAGAAATCTCCTTTTTTATCTCAATCTTTTATATATATATCAATTAAGTTAATTAGAAATTTTTTTTCCATTTGAACCAAAAAAAAACGAAACTAATTTTTGGACTGATGGACTTTTGTCTGTCTGTCTGTGTGTGTGTGTCTGGAACTATCATATAATGAGAATGATGATGATGATGATGATACACACACACTTGAACATCATCATGATCATCATCATCATCATCAAGACATCGACAATAGTAATGATAATAATTAGACACAATAGATGGATGAAAATCATCCAAGTTAATTAAGAATCGTTGAATTTATTATCAGTGAATTTATGCAAATACAATGTGTGTGTGTGTGTGTGTGTGTGTGTGTGTGTGTGTGTGTGTGTGTGTGTGTGTGTGTGTGTGTGTGTGTGTGTGTGTGTGTGTGCGCGTTAGAGTGCTCATCTGGTTTGATCATCGGTTTAGATTTGGAGATTTAAAAAATTTTAACTCTTTTATTTTCTTCACTGTTTTGAATTCAAAATTATCTTTTGAATATTGCACATTTGTTCATTAATGAAAATAGAATTCTGAAAAAAATTGTAATTTGATTTTACACACACACACACACACACAATCGGTCCGATTGTCCGATTCAAATTTTGTTGAATTCTTTTTTTTTATTTGAATAATAATCATCAAGAATAGAATAATATCGAGAATTGAGAATGAAACAGAATCTCTTCTTTGAACCATCGCCATTCCGCTCTATCTGTATTCACATTCAGGCTATGATGATTACAATTAAATTTAATTTGTAATACATTGTATCATCATTGGATTTAGATTTTTTTTTTAATATTCCACACTGTCTGTCTGTCTGTCTGTCTGTTTATCTAACTATCTATCTGTAATCGTGATTCATATGTAAAATTCTTTCTCTCTTTTTTTGTTTCTCGATTTATTCTTGTTATTATTATTATTATTATTCTGTATACGGTATTATCATGATTATATAATAATAATAATATCAGCACTAGACAATGTCGCTGTCCATCTATTAATACAATGAATTTATTTCTCTCTCTCTCTCTCTCTCTTTACACATTGTCCACTACAAGTTGATCCAGAAATGGAAATTGGTCATTCACTGAATAATAATAAAAACAAAACAAAAAAAAAAGTTTCAGCCATTTAATGATCCGGGATTGTTTTTTTCTTCTACTTCGCTCCATTTTTTTGTTCTTGTTTTGCTTCTGAAAACAAAAAATGTTTTAATTAATGTTTGAGAAAATGAAGTAAACCTGAACGACAACAACAACAACAACAGCAAAAATGAAATCTAAAGCAGATGTAATTTTGTTTGACACACACACACACACATGCACAGTAGCCGATTTGAAATTTTTTTTTTCGGTAGAAAAGAAAAATATTGTCAATATCGATCGATGGCCTTTTTGATCATCATCATCATCAACATCATCATTACCATGAATATTTATCATTTGATCATTATCACTATAAATATATCCCATTGATCCATCATTGACCTTTGGCTTTAGCATATTTAGTCGGTTGTTAATCGACATAGACACACGTACGATTCTAAAGCGGATTATAGCTGCTGCTGATTATTTTTGTACAAAGATCAAATGTGAAAAAAAACCTTCTGCTCAATAAAACGACTTTCTATTGCTAATCGTTTGATCATTTCGCAAATTTTTTTTTGTTTAATTTTTCTTTAACTGTTCTATAATCATTCATCAATGGTGTGTGTGTGTGTGTGGAGGGGGGACCATTGATATTCATTATTTAAAGATGAGATGATGAGGATTGATTATGCCAGATTTTGTTTTTTTTTTGTTTCTTGCTACAAAGGTGTTTCCTTCCTATATTTCTGACATTATTTACCAATCAACTAACCAGCAATCATTATCATCATCATCATCATCTAGCTATGAGATATCATTGATACCTCTTATTTAAGTGCATGTGTGTGTGTGTGTGTGTAGTAGTTCGATAGCCAGATGTTATGATATTTGACAGAAATCGATCATTTTGATATAAAGCTCACGCACATATAGAATGAAATGAGAGACCGGACAAGCACGTATTGACGACATTTAACAATACACACAAATGTTATGTATACATGGCAACAAATGTCATTTACAATGCTTCTGGACACACATACACAACATAAACAGACAACTAATTTATGATTCAAATCGCGTTCCACCATCACCACCACCACCACCACTACACCATCAGCAACTAAACAAAAAGTT
Organism: Dermatophagoides farinae; assembly: GCF_024713945.1. Lineage (NCBI taxonomy): Eukaryota > Metazoa > Arthropoda > Arachnida > Sarcoptiformes > Pyroglyphidae > Dermatophagoides > Dermatophagoides farinae. Next base: position 3,345,102 of record NC_134683.1, on the reverse strand, counting down.
TTCATTTCTAAAAAGACATCGCGAATCGAACGAATTATCAATTGACCCAAACGATCAAAAAAAAAAAAAAATCAGTCAACCATCCCCCAATGGTCATAGGCAAGGATGATGATGATGATGATGATAATGGCAATCAATGTTAAGAAAAACTCACCTGACATTCTATCTACACACCCTTCATACCATTGACATCGAAATATAAATATATATAAACGTCCGGTATTTAAAAACGACGAAAATACCAAAAATAAAATTAGAATAAAAAAAACGACAATCAAAAATGAAACAAATGAACAGAACGACGACGTTTCGATAGTCATCGTAATGCGATTAATGTAAATTTATTGCTATATCGAAATTTGATCGCTTCGTTTTAACGAACAGGAAAAAAAATTCAAATTCAATCTGGCTAGCTGAATATGGCATGTGTGTGGTGTGAATTTCTCTATATAAATCGAGAGAAATTATTATTTTCCATGGAATTAAAAATTATTATTATTTGACCAATGTCAAATGGCAGTGGCAATGAAACCAGAAGAGCGACAAAGAGAGACAGAAAAAACGATTTTTTTTCATCTCTGTGTACTATGAATATATTCATGTCACCATTATGGTGTCATATTGGTTGGCTGGTTGGTTGGTTGGTTGGTTGGTGTGTGTATTGGATGTGGTCACATTTTTTTTTTTGATTCGTTTGTTCACTAAAGTAAAATTTATAGCCGATCATATGGATGGGGTGTCGATTAGTCAATACAACGATAACGATAATAATAATGGGTCACTTTTTTCCATTCATACTAGCTGCCGATCACAAATCAATTGGAAGAAAAAAAAATCCGATATGATCAAAAATCCACCATAATACTGGTGGTGGATGATGATGATGATGATAGACGGGCGGAACCGATATTTATAATATTTACATTTCGAAACAAATGATGATGATGATGATGATGATGACGATGGCCGCTATTTTAACCTTTGAATGATTTGTCTTGTTCAATTTCTTTTCAATTTTTTTTTCTGTTTTGTTTTGTTTGTTGGATTTAGATTATTTTTCATTCATTTTCTGATTACTTTAAGTGAAAATCGAAAGGTCATCAATTATGAGCAAGCGAATGAGAGAGAGAAAAAAAAAACGATAATTCGCAATAACATCCCGATGGAGAGTGAAAAAAAAACCAGGACAACAACATTGGTAGCCATAATTTATTGACTACTCACTCACACACTGCCCGTTGTCATTTGATATATCCGAAAAAAAATTGTGTGTGTGGTTTTTTTTCGTTGTTCATTCTGTCAAATTTTTTTTTTCGTCTCTGGATTTATATTATGGGTGTTGGACCAATTTTTTTTTCTGTTCCTCAATTTTTCATTTCAGGTTTTCGATTTCAACCAATAATCATTCACATTCAATACATAATAATAGAATAGAATAGATGATCAACTGGACAACCAGTTTCTCATGAATAATCATTCTCCACTTTTTTTTAGATTCATTTTCTTGTCATTCGAATCATCCGGTTAGTTTAAATTGAATCATTATTGGCAATTGACCGATGATAATCACGATGATGATTATGTCATGTCATGTCATCGAAAAAAATGATTTCTATGGACGAACATTTCTTTTTAAAGTTTTCTGGTTTCGTTTTCAATTTTCGTAATACCATTATCAAATCAGATTATAACGGAATACCATTCAACCAACCGAAAAAAACAATTCCATTTGATGATAATGTGGATACAATCTTTTGCTAAGTAAACAAAGGGTGTATTCTATATATCATATCATGTGTACAGAATAGAATAGAACAGAATCACTTCACTTACAATATATAGGAATATAATAATGCTCCATTCATATATTATGTTTCGTGTATTTGTGTATCAATTTTTTTTTTCATCACCATCATCATGATATGATTATGATGATGATTTGTTTGTATTAACATTAATCAAGATTTTCGAGTGTTTTATTTTTTTTTTCGTTCATTTTCATTTTTCATTGTAGATAAAAATATATGAATCACGAACTCTATCTATTCAATCTATTGTAATAAAAAAAAAAATTCAGAAAAAAAAAGTTTGGCAATTGAGAATATATCTGCCCATAGTCATCATGATCATCATCATTATTATTAAATTCTACAAGAATTGAATGCTGAAACACACACACACACACACAGAATTCATTGAATTCTATGTAATATGTATTAGAGAATTGAATCGAGCTAAGCACAAAAAAATAGAGAATCGACCTATGGATTCTGTTGTGTGTGTTTTGAAAATCATTTTCAGCTCAATTTTTACACATTAAATGCGATGATGATGATTATGATTTTTTTTTCTTCTTTATTTTCGTTTTTTTCTCTCGGTTCCTCACCAAGATCATTTTAAAATTTTCCAAATGTGCCAATTTTCATTTTCATTTTCATTTTCATTTCATTTCAATTTCGGTAACAATGATTTCAGTTCATTTTGTTTTGTTTTGGATTTTTAAATTATGATTATGATGTGTTTTTTTTCTCTCACTATTCGGTCGGTTATTCATTTGGTTGGTCTGTCTTTATTTTTTTTTCTTTGGCTATTTAGAATCGACCAACATCATTGGATCATTGGATGATTGGGTGTGATGATGATGATGATGATTGCTATTACTCTACCATCATGGTTATTGTCGTTGAAACAGCAACAACAACAACAACAACAACAACAAAACAAAACAAACACTGAACAAAGTGAAAAAAAAAACAAAATACGAACCAACAGGATGGATATGGAAAGCCATCATCATTAGCATCGTACGCAAACAGAGTGCAGTTCCTTTGATTATAATTTTTTTCACTTCTTCTTTTTCTTCTTCCTTTTGCCTCTCATTGGGCAGCAATTATCATTAGCTAACTTGCAGAAAAAAAAATCACTATCACTAGGCGTGTGTGTGTGTGTGTGTGTGGATGCGCCATTCATTAGAATTTATTAAATTTAAATTTAATTTTATTTACCCAGAATTTAATGGCTAAAAAAAAAAAGAATCGCACAGAGAATCCGGATCACTATCTATTGTAGAGAATCCATTGTTTTTTTTTTTTGTTTTTTTTTTTTTGATGACCTTTTTTTTCTAGTTCCTTGTGTCTTTGTATGTTTCAGTATGTCAGTCAATTAGAGATTATCATTCATTGAGCTTCTGGTTTCCTAGTGTGTTTGTGTGTTTGAATCACAAATAAATGATAAAAACAGCAAAGGAAAACTTTTACACACATATTGCTATAATTGTTGTTTGTATTTTTAAACAACAACAACAACAACAAAATTTGAAATGATCAAACTTGTAATCATCATCATCATCATCATAATACACACTTTTTTCTTATGATCAAATTAGATTAGATTTGATTAGATTTTTTTTTCTTTTAAATCCCATCATAAATGATTTTTTCACTTGTTTTCTTTGTGTGTGTGTGTGTGTGTGCAAGTTTGATAATGACAACTACAAAGGCAACAACAACACTGTCATTGTATGGAATAAATGGACATCCCCAATCAATGTGATGATGATGATGATGATTTTTTTCCCGTAAATTTTCTACGTTTCATAATGATGATGATGATGATGATGATGGACACATTGAACATTTGGGAATTGACTGTCATCAATAAGTTGTCTATATTGATGGTGATGAACAAAACAAGTAAATCACACTAAAAGTCTAGATAACATGGAAAAATGACCAATTCCACTTAGCTTTATTGAAAAAAAAATCGAATTTTATTTTTCTGATTTCTGATTACAATGAAAAGCTATCATTTTCAAATACAATCATTCTTGTTTGATCTGTGATGATTGGTTTTAGTTTTCAATTTTTTTTTTTTTTGGATTCTTTTGGTCATTCAATCAAATCAAGTGAATGATTATTACTAGTTAGCATCACTATCAGATGAATGTATTTATTGATGATGATGTTGCGTTTTTGTTGTTGTATGTATATGCAAATCAATTGATTGTAAAATAGGTAGAAAAAAAACGGAAGGCGTTCCTTTTCATATTCAATCATGATGTTGGTGATGATAATCGATTTTTTTTTTTTTTTTTTTTGGTGATCGTGTGTGTTGTTTGAATCAAACACTGGCATTGAATTCGTGCTTCATGCAAGAAAAAAAAATTGTTGTTGTTGTTGTTCAGGTAACAATGTGTGTGTGTGTGTGAATCCCTTTTTCTTCGATACATGGATAAATTTTCATTGGATTGGATTGATGAATAGATTGGATTGAATGGTTAGATGGATAGATAGATTTTTTTTTTTTTTTTGGTGAACACACCTTGTTTAGGTTCAATAGATTTTCATTCATTCATTCATTCATCCATCTCATTTCATTGAAAATTCTCTATTGATTATAACGATGATGTTGATGATGATGATGATGATGATCGAACATTATTACCTAATGCGATAATCGCTTTTGTGTTGTTATAAATGTTCAATCATATATCTACCACCACTCACACTGTGTGTTTGTTTGTGTGTGTTGAGTCTATTGTTTGATCGATTTTTTGTTGTTGTTGTTGCTGTTTTGATTGTTTTATTGTTCATCAACTATACAGTATGATTCGTGCAGATTCGTTTTTTTTTTATTTCTGGCATCCATCCCATCATTTGATTTACCTAAAGGTTTTTTTTCTGTTTCTATTTCTAAAATTAGATCGTCATCGTTATGGTTATGGCCAATGAAAAAAATAAAACAATCAGATTAGATATGATGATGAAAGAATAATAACAGGTAGAAAAAAAAATCGATCAATAGCCAAGTCAGTCATATCCATAAACATAATGTATAATGCCTCCGGTTTGAAACACCAATCAATTGTTGTTGTTTTGTAGTTTCAATCAACAAACCATCACACCATCATTGATCAATTTTTTTTCTGCAAAAAAATAGAGATCGCTACCGATATATATGTGTATGATTGAATAGTGATCAAGTTGTGAGTTTGATGATGATGACGATGATGGGTAATCCCTCTATTTATTCAATGGATTTTTTCTTTTGTTTTTTTTTACTTAGGTAATAATAATTGATTAGCTTCGAAAGAGAGAGAGAGAAAAAGAGAGAGAGGGCAAGAAATTTATTGTCATCATCTTTCATTTTGAAATAATTAATCAATTGTTTTGAAACAACAGAACAATCGATTGTGAATGATGATGATGATCTTTGATGATGATGATGATAATGGGTTCAAATGCCTATTAAGTAGCTTTATTATCATTGTTTTTATTTTTGGCTGTTGTTGTTTGCATGAATCACACGCCCATTACATTATCGATGCATTCGATTAGTGAATTTTTTTTTTTTTTTTTTTTTGATTGTTTTTTTTCCTATTTGTTTGTTGTTATTGGCCATACCTTTTATTGATCGATCACCCAATGATGATGATGATGATGATGATGATATTGATTCAATGGTAGCGGAAAAAATCGATCAAATGGTTTTAATATGACCAAACCAGAAATTTCATTTCCCCTTTTATTTCCCCACCACCACTACTACTACAACCACCACCACGTCCTGTAATAATTGATTCAATATTCATCAATGAAATGTGAAATTAAGACCCAACCTTTAACAATTGCTCTTTACTCATTCAATTAACTCACAATGTGTATGTGTCACCTAGGCCAATGTCAAAATTCACTATGAAGCTATGAAGGTAACAACAACAACAAAAACAATTATAATGAAATGCAACGACACGAATCATTGTTATTGATCATCATCATGATGATGATATGACCATGGACATTTTTTGTTTTTTGAACGTGGGAACCCTTGTTTTTATCATGATGTGTGGATTAACGATCCATGATATAAAAAAAAAAAAAAAATTTTAACCGACCATCTCTCTTTTGCTATCTATCTTTTACTAACTGATGTCATATCTATGTCCTTTTTTTTCTCTTGTTTCATCAACCTCTCTATATTGATTACCTTGACAACATTGGCTTCATTATCAACATATAGCCATTATCATAATAATGATCACTTTTACTTGATAATTGTTTTCTTCTATCTGTTTGTTTGTTTGTTTATCTGCACACACACATGATGATGATGAATTCAACTCGAATGAACCAAACTAAAAACATCATCATCATCTAAATATGATGAATCGTCTCATCATCCATACATCCACAAATTTATTTTGGTTGCCTAGATGGTTGGTCCATTTGTCAATAATTACTATTACATTGCACTACTACTATAGTGGCTAAAATCGATTTGCTTGATTCTCACCCACACACACACACACACACAGAACACACGAATTTTCGCTGTTGTTGTTGTTGTTGTTGTTGTCTGTCCAAAGTGATTAATTATGTTTTCGGTTTTTTTTTGGCTTTACAAAAAAAAACGACGATAACGATGATCTGAGATCAGTATGATGATGATGATGATGATGATGACAGAATGTGAATTCCCATGCAATGATATTTATGCAAATCAATATTCGAATTTTTTTTTTTGTTTGTTGCTGTTGTTATTCCATTGTGATTCCCTCTTTGCTTGTGTGTGTGTGTGTGTGAACGAATTTGTCTGGATGAATGAATCGACAAATGTCAAAATTATTTGTCTGCTTATATGGATAAATATATGGATACGGTCAATTACCGATTGGTGAAAATAGAATGAATCTACCTTTATCATCATCTATAAATTAGTCAATACAGAAAACACGTAAAAATCATCATCATCATCATCATTTTTTTGTTGATCATAAAACAATGAACACCAGAAATCCTGTAGATTCTTTCATTCTTCTTAATGATAATCAATATTTCGCATACACACACACACACACATGCACATACACACACAGGAAATAAAATGTATACGGTCCACAATTTACATGATACATGATACGATATATTTGAATGATTATGGTGAATTGAAAATGAATGTGTGTGTGTTCGTTATGTTGTATGATGATGATAATAATAATTCATTATAATTCAGTTATAAGCAGAAAAAAAATCTATAGTTGGTTGGTTCATGATGATTCTCAGCCATTCACACACACACACACACACACATACTGAGAGGTTTGGCTCATAAATCTAAATTAATTTCAAACTCATAAATACTATCAACTTATATGGATCATGATGATGATGATGATGATGATGGTTATATGACCATAATAATCATAATCATTATTATTATGATCATCATCAATGGACAAATTGTATCGATCCATTTTTTGTTGTTGTTGTTGTTGTTGTTGTTGTTGTTCTCTTTACATTAACATCATCATCGAATAATTTATAATTCTATTTGCCATATACGTATACTATGGGCAATTGTTATTTTTTTTTTTTTTTTCATTCATTCAAGTCATTAACAACTCATTGATGATACATGCCTTTTTTTTATCCCAATGAATATATGACCACCATATAGATATATTCAATTCAATTTGCTCGATGATGATGATGATGATAATGATGGCCTTTTATTATCTCTACGTTTGTTGATTGTAATCCAATTTTATGAATTAGTCCCAAAAAAAAAAAATAAATTTATCTGTTCTGTTGGTGGTGGTGGTGGTGATCTATTGGATCCACAAAAAAAATTGATGATGATGATGATGATGCTTTGCAAATGATGTCGGTTATTGTTGTTGTTGTTGCTGCTGCTGTCGATGATTTATGCTTATCAATGGAAATCAATTTACTTAATTACTATTCATGAATGATGATGATGATGATGATTTTTTTTCTGGTCATTTTTTGTGTTGTTGTTGATGCTCTGAATTACATTACATTACACATTATACATACGATGTATAATCACTTATTGAGCCGGAATTACTTATCTATCCATTTTTTTTATTATATTATATCTAGGATAATCCATTGTATTGTTAATGATTATCATCATTGATGATGATCACCATCACCATCATCATCATCATTGTATCGCATCATTAAGATCAATTTAATTCAATTCATTGATCCATTCGCACACACAAAGAACAAGTGAAAAAAAAAATGATAGAAAGATGAATGAATGATAATCAAAGAAAAAAAAACCACGGTTTTTTTTGGGGGGAAGGCATTATATATTATATAACTTTATAATTGATTTTTGACGAAAAAAAAACTTGATTTATCGGCATTTTTTTTTTGCTTACACAATTACCCATTGTGTTCATGGATAGATAGATAGATAATCATCTACAATGATTATCTATCCATTCATATAAATATTGTCATCCATTTGTGATCCATTCATTCAATATTCACCGGCACGTTGTTTCATTTCATTTCATTTTTTTTTTTTTTTTGAAAAAATTTCGCAAAAATCTAAATCTAATCCTCCTCTTCGTTTTTTTTATGAATTGAACAATTTAGCCATTATTGGTCATTATTCATGACGACAACAACAACAACAACGATGTTGATGATGATGAAATGATTATCATTATCATCCACCAACGAACGAATGAATGGCCATATAATAATAGGACACGAATTTGGATATAAACTCATCAACAACGAAAGATTTAGCTTTTTTTTTCCTTCGAAGAGAGATAGGGTTTTTTTTGTGTCTTCGATTATCATTTCTTTTTTCTTTCGGTTGAGAAATTCGGTTGAAATTTATTTCATTTCATTTCGATTTGTTTACATTTTCGGTTCAAAATTGAAAAAAGTTTTTCATTCATAGAAAAAAACTAAAATAAAAATAAAATTATTATTACTATCATTGGAAATTTGATTTTTCCATTTCCATTACGTTCATTCATTCAAAAAAATTTTTTTTGTTTGTTTGTTTGTTTCATGGATGAATGGATGGATGGCTATATTTTGACTATATTCGAATGTTATTGATGTTGACCTTCGTCCTTCATTATTGTTGTTGTTGTTGTGAATGAAAAAGAAGAAAATGTCATAAAAAAATCAAATGTCCAGTTTGGGAGGAATAGAATGGGTCATAGAATTAAACAAAACAAAAAATTTAAAATTCAATTAACCGATCATCACGTTCTTTGATTTTTTTTCTTTTTTTTTTGTTTATTTGATTGTATGCATGAACCGGATGTGTGTGTGTGTGTATGTGTATGACCTCATTAAACTCTCGTATATGTGTGTGTGTGTATTTGATGGCTTTTTTCTTCATATAGAATTTTCTGGTGGTTTGTGTAGCAGAATTACTCCAGATTTTCTCATTTTTCTGTTTGTTTCTTTGTCTGACTTAACCAGTTTATTTTTTTTTTTTTTGTCACTGATCCATTCATTCAATCAGTGAGAGAGAGAGAAAGAGAAAATCACCATTCATCAAACACATTACACAAAAGAAAGAAATATAGTGTGAACAAGATAATTAATCACACCGACACACATATATTATATTTATTGATTAAATCTTTAAATCACATGAAATAATCGAATTCTTGTTGGCCAAAAAAAAAAATAATGCAAAAGAATGTAGAATCATTATACAGAATAACAAATTCTCTTCATTTCACTCTAATCATGAATCAAGAATCGAATATGAACATGAACTAAAATTGCATGTCAAAATAGAAAATTCAACAATGTTTGTGTATGATTCACGTGTGTGTAAGTGTATGGTGTGTGTGTGTATGGTGATTATAAATGAACATTTGTGGTCATGTGTGTCAATGATGATCATAATCCATAATTATAAACTACATTGTGTTAACGGTATGGTTTTAAAAGTGTGAGAGACATAGAGAGAGAGAGAGAAAGATTTAATCAAAGATAAAAATAATAATAAAAAGATGGATTGATTAATATAAATCATCATCATCATCATCATTATCATCATCAATATCAACAACAACAACAACAACAACTACAACTACAACAACAACAACATTGAAATGTATAGAAAATGTAATCATATTAATGACAATGACAATGATGGTGATGGTGTTTATATATTTGAAAACAAAGAAATAAAAACCGATTGAATGTGTGTGTGTGTGTGTGTGTAATATAAATGCACACACACACACACTCGAAACACAAAGCTATTAATGGCACCAGAAGAAATATTTATCGAAATAGTGGATCATCATTTGTGATGATGATGATGGTGATCATAGTCATAATCGAAAAACATAAAGTGTAAAACGGGGATTGGAATGGAATCAAAATAATGATCATCATCATCATTGTTAACTGTAGTTTTTTTTTTTTTTTTTGGTTTTGATATCGTCATTAACATTATATGACATTAATGGGTGTTTGAGTTCCTTTTTCTTTTTTATTTTTATTTTTGACGATTATCAATTTTTTTTTATATGAAATATTCGTTCGATTCGTTTGTCATCATCATCATCATTGTATAGATTAGTATGTTTTGAATGGATAATACATGACGCCGCATACTAATCACTTTTATGATTCTTGATTTACTTGTGTTTTTTTTTCTCTGGTTGTTATTGGAATTTCCACTTGGAACTTTTTTTTAGGCAATTCACTTGAACATTATTCTCAATACACACAGATATAGATAGATACTTATCTTGAAACTAAGTACTTCGCAGTACTTTTTTTGTTCTAAAAAAAATCCATTCAAATTGAATGAAAATTGTCATTAATTAATTCCCGAATTACCGATTATCATCATCATCATCATCACACACACACACACACATGGTTTATCGATTTTGAGCTTGAGATTTGGATCGATGATGTAAATTGGATTCACCTAATTGAATGAATGATAATAATAATGACACAATGACTCGATGATGATGATGATGATCGTTTTATTTTAATCATGTCGTCTAATTAGTCTAATCACGAATCTCATCATCATAACACACTATACACACACACACTGACAGACAATTGATCTGAATTTTTTTTTTATTTTTGCCATTCAATTGTATGTGTGTGTGTGTGTGCTAATACATCTATTATCAATGATAATCATGAACAATTGAACTAAAAAAAAAAATGAAAATTCGACATGGATTTGGTGGTGTCATCACCATCACCATCATCATCGAAATTATCATTCAGCTAGTCAGCCTAAATCAAAATCAAATCAATTCGGCAACAACACACACCATTTTCAATTCGATTCGATTCGAAAAATTTGAAATTTGTCATTATCATCATGATGAATTGAATCAAATGATCATCATTCGAATCGAATGATTTTGCACAGTTGTTTTTTCCCTCCCCCCCCCCAAAAAAAAAAATTTTTTTTTATTTATTTATTTTTGGTATCGAATTTCTGTTGTGATCAAAAATAATTTGATGGTAGTAGAATTGTCAAGTCATCATTATCATTATTATTCAGATATATCAATGGGAAATGGATTTATTTTCAGTGCACTATTCCGATGATCATCATGATGATCATGATGATGATTGACGCCCAAAATTGGGTGTCAATAAATGACAAAAAAAAACACTATATATTTTATTGAATTGAATCAATTTGATTTGGTATGATGATTCAATATAATCTATATAATCAATTCAGTATTGGCATATGCTATATACATTATGTGTGTGTGTATAAATATTTATGCGAAAATTTTTGATTTGATGATGCGCATCATCATCATCAATCTATCTATATCTATATCTGATCATTATTTATACAATTGATTGGAAGCCATCCATACACACACGCACACACACACACACACACACAATGGGAGCCATTCCCTTATATTTCTCTTTTTCTATATATATGTTATACACAAACTGCTGATTCGATCGTTGATCGATCAATTATTGCTTATAGAGAACCAATCAAGTTTTTTGATCGGGCGCCTTTTCAATGCGACATACACACATACATACATATACACAAACACAAACATATTGAATGGCTATATATATTTATGATAATGGAACATATTGATGCGCAATGGTTGTTGTTGTTGTGATGGTGGTGGTAATGGTGGTGGGAGCCTTTTGAACTGTTGAATTTTCTTTCTCTTTTTCTCTTTGTTTGTTTGTTTGTGTGTGTGTGTATGTGTGTGGCTTTTTATCTGTATATATTGGTTGATAGTTGTTCGATAATAGTGGGCGACGCCAATCAATATTTGTTGATCGATAAACCATTCATTCCCTCCTACATCAATGATGTGTATTCAATACATTTGTATTCAATGTCTCTATAGTATCTACTAAATCAATGACAAAAACAACAACAATTGATTCGATTCAAATCTTTAAACCAGAATTGTCTCCATAAATCTGTTTCTTTTTCTTTTTACTGTACACATGCACGCTTTACAAATCATTAATATCATGGTTGAATAATTCACAAGACATTGGTTATAGGTCAAATGGATACCACAGAAATAAAATTAAAAAAAACAATTCAGTACACACTAGATGACTACACATCAATGACTTATCATCATCATATGCAAATGATAACCTAATTATCTTCATCATGATCACAAGTCTTGAATTTTGTTGTTGTTGTTGCTATGTTTGATTCTTATCAATAATATCCATCTGTTTGTGTGTGTGTGTGTATGGAGATTATTATGATTTTTAAAGTTTCCAAAAAAAAAAAAATTTTTTTTTTTTGAGGAGATCCGCTTGAGTAACATCGACAAATGAATTTTAGTTTTCTTTCAATTTCATTTATTTCATTGCACACACACACACACACACACACACACATATATATAGACAACAAATATATGACATCTTGGTGGTAATCGATTGTTACACCCAAAAACAAAAATAAAAAAAAGAAAACGAATACAAAATTACATAAAACATAAGTCATATTGATAATGATGATGCCAGGCCAGACACCATGTCCTTATCATGTGATGGTCATCGGATGTTATGTATTTTTTTCTTTATGCATGGCGATGACAATCATTTTGATTTTTTTTTTGAACCAAAATTTTTGGGTTTTTTTTTACCAAATGAAAGAAAAAAAAACCATTAAATTTCACACTTGTCCATCAATTCAATTCAATTCATTCATTCATTCATTCAATGTCTCAAAATTCAGATTCATTCCTGGATTCTGTTTTTTTTTTTTTTTTGGATTTCAAGTTGTTTGTCATTGATCCGTTGCTGTCTGCTGTCCACATACATATACATAGATAGATGTAAGGCAATAGATAATTCAAAATTTTGTTGTTGAACAACAACAACGAACAACGAACAATCTTTGTCAAACGCTGATGATGATGATGATTCTTTATGGGCAATTAATAAAGAGACTCGATCATCATCATCATCAAAAGAAATTGAATACAAACTGAAAAAGAATAAATGTCCAGATGTCAATGAAAACATACACACACACACACCACGTTTGTCCATACAAAAAATAATGATAGGTCATTTATATACATACATAATCGTTTGAATTCATTTTGTTTTTCTGTTTTTATTTCCATTCCATTGATTTTTTGTTTTTTTTTTCATTATTTGTCCATGATAAATAAATTGAAATTTTGTTTTTCTGTTTTTTTTTTCATTGTCTGTTGTTATTAATATTCATCCAAAAAAAAAATTCGGTAATAATTATTCAATAAACGTATAAGTTGTACATTGTAATTTGAAATGACAAAAACAAAAACAAAACAAAACAAAAAACAAATCTTAACGAATCACGTAAAAAAATTATTTTCGTTCGTTTGTATTTTTGCTATTTCATCAATTGTCTATTTTTTTTTCTTCAACTCTATATTCTTGATTTGTATTTATATTCAATTAGAAATTGATTGCTTTGAATGAATCTGTGTGTGTGTGTGTGTGATTCTTTAATTCATTTTATTATGGCTCTATGATCATCATAATGTTACCTTGATAATTTTGTTTTTCTGTTCTCTTTTTTCTTTTTTCTTTTTGATTTTTTTTGTTGTTGTTGTTGCTATAATAATGATGAATTTGGGTAATCAAGCTAATTAAATCATCAGACTCATCTAAGACCTTGGTGTGTGTGTGTGTGTTATTAATACGTGCTACAACCACCACGTACAAACATACATCCTGACCTGACTTGATCCAATAGTAGTCTGGCTATTTATTTTTTTTTTTGGTTCAAATTGACTCAATCAAATAAAAAAAAATCAAAACGAATGACAATTACAATGCAATTGTCAATGTATATGGTTGTTGTTGCATTTTTTTTCTCTTTTTTTGATTTGATTTCTCATTATCTCTTGCTCTTTTCTCTTTCTCTGTTTTGTTTTTTCTCATTTTCTTTCCTGTTCTAATTTATGGCTTCCTTTTTTTCTACTTTGGCTGCTGCTGCTGTTGCTGCTGTTGCTGTTTTCATTTTCATTGACTTTCACTTTGAAGAAAATGAGAAAAAAAAGTCAATCCAAATAATTAGTGCAATTATGGGTGCATAATATATATATTGATGACGAACAAATAATAATTGTGTGTGTGTGCAATGTGAACAAGTGAGTAAATGAGATAGTTGGGATAATTAATTTCGGATGTTTCATTCATTTATATTCCATTCATTTGTCCACTTAAACTCGTACACACACACACACATGATGAGTGTATTGTCCAAATTGTCAAACACGATTTTTAGTAGAAAAAAAAATTTTTTTTCTTTCTTCTTGATATCGAGCTTGGTTACACTTCACAAGTCATACTAATTGTCAACAACAGCCATCAACAACAACAACAACAATCGAATAAATTGATTTTTTTTTTTTTTGGTTGCTGTGGACGAAAAGAAAAAAAAATGAACATAAAAAAATCCATATACACAATACACAAATGCACACACACACATCATCATCATCAATATGTCCAAAATGGTTGTTGATAATGATTGTTGATCACTAAGCTATGATTGTTCATTATTATGATCATCATCATCATCACGATGATGATGATGGGTGTTGAATAATTTGTCCATTGATATTTATTAGTCGTTGTCGTTGACGACATTTTTTTTCGATTGCCTGCTGCTGCTGTAGCTGCTGCTATTCTGATGTTGCTACCGTCGTCATTTGCATAATCAAAAAAAAAAAAAAAAAAAAAAAAAACGAAACGAAAGCCAATCATTTCTTTTTCTTATGGTTGATAATTAATCGTTTTGGCCTTGTCGTCATCATTGCTATTAACCCGTGTGTCTGTGTGTATACACATAGCTTGTATCAATTATCAATGGCAACAGAATCCATTAACCAACAATTTTCATTTTCTAAATCACTAAAAAAAAAAAAAAATTTATTTCAAAAATTGAAATTCATTGACAATTTTGTTTGTTTGATGATAATAATAATAACATATAAGATGCAAACACACACACAGAATGGAGAGAAATACAAATCAAAATATCAGAAATAAAATGGCTTTTTAAAATGTTTTGACAATATATCCATTGTCGGGCCATTTCTTTCATCATCATCATCATCAAATGTTACACATTCATATCATAAATATAAACCAATAACCATTAATATGTGTATGCGTGTGTGTGTTGTTCGAATCGTCGGATATTATTATAAAAATCGGGTTATATTATTCTGACATCCACCAACCCGTTTGGTTGAAAATAAAAAAAAAAATTTGGGAGGTAAAATGATGGTGAATAATCATAATATTTACCATTTTCAATATATATATTTGATATTTATTAAAATTAAATTGCATTTTCATCTGTTTTTTTTCTGTTTAATCTACAAATGGTGGTGGTGGTGGTGGTGGTGGTTATATAAGATGAATGGCTAAACTAAACATTTGTGTGTGTGTAAATGTTGCACACCACAATATATTTGATGTTTTCTTAACCCTTTATTTCTTTGTTGTTGTTGCTGCTGCTGCTGCTGTTTTGGCTTTTAATGAAATTCTAATATATGGACCGAATATATATGAAAGATGGCAAAAAAAATCAAATAGTTCCAATTTGCAAGAAAAGAAATGAGCTATAAGTGAAAGTAGTAATCAAATACGATCTAACATCCGTTGCCAATGTTTGTTTATGTGTGTGTGTGTGTGTATGTTTATTCCATATGAAAGATTTTTCAAGTTTAAAAAGTATGCATATATTCTGGTCGAAAATCAAAGAAATGTTGTTGATGATGGTGGAAATAAAAAGTTTTACATTATTCACTATGTAGTAGATGGGTGTGGAATGCCAGAGACACCCACACACACACACATGATAGAATATTATCTATATGTAAAAGTAAATAATACAATTATATAATTGAGAATCAAAGAGAAGAAAAAAAAATTTCATTATTCAGTCATTTTAGCTTCAAACAAAGAATCCAGAGAATTCATGAATTCTGGTCCGATTCATTTTCTTTATTATCCATTTTCCCCAATCTATCCATATATAAAACCGTGACACATTTTCATACGGGGATGAGAAGATGGAAGAAAATGGGGAGTAATAAGGAGAAAAAGAGTTTTGAATTGAAAATTGAATACGATGATGATGATGATGATGGCATTACGACTACTGTTACCCATTTATTATTATTATTATCAATTCATAAAAATTCAATTCATTTTCATTCGGCAGCAACAACTACAACAATACTGTGATGATGATGATGATGATGTAAGAATGATTATTTGAAACTTGGTTGAGACAAAAAAAAACAAAATTTTTCGGTTGTTGTTGTTGTTTTGTATTAAATAGCTTTTAATGTGATCATGTTTGATGATGATGATGATGATGATGATGATTTTTACACAAACATTTTCACTCTAAACACTTTTTGAATCTATTCCTTTTCTGTGTGTGTGTGTAGATTTTCACTTAACCAATCATCATACAATTCAATGTTGTTGTTGTTGTTGTTGTATGTTAAACGTAATTTTTTTTCGACAGAAATTCGTAACTTCCATCATCATCATCATGTTGATGACGATCACTTGCCATTCAGATTTAATTTATTATTGTTGCCATTATGGCATATGTTTGTTGTTGTTGTTGTTGTCGTTGTTGAAAGTAGCAACCGAAAACACACATTTTACCCTTTTTTTCACTCCTAAGCATTATCAAAATCCCAAAATCATCATTTGATCCGGGAACGGTACCAAAACTAAACAAAAAAAAATTGAAATTGAAATTGAAAGATCAGAAATTCGAAAGAAATCAAAATCATTTAGGCAAAAATTTTTTTGACATTTGAAATTTGGAAATTTTGTTGGAAAAAGAAACAATTTAATTTTATTTATTTATTGTATACCGAACAAAAAAAAGGAATGATGATTACTTGAATGACAATTTCAATTTTATTGAAAATCAAAAAAAAAACCTGTCACAACAATCATCAATATTTCTCAATGCTAAACATTTTCACTTTTTCATTTATTTTCACAGATTTTTGCATTATCATGGATGATGATCATCATTGATTCTTTAAACAACAACAACAACAACGACAACAACAAAAAGAGGTAAGTTGAAACCATAATTACATATATCAAGAATATTCTGTTTACATACATAACCCGTTCAAAAAATGACATCATCATCATCATCATGGAAAATGGAATTTCCATTCGATTCAAAAAAAAAAAAAAAAAATTCATGAAACAAAAACAAAAATGGAAAAACCATTTTGTCATGATTATTATTATGATTATGATGATGATGATGATTTTACGCATTTATGAATTTTTCTTTCCGTTTGTTTGCTTGCTATATATATGAAATATTCGTCAAAAAGTGAATTTTTCTCCATTCATTCATTCATTCATTTTGTTTTTCTTTTTCTTTCTTTTTATTCATTTTCAATGTTGATCATAACATTTTAATTCAATTCAATTCAATTCAATTCAATGATAATAATAATAATATGCAAACGTGTCTAAATATCAGGATGACGATGATGATAATAATGATGATGATGATGATGATGATGATGAAAGTTATATAATAATCAAAATATTTCTGAAACCAGAAAATGAAAATAAAACTTGGCAATCAAATCCACTTTGTAGTTGCTTGTAGTTAAAATGAATGCATCCATTCACCTTCTCTTGCTCTTCTTCTTCTTCTTCTTCTTCTTGTTCTTCACATGACTTGGTTTTTTTTTGTCTGCACACAATTTGAATTTTGGTTTGAATTTTCATAATTCCAATTTGAAATATTCACTGTGATGATGATGATTTACCGTTTTTTTTTTCATTTCATTTCTATTTTGTTAGGGTCATATTTTATATATTACAATTTCCATTTGTTGTTGGTGATTCTGTCTGTTGTTGTTGTTGTTGTAGTTTTTTTCCAATTGTGTCACCATAAAATACCAATTATTATTATTGGGATGTAATAAAAACTACAAAACTACGAACAACAACAAAAGAATCATTCCAATAATAATAAGAATTTAACTTTAATACACAATGGCATCGTAAATATTGTCATTGTCAATTTTGGTTATACCATCCAATGTCACATGATGATGATGATGATGATACCGAATATTTATTGCCCATAATTAATTATTCATTATTCAATACAAATTATTTTGGGTTTGGGTGAAATTCTTCTTCTTGTTGTTATTTTTTTGTTGTTGTTGTTGTTGTTGTTGCTGCTTATAATTTGTTTTTTTTCTTGATTCAGAAACGTAAACGCTACTGTGCATGGTTGAATTTTTTTTCTGGTTTTCATTTCAATTTCGATTATTTATTTTTTTTTCTTCATTTTCATCACGACGATAATTCAATCCCATCATCATCATCATCATCGTCGTCGAATGTCATTGTCGATTTATTTGGTTATTCATTTTTGTTGCAGCAATCCAAATTCTTGCGTGCAGTTTTTTTTCGTACCAAAAAAAAAAAAAAAAAAAAAAAAAAAAAAAAAAAAGATTCCACAACAACAACAACAACAACAGCCATCCGAATCTATCTTTTTTGACTTTTTAATGCTATTAACCGTCATTTTTTTTCTCTCTCTCTCTGTTTAAATAACCCGATATCCAAACTTTTTTTTGGAACGAAAAAAAAAATAACCGTATAGTTTAGTTAGTTTTAATTACTCTCTCTCACTCTCTCACACACACAGAGGGATCTAAATAATTTTTTTTTTCGAAATTTTCATCTCATTTGTTTTTTTTTCTGTTCTGTTCTGCTGTGTATACACACAAATGACAAATGTTTTGTCTCAAAACAGCACACACACACACACGCCATTTTGCTTATTATTGGTATATGATGGTGTATGATTCTGGTGAACACTGGAGATGGTTTTCAGTTTTTTTTTTAATATCAGAAAATCGGGTTCGATTCTCATATAATTTTCAGGTCATATCATCATTCTGTGTGTGTTTTCATTAAGAATCATTTCATCTGTGTGTGTGTGTGTTTGTGTGTGTGGACACGGATACGGGTATTAATTTCTCGTAGGAGCAATATATTTTGATTAGGACACTAGTAATACACACACACACACACACACATCTTGTCAATGAAAGAAACAAGCACATCATCATCATCATTTGTATATATGGTGAATCACAGAGAAAAGTTTGTCACCAAAAAAAAAACTTTACAGTTTGGGTTATAATAGTAAATATTTCATTAGATTCTGTATATTCTTTGAATATACATAAAAGTACCATCCATAGGTGAAATGCGCAACATCAATTCTATATGTGCGTGTGTGTATGTGTGTGTGCCATGTTCACATGATGGTAGCCCCTTGTTTTTTTACCTCTTCATGTTATTCCATCATCATCATCATCATCATTGTAGATGGTTGTTGAAAGTCTGATTTAATTTTTTTTTCTTCTTCTTTTGCCTCCTGTTTTTTTTCGGTTGTTGTTGTTGTTGTTGTTGTAACTAATTGTATACAGTTTTCTGATGCTATTACATTTGGGTGGCAATTGGATTAATAGTAAATGAATGAAAAATGAAATGAATGGAATGGAACTGAATTGAATTGAATTGAAATGAAATAAAAAGACAAGAAAGAATGAATGAATGAATGGAAAGAAAAAAAAGGGTTTGACATTTGTACTCGAACATTAATTTAATGTTGTCGTTTTTTTTCTGTTTTTTGTTGTTGTAGTTGTATAATATGAACTTTTCATTCATTTAGAATGTATCTATCTCTCTCTCTGTGTCTTTATTACGTATATGAAAACATCTTTTATTCAGTGAAAGTAAATAGAATATACAATTCAATTGTCATGACACATTGTCATTTTGATTTTGATTTTGATTTTTTTTTTTGATGTAATTTAATGGTAAATTATTGGCAATTAATGTACACACACACACACACACAAACATAAACACACGCATTACATTTGTGAATTTTGTTTTTTTTTGTGATAAATTTGTCAATTAATGTCCTCCCCCCAGCCAAAAAAAAAACAAGAAGGGAAAATTCAATTCAATTCTTGAGAATATCCGGTTTCCGGATCATTGTTAATCCACCTGAAAGTGTATGGTGTTTGCGTGTTTTTTTTTTGGGGGGTGAGAGAGATTTATCCATTTGATTTGGCACTTTGAAAATCTTCACATATGACATGTCATGACATTACTTGTCATGAATATTTCACATGCAAACACATGGATTCTTTATGCAAAGTGAATTTGATCTCATTATTCTTTCGATATGAATTTTTTTTCTTGTTTTTTTTTGCCGCCTCATCAATCGCTCGTAGACATTTGTAATGAGACGTTAATTTTTTTTCCTGACCCAGATGATCTTTGAAATTCGTTAGTATCGAATATCGAAAAAAAAGTCAGCATTTCGAATAATGATAATAATTATGGATCATAAGCTTTGAGAACGAACGAAAGAAACATTTGAGATTCCGTTAAATTTTTTTTTGTTTTGTTTTGTTTTTCACTTCAACTCAATGTCAAATGGCAAATCATTATCAAAAAAAAAAAAAAAAAAAAAAAAAAAAAAAACAGCAGCAGCAACAACAACAACAAGAATGATGCATTACGGTTGATTTCGGTCAATCTGCTTTTTTCTAGCTTTCTCTCTCTAACTGCATCTGATGTTTTTTTTCGGTTTTGTTCAAATGATGTCCATTTAATATTTTCGCCTAACGCTTGTCACTGAATTTATAATAATGATGATGATTGTATAGTAGTCGTCGTTGTCGTCATTTGTTTTTTTTTTTGCTGTTTAGTCCATCATTGTGTTTCATTCATTCATAAACTTGGAATGATTTTTGGATTTAAAAATGATGAGAAACCAAAAAAAAAAAAATTCGAGTACATCAAATTGACTGACTGACCGACCAACCGAATGAATAAATCTCTGTTAAATATATACAGTGAGAATCCAAAACTTATACTATATATATATCTATGAATGTTGTTATCAAAACATGGTCCAATAGATTGGAATAAATTCCTTATCTCTCTTTCTCTATGTGTGTGTTTTTTTTTGTGCGAAAAAAAATTGACGATTTATTCATTGGTCCATGTTGTTCATATGTATATATGATATAGGAAAAGTGAATGTATCCCAAGAATGGATCATCATTATTTGTTTTCGATTCAATTCAATTCAAAGCTTTTTTTTCGGTAGGGCGGAAAGGAAGGGGTGGTAAATATCAAAACAAATAAAAACAACATTGA
This sequence comes from Dermatophagoides farinae, assembly GCF_024713945.1. NCBI lineage: Eukaryota > Metazoa > Arthropoda > Arachnida > Sarcoptiformes > Pyroglyphidae > Dermatophagoides > Dermatophagoides farinae. The sequence goes on along the minus strand of NC_134683.1, from coordinate 3,323,545 downwards.
AAAACAGTGAAAAAAACAATAAATGATTATGAATGTACTATAGTAGAATTTTGGTATTGGATCCCGTTTGTTTGTTCATTTTTCATCACTGGTAAGTGGTACACACACACAGTAGTAGTATAATTGAGATATGGACCCGAAAAAAAAAAAATTTCATCAAGCGGGAATGTTTTTTTTTTCTAAAATAAAAGAAAAGAAATGACCACGATTTTTTGTGTTTATAAGTCATTCAAGTAGTAGTAGTAGTAGTAGACTCGATATCCGAGTTATTTATTTCATTACATCAGACCGGTTTTTTTTCAATTTTTTTCCAATTTTTCTGCTACTGTTGTTGAGGTCATTTATATTGAAATTAGTCTGTATATGATGATGTTTGATCCAGAATTCCAGAATTTTCAATTAAATGTTGAATAGTTGAATGTTTGAATGAATAATGATTCACTGTTGTTGTTGTTGTTTTGCTTTTTTGGTTTCTTATATTATCATACCACCATTCTATTTACCCCCACATCCTCGAAATAAAAAAATTCTTGACAATCAACCAATTGGAATTGGCTATCCACATTGACGCTTTGTGCTTGGTTATTCGCGTTTGAACTTTTTTTTTTAGAGTTGATGATGATGATTAAATTAGATTAGCCAATTGAAATGAACGTATCGTTTATCTTGTTGTTTGTGTGTGTGTCTGTGTGATCCAGAAACTATTTGAATAATAAGCTCAATACAGTTTGTGTGTTTATTGGAATATAATGTCCATATGGAATGTATATTTATATATGGAGATTTCTATGGTAAAACTATTCGTTTTTCTCTTTCTCTCTCTCTCCATTATTGGTAAATTTATCTTTGAAACCAATTCCATAATGATGTTGGTGATATGGTGGCTAAATGGCAAAATAGCAAATGGCGATAGTGTGTATGGAAAGTGAAAAACACAGAATGAGAAAGAGAAAAAAGTCATTTATTCAAATGGAAAGCAATGAATCTTTTTTCCTTTCTTTTTTTTTGGGTAAAAATTTTCTTTCTTCACTCACACACACACACACACAAATACACAAAATACATAGACCATTACTATTCGATTATTCATTCAGTGTAAATGGCTACCGAATGATGATGGAATTTTACAACAAACAACAACAACAACAAGTTCATCAAACAAAATTTTTTTGCAAAGTTTTTTTCGTTGTCGTTGTTGTTGTTGCTGTTATTACACAATTGAGATTGGAGATAGTCACAAAAAACGTGACATACCAATATCTGATTTATTTATTGTATCAGAAATTGAATGAGAAAAGAAAGAAAATTTCATTTTTTTTGTATGAATCAATCAATTGAATTGTTATAAATGTATGTCGATCACGCAATCGATTTTTCAACGATGATCCGGTTTATTGTTTGCCGCTTGTTGTTGTTGTTGTTGTTATTGTTGCCGGAACTTTCTTATTAACATGTCAATGTTGTTGTTGTCCGAAAGTTGTAAATTGGATTGTTTTGGGGCTACATTTTTATTTATTTATTTTTGACCAAATTTTATCGATTCATGATTGAAATCAAATCAAAAAAAAAATTGAATGCAGTGATTTTGATGGATCGATTTTGCGTGATCAACTTGTTGTTGTCCGTGTTGATTTTTTTCTCTGTTTTTTTTTCTTTGGTTATTTTGTATCGTTTCGGTTTGTTCATTTTTTTTTATAATCTATGAATTTTGGCTATTTCTATGAATTTCAAATATTCAAAATAAATGTGACCAGAAAGATTAAATACCTTTTTTTCGAACTCATAAACAATAATCATTGTGCAGCAGTGGTGGTGGTGGTGGTGGTGATGGTGATGAAATGTAATTATGAAAATGTATCATTCATTCATTCGTTGAATATTTATTCTAAACATTTGGAATTGGAATTGATAAATTTACATTTATTTGTCCACAAGAAGAACCAGTGAAAAAACAAAACAACCCCTCTACTTTCAACTATGATGATGGAACGATATAGTTAGAATATTCCTGATTAATAACAACAATCATTCAACATTTCATCTGTGGTCAGTGTGTGTGTGTGTGTGTGTTCCAAAACAACAACAACAACAAAAAAAAATGGTAATAATAACCAAATCGAACAAATATAAATGAAGAAACGAAAGAAAAAAAAATGGAACAAGTGAATTAACCTGAACCAATTCGTTGTTGCTGTGTGTGTGTGTGTGTGTGTTCAAATTGCTTTGCCTGACCATTTGTTTTTTGAATTTTTATAATTGGCATACAAAATGTATGTGTGTGTGTGTGTGGTATGTATGGTAATTATTTGATATGACCACCATTTGGACAATCATATCAAATATATGTTGTTGTTGTTGTTGTTGTACAATCATCATCATATATGGTCGAAATAATAATAAATTGCAAATTTTTTTTTTGTTGTACAAACAAATAAAAAAAAAACTGAATAATATTTCAAACCGGAGAAAAGAGAAATATGGACATCAAAATCATATCATATCATATATATTGTAAATGGCAATCTAATTCATCTACTATAGTGTGTGTGTGTGTGTGGGTGAATGATTTATTTGTGTTGAAAAATGAAACTCATATCATTTGAAAAAAAAATTTTTTTTTTCTTTCTCTCTACATTATCATCATCATCATATGATAGATATGGACAATTGTCATGGACCGATTATGATCATCCATATGATGATGATGATGATGATGATGATTGTGCTATGCAAATCGGTTTTTTTTTCTTGTTTTGTTTTGTTTTTGGTGCAGAATTTTTTTTTATTCTTTTCCTTTTGCGTATGTAGATAAGGCTCAATTTCATTTTTTATTCTTTGGATTCAATCTATATGTTCAGTGAGTGAATGAATGAATGAATATCCATCATGATCATCATCATGATTCAGTGGCAAAAAACAACAACAACAACAACGACAAGAATCAAAGAAATGAATTTTTTTTTTATTTTGGATCATATGGAATATTCTATCTTATTCTATCTGTCTGTCTGTGTGTGTGTTTGGTGTTTGGTGTTTGGTTTAGTTTGGTGTTCGGTTCGGTTGACATTGTTTATTATGATTATCATGATTTTTTTTTGTTTTTTTTTTGGTCTTCAGTAAATCTATTTCATTTTTTTTTTACTTTCACTTTCATTTTTTTTGTCGAATATAATTATCGTAATTAATATACAATTTTTCAGTTCACATAATCACAATTTTTTTTTCGTATCAAATTCTGTTTTGTTTTATTTCATTTGACATTTTGTATCCATATTGTGAAGACAAAAAAAAAATCCATAGATTCATTTGTTTGTTTGTGTTTCTCTCTGTCACCACCACCATCATCATCGTTTGTACTCACATGGATGAATTTCGATCTCATTCTATATCTATCCATTCGTTCATTTCATCTAGATAGTAGACATCCGTCTAAATCAGAAGAAAAATTTTGTTTATGAAATTTTTTCCTCCATCTTTGCGTAATATAAAAATCAATTTAATTGATGAACAAACAGAAATCATCCATTTACAATCATTATCATTGAGTACAATGACCATTGATGATGATGATGATGATGATGATGACCGATGCAATTCAATAATACCACCACCAAGATAGGGTCATTCTTCTTCTTCTTCCGAGGGTTTGTTGTGGTCAATCCTATGTTGTTGTTGTCTGATGAATAATATGATTAACTCGATCTACCAAAAAAAAAAAAAAATTGTCTCTTGCTATCTGTTTATTTTTGTATATGGGTCTGTGTACATATATTATATATATTAGATTAATTTCAGTGATGAAAAAAAAACTTCGATTCATCTGGTTTCTCATTTTCTTTTTTATTATTATTATTATTATTTAGTTAAAATGTTGAACATTCACTTATTATATACATATACAGTATATGGTTCGATGTTCGTTCATAAATACTCAATAATGATAATGATTTGGTTTGGTTTGGTTTGGTTGGATGGTGGTGGTGGTGGTGGTTGGTGGTTGGTAGTGGTGGCCACTGATCATCATCATCAACGAATGATTACATAACGGAGAACATTAATTTGTTAAATGAATGTCATAAATAACATATAAAAAAACATGACCATTTTCAAAATGTTTGTTATTTGTTAATGAAACATGAAACATGAAACTAAAAAATTCCAAATCAATATGCTTCACCAAAACATTTTGTTTTTCGTTGTTCAAATTGAATGGAGAGACAAAAAAATGACAGCAGAGGATTGTGAATAGGAAGAGGAACAAAAAAAAAATTGTTCAAAAGTCAATTCAATTTAATTCAGGTCATAGGTGTCGTCATGTCGTCATTGTTTTATTTATTTAATGAATGAATGAAAATATGTGTGTGGTGCACATACCAAACACATACAATGGTATTTTGGTTGGTCGGTTGGTTGGTTGGTTGGTTAGTTGGTTGGTCGTTTGATATCAGTTTTCCATTGCAATTAGATGAGATTCCATTTTCTATCCATAATAATCATCATGTTAATAATTCAATTCGTTCAATGTTTGCCTTTTTTTTTCTTTTCTTTCTTTTTTTCCTGTATGTTACAACAACCACACACACACACACACATTGATGTCGGTGTTTGTCATTCATTCATTTGTTTGTTGTCGGTCATGTTTGTCGGTTACCGTTAATGATCCTGATGACGCGTTGAATCTATTAATTAAACACCCCAGCAAAAAAATGTTCTAAAACGAATGAACCACACTTCTTTCTTTTTTTTTTGGTTGGTTATGGAATGAAAACAACAAAAAAAAAAAAAAACATGGTTGACAGCGATACAGAATCGAGAATATTTTTTTTTTCTATTCCTTGTTGCTGTTGTTTTCACTTTATAAAAGAGATGTGTGTGTGTGTGTGTGGTATTTTATGGTTGATGTTTGGTTTCGGTTATGTATTTTTTTTTTCTCTGTTTCACTGGAATTACCGTTTTTTTTTCAATTCGGTTACCCGATTATTTCTCTAGTTTGGTCAGTACACTGTTGTTGTTTCACACTATATATGTATATGTTATTATTATTCGATCTAATGACTCAATAATTTTCTCATTCAAACACATGTCTCGGTGCGTGTGTGTGTGTGTGTGTGTGGACAAAAAGAATCGTGTCCATTCTACCAAAATAATGTACGTCATTCACAATTCAATTCAATTCAATTCTCACATTTACACACCATACACACACAAACTATGTGTCGGTTATTTACTTAGATTCCAAACAAGAAAAAAAAAGAATAATGTTTACCGCAAGCTACTGTTACAGTGGCCGAATATTTCTTCTTTATTCTTCTTTTTTTGTTAGCCATAATTCACCTTGTTTTTTTTTTTGGTTTTTCAAGAATACAAAGAAAACAAAATAATTTTGGGGAAAAGTTTTTTGTTGTTGTTGTTGTTGTAAACTTTTTTTTTTTTGTAAATGGTTGGTTGTGACATTCTTTTTGGATTCCATCCACTCATTCTATGATTCTATGGTCATTGATGATGATGATGATGATGGTGTTTGACTTGTGGACAATGTGCATGTGTATGGATTTTGTATGACAAGAAATGTTTACGGAATTCATTGAAGCTAATATTAAATTTAATTAAATCATTGCTCACTCACGCGGCTTATATATTGTTATTATTATCATTACAACCACAACGACAATGGCAATAATTTTGCTCATTTGTTTTTTTGTTTATCATCATTATTATTACTACTATTGGATCCACTTCTCTCCTGTTCTAGCCATCTATTTTCATTCAAGAATTCTATAAAACAAATCAAAAGAATAAAAAAAAATTCTTCAATTCTGTATTGCTATTAATATATATGCACAATATTCTTTGTGTTTTTTACCAATGAATTTTTATTCTCTATACTTGAAATGGATTCTTTTTCTCGTTCTAGCGATTTTTTGAGATTATTCCGATTTATTCACCATTATGTTGATGGACATTCTGTTGTTTTTTTTTTCTTTGGCTAACTCTCATGAGGTATATGAGCACAAACACACACACACAAACAAAGCCATTACCGACTTTTTTGTTGTTGTTGTTGTTGTCGTTTGTTTTATGACCGTTTCTTGTTTTCAAGACGGTATTTTTGTTTTCTCTCATTCTTTCCTTATTGTTAGAAATTTGTAAAGTCAGAAAGTAAGAAAAATTCAAGTTCCAATTCCATTGCGCATCTCACACCATTATCACCACCATGTTTTTAGGGTAATATTTTTGATCTTTTTTTGCATCCATGTCCTGTCAATGGTTGGATTTTTTGTTTTCTGATTGCCGAAAAATAAAAAATACAGCGCCTGCTTTTTAGAAAGTGGAAATATTGTGTGAATCTATCTAGAGTTATAAAATGAAATGAAAACAAATCAAGGCAGCCATTATATATTTTGAATAATTTTTTTTTTTTTTTTTTTGGTTCGATTTTCGACCAATCCTCTAGTCTAGTTGTTACCATCGTATATAAATTAGCTAGTAGAAAATGATGACATAACTAGAATAGTGAGAAGAAAGAGCGAGTGATTTGGGCGTTTTCGTTGTTTTTTTTATTATTCCATTCTCTTATTCACCATCGGAATATATATTGGTCCCGATTGGTAATTCTTTGCAAAAAAAAAAATTCTCTTTTATATAGATAGATGAAAAAGGAATTTGTATTTGCCCATATTCTTGCTCTCTCTCTCTTTTTCTACCTATATTGAGCTAATGATGATGTTGAAGGCTTTTTTTTCATTTTATCCGCATACTCATACACACACACATATATATATATCGATAGGAAACACATTTAATCGTATCGAACGTTGAATTTTGTCGATCCATTGCCATATACAATATATTATACTATACACATTGTGAATGAGGCAGATACAGAATAATAATGCAAAAAAAAGGCAGACAGTCGCAATTTAAACTTATATGCGAATGGAATGAAATAGAACAGAATTGAATGAATCTGAATTTTCATTTTCGGTGGGCGCCACCAAAATCATCATCATCATCAATATATATTGTAACCAATGAATTTTTTCTTTACACCACGCCCGATTTCCGTATTGGTTCTATATCAACGAACAAACTAACGAACGTTCGACAACAAAATTTTTTTTTTCTTCAACGAATTCAATTCAATTCAATAGCTTACGCACACACACACACACACACATTCAAAAAAAACCGAATGACGGGCACGATTCTTTCATAAGTCAAATTCAATTGGTTGCCCGCCTATATATATTGCCCATTTTTATTCTTCATATATTCACAAAATATACCATTGCCACCAATATCAAGAAGAAAAAGAAGAAGAAGAAGAAGAAAAAAAAATAAAACGAAATTCATCATGGTATGGTATGGTAAAAAAAACTGCCGTTAGTTCATCAATTCGTTTTTGCGCACACACACACACACATGCGATTCAATTCAATTTTTCCTGTCGATGCTATTTTTTTTCTTCTTCTTTTTATTCTTTGTTCATTCGAAGAAAAAAAAAATTATTCTCAAATATAGAGAATATTTCATTCATTCAGCCAACTGTTTAACATGGTGTGTGAGTGTTCGATTCGTGTATTTCATTGTGAATCTCTCTCTCTCTCTCTCTCTTGCATTCTGATCTTTTTGTGTGTTGTTGATGGGGAAGCCAATGCCTTGATGATGATGATGATGATGACATTATGTATGGTATGGCGATGATGATGATGATGATTATGATGATGATGATAAAAACAAAGCCAATGCTTTGATTTTCTTTCTCTTTTTTATTTTCGTTTTTTCGTTTGGTTCAAAGTTTTTTTTGTTTTTTTTTTGTTTTTGATGATAATAATGCTTTCACATCATTTGTATAGGCTATATATGTAAGTGTTTTTATTTGCTTGCTTGTTTGTTGTTTCGTTATTCTCCATTTATTCATTCATTCATTCATTCATTCATCGTTTTTATTACGATTCAATTTTTTTTCTCTCTTTTTTCAATTCTTATTTTGGATAACGCACTACCAGACACATGCACACACACACACACACGCATACGCATACAACCAAATCAGAATAATGATCATCTGATGAGATCTGAGAGATTTTCAAATTTTGAAATTTGATAATTCTGTAATCATTTTTTTTTTTTTTTTTCATCATCATCATCGTCATTCGATTCAATTTCATCATCAACATCAACATGATGATGATGATGATGGAATTTATGTTCAGATTTCATTTTGCTTTTGTTTAACAAGAGAGAGCGAGAGAGGAAAAAAAGTTCAATTTTTTTTTCATTATTCAGTCTGTTTTGAAAACATCTACATACATACACACACGCAGAACATTGACAAGTTGGAAGATTTTTCTTTTCTTTCAATTTAAAACAATTTTTTTTGTTTTATCCATTCAAATCCATAGACAAATATTGTGAATGACAAAAAAGCACAAGAGAGCGAGAGAGAATCTCATCTTAACAAAACAACAACAACAACAACAACGAGGCAGATCAGGGGCAAGAAAAACACCAACCACCACCACCACCATCACTTTGAATTGAAAATGAAATATGCCACACTGTGTTTGGGCGTTATGTTTTTTCTTGATGATGAGAATTGAGAATTTTCTATTAATCTAATTGAGCATTCATCAGGAGGCAAATATTTTTTATTTTTTTTTGTTCATTTCTCCCATTCAATATATAATAATAACGACAATAACAACAACAACAACAAAACAGCCTCGATTCTTGATTCTTTTTGATCCTCGATTGTTGATGATGATGATGATGATGATGTTTTTTTTTTCATTTCTCTTTTGAATTTCGGTTATTTTTGTCATTTTTAATCGACGACGACGATGATGATGATGATGATGATCATCATCATCATTCTCATCATTGAGAATTTGAAAGAAATTCTTAAATTCCATTTTATATTTATAGATTTATTATTATTATTATTAGTCAAAAAATACAATACGAATTTCATGTCATTGCAATCATTCATTTGTTTTTCTTTTTCTTTTTTCTGCATCTTCATCTCCATCTCCATCTCACTCATATTGATGAGATTCTGTTGTGTGTGTGTGTGTGTGTGTCTATGGACGAATGAATGTTTCATTCATTCAGACAATGATTCTCTCTCTCTCTTTCACTGATAATTTGGTGTGATATTACAAGAATAACGAAAAACAAAAACATGTCATATCATAATTTTATTTTTCGTGTTCTGTTGTTGTTTTTTTTCTATTTTTTGAATTTATGACATTGGTCTATATGGGAATTAAGAATGACAAAAATTATTCTGTTAGAGAATAATTTTTTTTTTTGAAATTTCAATTCCTTTAATGGTATAACTTGTGATTCTTCATGTTTTTTTTGTTTTGTTTTTTGTTCGTTGTATACAGATTACTTTTTTTTTGATGAAGACAAACAATTCATCGAGAATATTCATCATCAATTATAACAACAATCAACGTACGTGTTTTCATATAAAAGGTAAGTTGATTGACCTTTTTTTTTCTCTCTCTCTCTCTAACTTTCACCTTTAATCCTTTGAAACCAGAAAATGAGAAAGAATTTTTTTTGAAGCGACTGATTTGACTTTTTTTGAAAAAAATATGTTGATGCTCTCTTTTAGTTGAATCAAAAAAAAAACCAAAAAAAAAAAAAAAAATCCAAAATGTGGCCACCAACCACACACGCGTGTCATTTCAATTACAATTTTTATTTTCAGTCCATTTGTTTGTTCACAGTTGAATTCGATTTTTTTTCGTTGTTTTGTTGTTGTTTAGTTCTAGTAGTTTTCTTCTCTTTTTTTGTTGCTGCTTCTGCAAGAATTTTCCAAACGATTTAAGCAGCCTTTTTAATGGGAATATAAAGAAACAAAAAAAAAAAACCTGGAACCACCATCACCGATACACACACACACACACAAGGCTGAGTCATCAGATTTGATTTTTTTTTTGTTTTTTTTTTTTTGGTATTAATAAATTATCCACATACTGTCATCTCGTGATTTGTTGTTGATGATGATGATGATCATGATGATGATCATTAAATCAAATGGTCCGCATACAATGTCTGTGTGTGTGTGTGTGTGTTTATTGATAGGCAATTATCAATGCTTATGATTATTATTATTGTTGTTGTTGTTGGTTAACCATTATGGTTGATAATAAAACACATATATATAGATCAATGGAATTCAAAATGCAAACACGAAATATGAGCCATTAAAATCAATGATCATATTGTACGTCATTTAGGCCTAAATCATAAATATTAGAAACCAGAAGGAAAAAAATCCAGGGCAATATGTAACCAAAAAAAAAAAAAAAAAAAAAACCAAAACCAACCAAAAAAAAAAATCCTATTAATCCAGATTGTAAAAAAAAAAAATTTCCATTGATATAATTGATGTGATAACCTGTTTGTAAGTTTTGTCGCTATGAGTACCAATTACATACATATATTCGAATGGCAAATTGGCAAAAAAAAAAATTATTAATTGAAAAATAATCAAAATGTGTGAATAATATAACAAGTAGTGAACTTTTAGGCATTTTCATTTTTTTTGTTGTTACACAATCTCATCGGATGACTAATGGTTTTTGTTGATTCTGTATATTCTGATTCATTTTTGAATTCTGATTCTGATTCATTCTGATTCATTTTTGGCAAATGTAAATATAAAATGACAATCTGTTATAAAACAATAGAGGATCTATCTCTGTCATTATTATTTTAAAATTAATATCATATTTGTCAGGCGTGAAATAGAACAACAACAACAACAACAAAAAAATGCTGGAACCTTTTGCTGAAGGTTCCAGTATTTTTGATTCCATTCAAAAAAAAAAAACAAAAAACAAATATGCTTTGTTTGTCCATGGCCAACATTGTGTTACTTTATTCTCTACACACACACACACACACCTCTATTTTAAAATTTTTTCTCACAAACATATGGATGACAAGAATTGTTTACGAATCATCATTATTTATATAATGAAAAAAAATTTCAACAACAACAACAAAAATTGAAAAAAATTGTAACGAAAAAAAAAGAAAAAGAAAAATGAGATAGTATGCTATATTCATTGCCAAAAAAAAAGAGATAAAGGCAGAAAGAAAAAATCTTTTACATTTTTATATTTATTTCATTCAAAACATTTCATTTCATTTCGTTTTGTTTGACTAATAACTTGTTTTGTTTGTCAATCGATGCATATTATATACATTGTGTGTGTGTGTGTGTGTGTGTGATAATGTTTTTTGGCCATTTTTCCACTTTAATGATTACCATTCTGTTTGTTTGTTTGTTTCTAATTCGACATTGTTCAAAACAAAAAAAAAAACGGTAATTAATAGTGTGTGTTGTATTATGGAAATGGATAACAAAAAAATGTCCATTCTTGTAGATTTTGTAAAGTTTTTTTTTCTCCAGTTTTAAATTTATTTTTTTTTTTGTTCAATTCATAAAAATAGATACACTAGCTACTACTACTACTACTACTACTACTAATCTCTCAATGGTTGACGGAAAAACAATAACGTCAGCTAATGATAACCTATATGTGTGAAAGGTTCAATTCGAACGACGACGACGACGTGAAACAATTTGAGAAAAAAGTTGTTGTTTTGTCTGTTTGTTTGTTTATTTTTCATTTGGATTATTTTCATTTCAATTCAATTGTAAATTATCCAAGATATCGTAATAATCAAAAAAATGATAATAAAAATAGACACGCACACACACACACACACACATTCCATTTTCTGATCAAACAAAAACAATTTACATATCACGTTCGAACATTTAAATTTCGCAATTATTATAAGAATAATAATTGTGTGTGTGTGTGTGTGTTTTTGGTGAAGAAAAGAAGAAACTTTTTCTTCTTTTTTTTTGTTTTTGGACGATAATAATGACCATAAAGAACCATCATCATCATCAATATTGAAATTCTTTTCAAATGGTTTTTTTTATTCTTATTCTTCTTAAATCCAACTTATTCTTTATCTTCTTTTTATTCCATGATAAATAAATATTCAAAGTTTTTTTTTTTGCTATCAAATTCCGGATTTATTCTCATCATCATTGTTATATTATTATTATTGCCATTCTTATTAGTTTCTTTGGGACACATTCATTTATTCTTGTCGTTCTTTTTCTTATGAACGAAATTCTTAGCAAAAAAAAAAAAAATTCTTTTTTTATTCTTCTTTTGTGTGTTTGTATACAGTTAATTCATATATCTGCACTGTCTCTGTCTATGGTTTTGTTCCTGTTTTTTTTTATTAGACACATTGTTTCACATTTGAATAGGCACAACAAAAACAAAAAAACAAACAATTTATGCTGACTTACCATATTCATAACCTTCAATACAAACCTAGCTAACTAAAAACAAGCATTGTTTGTCTTTAATAATGAGAATACAGAAAAAAATGAATAAATAAAAACAAGACAGCGAGAACTAGTGACTAAGATTCGTTCTTTTTTTTTCCTATTCATTTACAATCCACGAATTGATGCTAGAGGTCATCATTATTTTGTTTGTTTATTTGGCCATGATTCGATGATGACATTAACTTTTGATTAATATATAAAAGGTATATATTGACTATCGGAAATCATCAAACACAAATGTCCACACACACACACACACACGCGACACGCGTTTACATACACACACACACAGTTTATCTTGGCTCAAACATTTACCATCCTGGATTCTGATTTATTCTTCGTAAATACATTATATTCGGTTAGTTGACTTTTTTATCCATTCATTCGGTTCGTTCGTTTGTTCGCTTTGAACATCAACATTTATTTACTTATTATGATAATTATTAATTTTCATCATCATCATCATCATCATAATCATCAACATCATCGTAGCTGGCTTTTTTTTGTTTATTTTCTGTTGAATGGATGTGTGTGTGTGTGTGTGTGCGTATTTTTATCGTAATTAGCAAAAAAAAAAAAAAAAAAAAAAAAAAAAAAAACTTTTTTAATATCAATTTTTTTTCACTTTACTTGTTTTTTCTGTTGTTGTTGTTGTTGTTGTTTGGTGAGCTTAATCGACAGTATATGAATTGGTTTTTTTGTTGTTGTTGTTGTTGCCCAAAGAATATTGTCAGTGCATATGGTTGGTATTTAGTTTTTTTTTCATTCTATAGACAAGATTAACGGTGTGTAGCCCCATATATTTATATGAATATATGCCTCGGGTGGCCTGATGTATTAAACCTTTTTCTCCTGCTGCTGCTGCTGTTTGCTATCTTTCTTGTTGTTGTTGTTGTTGATGTTGTTGCAAGAATTTAGAATTCGACAAACATTTTTTCACTGCTGCTGTTGTTGTTGTTGTTTAGAACTCTAGATTGTTTTTTTTTGTTTTTGTTTAGTGAAAATATAAAAAAAGGGACACGTTTGACATGGCTCATTTGATCCATCGCTCCAAAAAAATATGGTCCCTTTTTACTGTTGTTGTTGTTGTTGATGTTTGATGCCATTTGTGATGTATGCTATTTGGTTCGTTAAATAGGTGCCTATATTCTTTCTACCATTTTTTATGGATATAGAAGGGTTGCATTCGTTGATATTGGGTGAAAATGATTTGTTTTTCTCTGTTTTGATTTCTTAATCCCAGTGGTGATAGTGTCAGTCAGTCGATGTTAGTGGTGGTGGTGGTGTGTGCATTTAATCTTTTCGATTTTCTCTATCACACACACACACACACAGCACATTCTGTTAATTGATTTCAATCTTTTGTTTATTACAAAGAATTTTACTTTATTTTGAACCAATTTCAACTGGTAAAATTCTTCATCTTTTATATGATGATTCTTAGCGATTCTTGAGAATCAATAATTGATGAATGGATTGATGTTGGTTTAAATTTAAAATTGGATTAAATGAATAAAATTTTATTGCTTAAAATGGATTTACATTGTTTGCTGCCATTATATTAGCTCCTTGCATTATTTACATTTGAATCTAATTTTTGTTCGACAAAAAACAAAACAAAAACAAAAACAAAACAAAAACAAAAACAAAAACGAAAACGAAAACGAAAACGAAAACGAAAACGACAAATCTTCAATCAAGTCAGACTGTTTGTTTGTTTGTGATTTAATATTCACATTCATTCTCGCGGATGGATGAACCTTTAACGAGAAAAAAAGGGAAAAAAATATTAAAATGAAAAAATGAATTCAAGAATTTTCTGTTTTGTTGGAACACAAAAATGTTTTGTTTCTTTTTTCGTTTCTATTGTTTCAGTGTTTGTATATGATCCCAAAAAGAATGTTTGAATGGAATTCATCCATTTCCATTCAATATTAACAAATGGTTAAAGGCTACACAATCTGACAATGGAATTTTTTTTGTATTTGTTCAAATAAACTAAGATTATCGTTTTTTTTCTTGTCTCGCTGTTTAACAACATTTACATGTAATTTATACCAATGATGATCAACGAAGTGATCATGATGATGATGGGCCAATAATGTAATTTTTTTTTCGTATTTTGTTTTCTCGGTAATGATTGTTTTTTTTGTGTTTGCCATCGTTTTCGAAATGATAAAAAAAATTGCTTTTTTCTGGTCGGTATATAAAAAAAGGGCTCCGAACTGGAATATATTCATTCATTCATTCCATAAATCATTAACCTGGTCCTCTGTTTGTTTGTTTGTTGGTTTTATCGATAAAAACAAATCGGTGATGAACTACAACAACAACAACAACAAAAAAGTCGGTTTTTAGATCCATAACGAATTTGGCCATCTAGAAAAACTTTGGCACCACTTTGCTTGGCATTTGCTTATTCATTATTGATACTTGGAAAAAAATGCCCTCTGAATAAATATCAATGGTGACCTTTGACCACAGGGAGAAAGAGAACAAAAAAAAATGCCAACATTGTACAATGTGGCTAATCAAATTAAAATGAATGAATGAATGAACAGATCATCATCAACAAGTCAGCATTGAGAATCGATGACTTTACCGAAAATAGCGGCAACGATGATGATGATGATGATGATGATGAGATAATCAGAAAAAAAATAATGAAAATAAAAACTTAGATTGGATATAGATTTGAAAATGAATGAAATAATTACAATTACCATGTTTGTTTTCGTCATTCATTCTGTCACTGATGATGATCATGATGTTTGTATTCAATCTATTTTTTTTTTCTTTGCAATGATATAGATTCGGTACGCATTCATTCTATTTTTTGTTTTTCATCCGTTTTTGTTTAATGATGGATACGATTTAATGTTGTTCAATGGAATCAAATACACTATGATTGTTTGTGTTGATAAATTCAAAAAATGAATTTGTAAATGTGAATAAAAAGAATCATCATCATCATCATCTTTCAATGGTGAATTATTGTGAATGGAAAAAAATGGTTGTCGCCCAGAAAAAAAATGATTAACATGATCAACAGTAGCAAATGGAAATAATTTGAGAATTCGGCATGAAATTTCATTCATTTACTGAACAAAAAATCCACACTGATGTGTGTGTCTATGGTATATTCAATCTATCTACTATAGATTGACTTGAAGATGACGATGATGATGATGATGATGATGATGATCTCATTGATTCTTATGAATTCTTATTTCTCATTTTAAATGGTTTATGACGACATTTTTTTTCAAATGTTGTTCTTGTTGTTGTTGTTGTTGTGGCTGCTGTTTTGTTTTGTTTTTCATCACTAATTACAATTTTTTTTTCTTTTGCTTTGGATTTAATTCACATTCTGTCATGGTCTATGATGATGATCATCATCATCATCATCAGCGTTCAATTTATATTCAAATTGCTTATGTTGATGTTGATTATCATTGTGATTCTATTCTATCTTTGAGCTAAATCTATCCATTGAATGTTTGTGTGTGTGTGTGTGTGTGTGTGTGTGTGTGTGTGGATGGGGGGAAGGAGTGAATGAAATTTAAAAATTCTCTCTCTGTGGTTGTTGTTGTTGTTGTTGTTTTAGCAATAATCTGGCAATTGTGAATTGGTTTTTGTTGTTGTTGTTGTATGGAAGCCAAAATAAAGATGATCATTTGATGTTGATAATGATGATGGCATAGAGATTTAATTTTGATTTTTTTTTCTGTCGAGAATAATTTGATTGACTTTTGGTTGTGGCTGTGGGTTTTTTTCCATTCGTTCATTCATTCTTTTCGATTCTTTTCATTTCAAATAATTATTCATTCATCATTTGAAACTGAAAACTCATTGTGTGTTTCAAAAGTAAATTAAAAAAACAAAAACCAAAAACAAAACAAAACAAAAGTCCGTTATCCGGAATGCAAGAGGAAACAACAACAACAACAACAACAAAAATTCTTGAATAAGAATCAGATTCCAGGGTTCCATGACTTTTTTTATTATTATTATTCGATTTGAATTTAAGATGTGGCATGTTTTTGAAAATTTTTTGGATGTACACGCGACCGTTATACAGAACAAGCAAGAAAAAAAAGAACAAAAAAATAAAATGATCAAAGTCGATCGACAATTGTCCCTGGTTTTGGTTCTTGTGTTTTTTTTTTTTGTTTTTTTGTTTTGTTTGGAACCCTTTTCTACATCGTCCGGTTTTTTTTATTGTCTAAACTCACGCACCACACGCACACACACACACACACACACTTGTCCTTTTTTTTGTTTTGGAACCCGAAATTTTTTTTTCTTTGATGCGGTTGTAATGATCATCATGATCATGATGATGTTGATGATCATCATTATGGTTGTCGTTGTTGGTTAGCCTAATTAACTATTGTCAGTGCTCGATAATTCTTTCTGACTTTTTCATCTTAGCTCGAACTAGCTCGAATACGAATTTTTTTTTCTCCGTTACTGTGTGTGTGTATGTGTGTTCATAACCCCTTTTTTCTTTTGTTTCATCCTGGTTCTTTTTTTTCTGAACTTTTTTTTTTTGTTTGGTTCCATGATCATCATCATCCTGCAGATGCAGATGCAGATGCATATACTTTAATTAATTTTCATTTGCAAAACACAAAAACAACAACGAAAGTCTGTGATTTGAACTGTTTTTTTTCTCCATATATAAAATTCAATATGAAAAATGAATCTTATCCACGTGGGCATGCGTACATTGACTGTACATTTTTTTTTATTATTAATAAGTAAAATTTTTTTTTTGTTTTTTTTTCATGAGAAACATTATTCATACATATGAATTGAATGTTTGTCCGGATGTTGTTGTTGCTGTTGTTGTTGTTAGAGGCTCAAACCATCAATATCAGTTACATCTGTGTGTGTAGATGTCATCATCATCATTCTGTATAATGATTGTAATTAAAATTTTACAATTTAGTGGTTTTCTAAGAGTGGCAAATGTGAAGGACTGAGTGAGAGAAACAAATTCTTTGTTCATTGTTCATTTTTTTTTCTGTTTCAAATTGAAACAGGCCAAAAAAAGGGGTGTTGTTTTCCGAGATATCCGAATAAAAGTTGTTGTTTTTTTTTTTTCGATTTTTTTTCATCATCATCGTTGTCGTCGTTGTTGTTCGTTGTGTCGAATCTTGAATCTTTTGAATTTTGTTCAGTATTTTACAAGGGTATATAAAACATGTGGGTAATCATTAACATTTTATTTTATTTTTTTTTGTCTTTGTTCATTCATCCATTCCATTGTCATCGTTTGAAGATTGGCTCCGGTGTTGTTGTTAAGTTTTGTTTTTTGTTGTTGTTTTTTTTTCACTATTCCACATCAGACCCGGGAATACAGAATACAAAACAACGGTAGACCTAACTTCATCATCATCATCATCATCAGGGTGGTGGTGAAAGAGAGAATCTCGATCCAGAAAAAAAAATCGGAAGGCATTGGAACCAAACAAAGTATTTGTTGTTGTTGTTGTTTTTTTTTCTCACTAGAAAATGAATCATGGATCATGGATGTCAAGCAATATTTTTTTTTCTGGTCATAATTTATGACATTCGATGGTGTGTTAACACAGAAAGAGAAAGAGAAACAAAAAAAAAAAAACGATTTCCAACAATAAGTGAGTAAGAATATTTGGATGTTGCGAAAGGAAAAAAAAAGTTGTTGTTGTTGTCGTCGTTTTTATTCTTTATCATGATGATCATCATGATGGTAGTGGTGGTGGTGGTGGTGGTGGTGGTAGTTTGGCAGTTATAATTTATATCCATGTTTTTTTTTCTGTAACCATTTTCTTCATCACCAATATCTAGTGTGTGTAGAATCTTATTATTTGTTGTTGCTCTGAATTCTGTATTCTGTATTCTGGATTCTATATTGACTTTTTAGTGTTATATTCAATTCAATTATTATTATTATTATTATTTGAACTATTTAGTTAGTTGTTTTTTTTTATCTTTTTTTTATATTTATTCATTGAAAAATTCTCTTCAGGGGATTCTTTTTATTGTATGTATATATGACTATTATCGATTCTTGTTTGTTTGTTTTTAGTTTTTTATCCGATTATTTATTGATGTTCACACACACACACACACATACACTGTTATGTTTAGTTGTCATCAACACCACCAGTACTTTATTATTATGTCAAACTAAAAAAAAAAAAAAAAAAACAACAACAACAACGACTACGGCGACAACAACAAAATTTGATTTCATTGGTGTTGTACCCGTATATATGTATCGACCAAACAGTTTATTTCTGCATGGACTTTATGATGATGATGATGATTATTATTACAAATTGATCATCATCATCATCATCCCATATTATCATCAACGATTTTATTCTTTTTTATGGAAATAGCAATGTTTCGATTTTTTTTTTCATTGATGGCCAATTGATGATGATGATGATGATGGCGGTGATATTTTTTTCCCCCACTACACTTCCCTTTTTGTTGCTTAGCTTATCAACAACCTTCTTATATGATGATGATAACACACACACACACAAACAGCGTTTTAGATCATCGTTATTTGATCGATGCCATCTCATTATTATTGGGGTTTGCAGTCGGCACATATTATAGCATATATAGTACGAAGAGACCAATTGTGTGGAATTTATATTGCCCATTTATCGATAAAATATCTGATGTATGTTTTTTTGCTATGTGTACAAAGTTGTGTTTTTTTTTCTTGTTGTCGTCGTCGTTGTTGTTGTTGTTGTTGTTAATCTCAATAATTTCAATTTTATTACCAATAAATATCGCATTTTTTAGCTAGTAACAAAATGATGATGATGGATGGATGGATGGATCCAATTCAATTGAATTGAATTAGATTGATAATTTAAATGTTGATTAGTGTGTGTGTGTGTGTGTGTGGTTGTTATTACTTGTTACCTTAGTCTACATACATACGGTGTGTGTGTGTACATGTGAAAATACTGAGGAGGATTATTATTGAACCACATCATTTCTTTTCTTTTTTTCTGGTCCAATAATACCGATATATTTTTATTATTTATAAACTCTCTCTCTCTCTCTCTCTCTCTCTCTCTCTCTCTCTCTCTCTCTCTCTCGCTCTCTATATCAATAATGGCGCCAATATTGACTGACAATTGTTTAAATGTTTGCTGGCTTGGTTTGGTTTGGTTTGTGGTCGATACCTGTCAACCATTTTTTTTTCTCTTTACCATTTATTGAATGACATTTTAACGATCTGGTATCGGTTGTCAGTCAGTAAGTCATTTTTTTTATTATTATTTGATTGGACTATATGACATTTATACACATACAAACAGAGAGAGAGAAACAGTGGTGTGGTTTATAGATTGAATTATTATTATTGAAATTTTTTTTTTTTTTTTTTGGAGAATTTTTTCCACTCTCTTCATTTTTTTTTTTTTTTGATTTTTGATTTTATTTATTACCTTCATTTATATTTTTTTTCACATTTAACTATTATTATGACAGGTTTGATTTTTATTGATTTGACTTGAGAATGGAATGGAATGCAAAAAAAACAAGAGAATTGTCACCATCATCATTTTGTTATCGACTCGGATGTAATATTGTGATGGTGGTGATCTATATTTATTATGGATGATGATGATGATGACGGTGATTATCTTGATTACTATTAATCACTTGTTACAGTTGTTGCCTAGATATATTGAATCTTTTTCTTTTTTTTTCATTGGATCATTGATAATCATAAGGTATCGATGATGATGATGATGATGATGATATCAATCACCATTAAAAATCATGTGTCAAACACACATGATGATTGGTTTTTTTTTGTTCAAATAAAAGCAAAACAAAAACCATAAAATTTTATCCATTTCCGGTGGGATTTTTTTTTTTTGGTTTTCGATCTAGACATATAGCACATTACCTGGATCATCAATATATACAAATTTCAAGATTCCATGTTGAATTCTATGGTTCTCACAGAATTGAATAAAAATCTCATACAGCTTTTACGCGTAACCATATATTTATATTGGATTTAATAATCCCAGGTTTTGTGGTTTTATATGTTAATTAATTTTAATGATTATCATACACGCAATATCATTATAAATATATACTGTATTTGTGTGTGTTATATAATGTTGTATTGAACTGAATTGGCATTAAGTGGAATATAATAAAAATTGCACCCATTCATATATGACGTTCACGATTATCGATTGTTCAATTTAACGAATTACGAAGAAAAAAAATCCAGTTCACCATAACATAGGTCAAAAATAATTAAAAAGTCACATATACATTATTCATTCACATTCATTTATGACAAAAAAAAATTGATTTACACACCACCACCACCACAAACTTCAGAGATATTTTCGATGTTCTGTCTGCTTGTGACATGTCATCATCATCATCATCATTCGATCATTCAATAGCAAAAAAATTTTAAGTTGACCGGAACACCACAAGATAGATCAAATGAAAAGAAATCTCATTGCCTGCAAAATAACATTTATGGGTTTTTCATTATCCACTAGCTTGGCTGTTTTTTTTTTATTTTTTGGCTTGAAACAAAAATCTGGCCAAAATGGAAATGGCTCATTGCCATTATGGAAATCATCATCATCATCATGAAAAATAAAGGTCAATTGCAATCGACCATGATGATCGTGTGTTCATAGAAGAAAACCAAAAAAAAAAAAGTTTAGTCTATCGATCTATATCCACACATTTATTCAGTCAATGTTGATGATGATGATGACCGATCACTATATATTTTCGGCTTTAATCAATCGATAATATTTTTTTTTCCTTCATACTCTACTATACATAACCGATTTCTGTTCCTGTTGGACCATCTGGATTGTCTGGTGAAACAAAAAGGCCAAGGGCCAAATAATAAAATAACCAGACACATTGACTGAGTGACTGGTTGATTTATACATTTAGTGGTGTGTGTGTGTGTGTGTCATTTTACGAGAAAGGGCATCGATTTTGTGGATTTTTAGACTAAAAATTTAAATTGATGGACAACAACAAAAAAACCGAAAAAAAGCCAATCACATGTGTTCAATCAATAATGGTAATCGATATGGGATATATGAAAATTTCATGACCACTAAATGAAAAACAAAATCTCATTCATTTGATCCGTAAAGAAAGTATGTCTGTTTTTCTGACCATTTTGATCCAATTGCAATTTGAAATTTGACTTTTTGTACACACACAAAAAAAAATTCAATCGACATGTGTGTGTCACCTTTGTGTCACATTCATAGAATTTCATTGTGACCACCACCACCACTACCACCACCAAAATGGTTTCGGTCATTTCATCCATTTCCTCTCGTTCTCTCTCTGTCTCTTTGGTTTTTCAATTCAATTTCATTTGATTTGGTTCTCATGATGACAAGATCTCGAAAATCACCTTTTTGATTGATTTTTCTTCATACAAAAAACAACCTGCAATTGACCAAAAAAAAAATTCCTTTTTTGGATCGAATTTTTTTTTGTGTGAAAAGATTTTGTAGATGCGGATTGATGTGTGTGTGTGTGCGCGCGATTATTCAATTTTCAATCCTATTTAAATGATGATGATGATGACCTTTGATTTTTTTTTTGTCGTTTGGCCGAATCATATATCGTCTGAGACAGAAAAAACATTTTACCCGAACAACAAAAGAAAAACAGTTAAATAGCGGTATTTTTTTTTGTTGGATAACAACAACAGTAGCAGCAGCATCATCAGCAGCTGGTTTCTGGTTTTTGTTTTCTTTTCACAATAGCCAGTGTTATTTTTTTTTTTTTTTTTTTTGGTTTTGGTTTTGTTTCAGTTTCAGTACCATAGGATTCACAAGTATAATGTTTGTCTGTATGTATGTTTGTGTCTGTGATTGATTTTGATTGACTCGAGTGGGCACACACACACATACATACACACTACTACAAAAACATTGCCAGAAATTGTAAATTTTTTTTTTTGAATGGAATGATGTATTGATGGTGGCCAGATTTTTTTTTTTTTTTTTTTGGTGATGTTCGATTGTGTAATGACACCTTGTCACCAAACCAAAGAGAGAGAGAGAAAGAGGAACAAACCCATACTAAAGTACCGCATAGTTTGACAATTGTTGTCCGTGTGTTGATTTTTTTTTCTCTTCTTGGTTTCGTGATTGACAACAATGAACATCGAACAGAAAAAAAACAACAAGAGATCCTCCCACTCATTTGTCAATGACAATCAATGAATGAATACATTTCAAATCACCATTGGCCATTTATAGTCATACATTTCAGACCTATTTATATTGATGATGATGATGATGATGACATTTGTGGCCCATAGATGACAATAATCAATTGAAATGATGACTTATAATAAATGTTTCCTCTTATTTTTCTCTTTTATCAGTACCGGTATGTGATATGGAGAGAGAGAGAAAGAAAGAAAAAAAAACAACAACAACAACAAGGTCCTTTTGGCACTGATTAATTGACTCAATTCAATACTCAAGTCGATGCTTATCGTTGGTGGTGTCCATGTCTTTTTTGTTTCGACAATTTGACCAGCAAAAAAAAACAACACAATTCTATGGTAGATAGTTGTTGATGTTTGCACCTTTCACAATTTTTTTTCATGACCTGCTGATAAGGGACAATAGGATCGTTTCGGATTTAGGAAAAAAAACTTGATTTTTTCTCTTTGTTGTTGTTGTTTTTTCTTGGTCAAATCAGTAGCGTTATTTTTTTTTTGACTTTTACTATTGTCTCAAATTTAGGACCCATTATTCAAAATGTTTCCTTTTTTCAAATGTTTTTTTTCTGATTGTCGTGGTTGTTGTTTCAAAAAAAAGAGAAAAAAAAATCAATCAAACAATGTGATGTCTATGTGTTATGCCTTTTTTTTTTGTTTCGACCATGGACATTGATCTTTCTGGTTGTAATCCCACACAGACATAGACACATTTTTTTATCGACTTAAAAAAAACTAGTCTTTCAATTTACAACAAAATCTATGATTTTCAATCAAATAGTGTGATGTTTGTGTGTGTGTGTGTGTGTGTGGTGGTATGTTTGCTTTCATGTAATGCAGACAAAATAACAATAAAAATAACCAATTGAATTCTAGCAAAAAAAAGAGCTGAAAAAATGTGTGAAATAAAATTCCAGTATTGAACACACACACACACACACACACACACACACGTAGATATATAATGGATATATTTAAAGTTTTGAACTGGATTTATCTGATGATGATAATGGTGATGATGTCTTGTTGGGTAAACCTGTCTTTTGAAAAAATGATCGAATCGATCAGAAAAATGATGATGATGATGATGATGATGGTAGTAGTGGTATATTTCTAATACACAAACACACGACTTTGATGGCCAATTATACCTGAATAATGATGATGATGATTATCATTCATGAGTAGAAAAAAAATCAACAACTCTGATGATGATGATAATGATGATATGAAATTTTTTTTTTTCGCAAATAAAAAAAAACCACACGAAAACAAACATTACTAGACTGCCGGACGCCAATGAATGATGCATACACATACACACACACACATACAAATTCGAATGTCATTGAATTATTCCAATCACTTGAATGAAAGAATCGAATTTTAGCATCAAAAACTGGTTGCCAATGCCATCTAGCGACACTGAATCAATGTATTTCGGATATAAAGAATATCGAATTTTTTTGTTTCTCATCATCAACAACCTTATTGATGATGATGATGAGGAGGATGATGATGATGATGATCGAGAGATATGGTTAATAGCAGCACAATATAAGAATGACGAATTGGATCATACATTCAATTCAATTCATTCAATGTTTAAGTTGGTTATAATATTCAAATCAATTGCGCCATCTCCTCTTTGATGATGATGGTGATTATGTGATGAGGAGGATAATGATGATCAGGAACATTATTAGAAAAAACATACACACACAGAGAGAGAGAGAGAGAGAGAGAGAGAGAGAGGGAGAGGGAGAGCAAAACCGATCATCATCGGTTCTGTGTGTTATATGTATTTTTTTTTCCGATTGGCGGCCGCCTACAGAAGCCGTATCGAAAATAAATTGAACTGCGCACATAAATAGTATACATACACACAGACACACACACACAGAAATAGTAGCAGCAATAATCGTCGCTTTATTTTTTTTTTTTTTACCTTTTTAGCCTTTTCTTTCCCGCCTTTCAAAATATATATTGTAATGTTTTTGATGTGACAACCCACACATACAATTGGAAATGTAAGTGAGTGAGAGAGAGAAATGAATGAATGAATGAATGAGAGCCAGAAAAAAATATGATGAAGAGAAAGAGAACCGATCGGTTTCGAATCATCATCATCATCATTGAATGGGATATCTATCCATCTCTCTCTCTCTCTCTCTTACTCTTACTCTTACCATATATTTTTGGCAAAGACCGCCAGTCATCAACAACAAAAAAAAAACAGAAGAAAAAAAAAATTGAATTCAATTCAGTTCAGTTCATCTCTGCCATTCGGACAGATTGGATCTATGAATGTTTGTGGAAAATTTTTCTATATTCACGACAACAACAACAACAACAATAATTTTGAAAAATTCGTTCATCAGTTTCAAACATCGTCGCGGTTTTATTTCGGTTAATAATTTTTTTTTGTCGTCGTTGTTGTTCAATTCAATCGGTTCGCGGAGGATCCTGACATTCGGCTTTCATATTTCTGGTTTTCACAATTCATTCATTCATACTCACTCATCATATGCATCACACAGACAAGCCACAACAGATATTCATTCAACAACTCTTTTATTGGTCTGATGGAAAAAAAAAGAAAATAATAATTTTCAATGATCCGATCTCAATTCCAAACAATTACGTGTGTGTGTGTGTGTGTGTTTGTGATTCATAAATGACTGAATTGATAAACGCGTCATATTTTTTATTTAATTTGTTTTTATTCGATTTGTTGATTCATTTATGAATCATCGAAATATATATCATCTTGAAGTACAAAATCTGTGTGTTCACACACACCTTGTGTGTGTGTGTGTGTGTGTTTGATTATATCATCAATTAGTTTTTATTTTAATTTGTTTTTTTTTGGATCCAAATCACCCGCGTGTTTTGCAATGTTTTTTTTTTTTGGTTTAATTCATCATCAACATCAAATTTCATAATGATCATGTGATTTTTTTTTTCAATATCGCTCAGTGTGTGTGTGTGTGTTTGTCGATTTCAATTTCTTTCACACAAATGCACACCCATTACCATCATCACATCTGGCCATTTTTTTTTCTTTGATTGATCCATTTGGGATTGGGTTTTTATTTTGAAACAAAAAAAAAAAAAAAAAAAAAAAAAAAATAAAATAAAAAATTTGATCTGTGTGCTCTGCGTATGTTGACCACTACACTGTGATTTTTGTTGTTGTCTAAATTTTTTTTTTCTCGTTTTGGTTCCAGTTAATTTTAATCGATTGATTGATTTAATTGATTTTATTTGAAATAAACACGAATCTCATCATAATTGTCATCGTCACCAAATCACCCACCTACACCTACACACACATACGTAAATCTAATCACTTTTAATTGATCAATTATCGATATCATCATCATCATTTAATCTCAATATTTATTCACATAATCAAATGTCTGTGTGTGTGCAAAATTCAATTAAAATAAATGTGTAAAGAAAAAAAATCATTCATATTCTTCAAATTGAAATAAATAAATTTCATAATGATTCTCGATTCATACGCCAACAACAACAACAAAAACAACAACAACAACAATAACAATAATAATCATAATCATCATAATCATAATCATAATATAACAAAATTATCGACTAAAAGACTAACTACAATTGATGCTGCTGCTATTGCAAATTCTGTATGTATAATTTTTTTTTTTTTTGAATTTATTCATTCAACAACATAACACGCACACACACACACACAGGAATTTAGATTTTTTTGTTTTGTTTTGTTTCTTCACTTTGTTTGAAATTTCATTCAATCAATCAATCAAATGACTGATTTTTTTTTCAAGAAAAAAAAAATTTTACATTTATATCGATAATGAATGATGGTGATATTTTCTCATTCATTGTCCACCTAAATGTGCAAATTCAATTTTATTGTGTAATGAGCGTAAAATGTGTGTGTGTGTGTGTGTGTTTTGTTTGTGGTGTCACAAGTGGTGGTGGTTTATTGTTTATAAATTGATGTGGCCAAATCATGATGATGATTGGTTGGTTGATGGCCAAATGTATGAATAACCAAAAAAAAGACAATATTTTTTGTCGATTAATTGGCTATAGTTAGGTTTTGTATGCAAACATACACACACACATTGAATATGACCAGAAATATTCGATATTTACGTTTAATGATTTCATTTTTTCTCTCTCTTCTGACTCTATATATTTGATTTGGTTGAAAAAAAATGTTTGGTTTTTTTTATTTTCGCTAAATAGACAGATACACACACACACACACTCGCACATGCACACCTTATTTTTTTTTCTCTACCTCTTTGATGATTATGATGATGATGATCGATTCATCAATATATGTCTGTATGTATTCCAAGTTTCTCTCTCTATGAGTGTGTCTTATTTGTTGGCGGCAATTTGTATTAAAAAATGGTGGTTGGTTGTTTGGTTGGGTGGTTGATTGTGTCTGATGATCGGATCGAATTGAATCAAATCATCATGTCTATTGATTTTACCTGAATGGTTGGTTTTTTTTTTTTTGGTTGGTTGTATGATGAATCATTGTGTGTGTGTGTGTGTGTGTGTGTGTAAATAACGAGCAATGTTGTATGTAATTGGAAGAAAGAAACAAAATTCTCTCACTCAACTATCGATTTAATCGTTGTGTGTGTGTGTGTGTGTTTGTGTATGTATTATCGATATCGATGATTTCAATGATGATGATGATGATGATAATGATGATGTCATTGATGTTGTTATATTTATGCAAGTGATTGATCTTTTAATTTTCAATTTTTGTTTTTTGTTTTTTTTTTTTGATTTAACCCGGCGTGCGTGACGTATTATATATTTATTATTCATTTAAATCAATCAAATAGAGACACCATCATGGATGTTGTGATAATCATTGGATTTCATTCAAAATTATTTTGTTTTGTTTTTTTTCTGCTTTTTTCGAAGATATCTAGATTGACCATCTTTTAAAGATTTTATTTTTTCATCATCATTTTTTTTCGATTTTAATCATCAAAAAATAATTGACCATTTTGAAAAAGTCTTTTTTTTCGCCTCTTTTTTCTGATTTATTAAATTTTGTTTTTTTTTTGATTTTGATCAATCTGGATCTAAAACAATCACTTTTCAATTGGCCCCTTTCATCATCTCGATGACCATCGATTTTGTTTCCCATAAATGATCCATCAATTGTATTTTTTTTGCATGTCACCAAAAAATTGCGTGTGTCTTAATTTCAAAGAAGCGCAAGAGAGTGAGTGAGAGAGAGAGAGAGAGAGAGAGAGAGAGGGGGGTTTTGGTCGATGGAAATTGGTTATATTGATATTTTGATATGATCGATAGTGGAAATATTTCCAACATAGCACACACACACACACACACTTATTATCTGATTGTATCTTTGTGTGTAATGATGATTTTTTTTCTCTCCAAATGAATCTATTTGTATTGAACATACACAAACACACACACACACATGAGGTTGGACTTGACTTGTACCTAGAATGATTAAATTAATGTTATTTATTGAATTAACATTAAATCATTTACCGGTAAATAAGTTTTTAAAAAAAAACATTGTGTATGTACAAAGTGTAAAATGAAATGCCAACAACAACCAAGAAAATGAAAAAAATTTCAATTTTAGTTCAAATAATAACTATATGTATGTGCGTGTGTTTTTAGATATCGAAATAAAATAAAAGAAAAAAAAAACAAAATAAACGATTCAATGATGATGATGGTGATGGTGATGATCAGTTTTTTTTCCATTCTGTTTGTTACGTTTTCCATAACACAAAAACAATAATCACGTCAATGAAATTGTAATTGACCAACAACAAACAACAACAACAACAAAAACTTAGTGAATTTGTAAAATTCGAAATTCGATAATTTCGAATTTTTTTTTCCATTGTTCCACTATCATTATTGATGATGATGATGATGATCAAAGATGTTTCAATTGAAATGATCGATCATTTTGAATTTGATTTTTGTTTTGTTTTTTTTTTTTGATGATCCAAAATATCGTACTACTTACTTGAATACACACAAACAATTTGTCCATTTTTTTTGTGTGTGTGTGTGTCTTAAAATTTCATCATGTGAATCGATTATTTCCATATCTTGATTCAATTACCTGTATGTGTGTGTGTGTGTGTGTGTAACAATTTTTATGATGAAAAACTGACCAATGTTGTTATTATATTCAATCACATTGTGATTGATTGAATGAATGAATCCAAATTTTTTTTTATTATTATTTTTTTGAAGAAAAAAAAATCATCATCATCATTTTTTTTTTAATTTAAAGTTGTCAATAAAAAATGAATGAATAAATGAATGAATGAAAGGTTATCATTTCTACTCTACATATAGGCTTTACTTTTATCAATCTTTTCATAAATAAACAATTTTTTTTTCTTATTATTTTCGTTGTTGTTCATTCATTGTTCCATCCGGCTTTCATAGTCATCATCATCATCCTATGATGATGATGATGATGATGATGATGAATCGACATTCAATCCCAAAATATTTTACAGTGTGTCTATGTACAATACCATTTATTTTTTTTTTGTTTTGTTTTGTTCTTTTCGTTCGAATTCATTGGCAGTCGAAGGTCATCATCATCATCATCGTCATGATAGACATTATAAAAAACAAAACAAAATAAAATAGAAAAAATCCAAATAGATTTGATAGATAGATAGATAGATGAGCAAGCAGGAGGTCGATAACTGGACAATCATTATAATCATCATCATCATCATCATATATATTTGAAAATAATAATAATAATCATCCAAATGTCCATGGCCTTAACCCCCCTCTTTATAATGGTCATCAACATTATCATTGGTATTTTTTTTTTTTTTTTGAAGAAAAAAAAGTAATCATTGTAAACATTGCACACATCAGACATATTTTTTTTTTCGTAAAAATAAGGGTTTCAATCATCATAGATTTCCATATGGTCAATGTTTGTGTGTGTGTGTGTGTGTGTGTGTGTGTTGTGTAATGATCACAGCTTGTGATCAACTATAGTTGTTCTTTTTATTTCTGATTTGTCGATCATTTGAAATAAAACAAAATCAGATCCAATACTGTGTGTGTGTGTGTGTGTATGTTATGTAATAATGTTTCCGAATTGATTATGTGATTCATCATCACATAATCAATTGCTTTGATTGTTGATGATGATCATCATCATCATCTCTCTCTGGCGATCGATGTTTGATAAACAAATGATTTTTTTTTCATTTCAAAAAAAAAAAATTTGTATATCTAATCATTAAAGTTTTACCCATTGTGTTTAGTTAGATAGGCAGATATTGGGCTGGCCATTGTTTTTTTTGTTTGTTTGCTGGCCAAGTTGATTTAATTTTAATTGATTGATTGCATAAATAATAATAATAATGATGATGATGATGATTTTATACATTACTGACCATCAGCAATTGATTATATAAATACAATATATACATACATTTCACATTTCATGGTCAAAATCCATGACCCCCAACCAATTTTTTTTTTATTTTTTATCATTATTTTTTTCTTCTTGTTACTACTGTCAATGTTTTATCGACCATTCTCAAATAATTTGTTAAAATAAACTTGTTGTTGTTTGATATATTGGATTCATCATTGTGTGTGTGTGTGTGTGTGTGTATCGTAACAAGATGATAATGTTTACATTGTTCAATTTTAATCTGATTTATTATTTATATGTGTCTGATGATGATCATATAAAAGAAATTGTTATTAAAACTAAGAATAAAATCCATTGTTCGATGTTTAATTGATTCGATTCAAATCGATTGTTTAGAATCGAATTTTTCTTTCCCTCATGCCATCATTATTGATGATTAAAATCATTTATCATTGTCATTTTTTATCATTAAAATTCATCATCATCATCATCATCATTTTTTTTTTACAATCAGGAATTGTTTTGATTCATATAAAAAAAAAATTTTTTTGTTTACAATGCAATGGTGCCCTCTATTGACATTGGTTGATATTAATAATTTTTGAAAATTTTTCGTTCATCATAATTAATTGTTTGTTTCACTTTCATATATAGACAAATGTACGCAATCAACGATTAGTGAAAAAAGATTTAAAACATTTAATCGAAACGAATAATACATTTCAATCACTATCATCAAATATTTTTCATACGAAATTGATAACGAAAAATAAATCAATTATAAACAACAACGACAACGAAGAAAACGATAACGTTGACGTTGACGATAATATGATGGACAAATCATCATCATCTTCATCATCATCGACTGCATCATCCGATGGTGAAGAAATGGTTGCCAAAGATAAGGCTTCCACCACCTTAAAGAATTTACAAGATTCTCATGATGTGCAACCACCACCACCACCACCACCACAACAACAACAAATAGAATCGGACAAAAAGTCCAGTGATCATCATCATCATCATCATCAACATCAACATCAACATCACCATCAACAACAACATCAGCATAAAAATACCAATGACGTATGTATAATTAATTCTGTTTGACAAATACTAATTGATTAATTGAAAAAAAAATTTAGTCAAATTTAGCTGATCTAATCAAACGATTAAAATGTCAAATAACACAGCTACAGGATCTTGTTACACAAAAAGATAAAAAAATACTTGATCTCAATGAAAAACTTGATCAACAAAGTGATTATGATGAAATAAAACGTGAATTATCAATGGTTCGTAATGAACTAAGTCATTTTGGACCAATAGTTTCATTGGATCCAATCACCTCAATTACGACCGCTGATGATGACGATGATGATGATGATGAAAATGTTGGTGATGATAATATTGTTGATAATGATAATAATAGACCATCATCAACATCATCACTACCACCACCACCACCATCAACGAACATAATGTCAACAATAGATACTAATAATACAACAAATCTGAATAATAATGCAAATAATAATAATAATCAGAATCAGAATCAACGGAATTCACTTTCTTCTCATCGTCATCAGCAGCATCATAATATTACACCACCAACAACCACATCATCATCATCATCACCAATGTTTAATCCATTCAATTTTCCACCATTACAAAGTCTTGGTAATGTTGAATCATTTGGTTCATTACTTGGTGAAGAGATTGCCAATTCATATGCAAAAGTAATGGCAGCTGCTGCTGTTGCATCATCAAATTCTTCTTCAAGCAATAATAATAATCATAGTAATAATAATAATAAAACAAATCATTCATCATCAAGTCATTGTAGCAATCATAATAATAATAATGGCAATAATAATAATTCTGTTGGTAAGTTGAATTTCTTATTATTCTTATAAAGCATACGATTCTTATCTAGAGAATTTTTCAGATTCACCATCACAATTATCAAATGGAGAAATTGGTAGTGGTGATGGTTGTGGTGCTGGTGTTGGTGCTGGTGGTAATGAAACATTAGAATTGGATAAATCAACCATCGAAAGTGTAACGACAACACCGACAGCTAGTGCAATGATATGTTCAATGGATAGTGCTGAACCATTAACACATAGTCCATTAGGAGCAACTACCGTAACAGATCTGGGATTGATACCAAATAATTATTCACAAAATATATTCTATGATAAACTACAGCATCAATTACGATATAATGTTGAAAAATATATGAATGAAACATTGAATACCTTGCATATATCTCGTTTTGTACGAGAATTATTATCGATACATAATATTGGACAAAGATTATTTGCCAAATATGTTCTCGGTCTTTCACAAGGTACCGTTAGTGAACTTTTATCTAAACCGAAACCATGGGATAAATTAACAGAAAAAGGTCGTGATTCATATCGAAAAATGCATGCCTGGTCAACAGATGAACGTTGTATTAATCTGCTCAAAATGATGGTACCACGTAAAGGTATTTATTTAACAAACAAAAAAGAAATATTTGCATCCAAATTGGCAAATTATTTTTTCATTTTTAATTTTTTTTTCTAATTAAGAATATGGTTCTTATCTAGGAAAAGATTCAAATAGCTATAATAAACAGGATGAAACAAGCGGTGCCGAAGAACGTATTGCACATATTCTTAATGAAGCTCAAAGATCAATGAAAGGTTCTTCATCATTAAATCGTCACGAGCTGTTGGCACATTCATTCATAAATGGAGATAATATTGCTGCATCGATGGCCGCAACAGCTAAAACGATGGCCGATTTAAAAGAACTGAAAAATGTTGTCAATGATACCATAAGCGATAATGGTAGTGATCGTGATGAGAATAAATCGGAAACGCAATCACTTTGTGATCGTAAATCACCATCATCATTGATGAATCCAACTGCAATGGCAACAATTAGCAATTTTTATAAAAATATCAATGAACCTTCAATTCATAATGAACGTTCAAGCAATAATCGTACACCGGTTCGAAATACACCATCAAAATTACCCGACAATAATGAAGATGCATCTGAATTGATACGTCTATATCAAGCTTTGATCGGTCAACAAATCGAAGAAGGATTACGTAATCCTCAGAATTATGATGACATTCGTAATGTGATCGCATTACATCAGGAACTTTCACGGCTCAATCCATTCATTGCCCAACAATCAAATCCAGAATTAATTGCACGTTTATTTTCGACTGGTTTGTTTAACGGAGTAAATTATCTGAATGGACTTCCGTTGGCGATGGATTCATCATTACAATCTGGTGGCAATCAATTAGTTGACACTGCTATGCGTAAATTATCACCACTTGATTCACCACAACAACAGCAACGTGAATCGAATGCTCAACAAGATTCACCACGAATCAAAATCGACAATCTATTGGGTCAAATGAAAACTGATTCATTATCACCATCACAGAATGGTAATAGTTCATCAACTGGTCATCTTTGTCAGCTCAATTCGTCTAATACGCAATCATCAAATGCTGTTTTCAACAATGCGGCGGATTCGCCGGACGATTTGGCCGCTTCACCATTGCAACGGATTCAATCGATAACGAATTCATTACTTTCACAATCATCATTACCAACATTACCAAGTCAACCTCCACGGCCAGCGAAAGCCGTATTACCACCTATTACTCAACATCAATTTGATCAATATAATAATCTTAATACGGAAGATATTGTTAAACGTGTCAAAGAACAATTAAGCCAATATTCGATTAGCCAACGTTTATTTGGTGAAAGTGTTTTAGGTCTTTCACAAGGTTCCGTATCGGATTTATTAGCCCGACCAAAACCATGGCATATGTTGACACAAAAGGGACGTGAACCATTCATACGAATGAAAATGTTTTTGGAAGATGATAATGCCATACATAAATTGGTGGCTAGTCAATATAAAATTGCACCGGAAAAACTTATGAGAACCGGTAATTTTGTTACTGGACCTGGAATTCCACCTACCGGCATACCGGGTATCAATCCAGCTGCAGTCATTGCACCGCCACCACCACAATTACCTGGTTCACCACAATCATTGCCACAATTGAATACATTGGCTACAACAACTGTTCCAACGACGAAAAATTCATCAAATACGATCAAAGGTCCAAATGCAGCCGATTTAGCTCTAAAATATGAACAATCATTAAGTCCAAGTAGCGTAGACAATAGTATACGATCAAATACATCAAGTCCAGATCTTGCTTCATCCATTACGACTGTTCCATCACCTACAGCAGCAGCTGCATCATCACCATCATTGTCGATGAGATCTCGATTATCAGCTGCATATAACATGAGCAATAATCTTCTAAGACCGGTAATGAATCAGCCACCGAATAACTACATGCAACCATCAGTCTATGAATTGGCAGCATTGACATCCGATTTAGATACACAAATCATTACGACACGAATCAAGGAAACATTGATGGCTCATAACATCGGACAAAAGGTATGTCCTACTTCATTATTAGTAGTTTGTATTTTCATTTTTTTCTATTTTCTAGATTTTTGGTGAAGTTGTTCTTGGACTATCACAAGGTTCAGTCAGTGAATTATTGTCTAAACCAAAACCATGGCATATGTTGAGTATCAAAGGTCGTGAACCATTTATTCGAATGCAATTGTGGCTAAATGATACTAATAATATTGATAAATTACAAACATTAAAAAATGAACGACGAGAAGCGAATAAACGGCGCCGTACTCATCTAGATGAAAGCCTTCCCAATTTCAAACCATTTGACAATCAATTATTGAATCAATTTCCCAATTTTGGTCAACTTAATTCTTTAAGTAAAAGCATGATTGCTTCTCCTGGCTCTACCGGTACAGGATTTGGTCTTTCACCGATGGCAACTGGACAACCAGTTGTGAAAAAAGCTCGAATACTATTCACTGAAGAACAAAAAGAAGCACTTCGAGTAGCCTTCTCGATGGATCCATACCCCAGTTCAGCGACGGCCGAATTTCTAGCTAAAGAATTAAATCTATCCATTCGTACAATAACCAATTGGTTTCACAATCATCGTATGCGGCTAAAACAAATAAATAGTTCTGCTAGCAGTAGTAACGATCAAGATTCAAGTAATCCAGCAACAGCTGCCGGTTATAATCTGGGTCGTGATAATGTCCTTTTTGATCAAAATAAATTCCGTCAGTTACTTTCACATAGACTGTCCGATATAAAACAACGTTCAAACAATCTCAATAACAATAGCAATCATGGTAACAATATAAACGATAATTCCAATCAATTTGGCTCGCCCACAATATTCCCTTCATCACAGAATTCCCCACCATCAAATCATCGAATGAAATATTCACCATCAATGTTTCAGACACAATCAATCTATTCGAATAATACAAACAGTTGTTCATCTCCTGGATCAAGTTCATCATTTCATGAAGAAGAAGATCTTGGAACATTGGATCTAAGTATCTCTAGTCATCATGGTCATGTTAATCCGAATCAATTTCGTTCACATCGATCACCAGATAAATTGGATAGTACTGGTCGTAGTTCAATGCATGATGATTCCGATGATGGTTGTCGTGATACAGGAGATGATGATGATAATGATGTCTCTATGGCCGGTAATACAAATGCAATTTCAGCCTCAAATGATCAACAACAATCGAAATCATCATCCAAACAACGTCGTTCGGGTAGTAGTCGACGAAAACCATTGAATGTTATGAGTTCAAGTTCTCGACGAAAAGCGGCACAACCACAACAATGGGTTGCACCGGTTGATCCATCCACATTAATTGGTGATGATGATTATATTGATGATGAATTTGTTGGTGATGATGATGATTTTACAACAACCGGTGACAAACAACAACGCTCATCAAACAATAACACTAATAATAATCAAAATCTTAATAATGGTAATAATCCATATGACAATCACGATGACGATGATGGTTATGAGGTAGATAAACCAAATGATGATGATCAACAAATTGATGAAGATGATTATCTACAAAAAACAGATAATGAAGATGAAGCCGATGACGACGATGATGATGATTTGAAAGAATTAAGTTTACCATTCAAAAAACATAAATCTTCTTATCATCATTCTTCATCAACCAATAATCAATCAACATCACAATCATCATCATCTACGGCCATATCTAAAACGAATATTATACAACAAGAATGTGTTCAGTAATTCATCAATCATCATGATCATCAATGATCAATCAATTTGTATCGATATCGACCCACTCATACATACAAACCTATTGCCTCAATAAATTCTTCTTGAATATCTATTTGTCTATAAATAAAATAATAGTGACAAACAATACAATACTTATCAAATGCTTTATTCTGTTGATATCAATGAATGATGATGACCATTAAGTCAATTTAAGTATTATTGATCTGTATACTGAAAGTAGACACACACCTACAGACAATTTACATCATTTTTTTTTCTATTTATTCAAATTTTAATTTATTCAACAAGAATTCGTACACACACACACACACACCTACACTGATCATCTCATCTTCACACCAAAAAAAAAAAACAATCTGCTTTGATTTCTGTTTTTTTAAATAATTTATTTTAGAATTTTTTTTTTGATTTTTACACTCTCTCTCACACACACACATCATTTTTGAACATCATCACATATAGTTATCTCAACAAAACTTTGATTTAATCATATTTTTTCCCATTCGATGGATGCAAAACAGGAATATTCTTGTTTTGCATCCATATTTTTTTGTATTCTTTTCTTTTTAATTTAATCATCATTCGATCATTCGATTTAATTTGCTTCATCATCATCATCATCATCATTATTGACCATTTTTAATGTCCTCACCTGACACACACTCACACATCAAAACATCAATACACATCTGCCTCATCTCACATTCATTATTCTCATCACAAAAAAATTCTGTTTCTCATTTTAAATATTGTTTTTTTTTGGATCTCTTTGAATTTGAATCTGGTTCGTTTTTTTTTCTTCATGCCATTCATTTTCACTATATACAACAGACTTACATCTTCACACACACACAGACAATTCTTTGATTCTTCTTTTTTTTTCTCATCTCACTAATTTTCAATTTCTAATATCTGTCTGTCTGTCTGTCACCATCATCATCATCATCATCATTATCATTACTTCGATTCATGCCCGGTGTGAAAATTTTTCTCGTTTTTCTCTTTGTGTAATATTTTTTTTCTTTTTTGAAATATCTAATTGTATGACCTATTATTATATAATTGATTTGATCAATGGACATCATTTTTTTTTTCATTTTTGATCATTGATTTTCCAATTCAGTTTTATTTGTCAAATCTTATTAATTTGTATTTATCTGATTCATTTTATTTCATTATAATTATTATTATTATTATTATGGCCAATAAATACATTACATGATTATTGAATGAATTTCTTTCGTTTGTTTATTTCTATTCTTAAAGAATTTATCATCATTCATCATCATGGAATTTATAATTCTCAATTTGACAATTTCATCTTTTTGACCAGCGCCATCTATTATCTATTCCAAAAGGATAGAAATTCTCATAAAAATAATCGACACAATGGAACTTATACTGCCATCTAGTTTTTAGATTGTTTTCAATTAAAAATAGTTTTATTTATTGAATATAAGCAATGAACTCGAAAAAAAATATTTTTAACACAATTTGAATAAGAAATTCAACAGTTTCAAGGTAACATGATCATTGGCATCGTAATAAGTATATATCAAAGTATCGGCATCAATGAATCAATCACAGATCAATCGGGATTTTGAAGAATCAAATTATTTTTGTTACGGCAGTTGATTGGCATCATCTATTTTCAAATTCGATCATGTTGTTTGTTGAACTTGTGTGCTTCTTTTAAATAAGATAATACCTTTACCACCAATCGGTATTTTCATATTAGACTGTTTTGACGATGTTTTTGCTTTCGAAACAGAAACCTTTGGTGTGGAAGACTTTGTCGTGAGAATTTTGGAAGAAAAAGATGTTAGAATTGGATTAAACTTCGGCAATTGATAAGAGGACAAACTAGAATGAGAATTGGATGCAGTAGGCAATGAGGAACAAGGTGGACTCTTCTGAATCTGAGGATATTGACCAGAATAAGTTGAAATCGAATTTGAATCAAAAAAATCAGACGATGATGATGGTGATGGATCATCAATAGGAATAACAGATTTCGTAATAGCAGTACTGAAAGAAGATGGCACCACATCTTTAATAACTTTATTAGTAGGCTTGGGCAATTTTTTCATTTTAATTGATCTATATATTTGAAATGAACCCAATAATAATTAATAATTAGAATTGAAATAATAAACAAAATATAAATAAAAACTTACTCAGAATAATCACTATGATATAGTCTCACATGTTTAAAGAAATCTCTTTTCGTTTTAAACAATACACTTTTTCCATGTATCTGATTTAATTTGGAACAAATATAACATTTATTGGGTATACCGAAACCATTTCTTTTGATACTATCCTCACTTTTCGATAAATTTTCCAGCATTTTTCTGTAATCATCATGATCAATTCTTTTTGGAAAACAATACGTTCTTATGAATTCTTGTCTCATTTTTTTCTGATATATTATATCAATGAGAACATGAAAGTGAAGGATTTTTACCACTACCGACTATGACGATAAAACGCGCGTTGAGAAAAGATTTATAATACTATTTTGAGTATATTGAGCTTTCAGTGTTGAAATAGGAACCACACACATTCATCGAATTCAAGCATTTTGACT
The DNA here is from genome assembly GCF_024713945.1 of Dermatophagoides farinae. NCBI lineage: Eukaryota > Metazoa > Arthropoda > Arachnida > Sarcoptiformes > Pyroglyphidae > Dermatophagoides > Dermatophagoides farinae. The sequence continues at coordinate 3,284,611 of NC_134683.1, read as the reverse complement.
GGCTCATATTTTTTATTTGTTTGTTTTCAAGTTTTAAATTTTAAGAAAAATTTCAATTTTATATTTGATTTAAAAATTTAATTGTAATTGTTTTTTTTTCATCATCTAACAATGGCTATGGCTATGCAAAACAAACGGGCCAATCTACGTCTTCCGCCTGAAGTGAATCGAATTCTTTATGTTCGTAATCTTCCATACAAAATTACATCAGATGAAATGTATGATATATTCGGTAAATATGGTGCCATAAGACAAATTCGTGTTGGCAATACACCCGAGACAAAAGGAACTGCATTTGTCGTATATGAAGATATATTTGATGCAAAAAATGCTTGCGATCATCTATCAGGATTCAATGTTTGTAATCGATATTTAGTCGTACTTTATTATCAACCAAATAAAGCATTCAAAAAATTGGATGTCGATAAAAAAGAAGCCGAATTGGATCAACTAAAGAAACGATACAATATCTAAACGACAACATATGATATATTATTCCATGTAAATGGAATCTCTTTTTTTATTCGTTTGTAAATAATATCAACAAAAATTCATTTTTAATAAAATTAATAATAATAATTCATTTCGAACATGATAATCTGAGAACAAAAGAGAGAAAGGAAAAAATTATTTACAAATAAATTCGGTATCAAAAATAATCAATTGGTGGCTTGATAGCAACAAAACGATGATCATTCAATGAGGTAAACATTGTTGGAATGAATGCTACGATGTGATGATGATGATGATCCAATTGCAGAATTAGCTGCTACAGCAGCTGCAGCGGCCGTTGTAAATTCTGAATTAATAAATTCAATTTCACTTTTACGTTTATCTTCACGTGAAAAATATAGGCCAATAGATGAAACGCCCAATACGAACAATAGACCACCAATCAATAGGAATACAATACCCGTTATCCATATGGCTTCTGGTATCGATGGTGATGATCCAAAAACCATTAAAATGATACCGATAAAAAAAATGAAACCAGCAATACAACAGCATAGAATACCAAGTGTAAAATATCTTCTTGGTGTTTCCACATAATTATCATTATAAACATAACTACCGGTTATTGTGCTCATGATTGAATGAATGATAATCGATCAATGATATATACGGTTATTATATTTATGTATTCTATAATTCTTTATATATTGAGTTTTACATTCAATTACATTCGGAATTTATATCAACAAGATAAAAAAAAACAAATTCAAATGATGAAATCATTTCATTCAGAATAAAATATTCTTAAATCATAGATCTTTGTGAATTAAGAAAAAAAAAATCAGATATCAGATACATAAATATAAAGATTATTATAAATTCTCGAATATCTTAACCGAAAATTTTGTTGTCATACAAACATTGTGATAATGATGTTGTTATTATATGTAGATGATGGTAAACATCTTGAGCTCATTCATTTAAAACATACACACACACACACACACACACTTGTATAAATCTTGAGAAATTAAAATCAAACTATATATAATGTTGAAGAGACATCGAATTAAAATGATGAGAAAGGTGAGCACCAACAAAATATTTGAAGGAAAAACCTGTTTCGAGTGCTTGAAACTATGTTTGTGTTTGTGTGTATTTTCCAATGAATGAATGAGATTCGAATGCCAACGAACGAAATTGATTGTCTCGTCATTGTGGAAAATTTTTTTTTTCTTGAATTGAAAAAAAATAAAATATTTTGAATAAAATAAATCACTTGGTTTCGGTTTCGATTTCGATTTCCTTGTTCCGTTTTCATTTTATATATTAATATTGAGTATTTGATAATGGAAATTTTGATGATGATAATGATTGTGATGCCATCGTTGTTGCCGTTGCCGACGTTGTCGCTGTTGTTGTTGTCGTTACATTTTCATTACGTTGTTCCATAAATGTATGATAGGCTGATTTAAAAAACAGAAATGTTGCAATAAAAAATACTATTAAACCAATGGCCGTGACCGTTATTGTTGCTATTAATTTGGCCTCTGTTGCTTCCGGTCGTACCATAAACCAAAGGCCAAGGCCTAAACAAATTATCAATGAACCAATTAGGCCCAAATATTTAGCATAATGATATGAACGATAATGTGTAATATGACGACGATCTTTTTTCCTTTTCCTATTCATCACCGATATACATGTGGTGCACAGATTAAAAGACATTTGGTTTAAATTTTTTTTAGGAAACAAAAAAAAAAAAAAAATTTTACAATTTTTTAAGAACGAAAACAAAAAAAATTAATAAATTTCTATATAGAATTTTTTTTCTTTGTTTTGTTTTGTTTTGTTTTTGATGAGAAATCACAGACAAAAAATTTTTTTTGTGCAAACAGCAGACATATTACAACAAAAACGACAACAAAAAAAATGAAATATGAATCGATTCCATTTTCAAAAGAAAATGATTGATGTTGAGTAAAATAAAAAAAAAGTGTTGAGAGTTTTGCTTTTTTTGGTTTGTTTAATTGTTGTTGTTGTTGTTATGACAATTAAACCTTGAATTTGGATGATGTTATAGCGATGTGATAAATGATACAATGATGATTATATACACGAAGACCACCACCCCAAAAACATCCATATGCACACAACAAATATACACACACACAAACACATAGCTTGTTATCATATCAACAACAACAAAAAATTTATTTTTATACATTTTGCAACTTGATTATCATATTATCATATAACCATTGAATTATTGCAATTTTTTATTATTATTATTATTATTATTTGTGCGAAAATTCAAATTATTGTTTCCATTAATGATTGATTTTATCAATTGATTTGATGATTGATGATTGATGACTAGTAAATCATGGGGAAAAAAAACATCAATTTGTTGAGTAATCATCCATTGTTGATCAACAGTCATCGTAGATCACAAATCGATTAAAACATTCCATCTTTAATGCCGACCGGTAATAATATAAGACAAATTATGCTTAAATTACGTAATGTATGACGCCAATCATTTGTAATTAAACAATGTACAATACAATCGGTTATTATGTGTATATCATGTGCTATCGATATGAATATAAATGATGTGATTACTACATTCAATACTGGATAGCCTGGTATCAATACCAGTATTCCATGTGTATCAGCAGCCAACCATATATGATATTGACATAAGAATAACTTAAGAATAATGAAAGAAAAACAAATGGTTAAATAGAATAGATTCACAAATGAAATTTGTATCATTATTTTACCTCAAGAGAAATTCGTCCAAACCAAGCAAATAATAAACTAAAACGAGAACGAAACCATTTCGATGTATTACGTAATATGATAAACGATATTATTGGTATGAATGATACATATGGATGTAATTCATTACATTCAGATTTATTATTGCAAATAAATATCAACGCTATGTAGAACTGTAAGTAAAGGTAAATAAATTTACTCTTGTTTTTTTTATACATATTGATTATGCAATCATTCTACTTACAATCAAACCGATAAGGGCGGCAAATATTGTGAAAATACTGATACGAAATGTAAACAAATATGGATACGTATCATTCTCCCAGATTAGCTGATGTTTACGTAACATTTGTAAGCCAAATGCGGTGACCATTCCAAACAGGACACTCTAATTTACATAAATCGAAAAAAAATAGAATTTCAACAAAATTATCATTCAACTTACATAGCGATCAATTTTCCAACGAAACCACCATTCTTTGATTGAATCATCTGTAGTGACAAACAATGATTTCCATGGACGAATAAGAAAAATATTTTCGAAAAATACTTCCGATGTATATAATAATGAAACGATGGCAAACAAAGTGACAATTTTCAATACAACATAAAAATAATGTGATGAATTTGATTCGGCCGATTGTGTTGAAACATGTGGTATAATTTTAAATGTGGTGAACATTATTATAAACCAGAATGTAACAAGTGGAACAAAATAATAAAATTGATAAGGACGATTCATACAAAGACAAAGGCAAACGGCAAGAAAATTTAAACGAAAAATTACTTTCCAAAATCTTGTAAAACTAACATCACCGGTAGTATAGAAATAGGTAAAATGTCCATATCCACTTAGAAATAGATACAATGATACCAATAATCGAACGGACATATAAATGGGTAAAACTTGTGATGCACCAGTATAATGATAAGCCAAAATGACCAATTGCATCCAGCCTTTCATTTCGTTTGTTTGATCTGTATGCAATACGTTCGTTTTTGATGATTCATCCGTAAAGAATAAGCCTAATGCAAATACATAGGCAATTGGAAGTAGAAAATTTGGTCGAGTAAAATATTTGTTTTCTTTCATAAAAAAATTCGTACGATCACAGAGATAAAAATATAACATTATGATTCCTAAACGGGCCAATGGAAAGAATAGATCTCGTTTCATTACTGGTACATTTTTTTCGTTTGTTGATGATTGTTGTTCTTGATTTGTAATGATTCTTACTTCTTCAGTATCGTTACTTTGTTGATCATCATTGTGATTATTGTTGATCTCGGTATTGTTATTATCAAAAATACCATTCACTTCAATAAGTTCAAATTCACAATCATCATTTTTTAGCCGTGTCCATTTATATTGTCGTCGTCGTAATCGGAAATAATTTTGTCGACTAAAATATCGGCTATAAATATAAATCGTTGCACTGATCACAATGATCATTGTGAACACCATTAAAACAACACATTGAATGGCAGTAATTTTCTCCGGATCACTACAACATGTTCCATCATTATAATTCATATGATCATTACAATAAAGATTCAATAGAATTTGAATGGAAAATCGTAGAGAATGTGGATCAATACGAAGTTCATCATTTGAACCATTTATTGGATCTTCACCACTGAAACCTTGTGCTACTAAACGAGCTGAACTCCATATATGTACCGTATTTGCTTTGGCAAAACGAAGTGCTTCCATCGCTGCTTTATTATACAGATCGATTTGTTCATTTGTAATCATTGTTGTTTTAGGTTTTTCTTTCCTTAAAAATCCGGAATGTTGTTGTTTGATTGGATCTTGTAGAACCCATAAAAATCTAGTCGTTCGATTCAATGCTTCCATGCATGGTAACATTATGGTAAGATTTTTATGATAAAATTCTAACGCTTCAACACTACCATTACTTGAGCGAATAGAATTTGTAGCACTACCCATTATGACAATATTCGGTTTAAGATGATCTTTTATCGAAGACCAATGTTTACATTGATCAATCATTGATCGATTCACAACTGGACGCCATAAAAATCGAATGTTTAAATTTAGATCTTTATCCTGATAACCGGAATCACCAAAATGATGATCGATTGTTGTTGTTGTTGTCGATGATGGGGGTGGATCCACACCAATAGATTGTACAAATTGTTCATATAATTGATGGATACGTGCATCACCCATGAATACAATGTGATTACGGCCACCCCAATAGGCAATGTATTTGAGGCACATTCGTGTATCACTTAGAAGAAATTAGAAATGAAAATTTAAAATGTTTTCCAATTGGAAATACTTGACTCACATTTTGGAATATGTATGCAACATACAGCCGTATGGTTGCCAAACACGATAGCTACCGAATCCATGAAAACTTCCATCACTAAGTAGCCATTTGCATGATTTTACTCCTGGAAACAAATATTTCAATTATCTACAATCGAGAAAAAAATTTGATTCAAACCTGAAGTCAAATGAAGAACGCCATGATATCCAATCAATATGAATGTAAGTAGAAAGGCAACTTTTTTTATATTATTAGATGATAATAGATTTCTTATCATCCAATGATCACTAAAACCATAGGTAAATATTTCCGATTTCATTATCAGAAAGGATAAATTATTTTTTTAATCATTAAAATTTCATAAAAATAAAATTCAAAGCCATCTCTTTTCTCTCATGCTTTGATGTAATAATTTATCAAACAACAAAAATATGGGCCGATAAACATTGCCAAAATATCGATTCTTATTGCGCATGGCAAACAATTGGCTGGATCAGCTGCAAATTGTCGTCAATAAATTATCCAAAAATGTTCCAAAATTCGAGATTAAAATGTACAAAAAAAATCAATCAAAGAAAACATTAAAAATTTAAAAGAGACAAGTTTTTTTTGTGTATGTGTTTAATAAGACATAATTAGAGTTTTTATTCAGAAAAATTTAAATATTCAAAATGAAACTACATGAATTTTCTTTCACGAATTTTAATTATTATTATTTGTTTTCATACAGATGTTTAATATCTTTCCATTGTTTCTGAAATTAATATTTAAAAAAAAATAATTAGTGATTCTGAATAGGAAACGAAAATGATAATTTACTACTTACACCTTTATTGATCCTATCGAATGTATAATCGGAAAAGCCCGAAACTCCACGTTCGAAAAAGAATGCCATAGTGATGACGGCCAATGCTGCTGTTGATGTCCGTGCAAATACGGTCCTGTAGATTGTTTGTCCTAGACTCATTGTTTTTTTTTCAAGGATGTGAATTGGTGAGAAAAAAAATGACGAATTAATTTGAACAGCAAAATCGTCAGATATGTCAACACGACAACATCAATGCATGAACCAAAGTCGCGAAAGGACGCTTCTGGAAATATTACCACACTTTTGAATGGAATTTTTTCCCGAAAACTTTTTCTCAAAATTTTTTTTTGTTTGAATGTTAATTTCAATTTTTTTTAATAAATTAAATTTTAAAAAATTAACAAATAGAAAAATCAATGTAACAAATATAGATAGACAACAATAATAGATCGTAATTAATCAGCATTATATTTGATATCATTTTCGGATGATTCCAGTTCGGTGGTCCTATCCATGTCCATTTTTGAATCATTTTCATCATCATCATTTTTGTAGATTCTAATGCCAATTTTCTCCAAGACTGCATCAATTTTCTTACAATAATCCATATGGCCTTTTATCTATTAGAAATCAAAATTAAATTAATAATTTTAAAATTTATTCGCGAAAAAAACTTACCAAATCTGTTAGATCATGATTTTCAAGTTTTTTATTTTTCAAATTAACTTCTTGTAGGCCGGCAATCCTCATCGTAGCGGTCGATGTTCGATATAAAAATTTCAACAGCCAATCATCACGACAAAAACCATTGATAATTTTACCACTTATGATAGACATAAATCGTTCCCAACGTTCTGGAACGGCTGATACAGGTGCACCAAGTAGAATGACATCTTCAATGATTCCTTCGGAATTTTTACGTTGTGCTAGTTCTTCAAGACAGAAAAATATAACCCTTGCACCCAAACTGAATCCAATCAATGAAACTGGCCGTTGACCTTGTTGCCGAGATAATAGAACTTCGGCAAGAAATTTACCAACTTCAGCCGATCGACTTATACACACACCCCATGGATTATCGATTACACTTGAAATAGTTAATAATGTTGCTGGCCAAGCTATAGCTGCCATAATACCGCTAAGAAGAGTATATTTTAAAGCTTCTTGAGCTGCCATCGAAATGGCAAACCCTAAAAAATAATCCAATGCTCTACCCAATTCCAATAGATAACAAGATTCATATCTTAAAGAATATTGTTCTTGACTAAGTGCTAATGATCTCCAATGTTTACTATAAGCATCAGTCGATTCTTCCGTTATCCAACCGGATATGGCTATCGTTAGCGTTAAGCTTCGATTATCGGAAAGATTTTCGAATGAAAATTCTTCAATATTGCCGACGCGTTTATTCATTTTATAACCAGCAAGTCCAGCCCCGGCTACACCGAATAATGATCCAATGACAGCAACACCGGCTGGTGTTCCTAGAATGGCTGCACCACTGGTCAATGCTGTTGCTCCAGCTGCAAGTAACGGTGCAGTAAGACCACCAGTAAGACCTAGAATGGCACCACCACCAATACTGGCCAATGCTATTAGTGCATATCGTTTAATTTTTTTCGTTTGATTTCTTCGTCGCTGTCGTTGATCATCATCGTCATCATTGTTGTTTTTTACTTCGGCCGTCGATAACATTTCGACCAATGATAATTCACTTAATTCAAGATATTCTAATGAACTACCGAGGAAATTGGCTAATTTAATTAATACTACACGCATCCGAGCATCATAATTGCCATCTTTAACAGCAAATACGACCATATCTTCAACAATCTGTGTAGATTTCATTGCTTTTTTATCCATTTCTTTGTATATTAATTTGATGAATGAATTTAAATCGGCACCACCTTCACCATCGATCATGGCTATCATTGATGCACCAACTTTTGTTGGTAAATTAAGATAAGTGACCAGATCTTTGACGGATTTTTCAATAAATGGCCTGTTTGAAGGTTTCAAAATAATATGACAATCAAGTAGCAAAAAAAAATTCGAAATCACTCACCGATGACAAGATTCAGGAAAATATTTATTAAACAACAATGTACAAAGACCACATAATGAATATGAACCAGCATCACCAAGACAATCTATCAAAGTACTTTTATATCGGGTCATACGTGTTGATATCGATGAATTCATGGAATCCACTGTAGATGGTCCAAGTAATGGTATCGATGTTGATATCAAAGATGTTCCTATTAAATGACTAGAACGTTCATCATTATTTTTATCATTGCCATTCTCATCACCGATGGCCATTTTTATTATATCATCATCAGAGTTTTGATTATTCATTTTTTATAAAAAAACGTAACATGAATTTACGACGAAACAAATTGATGATGATGGCCCAATTTTTGACGATGGGAGTCTATGGAACAACAATGATAACAAACAACAACAATAGAAAAGATGTTGATCCATTTAGTGTGTGAGTCATATATGAAAAATAAAGATTTCGTCAGATGGATACAATAAAAAAAAAAAATATCAACAGGTAATACCTGTGTTTATGCACGAGCTTTGTGTGAATACGAACACTAAAAGTGGCGCCATCCAGCAACAGATGTTATTCATTCATTTTTTTTCGAACACCAGTGTCCCGAGGCCATTTGATTTGGTTATTGATAATTATGAACTAACCTGTTTTTTTTCTGAATATTTGGACTGTCCATAGAATATCGTTGTAGCACACGCACAAAAACGACCATACACGACCATTATAATGTTGATCAATATGTGAAAAAAATAATAAATCTACCTGCACCATTTTATGAGCGCTCCACCTTGCATACCATGCTATGCAAGAAGCAAGTTTTTTTTTTCTTCAATGACCAAAACATATCGGGATCACAGGTAACACTGGTTGAATGATTACTGGTGATGCCTCAAACTATACTGTTGATGTTGATGATGAGGTCGATGTCATCAATGATGCTATAAGTGGTCGATGAAAAATACGTTGCCCTTTTCAAGAGTGAAACAAATCAACAACAACAACAACGACAAAAAGAAACATTCATATATTACAAATGCCCGAATCGATCCATAACAACAAAATGGATAAACGTGATGAAGAAATTCTTGAATTGAAACAAAAACTTATCGATTTAATGAAAGAGAATAATGAAATGAAAGAATTGATCCTATTTCTTGATGATGAACGAAATTATGCTCGACAATTTGTACGGCAATTCAATAGTAAACAATCAATGAATTGGAATTCATTAAAACAGAAACTTAACTATTTGGAACAGAAACAATTTGAATTGGTAAAAGAGAATCTCTCTCTTAAACAGGTAAGGCATTCTTGATTCAATAACTATCTAAATTAGATTTTTAACATTCTTTTTTTTTGTTGATTAGCTTTGTGTTTTACTTGATGAAAATTCCAATCTAACCGGTTCAGAACACCAAAATCAAACATTGCCAAATGGCCGACAAATTGATTCGAATAGATCCAATTCATCATCCAATGCTGGCCTATCCTCATCCGTTGTTTGTCAATATATTTTACAATTAGAAAATGAACTTAAATCTCGTGGTGTATCAATGCAACGTCCTAGATATGTACATGACATTATTAAATTGAATTCATTACGTAATTGTGAAACGAATGGCCACGAATCATCAACCACCGCCACCATTAATAATAATCCAATGATGACAACCAGTGAAGAGAAATCAATTATTTATTCATTAAGTGAAACGGCAATCAAATCAATTGTATTCAACGGCAATGGCAATCATCGAATGCAATGATCAATCTTTTAAACATCTGTAAATACACAGTGTCTGAATTTTTATTTATTTATATTTGATTAATAATATTAATGCTTTTTTTCACATGTCATGTTTTTTTTATCGAAAAAATAATGATATTATGCAAAGAGAAAGAGAATAATGAAAATGTCAAAAAACAAAAAAACAAAATCTGTTCAATTGTCGTTCATTAATCACTATTATATATCCAATTGATCGGTACCCATTGATGTTCAATCGATAGACTATCCACCGCTTCTCTTAATAATTCAAATGTTTTATCATAATTATTATTGATAATAGTCAAATCAAAATATCTTTCATATAATCGTTGAATTCTTGCCGATTCTTCAATGGTTACTTGTAGATCTTCATCTTCATAGAATTCAGCTAAACTTTGCATTGTACGACCACGTCTAGATCGTCCGACTGCTCGATCAAACTATAATGATAAAAATTAATCATTGGAAATTGGACTAAAGGAATTTGAGCTTACCGTATAATATGTACGAGACCCGTATGTATTACTTCGATTCATTTCATTTATATAACGAAGTTGATCCAATGCCGGTGCAGCGATGAATACAACATAGGGCATAAATTCAGCATTTTTTAACAATTTCAAACATTGTGGATTCGGATCAATTACACACATTTTACCCGATCTGATAACATTTCGTATTGTATCTAATTTTGTTCCATAAAGATGGCCTTGATATTCACCATATTCAAGGTATTTACCTTCAGAAATTTCTTTTTCCATTTGTTCACGTGATACAAAATAATAATGACGACCATCATTTTCACCAACACGAATTGGCCTTGATGTATGTGGTAATGGAATCTCAAATCTTTCACCATCATAATTAACCATACGAGTTTTTAATTGTCCACGGCCAACACCTTGTGCACCGATTAGTATCAATGTTTTACGTTCGAATGGTGGTGTACGACACACTTCTTCATATAGACATAATTCTGCTTTATCAAATTCAAAATTCGATTGTAGATGATACATTTCTTTTTTCTTCTTTTTCGTTATTTTCGTACCACATATACTTGTTTTGGTTGCATAATCAAATTCTGGTCGTACAAATGCTCGTCGTCTTTCTTCGAGTTCTTGTGATGGTATTAAACCGGCACGACTATTTGGTGAATCAACACGACGTGCTTGCCACCAATTTGGATCCTCTTGATTCAATACTTCTAATATGTCACCTTGTTTGAATAAGATGCCAACTTCTTTGCAAGGAAGTAAACGATCCTGGTTTGGATCATAAGAAAATAATGCTCTCATAAAACATGCTGATGCTGGAACCGGATCCTTTGCTGATGGTGATATTTTAAAAATGACCGATTCATCAGATTTTCGAAGTTCTTCCTGTAATTGTTCGGGTGAATCAATTTCCTGTCCATTTACTTCTAATATAATATCGCCCACATGTAATAAGCCTTGTTTTTCAATTAAACCACCGGCTAATATCCTGGCAATGACAACTAGACCATCTTCAACTTTTACTGTCATGCCTAATGGTTCATTTTTTGATTTACGTATACCGACCATTCGTATGGCACTGGTTGCAATATCGTTATGTGTAGATCCTATCATTGCCATATCACCATCTACACAATTATTACCATTCATTACATCCATTTCGTATTCTTCTTCGGCCGCTAATTTTGTTTCACGATAATCTTTTTGAGCAATACGATCATGTGATTCTATCAATGCATCAATATGTGGATCATCCAATAAACGTGATAATTCTTTTGCTTCTTTTGGATTATGTCGTAACATTTGTGGTTGGCGGCAAATAGATTTTACTTCTTCTACGATCGTTCGTGCATCATTAAACCATTGATCATTTTGTTGTTGATTTTGTCGTATACGTTCGGCTGTTTCTTCAAGACGTTCTTGTACTCTTAATAAATTTTTTACCACCGGAGATTCAATAAGACCTTTAAGAAAATCGATATCGGTTGTACTAATACAATCGGCTTTATTATCATCGGCTATTTGTGGATTATCTGATTGATCATTTAATACTTCAAAACTTGCCCGTAAAGTATCATAGGCGGCTAGTAAGTAACATAGGAAAAAGAAAGAGAGAGAGAGAGGGTCGATTAGTTATGAATAAATCAACAAATAAGAAGAAAAATTCAAATTGAATATCGTCAAGGCAACCAAATAGATGGGATGTGTCAATGAATCGGTTGAGTAAATTTGTCGTTGTTATAAAAACAAAAACAAAAACAAAAAAAAACAACTCAAAACAACTAATGGTGACAACAATCAATAGAAACATAAATCAAGTTTTGTCTCTTTTTCTTGAAACAATGATTGAATTAATGGCACACATGAGACACACCTGTAATAAATATTTCAACACACGCCCTATTCCAATGATGTTGTTGATGATAATGGACAACCACGTAGCATCATCATCATCATGTGTGTGTGTGTGTGTGTGTGTTATTAAGCTCAAACATCAATTGTTGTATTGTGTGTGTGTGTGTGTGTGTCTATAGCTCCATGGCGAAAAAAAAACTAGCTTAACCACAATCGATGAAGATGGTGTATCCAACCACCATTCATCATCATATACGAGGAGTGAGTCACATTCACACATCGATGGATTTGGTGGATGGATGCCATTTATATATACAGAGACAGGATACTTAACATTTCATACAATTCCTAATATATACTTACATTTTCGACCATTTGATTTTCCGGTTGATTCAGGCATTATTTTCAAGGCATTGAATTGATATTAATCGAATATTGTATTAAAATTAATATTCAGAATTGATAGAATTCATACAACAAAAAAAATTAAGGCATCAAAGAATCGAACTTTTTTTCTTTTCATCAAATAAAACAATAAACAAAAAAAAAAAATGGCTAGGCCCTTGTAAATAGGCCTTTACTGGATGAAGATTCGAATGTGAATGGCCACATACTATTCAGTAGTTATGGTAATCGTATCCATGGTATCTTGTATGACCACCATACAACATTGAACAATCAACTCAATGGATCTACCACGACGACCACCACCACCACGACAATAAAGATAATGGCTTCAATTGTGATCATCAACTATACCATACTATTTGTATCGGACCGAAAAAAAAGTAGTGGCCATTCAAACAATCAGGTAACTCATTTAACCGGTATATAAACAAACAATACCGCCACCACCACCACTACACTCATACATATGTTGATAAATAAATGTTTTACGAATATTCGAACAGGTGTAAAAAAGAATTCGGTTGCGAAATGCTCACCGCGTGTCTATGTTTATATGTGGGCGCCATATACATGTCATATTGAAATTGAGAATCCAACAACCAACCAAAAAAAAAACATTAATCAAATTAGCCATAAGAGGTGGTATTCAATTTCAATCAATCCATCACAATCACCACCACCAACAATAAAAGGAAGAAGAAATATGTGCGCGTAACCACTTTTGATTTCAATTTCAACTCAAAAAATATATCAATCCCATTTAGAATTTCATTTTGTTTGTTTGTTCATTTTCAATTAAATTACTCTCTCTCTCTCTCTCTCTCTCTCTCTCTCTCTCTCTCTCTCTCTCTCTCTCTCTCTCTCTCTCTCTCTCTCTCTCTCTCTCTCTCTCTCTCTCTCTCTCTCTCTCTCTCTCTCTCTCTCTCTCTCTCTCTCTCTCTCTCTCTCTCTATGATGATGATGATGATTACCTGATTATTATTCTCCATGATCATATTCATCATCAAATCAATGATTGTTGGACGCGTCGACATCTTTTTCAATTTATTTTTTTTTACGCATCGACTCATAAACTACAAAACAACGACATATACACACACAGAGAGAGAAGTATAAGATACAAAAAAAAATACTCATACATTGAAACCAATTTGGATATTCTTGTTACTCACATAACAAAATTGTCCAAATATTTATTACCATTACCATTTTAATGAATGAAAAAAAAAATGAAATGAATCCTAAAACACTTCCTTGGCTGCTTGCCTGACTGATTTATTTTTTTCATTTTTATTGTTGCCATTGTTGTTGTGCACACACAAACACGGCAAAAACGAAAGAAAAGAAAAAAAAAGAAAATTTTGTCTTCGTGTGTGTGTATGTGTGTTTGTATTTCGCCTTGTTCACCCATTATTTTTATGGGTGATGATTTGGATTTTTTTTCTTCTCCTTTCATTTTATCCTTTGTCATTACTATCTACGTGTCGATATATATTTTTTATATAGTGTGTTGGCATTCGGAAACATAACAAAATCATTGTATAAATTGTATATCACAATTATAATGACCATGGCCGATGAAATAAAATGATATCATCATTCTCATCATCATCTTCATCATCAATTTCATCACCACCACCACCATCATCATCACCAAACACTACACACGTCAATGGCAAAATCAAAATTATAATCTTGGCTGGTATCGAATTTCATATATTTAATAATTAATCTATATACTACCAATACTAAGCTAGTAAGAGAGCTATTTTGTTTCAAATTTTTTTCTCTTTATTCACTTTGCATGATAATTGTTTTGTTTTTTTTATTTATTTATTCAATTTATTAAAACAGTTACGAAAAAAAAATAAGATTAAGAATGATGGAATCGAATGTGAATGAAATCAATAATAATAACATTATTTTACAGCAGCAACCAGCCATGGCTTCATCGATCGATATTGATAATCAGGTAAAGATGATTTTATAAACAATTTAGATGCTATTAAATTGATCATTTATTTTATTTTTTTTTGTAGGAATATTATGATCAATCTAATTGTGATTTAATCACAGACAATCATCAACTTCAGCAGCAGCAGCAACCATCGAACAAATGGCATATATTGGAAGGCCTTAAAAATGGCCATCAACCATCGGATAAAAAAACCATCGAACATAAACCACCATTATTCACTGGTTATATATTGAAACGTCGAAAACGCCCATTAAAAGGTTGGCATAAACGATATTTTCATCTAGACAGTGGTATATTATCGTATGCAAAAAATATCAATGATTGGCAGAAACGAAAACTACATGGTTCGACCGATATTGGATTATCTGTCATTTCATGCAAACCATCTAGTCGTCGTATCGATATTGATTCAGATTCTGGAATATTCCATTTGAAAGCCAAAAAAGAAGATTATAGCCAATGGGTGCATGCACTGCGAACACATCGATTAGCACGACAACATGAAATTGCATTCGGTAGTACTGGTAACGATAATCATGCTGCATTAGCTTCAATCACCGAAGATTCAATTAATTCATCATTATGCCTTCAGCAAAATCGGCTAAAAAGTCCGACAACTTCATCCGGCCAATCCCTTATTCAAAAATGTGATAAATTATCTTCACAATCATCATTGTCGTTGCACAATCAATCTAATTTAAATGTAGGTAAAATACAAGAAAAATTGATCAAACTAAGTTCATTGCTCAAATTTATTGAAACCGCACCGGCAAACGCATCGGCTTGTGTTCCTTGCATTGGTGATCTTGAAACATATAAATATACAAAAAAATCATCGAAACTTCTACGATTTCATCTACATAGATCGAAGAATAAAAATAAATCCAAAGATCATGATCAAAATGGTCAGCCTAAATTCTCATTACAGCAACAATCGTTTCTAAGTATTTCACATCCATCATTAACCGATGATGATTTAACGACTGCTGCTGCTGCTACTACTGCTTGTGATAATCAATCAATTACAACTATGACCAAGAATGTAGCCATGAAAGATTTTGTTCAATTGGCAAATGAAAGTAAATGAATGAATATATCGACTTTGGACTGAGAATTAATATTAAGTTTTTTTTTCTATTCCTCTTTCAATCTAGTTAACAATAATTTTAGACAGCTATTGAAATCGATACAAGATATCAACTATAATGAAAAACAAGATGATGATAGTGAAGAACGATCGAAATCAATACGAATTTCATTCGATAAATCTACAGTTCATCATGATGCTGATGATGATGGAGATGGTGGTGATGAAGATGTATTCACCAGTAGTGAACAACAACAGCAACAATCGCCTTATCATCGAACATATTCGATGGATGAAACGTCTGTGATGAGTATTTCCGAATACCATGATGCCGAAGATGATGTTGGTTTTCTTGGACAACCAAATCGTTCATCTGATGATTATAATTCATCATCATCATCATCATCATCGATCGAAGATGAAGATGATGAAAGTATTGTAACTGATTTTAGTGAAGATAGCCACAAACAAAATAATTGTTGCCTAAAATCGGAACAACTTTTGGCAGTAAAACGAAGAACCCGATTACCAAGTGTTGAACCTACAAGTGAGTTTTAAAAAAAACCATGTCAATCAAACACATTGAGAGAACAGCGAAATTATTCTCAACATATTCATATTCAATTGTTTATTAGATGATATTAGTCTTTGGAGCTTGTTGCGAAAGAATATTGGTAAAGATTTATCCAAAATATCCATGCCTGTTACGATCAATGAACCATTGAATCTATTGCAACGACTATGCGAAGAATTGGAATATTGTGAATTGTTAGATATGGCAGCAGCAATGATCGATGATCCTTGTCAACGAATGCTGATGATGGCCGCATTTGCCATTTCATCGTATAGTTCATCCTATTATCGTGTTGGTCATAAACCATTCAATCCATTATTAGGCGAAACATATGAATGTGTTCGTGATGATAAAGGTTTTCGTTTTATTGGTGAACAGGTTAGCCATCATCCACCGATTTCCGCTTGTCATGCTGATTCAAAAAATTATGTTTTTTGGCAAGGTTATTTATTGATTTTTTTTATTTTCTTTTCCATTATTATTTTTTAATTGAAATATTTCTAACTTATTAGATATGAGAGTAAAGACAAAATTCTGGGGTAAATCAATGGAAATTATACCGATAGGAACGGTGAATGTTGTATTGCGACCATCAAAAAGTCATTATAAATGGAATAAGATAACCACTTGTGTACATAACCTTTTCAAAGGTGAACGTTATGTTGATATCTATGGTGAATTGACGATAACTGAAATGGGTAATGGCCTCAATGATCAGCTAACTTGTAAGATAACATTCGATAAAGCTAGCTATTGGTCTGGTAGTCAGAATGAAATCCATGGTATGGTTATGAATAGTCGTGGTCAGATTATTGAACGTATACGAGGCCGTTGGAATGAATCGGTTTATGCTGGATCTCGTTGTATATGGCGTGCCGGTACAATGCCCGATAATTATGAAGCATATTATGGTTTCACTAGATTTGCTATTGAATTAAATGAATTAATTGATAATGAAAAGCCTTGGTTACCACCAACAGATACACGATTTAGAACAGATCAACGTGCTCTAGAAGAAGGTGATGTACAACGAGCCGAAACGATCAAATCAGAACTTGAACAACAACAACGTGAACGGCGTAAAATGCAAGAAACGAACGGTGAAACTCATTTACCACTTTGGTTCAGGTAAGCGCTATAAGATTTCTAAACATTTTATAATAAATAATAAAAAAAAATTAAATTCTCTCCACTCAGTAAACAACTAAATGGTAATAAAAATGATGAAGCAACGGATATTTATACATTTAACAATCAATATTGGGATTCACGTGCGAATCATTTTGATGGAATCGATTTTGTTCGATTATGGTAGAGAGAGCTTGAATTATGATTCTAGTCAACTAATAATAATTGGATAAACAATTACATACATACATACACACCATCCGTGATTATTGATTATTATTATTAATATAAATTGAATGATTCTTGGCTTCCATTTTCTTATTAATTTTTTTTTTGATTGTTACTGTTGTTTACAGGCATAGGTTAAATATATATTTTTTTCAATTATCTTATTCTTTTTATCTTGTTTGTTTGTAATTTGAATTGGAATTTTGAATTGGAATTTATTGATTGAACGGGGCTGTGTGTGTGTGTATTTTGTTTTTTTTTCGTTGTCTGCCAATTTTTTAACAAAAGCTGTTTTTGGACAAAACAATAATCCAAAATCAAATAAATAAATAAAAAAAGTATTTTTTCCAAAGTTGAAGTTTGTTTATCTTGATTCACATAATGATTGATTTGTTTTGTTTTTTTTCTTGTTGGCTACAAGAATGATCAATGAATCATTGGTGATGCTTGTTTTTTTTTATCATCAACAACATTACGATCATTAAATGGTGATGATCACTAAGGAAACGATGTCAATTTTATTGAATTGAAAAAAAAGGTGTGACCATCATGACGACCATAATCATCAACATTATCTATTGAATCATGGTAACCAGGGATAAATTTTGGTTATATTTGTCTCTCTGCAGGTTGATAATAATCCGTTATGATCAACAAGCAATGATCGTTGATTGTTGTAAAGATTACTAATGGCGACCAAAATGATTAAAGAAAAAAATTTACAAATCTCGGCCCGATAGTAGCGTTGGATTATTATTATTATTATTGCAACAAAGTTGGGACATTATCAACATTTTTTTTTGTTTTCCAACCAAAAAAAACGACGCAATCTATTATTTTACGGTCACATATTCATCTAAATCTAATTGATTGAGTGAAAATTTTCTTTTTTTGTATTTGTTTTTGTTATTCTTCTAAACATAATTGCAAATTCAAAAATTTCGAACCATTTTACAAACAATACAACAATTTAAGAATCGGAAAACAAAATGAAACAATACGGAGAATCCAAAGTTGATTCATCATTAGTGTTGGCCATCGGTGCCATCATTATCGGTAATTATTATTCATTATTCTGTATTGCCGATCATGAATTTGTATGTTTCATCACCAAAAAAAATAGGTCTAATTTTCATTGTATCGGGCGCGATTGTATCTGGTATCGCGTATACGGAAATCACACCACCAAACTATGATGTAAATATTCCAAATAAAACTCATCAAATCATGACTGATTCAAATTTTTTTTTTTTTTGGTTTGTCCACTCCTCTACTTCGATATATATATAGGATAATTATGATCGTTATATTGGATCCAGTGTACCACGATTATTAGGACCATTTTTATTAGTATTCGGTCTATTTATTGTTGTCGGTAGTGGTGTTATGGCCGGTCTGAAAACAATGCGTGAAAATGGAAAAGCTTATCATGGAATTGCACAGCCAACAATGTATTCGGCAGCAGATATTGATCAGGATGATTCACCACCATCACATGAGGAAAAGGTGTAAATTTTTTGTTTTCACAAGAAAAAATGTTTAAAAAATTCCAAAAAAAAAATTTTTATCAACATCCACATTATTCATCATCGAAAACATTTCATTCCACATTCCATCATGGTCAATATCATTATCATCATTTTTTCTTTTGATTCATCCAATTTATTCACGAAGTCTTGTTTTGTTCTGCCATATCTTTATTCCTATTGTTCATATATAATGATTTTATTTTGACAAATAATAAAAGAAATTTGGTTCAAAAGAAGTTTTATTTCAAGATTTTAGGTTTTTTTCAAAATTCAATATGAAAGAATACATAATGTTCAATCATTGTAAGAGAGAATTGAAGCCGATTATATTGGAATCATTTTTTTTCGAGAATCAGAATATAAGTTTATCGAAAATTACATTCTTAAAATCTAATGATGATGATGTCCAAAATCGGCATGGATGATGGTCTACTTGGACCTTTCCCTCATCTTCCTACGTTTTCGTTTCAACCTTCGCATTCGTTTCTTACGCCACTGTTTTCATTTACAAAACAAATAAAATTAATTTTTTTAGAAATTTTAAATTAAAAAAATTAAAAAAAACCATACCTTGGCCCGCATTTTCGATTAAATTTTTTAGAATAACGTGCGATGTTTCACCACACACACACACATACACTGCTCAACATTGACCAAAACCAAAGCACACACAGTGTCAGGAAAAGGAAATTTTCTAAAAAAAAATTTTCACACACACATGTAACGTTCTATATGAAAGGAAAATCGTATTATACATTGTTAAATTCAAAAATTTTTTTCCAATTTTTTTGTTCGAATAAAAATTCCAAAAAAATCATTTTTCATTATTATAATAATTGCTAAATATAATTCATTATTATTCATCATTTATATAATTTGTTTTTAATTAATTATTATCATCATCATCATTCGAATCCATTGTTATCGGAATTCATCATTAATATTGTGGAAAAAAAATTGAAATGAAAATTAATGAAAAAATAAAAGAATCAACTATTTTCGAATAATAAAAAGAGCAAATTAAATGGAGCCCGTTTTTTTGTTTGTTTGTTTGTTTTCCTTGTGTGTATGTATTTGTTTGTGTATAATAATCATCATCAAGTGTAAAATTCATATTCTAACCAAACAAACGAAAAAAAAGACTTGGAAAAAAAACAATGTTATAATTATCCAAGTCAATCTGAATCAAAATTTGGTCATTTGGATTTAATGGTATGTGAGTGAATGTGTGTGTATGTGTTTATGCATGGGTATCTCCGGGTAAGTATTGATTGAAAATTTCAAATTTATTCAAACGATTCATTGAAGAAAGGATGGTGAACGAGTTTGATTTTTTTTACCACCAATTTTTAAATAATCTTCATTGCATTAATAAGATGAAGCAAGAATTTTTTCTTAATATAAATATATATAAAGTATAAAACAATTTTTTAAACATTCGGGTAAAACATATTCATGGGTTGATGGGTGTTGTGTGGGCTTGTCTTGCTGCTTTTTCTTTGATTTTTTTTTAATTTGCTTGATTATTCATTTGCTTTTTTGTAATTAATTTTTTTTTTTGTAGCAGACCGGATGATGATCATGTATGTGTTTGTGGAAAGACTCGACGAAGACAACCAGACCAAATGTTTATGTTTTGTTGGGTAGTTGTATTTTATAGTTGTTCCGCTGATTTGTTATTGTTGATTTTTTCAGATGATTTTTTATATTCACTCTTGTCATTTGATGTGTATAGAAGGGGTGGTGGTGGTGTGTTTATTTTCGATTTTTTTAAGATTTACAACAACCTGATGATTGTTGTTGCGTATCATTTAGATCGATTCGTCTTCCGGCACCTGATTGACCACCAGCACCACCACCAGCTGTTTGATCTGTTTTAGGTAATTTTTTAGCTATAGCCAAAAATATATCATTAACATTCATGGCGGTTTTTGCCGATGTTTCCATAAACAGAAGGCCATTTTCATCGGCATATGCTTGAGCTTCTTCCGTTTCAACTGCACGTTTGTTGCTCAAATCGGATTTATTACCAGCCAATGCGATCACAATATTTGGACTCGCTTGTCGTTGTAATTCTTTTACCCAGGTTTTTGCTCGATTAAATGTATCCTATAAAAATTAATATTAGAAATAAAAAATAACATTTAGAATAGAAATAAGAAATACCTGATTAGTAATGTCATAGACAACGATAGCGGCCTGTGCTCCACGATAATACATGGGCGCCAAACTATGATATCTTTCTTGGCCAGCCGTATCCCAGATTTCAAATTTAACAGTCGTATCATCCAAACACACCGTTTGTGTGAGAAAAGCAGCTGTTATTATTAATTTACAAAAAAAATCACAGTTATTTTCCAATTGAATGGAAAAATCCAGAAAACATACCTCCAATAGTACTTTCTTGATATTCATGGAATTGACCTTTGACAAAACGTAATACAAGACTTGATTTACCAACAGCCGATTCACCAAGCAAAACAAGTTTGAATTGACAAATTTTTCCTTGCTGTCCACCAGCCGATGCACCACCACCATTTGGTCTTTGTTGTGCATTACGATTCGCCATTATTGTTTGTTTTTTGTCTGTTAGGTTTTTTTTCTATGTATTTGATTGTGTATATGAAATGAAATGAAAATTGGTTAGATTATATTATTATTCATCAATGAGAGATGAAAAAAAACTCACTCAAATTATTATTAAATTTATTATTATATGACGTAGAAATCAATATGATGTGTAATGCATATGAGAGAATCACACAAGTACCGAAAAAGTAGAGAGAAAAAAAATATTGGACCAATATGAATTGAATGAATGGATGAATATTGCTTGTCAGATGAAATGATGATTAAAATTGCCTAAAAAAAATAATCCACAGATATAATATTCGCTATACACACACAAAAGAAAAAAAATCTGGAATGGAATCGTATTTTTTTTTTTGAAGTTTAATTTTTGACAAAGAAAAAAAAATTCACAACACAAACATACACACACACACCGTGCACAAAGAGTGATAAAGAGGAGTTATTATTATTGTTGTTGTCGCCGTCGTCGTCGTCGTATTATGACTGATGCTAAAATATTGATAATGACGATGATAGATGTGTGCTATTGAATGGTGGTGGTGGTGGTTGGTTATATTATGGTAAGAGAAATGGTGACAAAGAAAAAAATGAAAATCAGAATCAAACAAACAAACAAAAAAAAATCAACGTTTTAGCCAATTTTTTTTTTGTTGATGAATAAATGTAAAAATGGGAATTGTGTTGAGATGAAATAACAAAAAAAAAACAAACAAAATTGCGAATCACCAATTAAATCAAAACAAAACAACAACAAAAAAAATGGGCAGAAAAGGCAACAAGACACCTTTCTCTCTATCTCGTTTTTTTTTCTCCTTTGCTCTCAAACACGATTATTTTTTTTTTATTTTAATTATTAAATTAAATTTTTTTTTTCAACCATAAGAAATAAAAAAATCGTTGATGGAAATTAACAACAAAAAAAGCCAAAACAGTAAATGGCCGACTCACAATATATTATCAATAATATACATATACACACACAGACAGACAGATAGAGATACGAAGAGCAGAACAAAATAATCCTTAGCCTTTTTGTATGCATTGGTTGTGGACTGATGATGCGATATATTTTCTTGATGACAAATACATTCATTCGAAATGGGCTGTACTTATTTTTTTTTTTATTACAACCAGCAATAGTCACAATGAATAGATAAAATACAGTAACATTTTAAATATTCAACATTCAATATCATGCTTCTACCTTTTAACGTATAGAAATAGTCTCAATGAAAATTTCTGACCAATTTGGTTATATATTATCATTATATGATAACCCCCCTTTTTTTGTTTCCCACATATTAATGCTGCGTAGAATGGCTAGAACTGCTAGCAGTAGCTATAGGGTATGGATGATGAACCATCCAATGAGGACGTTCACCATTAATTTTTTTTTTAAATTATGAAATTAGAACGTTTATTATTCCATTGTTTTATGATAAACAACGTATATTAAATAAATAAATTAATAAATTGTAAATGAATACATTATGGCATTTATTATCAAAAAAAAAAAAAAAAAAAAAATTATGATGCATGTAACAATTTATTAACAAAATCAACAATTGCATGGGGCGGTTGATCTGATTCGTAATGTCCAAATATTAAACATTCATTCTCTAAAGGTGTATTTTTCTTTCGTGTTACAAATCCAAATAAATAGCTAGAGAGAAAATATATTTTTTAAAAATAGTAGTTATTTTGAATTTTTTTTATAATTTACCTTTGAAGCTGCTGTACATGATCCGAATGATATATCCATGAACGATTATCCGGATCAATTGAACAGAAACTGATCGATTTCAGTGGATAATGTTGACGAAAAAATAGCCTTTACAAATGGATGATAGGTTATTATTTTTTTTTGTTTTGTTTTGTCAGATTTTATATCAAACTTACCTATGGCTATTGTCTGTCAATGTAATACCTTTACTGGATGCTTTGAAATGAATAATTGCTGGCTGAATTTTCTTTCGATCACTAATGTTCATCATTATATCAATAACTTTTTTTATAGCTGCATTTCCGGTCAATGATTCCACATCATCAGTGATAAAATAAAGTACATTACAAGCTGCTCCGTTATCATAGAATTGTTTTAGTAAAATATTATCCGTATATAATGAACCATAATTTGAAATATCAATATCATCCGATGATGGAATAATCAATTGGATTGGTAATGATATTTTGGTTATTGAATGTTGATAAACTAATGCAGCTAGACTGCTAAACACCGGTTCTTCTGGACAACCTTTTATTTGGACACCTTTATTGGTTGATTCGATAAGGAAATGACGAACAGGATAAGCCTGATCCGGTCTGGCATCTTCAGGTGTAACACGAACTGCTAGCCCATATGCATTAGGAAATGAATTCGAATCACGAATGATAAATGATCCAGGTGGCCGATCTTGTAGATAGCGAACAGCTACCATAAACATAGTTAATAGTAGTGTTCTCATCAAAATAATAGAATATTCTTACCTTCTTCTCGTGAAATAGTTGGTTTGTACCAATAGGATGATGTATCCTGAATGAACATCGGTACATTATGCCGATGTAGTTGTTGGCCATCATCCAATGTTTGTTTCAATGATGATGATAATTTTCGATTCTTTTGTTTTACAGGAAAAGCTGGAGTCGAAGATCGTAGCTGCTGTGTATCAGATCCAGATAATTTAAGTCCGGCCAAAAACTGAGATGAACTAGTAGGAATTTCAGCCAATGAATCGACGTGTTGATTAACACCAGCAGTGCCGCTATCGATTTCATCGATTTGTATGGGTGTCGCTTCGTTAATTAATTGATTATTTCCATTCTGTATTTTATGAATGATACCGTAATCACCATTGTCAGTATCATCTGAATGAGGTATGATACCAAAAAAAATATTTCGACTAGATGTACGTGTTGGCACTTCAGGTGGTGTTGAACGGTTAATCATATGTTGAGGTGTTTGTTTAATTGTCGTTTTTAATTCGGCAATCAATTGTTGTTCAGCAGCTTGTTTTGGCCGATTTCGACGTATTGTAAGTAATTTTTGTTGTTGACGCTGAAGCCATTCTAGATTCTGTTGTTGTTCACTTGTGATTGGCTCAATATTTTCTTTACCCAAATCACTACCAGGAATTTCATTCGGATGTTCATGACCATTTTTCGTTAAAAAATCATAATGCGATTCTTCCAGATTATCGGATGGTGTCGATGTTTGTAACGGCTTCGGTTTGGTTTCCGAATTTTTTCGTAAATCAGGGAATGATTGAATTTCAGTGAATATTTCATTAATCAATTCATCGAGAACGATTTCATTTTCAATTTTAGACTGTTGCGGTTGTTTCGTTGGTGATTGCTGTTGATCAGTCGATGGTTCAATACTAGTCGGTTTTTTTAATACAGTTGCATAAAGACTTCCGTCTAAAGGTCCTTTGGTATATTCTAATGGTGGCGCACATTTATCGTCGAAGGCATCAGCATCCAACGGAGATTCAACTTTTTTCGCTGTAGTTGTGAAAAAATTTTCAAATGAATTACATCGAATAATTTGACTTTCATCAATGATTTGATAAGATATTTGACCGGATTCTTCCATTTGATTCGATTGATCATTATTAAATACAAGCTCAACACAGATATCATCCGGTAATCGTCGATCATAAAGGGCACAATCTAAATCTGATTTATTAAACTTGACTGTGGTCGTTGCCAAAGTACCCGTATGAAATTGGAATGCAAACATTTCCGTTTTGGAGCTAGGCACAGCAATTTTATGATAACATTTAATAAGAATTTCACCACGTAATTTCAATGGTGGTTGTATATCGAATATGATATAATTCCAATGTTTTAAAAATTCATTATCAATATCGACAACAGGTGATGAATATCGTAGTTGCCAATCTTGATAGATTTTAATGAATGGACGGGAACGACCACAGCCATCAAAATTTGGCACACGATGAATAATCACTTGATTTAGATGAAGTTTTTGTACATTAATTCGGCTATCACCATTCAATAAGCTCTTGAAATGATTGACATATCTAATTAAAAAAAAAATTCGAATTATCACGACAATCAATTTATAGATTTAAATGTTACAAATACTTTTTCTGTGATGGCTGTAGATAGGCCTCCAGATTATAATGGAAATAATTATACATTGATTCAAAATCAAACATTGTTGTATTTGAATCATTGCCTAAACAGATGTCAATATATTGTAAAAATACGGCAATAGCTAGACTAGCACGGCTGAGATCACGTTTTGAATAAATTATGGCCAAATTATGATCATTTTGTGTTAACCATGAATCCAATGATTTACATAGGGAACATAAACGTTCTAATGATGGTGCACGACGTTCAGGCCAACCAAATTCCAATAGTTGAACATTAGCAAGAATTTCATTGCTGTTGGTATTTTTATAAAATTGTAATGGTTCAGCAAGATTGAAAACCGCTATATGATGACCATTTTGTTGTTGTTGTTGTTGTTGTTCGTCAATTAATTTTTTTAGATAATTTTCCAAAATTTTATTTGGCGATAGCTTTGTAAACGTATCAACAAGTGAGAATACTAACAAGAATATAATTATGATTAAAATGTCAAATAAATGTCAATCAATCAATCAATCAATACCGATAAGTCGTTGATCCACTTGCAATGGTTCCATGATGGCAAATTTAAATGGATCCAAACGGATCAAAATTAATTGGGCAACTTTTTTTGGTCGTTTGTCAGTTGATGATATCTTTGTTATTTTACCACCACCAACAATATTCTGGCCTGCAATCGCTGGATGATCATAGATTATGATGTCACTGTAATAAGATTCTTGTTCTTGGTTTTGGTCTTTATTGTGATGATGAGTTTTCACTTGTTTATTATGAGAATCGATTCTAAAATTAGTATCTAATACAGATGTTGTAGTAGCGGCGGCGGTGGTTAATGGAGCCAAGCCCAGATGTTGATTCGAATTTCGTTCTTTCACTAATGTCAATGATGATGATGATGATGATGATGAAGAATCGATAGATTCAGCAGCAGAAACTTGTTTATGAATCTAATAAAATCAGAATCGCAAAGAAAAAAAAATCAGGTCAGCTATAGTGATCGAATCAAATCAATCAATCAATCAATCAGATACAGATCATGACACAATGACAAGAATGATTTATTCGTATGAAATTTCGTTGGGAAAAAAAACAACATTTAGCTGCCAAAAAAAAAAAAAAATGGTTGTTTATGATAATATTTGTTTTCAAGATTTTGTTTAGATAATAATAATCAAATCAAATCATAATCAATATTAAATCATAAACAAGACAAAAAAAAATCTGGTATATTCACTAAAATCACAATGATAATCAAATGGTAAATATTGTGCACATATGCACACACACACATCGAGGAGACACGTCGCGATTAGATGCTTGCGTGTGTGTGTGTGTGTGTGTTATATGTCTATAGAGATCCAAATATAGAGAATCCAAATAGGCGACAAAAAAAAATTTTTTTCCCTTTTATAATAATGCTTGTTGTTATTTATTGTTGCCTTGTCAACATGTAAATATATAATCAAGCAAACGAAGGATGTTTTTTTTTTCGTTGTCAAAAATCGATCTGTCAAAACATATTGATCCTCTCTCGTTGCCTGGTTTTTTTTTTGTAAATGTGTTTATACTACTGTTGACAATCAATCTATGTCATTTGATTTTAAATATTTTTAATGAATTAATCGATTTAGATAATATACCTGTGGATTCAGCAGCGATGAATACAGGTGGCTAGATTCGTTATTATCGATATTATTATTAGTTACTGTTGATGTTGGAGTTGATGATGATTTTGTTGTTGAATAATAATTGTAATCACCACTTAGATGACGAAATTTTTTCGCCAATATAATTGGTTGTGATGATAATAATGTCGAAAGATGATATGGTTGATGTCGATGATAATGATGATGACGATGTTGTTGTTGTTGTTGGTGATGATAAAAATTATGATGACATGAACAATAACATTCAGGTGATGGTGGTCGTAATTTCAATTTATGACGATGATGATGATGATGATGACGACGACGACAAGGAGGAGGTGGTGGTGGTGTTGGTGATGCAGATGATTTTCTTGCTGTTGAAGATTTTCCCTTCTTCTTGATAGTATGTTTCCAACAATCAAAATTAATGACCATTATTTCGGGTAATAATTTCGGTATCCAAGAAAATGTAATATATAATCATCATTATCATTATCATCATCATCATCAACCATCATTCGAATCTTGATGAAAATGATCCAAATAAAGAATCGAATAAAAAAAAAAAATAAAGATTCATACAAGCCGCTCGAACAACACACAACCACACATACCACATAGTCATTCCATTCATAGAAGCTCAAAGGGCAGTGTGTGTGTGTGTGTTATGTTGAAAATGGCATTCGATCGCGATCGATGCCCTTTTTTTTGCTGTATATGGAATTTTTTTCCCACACACACACACACACACCAAACAAATGGTTGCTTTTTACAAAAGAGATTCAATGATTTGTTGATGATGATGACGGTTATAATGTAACCACACATTCAGTTGTGATCTCGTGATGATCATGTCCCGTTGTTGTCGTTGTTGTAAACCACAAACAAAAATGAATGATCATCACTGATGATGATGGTGATGATGTATTTTTATTTGCAAAAAAAAAAAAAAATTTCGGTTATTTTCTTCCACTCTTTAACCGTTTACGCTTGTTTATTGTTTGATTTTTTTTTTTTTTTTTGATCAACAACAAATCAATCAATTTGTTCAATGTGTTGTAAATAACCGTGTTATTTGTGAATTTTTTTTCTTTTTTAAATTTATTGTAATGAATTTTGTGTTCAATTCAATAGAATGATTCTTTTCACAAATAAATGAAAAGCTAATAGTATAGGATTTGTTGTATAAAATTTTTCAAAATTCATTTCAATTCAAACTAAAAATAGAAATTTATCAAAAATTCTGTTGTGTGTTTATATAATAAACATGGCATTTGTTTATTATCATCATCATTCTACCTCATTCCCCACTGTGTGTGCGTGCGTATCCACAAGCTGAAAAGGGAAAATTCCTTTTATTTTTTCATCATCATTTGATTTAAAGTGGCAACCTGAACAAGTGTCTTTTTTTCAAATATTATACAAGTAATACCTGCGTTTGTTTGTGAATCTCAAATATTATTATCATTACGCGGAACTATTAATATAGAGTAACAAAACCCCGTGGCTGCAATGGCCATATTTGGCCATAACACACAACAAGGTTGGGTTAAATTGAGAATTCGAATAAAATATGTGCAACAAATGGTTTTTTTTTGCTGGCGTAGGATGTCTGAATGACTGATTGTTTTGTCTGAAAATTTGTCTAAAAACAATCAAAAATCTGATAAACTTTATTAAAGATTAATAACAAAAAACAAACAATTGACAACAACAGAATTTGGTAATAATTAGCCTAATTAGCTATACGGATTTTTTTTTAGAAAATCAACTGAAATATCGATAAATTGTTGTGCTTTTTCCACATGTAAATAATGACCAGTATTGGCTATACTAACAAATTGAACTTTTGGCATTACCATTCGAATCTGATCAAATTGATTTGGTTGTACATAATCCGATTGTTCACCATAGATAATTAATGATTCACCCATAAATGGTCGACTTGTATCCAATTGATGAGCCATTCGATTTCGTACCAATGTTTCCAATGCACGTGTATTGAAATGCCATTTAATTTTACCATCATTATTATCTTGATAAAGATTGAGCAAGAAAAAATCAACGATAAATGTATTCGAAATATTTTCGATCAATATTGTACGGATATGTTGACGAGCTTGACTTAGATTCATTTCGGCAGGCAATTGTTGTATACAATTTTCAAGTAAATCAAAAAAATTTTCTGTAAGAAAATCAATTTTAGGTAATGTTGGCAGTGGACTTATATCGACTAAAATCAATCGATCTACACGATCCGGCCAATCGAATGCAAATTGTGATATAACACGGCCACCAAGGCTATGTCCAAGAAGATCGGCACGATCAATATGGTTTGTATCCATCCAGAGGCGAATATCTGATGCCATAGCACGCATATCTGATTTATCACCATCAACATGTGGACTTTCACCATGATTTCTAAGATCAAATGAATAACATGGCTGTTTTGTACGTGCACAAATTTGATTCATCAATGATCGTAAATTTGTTTTTGAACCAAAAAGGCCATGAAAACTGAGTAACGGTTTTTTGTTCAAATCTATTGAAATCGATTTTGGTTGAGCTTTCACAAAGGCTAATGGCACTGGTGATGGTCCTGTATTCGATTCATAGCGGATAGATTGCCGAAAGTAATTTCCGGTCGTCATCAATCTAAATCGAAAATTCATGATCGATTATCATTGATTATTCGAACGATCGAATGATTTAATTTACGCAATATCTCTGTTATAACTATGGAACACATTTTTGGTCGAAATAGTGGCGATGATAATAAATCCTCCCGTTCAATCGTTCAATGGTATTGATATGCAAACTTTTCATCAATTGAAATTGAAATGTTTATTTAAAAAATTTGTTTTTAAATTTTTTTGTTTTTAATAGAAAATTTTTTGTTAATCAATCATGTTTATTGTTGATTATTTTGGTTATTACTGTTGTTGTTGTTGTTGTTTATTTAGTTCATTCATCAATGATTATATTATTCTGGATTTCATCAAATGATCATCGTTTTCATCATCATCATCATCATTAAATCTATTTTTTTTTTCAAACCTACAACGTATAAAAATAAACACAAACACACACAAAAAATGGATCTATTTTATTATCCGTTTTATTTGTTGATATTTTTCATATTTGGTTATTTTTTATCAAGGTAAATTGAATTTTTTTGGGTGAAAACAATTTTTGAATTTTTTTTCTTTGGAATTAATATTTAGAATTTTTCTATGGCTGTTAAATTATTATCTACGATTGAAATTTCAAATCAATCTTCAAGTGAAATCCATCAGATTCAATTCATTACGAACAATACAATTGGCCTGTCCATCATTAGGCATTAATATCAATATCGAACATATTGGTCTTTCGTCCAAAATATTCAATTCTAAATATAATTCATTATTTGTATTGAAATTTTCCGATATTCGTCTTGAAGGTGATATTGCTGCTGCATTTTTAAAATTACGTTCAGCTACTTTATCAATCAATTCAGATCAAGCTCAATCAAATGATATTACATTTCGACAGGATGATGAAACCACTATTCAACAATTATTACGAACATTTTTCATCAATAAATTATCGATTCTAGCCAAAAAAACATTTTATTTAGGTTCAAATTATGTATCGTCAAATTTTCAAGTTTCATTACATAATATTAGTCTTATGCAATTGGGAGTTCCATCACGTGATTATCGTATAAATGATTGTCTTCTTCATTCGACCATACAGTTGATACAATTTGGTTATGCGAAATCACAAAATCAGATCACATTCCAAGTGGATGGATTTGCTATCAAAATGTTTAAATCTCAAACTTCAATTGTGAGCACAACGAATGAAAATGATGGTGGCGGTAAAAAATCTTACTTATTCCAATGTTCATTTCCATTTCGATTTGTTTATTCTCCTGGTGATCGATCTGCCGAAATGTTCATATCATCATGTGAGATTATCGTATATGACCTATTGAAATTAGCCAAAATGGCACCAAAACGTATGAATCGTATCGAAATGGGAAGTTTATCAAAGGCCAAAATTCTTGACAAATTGAATGATGACTTTTAATACCATCCTAAAAGGATCATTATTCAAAAGTGCTTCATTCAAATTAATTTCGGCAACTGTGAAATTGGTACGTGAATCTGGAAAAAAAGAGCTAACATTTTCGGTTGAACCTATTGAATTATTTTTAAATAAAGTGGATAATCATCGGCTAGAATCAGATCTATCGATAGCCAATTGTATACTACAAGATTCCGAATCAATCATTGATTTCTCGTTGAATAAATGTAAAACACTATGCACCATTGAAAGAGATAAACTAACGGACAAGCTATATATTCAGTTGATTTTGGAAATCCATAATTGTTCATTCATAATCAACATCGATTATTTGATAAATTTCTGGTTCCAAAACTATTTTGTTCAATTATTCCACAATGATTTCAATGGAAAAGTCAATAATCCTGTTGATGAATATAGTCATAAAGAAGTGGCGGCCAAATATATTAATAAATTTGTCTTTCTTATGGTCATCCATGATATATCATTATCGTTGAAACATTCAGAAAATTTCGGTATGGTTACTTATGGCCTTAAACATCTTAAGACAACTTGTGTTCGAAATGTAGATATTTTCCGTGAAACAAGTGTCGAATTGCTGCTTGAAACATTCTGGTGTTGGAATGGAAACATTCAACTTAAACCATTGAATCCGAATTCATTGAAAAAATACAATGAAAAACATGTACCATTATTCATGTCAACATTGTTACTCAAATTCGGTAATATGAATTCATCAGATCTTCGAATCAATTGTGTTATGGATGGTCTACAGGTTAGCCTCGAATATTTTCTGAACACTTTGGAGAATTTCAATCTAGAATCATTGAAGAATACGATTTCGATGAAAGATGGTCATAACAACATTTCACCAACTTTCCATTCACCATATAACCTTTTGGGACAAATTAATTTCACATCTGTAAATGTATTTACAAGACAATTAATGATGCGTATCGATTCTATGGCTTGTGATTTGAATGGTGCTAAAATAACAACCAGTATTAATGGATTCGGTGTCAATTCTATGTATGCTCCTTCTGCAACGTTAGCCTGTTTGAAAGCATCAGAATTGGTTCAACATCGAATTGTTTATTTTTCGGTTATGCGAATTAATTTTTGTCAAGATAATGGTCAAGATGTTGCCCTTAGTTTAACAGAAGAAATATTCATTCAATGGTGTCCGTTATTTCATGTTAATGTTCTTGAACTTTGGGAAGATTTTTATCATATTTATTTAAATTTTAAACCCGACATTCAATCTCAATCTTTATCTGTGACAGCCAACAATGACGATGATCTTCCAAATCGATACAAAACCATATAGTCTAAAGTTTGAAACTTGATGGAAAAATTTGTCTCGGAATTCTTCTTTCCGATGATGGTGATACGATGCGTTTTGAAACTGAATATTTTACCATCGCATATCAAAACCATAATCAATCGATGACAATCAAATGTGAATTGCTCAATATTTTCATCAACGATGTTCTCAATTGCAAAGTGGAACATCTGTTAATCGGTCATCTGGCAGCGGCTAAAAGCTATCTGGATCGTCGATCATTCAAACTAACTGAACAGGAACAAAATGATGCTATTGAAATTAATGTCGACAAAGTGACAATGAAATTTCCATATCAATTCAATTTTGCTTATTATTTTAATGAAAAATTTCTTACCATTGTTAAATGGCTACGATTATTCCATTCAAAACCAAAACAATCACAGCCACATTCTCCATCGATTGATCAAAAGACGTTATTATCGCCAGATTTTATCATAAAAATTCAATCAATACTCATGGAATTGGGTGATGATCCATTCGAAATACGATTGAATAATAACTATGAATTAATGGAAGATGAATTTAATGAAAGCCTTAAACGATGGAATATATTGATGGAAAAAATTAATGAAAAAAGTTGTGGCCGTAATAATGCTGCTTTATTGTTGACAGATGAATTAAGACGTGCATTTGATCGACAAAATGCTAAAACCTATGTTGAACGTTCGAATAAAATGTATGATGCAAATCAAACCGTACAACGGACACAATTGTTCACAATTAAAATGGAAAATTTTCAATTACATCTAATAGCAGATTCATCATATGATTCGTATGAGAAAAAAATTCGACTAATTAAACAAATTGATTTTCATAGTCCATTTCCGGAAGATCTTCGTTTTTCCACCATTTGGTGTCGACAATTATTTGCCAGTATTGGTGTTTGTGTCATATCGTTACGTGATTTTCCACAACCAATGTTGAATGCTAAAAAATTATATTTCAAAGGCGTATTACTTGGTGCCGAACAAGAAGCAAGTGCTCGTGCCAGACGAACATGTGAAATTGATATGGGACCGAATTTTGCTAGATTTAAAATTGAACGTTCAATGACCACAATGAAATTCTATCATGATATAATTAGTAATATATCGAGTATGATATACACACATGGTGCATGTTGGGAACCAATCCTACAACAGGTGAATTTGTCATTTGAATTAATTTTTCGTCCTTCAAATGATCCAAGTCCTAGTTTAACATGGTGGGATAAACTACGATTTCTTTTTCATGGTTCATTGAAAATGAGCAGTAAACAAATATCGATCGTATTTCATGCATCACTAGATCCATATAATTCAACCGAATTGATTGAATTTTCATTCGTTAATTCAACCACCCAAATCGATACTGGTAGAATTCAGATTCTATGCGATCTGGATGTATTTGTTCATGCTGCATCGAAATATGATGAATGTCGAATCATTCATTTGCCTGATGTGACCATTACATTCAATTTGAATTGGGATTGTAGTGGAACTAAAAATGATCATCATTCAGTAATGCCATGTGCACGGGATAAACTGCCTGAATATACCTGTAATCAGGTACATGATTCATATCGTGCATTTAGATCACACCATCTCAATCTTTCAGCATCGATTGAAACCAAAGAATATGATAATACCGATTCGAATGATAATCTGATAAATGATCAGACCACCGATCGTATACCATGTATATTGATCTATAATTCTACACTCAGATGGTTGGAGAATAAAAAATTTATGATTACCGGTTTTCCACGATTAACAAGACGAGGAAAATTGTACAAGAATACTCGTCCACGAAAAATGCCATTCACAAGATTATTCAAATCGATTCAATTGACAATTTATCTGCAAAAATTAGAGGTATGTACAAGATAACCTACAATCGACTCGATTAGCAATTAAGCCCAATGCATTTTTTTAATAATTTCAGGTCACTTATTGGTCATCATTCAATCGTAATCGTGGATTTAAAATTCGTAGTTCAAATTTATCACATAGTGCTCAACATGCACAAACATTCATTAAGATTAATGATAATCTTATCCATAGGTAAGTGATCAATAGAAAGATGGATTTTTGGTAGTAAAGCTAACTTTTTTTCTAATAAAAAAAAATCTCCCGTATACATAGGCCAAAACCATTATGGGAAACCATCTACATGAATTCAGAATTATCCGAAGTTGATATTGAATTATATAAGGCACAAGGAACCGGATCTGTTTCTCTATTGAATGTGCAAAAAGTAACATATAATCGTGAAACAAAATTACCACAAACCGTACAAGAAGAAGATGGTCCTAGTCCTACACATCGTGTTGTCGTTCATGGTCTAAAAGGTGCATGGACCAAAGATAATCGAGACATTGTAATCAGTTTATTTGATTCGTATTTCAAAACACAACTACTAAAACGTAATCTTTCGACTGAAGCACTTCGTTTATTCAAAGATCAATTGAATGGTACACCATCGAAAAATTCTGGCCATTCTGATTATCACCATTCCCATCATCACCATCATCATCATCATCAACAAAACCATCAACATTCTAGTCCTTATGTTTTATCCAAAGGAAATGCTGCAAATATGTTACAGAAATTAATTTCAGAAAGTGAATCATCTGAAAACATTGTCGATACCGAGCAAATCGAGAAAGGAATTAATGATCGACAACAATTGTATGGTATTGAAGCATGTCAAGGTAATGATGTTCTTCTTGACAATTGGCTTATTGAATTAGTCAATTCACAAGTTGTTTTACGTGGTTGTGAAACCGATGGCTATGTCATAGTAAGCGCTGCTAAAGCACAGATTATGCAACGGATACATAGGCCGGTATGGAAAAATCGAATTCTTTATTCAAAAACAACATGGCAAGGATCATTGGAATGTATGCAATACTATGCTACAGTCGATGCAGGTGGGCTTAAAATTTATCAGATTACCTGGTTAGATTTGGATGATATCGAAGAACCAATCAACAAAGAAATTGCCGAAATTCCCGATCTAGTGGGTAGTGGCCGTAGTGTTGGTGGTGTTGTCAATTCAGAAGCTGGTGGATCCACTTGTACTGAATCAATAAATACAGTACCAATTCAGTTACAACGAATTGTATCAAGATGTCGATGTAAATTTTTCTATGCAAGTTATGGAGAGAATGCCGATCCAAATAATTATGAATCGGTACCACCATTACCAGCGGATGATGATCTTTTACCTCTTGAACCATGGGATCGAGAAGTTGCCGTTGACACGTTTACATTGACTCATGATAATCTAGAAATATCGACAAATTCTCAACAGTATGCAATGATAATGGATCTTGTCAACAATTTGTTGCTCTATGTAGAACCACATAAGAAAGAAATTTATGAAAAACAACAACGAATCCGATTTAGTATGCAATTGAATTCATTGGAAGAACAACGTGAACCAATATCCGAGTTACAAGAAAAAGTACGTTCTTTATTAAACAAGATAAAATTACTTGAAAAAGAAAGCTTTATTCTATACAAGAAAATCAATCATCCTCATCAAGAAGAATGGAGGAAATTGGAAATCGAATCTGAATTGGAAAAATGTAAACGTGAATTGAATGTTGAAAGTGAAAATCTAAGCATTATGATTAATTGCTATAAAGAAGCACAATTGATTGCAATGAAAACTAAAGAAAGACAGGTGGCGGCACAAGAATCTCGTGTACCATTCATGGCCCAAGTAATTCGACGTAATGAAGTTTGTTTTCGACAAGCTCGTTGGCGTTTGACCGATTCTGATGGGCAACTTGGTCTGGCTGATCTTGAATTGAATAATTTCCTTTATACCAAAGTCAGCAAAAATGATGATTCTGTTGAACATTCATTTGAATTGGGTTACATACGTGTGCAGAATATGATACCAAATCAAGCCTATAGAGACGTATTACAACCGACTGAACTTCAACCAAACATGCCAGTCGATCGTAATCGAGCTCTGCGAATTCTTTGTATTGAACGAGCACCTGTTGGTGGCATAGCCGTTAAAGAGCATTTAGAAGTAAATGTCATCCCATTGACCGTTGGTCTTACTTATGCATTTTTCAAGAAAATGTTAAAATTTTTCTTTCCCGATCGAAATTCTGATACTGTTTCGGTTTCAACAGTATCCACATCGTCACAACAAGATTCAAACGATGCAATCGCACAGGATACAGATTCGGTTTCGATGATAAGTTCATCCACATCGTTATCATCATCAAAAGCGAAAACGAAAAAAAATTCTGCTCATCATCATCATCATCATTTGAAACGAGATGAAAGTATGGCTAGTCTTACGACATCACTTTCATCGTATAATTTCCCTATGATAAACAATTCAAAAATGGTCAAAGAAATTACACATATTGAAAAGATGCGTGAACGAGCATCGAAAAATCAGACATTTGTCTATATTAAAATACCTGAAGTACCGATCAAAATTAGCTACAAAGGTAATAAAAATAAGAATCTTTCTGATCTACATGATGTTTATCTGTTAATACCGACGATTGAATATCATAATCGAACATGGACATGGCTCGATTTATTGATGGCATTGAAAAATGATTCGAAACGTGTACTTTTATCACAAGCATTGAAACATAAATTTCATATATCAAAATCTAAACCTCTACTTGAACCGGAAAAGAAACCAAGTCAAGTGGCTAATAATCAGAATACAGAAGATGAGGATAAAGCTCGAATTCTATTAGGCAACATAGTTGTTCCACAGCAGAAAAATTCTCGCACTAAATCGCTGTTATCGTTTGGTGGTAAAAAGTGATTTTGTTAAACATTTCCTGTATTTTTTTTTTAATTAATCAAGTAACAAATTAAAAAAATGAACTAATGAATATTCTCAAACATCGGGCCAAATGAAGTTATCCTCTATTTTTGGATATTTTTTCTTAGCTCTTAGTCCAACCACTTGTGGTGTGTTACCAGGGAATGCATTCACACCATCGAAAAATGTATCCGTTTTTGGATTAAACCTCAATGGTTCGGGTATTAAGTTTAAATTTGGTGGCAACGTTGATTTTTCATATGCCCAAACATTATATTTGGATCGGCCACGTACAGGTATCATATAATATTCTCTTACATCATCGACTGTGTTCATTCGATAAAGTTCTGAATTGGTCACTTCATGATCAAATCGTTCCTGACATTTGGTAAGAAACTGTGAAAAAAAAAGATTTTGTAAAATTGTAACCATAAAAGATTTTCCAAGTCTTACATTGAACTTTTCAGTTAGATTGGAAAAAAAATTTGATCCTCGACAAATTTCCTGACAGATTTCATCAATAATTTGGCTGGTATTTTCCGGTGGATCGTATGGTTTTGTATCACGACATAAACTTTTTGACATAATAATGAGAAACTGAATTTTTTCAAAAAAAAAAAAAAAAATAAAGAAATCATACCCTGAAGATTTTAAACGATCAGCTAATTGTTGAAATTTATCTTCAGCCATTTGACGTGCTTGTTCTGGATCTGCATGTAGTCTATCGTTGAATTCGATTTTACGTATTTTTTTCAATTCATCTTCATATTCCATTGCTTTGACATTTTGCCATTTTTCACGTTTCGATCGAATATTAGTACGTTTACTTACGACAACTTTTTCACCATTCTGATTGATGACATAATGAGCTAATGGTCGAATTGTATGATTGCATAACGATTTCGTCGTTATTAATGATTTAGTCAGATTGATGATAAACATTTTTTTTTTTAAATTGAATCAATCAACACGTGAATCGGCACATCGATTCATATCAATGACCGAAACATATGACATGACGGCTATATACACCCGAAATGATCCACGATAGTGATGATTACGATAATCGGTGTGGCAAATAGAAAAAAAAATAGAATGTATTACACACAAACAGAAATAACCAGAAGACAAAAATCATTTAACCATCACAGTATGTGTGTTGTATGATTTTTTATAAATAAAAGAAAAAAAAAGGAAAAAACACCTCACCTCTTTATCATCATCGTAATAATTATCATCGCTAAGAAAAACAAATCGATCGACAAATAACATTGCCATCCTTGTAATCAGTCCGACCAAGATCTATCGACCTAAGCGCTAGTGTTTTTTTCTTTAAATTTCATATATTCCTAATAAATTTTTTTTTTTAATCATAACTCATCATCGCCACTTCTATTCATGAATGTTTGGTTGATTATTCAATGAAAATTTATTCATTACAAATTGTTAATGTTATCAAGTATAAAACACCTGGATAATAAATTAATTTGGCCAAAACAATTATTAATGCAAGTGGGTGTGTATAATCAGAATTATTTCAATTGCAATTGGAATGGCCGAACGTAAAGATTATGATTATTTATTCAAATTGCTCATAATTGGTGATAGTGGTAAGTTTGATTACTGAATTCAACAATTGAGAATCTAAATATTACCGATTTCAACTAGGTGTCGGAAAAAGTAGTCTATTGTTACGTTTTGCTGATAATACTTTTTCCGGAACATATATCTCAACAATTGGTGTTGATTTTAAAATTCGTACAATCGAAATCGATAACGAACGAGTCAAATTACAGATCTGGGATACAGCTGGCCAGGAAAGATTCCGGACAATTACCTCTACGTATGTTTGAAATCAAATCGAGTATTGCAGTTATATTTGTAAATGGGGTTTTTTTTAATTACTTAAATCTAGATACTATCGTGGCGCCCATGGTGTCATCATTGTATATGATGTAACGAATGGAGATAGTTTTCATAATATTAGCCGATGGCTACAAGAAATTGATCAAAACTGTGAAGTTGAAAATAAAATTCTAGGTAATCTAATCCAATCTCTTTGTCATTAAACTATTGAATCATTGTATTTTGTTGTTTTTATTTTTTCCTAGTGGGCAACAAAAACGATGATCCAAGTCTAAAAGTAGTATTGACAAAAGATGCTCAACGTGTTGCCGAATTGATGAAGATACAAATGTTCGAAACGAGTGCCAAAGAAAATATTAATGTTGAAGAAATGTTTTTAGCCATCACAAAGATGGTGTTGAGAACCAAAAAAGAACAACTAAATCGACAAACAAATGAAAAGAATGCTATAAAAATAGCTAAAGGAGGTGGTGGTTTCAAACCACGGAAAAAATGTTGTTAAAATTGCGCCTAATAACATCAATAATCTTATTTTTTCCATCCTCCTCCCCCCAAAAAAAAGTTTAAAGCCCTAATAATCAATTGATTGATATATTATACAGCATGTAATAAACATTTTACACACACACACACACAAACATAATTTTAAACTAATTTATTTATGTACAACATGAAACCTTGTTGCCACATATTAAGTGTTGATTATTATTATTTTTTTTCGTATAATGAATTTGTGTAAAGATGTTAAAATCAAATTCTAATTAATTAATTTTAATCAATCAAATCATCAAATATTTCTTTAAAACGATTATTGAATTCTAATTTTTCCAATACAAAATGTTCGATACTTAGCCATCTGGTATTCCGGTTTTTAACGGTGTTATTCCAAATCGATTGTCACTTAAGTCAAAGATATGAGTACTCCAAAAGAAAGTATCCGATTAGATCCGAAAACAGCGGCAGTTTTTCGTAAAAAAGGTTATTCCGTTGATAAAAAATTGAATGAAGGTGCCTTTGGTCAAGTGTACAAAGGTAGTAATACAAAAACGGGTGAATTAGTTGCCGTCAAAGTGATGGATTTGGATAAGGTGGGCGATAAATTCAAACAAAAATTTTTACCTCGTGAATTGGCTGCTTTGATCGGTATCAAACATGAAAGTGTCATTTGTATACACGATATAATCAGGGCGAATCACAAGATTTATATTTTCATGGAATTCGCAAATGGTGGTGACATTACTGGTTATTTGCACAAAAATGGATCAATTTCCGAACCATTAGCCTGTTATTGGTTCACTCAAGTATCGAATGCTTTGAGTTATATTCATGATGAATTAAAAATTGCACATCGTGATATCAAAATCGATAACATTCTTTTACATGATAATATGGCCAAATTAACTGATTTTGGTTTTGCAAAAGAAAGTTATGATTGCCATACGGATACGATTATAATGTCTGAAACGTTTTGTGGTACAGAACCATATTATAGTCCACAGATTGTGGCCAGAAAACCGTACAATGCATTCGCAGCTGATGTTTGGGCCATGGGTGTTACATTGTTCTGTATGCTTAACAATAAATTTCCATTCCATTTTGGTGATTCGAAAAAAATGCTAATCGAACAAACGGATAGAGATTTCATAAAAACTCGTTATGTTAAACGTTTTCCATCGGATTTAAGAAATTTTCAAGAAAAATTTTTTGTCGTCGATGAAACAATTCGTTGGCAAATTAGTGAAGTATTTCAACATCCTTGGATATTACGAAAAGGAAGATAGAAAAAAAATCAGTAA
The DNA here is from genome assembly GCF_024713945.1 of Dermatophagoides farinae. Lineage (NCBI taxonomy): Eukaryota > Metazoa > Arthropoda > Arachnida > Sarcoptiformes > Pyroglyphidae > Dermatophagoides > Dermatophagoides farinae. The sequence goes on along the minus strand of NC_134683.1, from coordinate 3,242,936 downwards.
GCATCAAACAGAAACAATCGAATAAAATAATATTTTCTTATTATAATAAGAAAAAGGTTATAAATTGAAATTTTTTTTTTTAAATGAAAATTGTCGAATCAAAATTTTCTTAGATAATTAATACATGAATGAATGAAAATAGAGTGTAGGTGTTGTATGTATGAGATGAAAAGAGTGTTGGTAAATATCACATGTCCCTATTAATGTTTTTTTTTACACAATTGGATGTTCGTCTATTTTTTTCATATATAAACAAAATTGATTAAGATGACAAAAAAGATGATAATATGATGGGAAAAATGTATATAGATAAATAAAATACAAAATGCAGATTAGTGTCTTGTTCTAATAAAATTTTTCGTTAATGTCAATGTGTGTGATTGAGATTTTTTTTTTGAATGGATAAAATTTGAAAGCTTTTTTAAACATGTGAAAATTTACAACAAACAAAAACAAATTCATTTTTATGTAATCGGACTTGGCTGTGGTGCTATTGGTGATGATGAATCTTGTAAATCCATGCCAACCGAACGTGATGATGTCTCCGGTTTATAAATTGGGCCAAATTGTGACATGTGTCGTTTAATGAAATCTTTCGTTTTATGTTTAACCGTATCGGTAAAAGATAGATCTTTACTGCTTTTTACTTGTTTCAATTCTTTCTCCACAATGGTATGCGTTAACTAATTGGATTGATAAGACAGAATACAATTTGAAAATCATTCAGACAAACAAAAAAATAACTTACCTTTCGAGCTAATGATTTGAAATGGCTACTATTGGTAATACGGCCTTTCGTACATGAACTTCTCATATATGGATTTAAACATTTAACAATGAATTGTGATACCTTGTAACGAAAATGTTCACGGGAACGGCGAGATTCTTTACGTTTCAATTCATCTGCAGGCATTTCAGTCGTACCACCAATGGGTACATCTTTCGTCGTATTTATCAATGAATTAGGCGATGATGACGTCGATGGATGACTTATATCACACGATGGCAAATCACTACTGATGATTATATCACCATAATAATTGTCAATTTGATTATCTTGTGGTGGATGCCATTGTTTAATTTGTTTCCGTCGATTATAATAATAATAATGATTATTATTGATCGAAGTCGATTTCCAATCATAAGAAAGATTTTTTTGGTCAGGCGTATTGGTTGTAAAAGAAATGGGTAACGGTTCAGTAATATTTTCTTTAACGTTGATTCCTTGTGATAATTCGTCCGGAATAGGGAAATAATATGTTTTTGAATCATTCGTAACGAAAAATATACCAGCCGGTGGATAGATTTCATCAAACATTCGTTTTTCCATACTTTCAAGGCAGTCATCATTTTCAAATTTAATTTGATTAAAATCAACATTATCGATTGCTTCGGGTGGAATGTCTTGCTGTTTATAGCCGATATTGAACAGGGATTGATATGATGAATTTTCATTAACATTATCATCATTCGATCCGACCAGTTGTATCAATGGACTTTCATATTTGGGTAATAAATCCTGAAAATCAACAATCTCATCGTAATCATAAGAATGAATTGATTGTACATAGTTTGAATCCATCAATTCTTGAACTGGCTGTTCTTGTTGAGTATCGGGGAGGTAACTGACTGATTGTTGTTGCTGGAATTGTTGTTGAACATGATCGAATGTGGCGCCAAATTGTAATAAATTCTGTACATTAGTGCCTACTTCATTAGTACCAGCATTATTGTTCGAAAAGGAAAGATCCGGATTCATGAACATAGGATTGTTCGAAGCAAATGTCGTTAAATACTGTTGATAAAATTCATTGAATCCAATCATTGGATTAGCCGCAGCATTAGCCGATATCAAATCATTAGTACCAGAGCTAGCAGTGCCTGAAACAGAATTCTGTAAAGCTTCCTTATACAGTTTCAAATGTTCACGATATTTGTTCAATGCTTCAGTATAATCATGTTGTACAATCGTATATTCAAATCGTTTTCGATGTTCTTCTTTTGTCAATTTTGGCGAAGTTGAACCTTGGTTTGGTGTTTGATGGAATGGAGATGGGATGGAAATATTATTATTCTGACCATATAATGATCGATGTTGTTGTTGTTGTTGTTGTCGCATTGATGATCGACGATTAGTCAGATTTTTCAAACAACGACGTTTATTACCTAATATACCGGCAATTGTATTGTAGCTATCACCTTCCATATTATCATCATCATCACTAAATGATCGTTTATCATGATTGATAAATGGTAAACCTTGTGAACGACGTTCTTCTTCTTCTTTCGAACGTCGATCTGCTTCGGCTTCATCATCATGTCGTTTTTGTCGATCAAGACGAGGTATGCGAAATCCTTCTTTCAAATCTTTCCAATGAATTAGTAATTTTTGAGCAAGAAATCCTATTGTTACATTTGATTTTGCTTTAGTTTCATTGGCCGTAGAATTAGTTGTATCCGAAGATTTAGTTTTACTTTTTATCACAATTTTTCCTGATAATTTGGATAAATCGGTTATTAATTTAGATTTTTGACTATCTGTAACCGTTTCTTTATTGATACTTGGAGATTGGCTATTTGTTTCTTCTTTGGGTGATTCGACTGTAGCAGCATCTTTCGTTTCTTCCACAGCTGTTTGAGACGATTGATCGTCAGTGGCTTTTGGTGTTTCAGATTTTTTATCTTGTTCACCAATGTTAAGATATTGTTGCGATTCAGGGCTATCAATAGCGGCCCATCGTTCAACTACCTCTAATACTTTACAATCGACTAACATTGTTTTGTGAGGTATGGGCAATACTTCCAGTAATGCCAATAGACGTGCTTTGAGTTCAACATTTTCCGCTTCAATCATCCAGCCCCAGATTATACGAAGACCATGATAATCGATGAAAAGTCGAAGATATGCTAATTCAACTGTTGACATTATAATATCAATCAATTGTATGCGTAGTGAACATTTATCAGCTCGTAACATGAGACGTGAAACCTCAAGAATTTGTTGACGATTACGAAGGCCACCATTTTCGGCCAACATGTCGATTTCAAGCTAATTTGTTAAAAAAACAAAAAAGATAATGAACGAAATTCTAGAAACTAATAAAGTAAATATTTACCGCAACATCTTCAAGAAATGCTTCTTTATCTTCATCCTCCTCTTCTTCAGATTTCTCAACATTTTCTTCATCCTCTTCATCAACTTCATCCGCGGAAACACCCACTTCTTCGTCTTCAGCAATCTTTTTACTGGCCACTTTCTTCTTACTTTTAGGTATTTTAGAACCATCAGTTAAAATTTCTCGTCCACTTTCTGATGATCCAATATAACCACGACAACATTTCGATTCACAATAACATTTTTGTGCCTTTTTTCTATACAATGAAAAAAAAACTTGGATTAGTTTTGTAGCCGATTTTTTTTTTGTTAATACTAACCCATATCGTTGAAATTGATAATCAAAAGTAATCTCTTCACCAGCGGCAACTGGTTTGATTGTGAAAAAACCGATTCTAAGTTCGCCATTTACAGTCCACTATTGTTTCAGGAAAAGAATTCGAGATGAATCATTTTTTTTTTTGGTAAACTAAAAATTAGAAGGTACGAACCTTTTGTGTGATTGAATTTGGTTCACAACTATGATTAATAAAACGAGTCATATTACCCTTATAAGTAGCATCGATAATTTCATCACTTTTCAATGCCATAAAATAATAGTGTTCCATTTTTAGTTTAGAATATTTATCCGTGCGTTTATGGAACATAAATGGATCGATAACTTCGCCAACATATTCCATTATAAATGAATTTCTATAATGGACAGTAGATATATTTTCAATTTATAAACAAACTCCAAATGAATCACAAGATTTACTTACGCTGGTATCGATTCAAGTGTCATCAGACCCCAGCCTTTCTTTTCGGTTTTGAACGGAGTCAATTTCATGTATTGTTTCTGAAAAAAATAAATGAAAAAATCAGATTCACTGAATAATTGGAAAATGTGACAACAAACCTTCTGGAAACGTTTATTGGAACAATGTTCACCCAACGGACAACGTGAACCACATTCTATCATCAACATTCGATTAAGACAATCTTCACCGCAGCCCATTAGACCACGAGCACGTTCTTCTTTCATTAGTAAACAATCGCATACCATTTTTTTCGTCTCTTTTTTTGTTTTACATTTTTTTCTATCAAAATAAATAAAAAACAATTATAATCAATGAATGATTGAAAAAAGTGAAAATAACATACTTTTCGAAAAGAAAAATATTCTCATCAATCTGTTGATATGAAGGCATTGGCGAATCTGCTATCATTATCGGATTCAATGATTCTTGTGATGAATTAAATGTTGAATGTTGTTGACCAGTAGGCGATGAAGGCGTCGAATCCATTGGTGATAGTGTCGTGCTAGTAATTTCCAATTCTGAATTTCGACGCCATCTTGATTTAACTTTTTCCGGTCCCTGTTTATTATTATCATTAATACATTCTATAATTGTCGATGATGATGGTAATGAATCTTTGGTCTGAGCATTAGTACTACCACCATCTACATTGTTATTTGGTTCTTGTTGTGGCAGTGTTGTTGTGAAATTCTCCTTTGGAGTCGCTAATGGTGATTGTTGATGGTTGGATAATGATTTCGATTCATGTTGGCTATTAATATGATTATGATGATGATGATGATGATGATTTTCAACATCATTGGATGATTTATGCTTTGATTTCACTTTACGATGTTTTTTGGATTTTTCATCTTTTTTACTACTTTTTGATTTATGTTTTGATTTCTTATTCGAGGATGATGACGATTTAATTGTTTGTTGGTCTGAATTTTTCAAAGATTCTTTCTTCGATTCCGTATTGTCCGACATGGCTGGTGTATATGTATGGTCATTATTATTATCGACTTCGGAATTATGATGATCATGACCATTTGATTGTTGCTGTGATTGCTTTTCATCCATTTCCGGTGAATTTTGTTTTCCAAGATTTTTTATTCTCGTACTTCGTCTTCTAGTCGATGATTTTGTTACCACTGGTTCATTTTTATTGTCTTTCTTTTTCGTCTTTTTATTATCGTCAGTTTTCTTAGCTTTACTAGTGTTATTGTTTTTCTGATTTTTAGGTTTTCGACCTCGACGATTTGGGGTGGATGATGGTGATTTTTTACTTTCATTTTTTTCATCTTGTGTGGAAATTTCCAGATTACTTGAACAAACATCCACTTCACTGCTTACAAAATTGATATCATATGATTCATCATCATGATGATTATCCAATGTTGTTGATCCATTCATCATCACCATGGTGGTGGTGGTGGTCGTCGTCGTCGTATTCGGTTCAGATGATGATGATTCTTGACTATTATCATTAGCATAATCTTTCATAATACGATTTTTGTATTTAAATGTAGAATTATTATTATTATTAGAATTATTAATATTATTACTATTGATCATTTCTCCATTGATTGAATGAACGGTGTTGTTATTGTCCGTTGTCAAATTAGATGTTTCGATCACAATTTCCGTATGGTCTGATGTATGATTCACATTTACGACTGTAGAATCACCATTCATCGTAGCCGTCGAATCATCGTAGATATATTTTAATTCTAATTCTCCATTGGTCATATTTTCTCCATTTGTGTGATTCGTAATGATCCTTTTAAAGAAAATCAGGATAAGTAAAATCTACAAAAAAAAATCAAATACAAAACAAAACAAAATTTAAACTTACATGTTTTTCGATTTTACTGTCGTCGTGGTCGATTTACTGCTCATTGCGTTTTACACGCGTTTGGTGTTATTTTTTTTGGAAAATCGATTTTAAAGAGACGGCCAATAGAATCTTTATTTTATCGTTTTATTAGGAATTTAAAATACAAGCATTTAGATGAACAAGCATTTATCATATTGAAAAAGATAAAATTTTCATAGCAAAAAAGGATAATAAATAATGAATCATTTCTTTATGATCAACAGAGAGAAAAAAAGGGAAAAATTCCATTAAAATCAGCCAGATTCGAATATTATTTTTCAACATTCAATGCTGTATGTTTGATATATATTGGCCAATTAAATAATCGAATAATAAATTGATTCGTCCTTATAGAATTTACAGGATAATGTTTAAATTTACATTTGGATGACCAGAAATTAAAAAACACGATAAATACACACAAAAATACACATACATAACAAGACAATAACCAAACATTGTCTATATGATGATAAAACACACCAAAGAATCAAGCAGCCAGCCAGCCAATCAACTAAAATAAAGCTTCTAAATAACCATAGAGCAGCATTAAATCTGCATCTAAATTAACATTGGCAAACCGAACAAGTCGAAACGGTGATCCATGCTGGGCCTGCCTGCCTGCTTGCTTGCTTGCCTGTATAAAAATAAAAGGGACATGAGAATCCACAAATCTGGTTTTAATTTTGTAGCTACAATCCTTATGACTAATGTTACGTATCATTATGGCCGGTATGATTTATTTACACATGTTTGATTTCTAAATTTTTTCATTACAAACTCATTTTTTTAAATCCAATAGATCTGTGGCCACAATATCAAAATATGGATGGCCAGAATTAAACCTCAGAAAGAGTGAAAATGAAAAAGTAGGAGGAGTTAAACATAGGGAAATCATAAAACATTCGAAACTATATATATATATTATCCACCAAAAACGAAAACAAACAGAAATTTTGGTTCTCGCGCGAATTATATTATTGAGCAAAAACCAACGAAAAAAAAAACAAAAAACAAAAATCGATTTCATTTCTGATCAATTATATTAAAAATTTGTTTCTAATAAAAATGAAGACAATTAATGAATGGCTCCGAAAAATAAGAAAAAACTCAACAAAAAATTTTTCATCATCGTCACCATACAAGAAAAAAAAGCACCCATCAATCGATGGAGATGATGTCAATGTCAATGAGAATAATAAATTAAATATATAGAATGAATGAATGAGAAAAAAAAGATGGCAAATATCATACAATGATGCATATATTGCTTGTGATGAGCATGTATATGATACAACAAAAAAAATGATAATGATATAATATGATTAAGTATTTAACAACAAAAAAAATGGCAGATTTACATATTGAAGATCAAAGCGTTTCAGATTTATCAAAATTAGCCCAATGAAATCTTATGCAGTGACCGATTCGACCATACTTTTCTTAATTATTTCAACAAAATTTTCATTGGAACCACCACCACCAACAGCAGCAGCAGTTACTAGATTGGCTGTATCTAACAGACCGATATCCGATGATGATGATGAACTGGTTGTGGATGTTGTCGACGTTGAATCAATCATTTCATCATTATTTCTACCTGAAGATGATAATGTCGACGATGAAGATGATTCATTTGTAGCGTCCAAATTATTGATCGTCATTTGTGAATCCTCGAATTCGTTATTCGTTTGTTCATAATAAATAGTATTATTATCTTGAAGTTGTTGACAAGTTGATAAATCATTTACATCTTCATCGCCACCAACAGCAGCCATAGTATCATCATTATCATTAGATGGATGATATGATTGTGTAGCCACGCTCGATGATGTCGTAGTTGAATATGACGATTGATGTGCAGCTGCAGCTGCTGCGGCAAGCATTGATTCAGTGGCCGATGATGATGGGCCGCCAACCGATATGCTTAGGTCGATATACTTTTGTTGTTGATGATTATTGCCATGATCAAGTTGATTAATGTCATTTGCGTGGGTTGTAGCGGTATGATGATGATGCTGTTGCTGATGTTGATTATGCATATCATACGATGAATGATGATATAAACCATTATTCGTATAGCCATGTGTATGGACCGGATATGATTGCTGATGATGATGATGGTGGCTATAATCAGTATTACCATGATGCTGATAATGATGGTGGTTTACATGATGATATTGTTGCTGGGCATCACAATGAATCGATGGAAATGGTGGCAATGAAATTGTTGTTGAACAATTTGATGTCGTTGAAGATTCTGTGGATGGCTGTTGTTGTTGTCCGGTCGTTGAGATGTAATTACCATAAAGCTGTTGCTGCTGTCCTGATTGATCTTGTTGTGTTTGGTGTTGTTGATCATTATTTTGTTGATATTCATCATCAAAATCATCGCTTGTATAATCAGAATTCTCAGAATATGAAGAAGAATTATCGGGACTATATGATTCATCATCATTTGGAAGAGGTTGTTGAGATTGATGATGTGGATATAGTTGCATACAATCAGTTGTATTGAATTGTGATGAATTATCTGTTGTCATCATTGTTGCTGCATTGTGATGGTGATGATGATGATGATTGTGGTGGTGGTGGTCAGTTCCAGCACCGATTACATTATAATGATGATGTAATTGATTTGGTTGTTGCTCCATATGATATAAATTATTATGTGGTGATTGTTGATATATGGAAGTTGATTGCTGTGATAATATCGATGATGATATACCATCAGGTGAATCGATAACCAATCCACCATTAGAGGTTTGATCGTATGATTGAGCATGAACCATATGATGATTCATATGATATCCACTATTGTTTGCCTCTTTCATTGTTGCTTGTGCATGATGTTGAGCGTAATTCAATTCGGAAGCATTCTAAAAGTACAAAAAAAAAATAAAGAAAAAAAATGGTTGACCAAATATGATTCAAATAATTTATGTAAATGACTCATTCAATCATCATCATCATCATCATTATGACAAACACAATCATACCTGATTTTTATTGACCGTATCTACTTTCATGATTGTTTCGATAAAATGTTTACGCACACGAAGTGGATTAAATTCAATACGCCCATTTGAATTACCACAACCTTCTCGGGTACATCCACATGGGAATGACATTCGATCTACTTGGCATTGAATACCGGCTTGATGACAAGAACAAACATCAGGATTACAATATACACGACAATCGCAGCCACAAAATTCTCTTGAAATTCGTATATCACGACATTCTTCTTTTTCGGTTGTTTCAATTTTACGTACACCCGATGCACGTAATAGAGCACGACGTTGTTTGATTGGGACCGGCTGTAGAAAATAGCAACTATCATTTTCGAGATCAATATCACTTAAATCACTCAATTCATCATAGGATTCATCTTCAGATTCTGATGTCGATGATTGTTTATTAATTTTAGCAAAACGTTTTTGTCGTTGTAAAATTTCTTTATGTACACGTTTTCTTTCTTCGGCATGTGTTTCCAATGTGAAATTTCGATGATAACTATGTGTGGTTTCCATACCGAGTGTTGAACCACCTTGACTTGGTACACATGTAAATCCTTGTGATCGTTTGAAAATAGAAAACGGTCACATTATTAAAGATAACTTTTTTCTTTTCATTTTTCAATTTTGGTTTTCGTCCAGATACTTTCAATAGACTACGTAATGGACGAGACGATGCTGTTGTTGAATCAGATGTTGAGCCATTATTTGTGGTTGTTGAATCCTCTCCAGATGATGATGAATTGGCCATCGATATTACTCCACTACTTGATGATGAACTAATACTTGTTTCATCATTTAATTCTATTTCAGTACTTGCATCTTCAATATTTTCTGCTGGAATATTCTCATCATTCTGGATTGTATGATGAATATTCTCCTCCTCCTCCTCTTTGACATTACAATCATTACCATCAACAAATTCGATTGGATTTTCTTCTTCAACAATTACATCTTCCTCTTCATCATCATCATCATCGTCATCATCATCATCGATATCGTCGATATCAAAATCATCATCATCGTCGTCGTTAATTTCATTTTGAACAATATCATTTTGGTCATTATCATCATCGAAGCAACATTGAGCTTCTTGTGACTGTTGTTCATTTTGGCAAAAATTTTCAGTTGAGGAATCATTCAGTTGTCGTTGTTGTTGTTCGAAATTAATTGTGGATGAATTCAATTCAATTTCAACCACTTCATGATGATGATCATTATTAATATCATAGTTTGTTGAAATTGAATCGACATCAACCGTTTTTGGCGTAGTATCAACCTGAATACATTTATCAATCAATTCTGGTGGTGATTGTGGCTGTGGTATTAATGGTGAGGTTGATGAATCTATCAGTTGATGGTTATTGTCATCGATTTTCAACAATTTGATTGCTGGTTCATCACCATCATTGACTATTGCATCATCGTTATCATGATTTTCATTAAGACCATTTTGTTGCTGTTGTTTTGGTTGATAATATTGATGATCAATCATTTCGGTGACAATAATTTCATCATCACAATCAATTGATTGTTCATTTTGTATTTGTTCATTATCATCGATTATTGGATCGGATATTAATGGTTGTGGATCAATCTGATCAAATGTTCGTTTTAAAGATGACATTATATCTGTGAAATAATAAACAAATTTCGAAAATGAATTACTATAATATACACAATACGCAACAAAAAATAAAATTCAAACAAATTTTTAATTTTAAATTGGAAATTTTACCGGGAAAAAAATGATGAACCTACTTTATGAAATTTTTTTTTATTCGGTACTGATGATGTAATCAAACAATTTACATGTATACACACACACATATATAAAAACACAATTATTATTTTCGACAAAGACAAACAAACAAACAAAACAAAAAAAAAATTCGAAAATTTTAAGAAAATATTTTTTTTCAAAATCAATGATTGTGCGCTTTTCGATACATATTTTTTTTTATTGATTTGATTTATAATTTCTTGATTGAATGAATTTAATTGATCATTGAAATATATTCTGGTGTGGTACTGTTATGCAAAAACAAAAAGAGATTTTTGAAAAATTCGAAATATTAGGAATAATGATGATGATGATGATTATAAATTATAAATTTTTTTTTTGAACATGATCACCTAACACACACACACAAACAACAATAAATGACGGATGATGATTAGGTGAATGTGGCGACACACAATGTGAATAAAAATCAAAAAACATTAAAAAAAAAACACAGACAAAAATTAGATTGAGAAATAGCCAAACACAAGCAAAAAAAGAAAAGCAATCCAACCAAGCCAGCCAGCCAGTCAACGAAAAAGAAAAAAAAATATATTCAATTTACGACGTTTGGATCACCACCATATATATTTCGAGCGTCATCATCAATAGCGTTAGTGAAAAAAAAAAAAAAAATGTGCAGCTGCATCACAAATTGAAATCAGTAAAGCGAATGGAAAAAAATAGGAAAATTTGGCACACACACACACACACACACAAAATGCAGCACAGAGAGTCGCTGTAATGCAAAATACGAAAAAAATTCTTATAAAACAAAAAAAAAGTAGTGTAATAATTTCCAATATATAACCACCACCACCACCACCACCACCACAACCACACACACAGTGTGTTGTTGTTGTGGCTCTATTTTTTTTTTTTTTACTATCCGATTGGAAAGAAGTTGTTCAACTATTATTACTACTACTACTACTACTACTATGGATCCATTAGCTTCATATATATATATATATCCAATGCTACTACTTTATATGGATCCTAAAGTTGAGTCCAAAGTTTCAAATTGGAAAAATGCGCATGTATATGTTGATGATAAGATACAAGGACGGATGGACGGAAAAAAAAACTGGATATATGTATGTATTGTGTTGTGGATTATAAGCATCTTGTTTCGTTTGAAAATGGCGGCCTATATGAGAAGATCTAATGCCAAACACACACATATTATAATATGAAAAAATTCCAATTTGTGCAAAAGAATATTTTCCAATATGAATGGTGTTTATGCCAGTTTCAAAATGAAAATTTTTTTTTTCTCTTTTTTTTATTTTGCCAGTTCAAACTGGCTAAACTTGTTTTATTGGCAATGCGCGCACACACACACACACACACATGCTAAAAAAACAGAAATCCATTCCATCTATCGGAGTTTTTTCATCATCATCATCATCATCATCATCGAGCAACAACAAAATTTTTCGCTCGTCCTGAATTGACGTCGAAATTTTTTTTTTCTTTTCTATTTGTTTGTTCCTTTTTTTTTGCACATTTCAACTTAAACATAAATTATTATACGAGCGCCACCATGTGACTGTTGGTTGAAACAAACAAATGTTATTTTTGTGCAGACATACTCCCCGATCTTTGTGATAGTAAAAAAAAAAAAATGAAGAAAGAAATGAAAAAAAACGAAACGAAACGAAACGAAACGAACATTTTTGAAGAGTTCGTTCTATCCGAAATACAATGTGTAATACACAGGCATCCAAAGATTGAAACATCCATTGAAGGGGGGTGGAAGCATTCTTTCGCTGTACATTTCTCATCCTCAAATGAGGAGGCTAATTTTTTTTTCTCTCTATGTATAAGATTCAAATATGCAATAAAAAATCATCAACATGAAAATGAAAATCATCATCATCATCATCTATATCTCCTTTCAACAATATAATCAATATTATAATATATAAAACAAAATCTTATAACGCCATCAATTCTGGCTTTTATCTTTCTCTTTCTGTACATATAAATAAATCCACAATTTATTATCATCGTTTCTATATCACCATCACCACAGATCACATTATCTAATAAAAATTTTTCTTTTTCTATAGCCAGGTGGCGCCCTCATTCATTTCCTTTTTTGCTCGTTCTCTCTCTCTCTCTTTATAAAAAAAAATAATAAAAACAAAACAAATGATGATGATCAAGTGTATTGAGCACTGTTTTCAGCTAATAACTTGATTGTTGTTGTTGTTGTTGTTCTCGTATATATTGATGATGATGATGATGGTTGAAGGCGTAGTCAAAAAAAAAAAAAAATTTTTTTCTTTTATTCCTCAACATTTTTATTCTCAATATCGACCGACCTGATATATATTGTTTGCAAGTTGGTGTATGGCACGCAACTTATATATGTGTGTGTTGTTTATATTGCCAAATTTTTTTTCTGACCGAAAATTTTGGTGTTTTTCTACGATGGGGCCCAATTTGGTATTTTTTTTTTTTTGGGCTTCCATTCCATGTTTATTTATCAAATAGATTTACTCTAACATACACACACAGACACACTATAGAAAGAAAAAAAAGGACAAGAATTTTTTTTCCTTTTCTCATTTTCTCTTCCGTTAGGCGCCCATTGATTTTTTTTCATTCGATTCGATATCACGATGAATTCCATGTGATGTGTTGTGGATTTTTTTTTGTTTTGTTTTGCCTTTCGCCCATCAAAATTACACAACTTCCCCGAAATGGTTTGCTTCTGCTCCGAAAATTGGCAAAAAAAAACCACCATGTTTATATTCATTTTCTTTTCGGAAATTTAGACCTAGACCTTTTCTTTTTTTTTTTTTTTTTTGCTTTCTTCACATCCATAATATATCCACATGAACATGGAAAAAATGATAATTCATCAAACAATTGCCAGCGAAAACAAAAAGAGAATCTCAATGAACAAACAAACAAAAAATTTGAAATATTCTGATTATTATGATGATGGATGGAACAACAACGAAATACGAAGTAGAAAGAAATGGATGCTTTTTTCTTCATTTTTTTTGTTTCATTTGCTATAGCAGAAAAAAAATTAATGTCAAAAAATATAAAACCATTTCTTTTTGGATTTCGTTTGATTTGTTTTTGTTTTTTTTTGGTTTTTGTTGAGAATTATAAGATAGATCATGTATGTGCCTAAATTTATGTATAGTGTTGTATATGTGGGTGTGTGGGTGTTTTGGGTATAGATAGTCGATAATTTTGATTGATTAATTGATTGATATATTTAGTAGATAGATAATCTATCGATTATTAGATGAATCAAGATATTCGATTCCATGAGCAAATATCATTATTAATCCAGGTTCAAGTATCATATCATCATTCATATGTTGATTTTCATAACTAGTAACCAAAACAGCTTGTTGTCCAGGTATTTTACGACAAATATAATTATCAAACAATGAACGATTTACCTGACGAATTTCCAATGTACTTAGACCGGGTGGCCATTTTCTTTCATGTGAATTTTCCATCAATTCATTAACAGTTGAATTTGGACATCCAGTATCAAGTAATGATTTTTTCACAGCAAATTGTATCGATAAATCAGGTGTACTGATTAGACCACCCCAACGTAAAACTCTTGCACGAGGAAAAAAATGACACCAAATTGGTATCGGTTTAAATGTGGATGATAAATTCGGCGGTAATGTACAGCCTATAGTTCCGGTCGTTGTCAATGGTAATATCTGCCGTAGACAATCACGTATTGAATTCAGATAGCCTTTCAATTCTTGATATTGTTGTTCCATTTTTTTCGATTCTTGTTCAACGAATACACGGAGATCTTTGAAACAATTATGATTCTAATTTAATACCAAACAAAAAACACGAATTACAAAATTTTAATGAAAAAAAAATTATTATTTCCATTTCTTACCTGTATTTCATCTTTAGGTATAACAAATCCACATCCTTTACTACATTCAATTGGACGTTTTGGATTAAATTTACAATCCTTATGATGTGATTGTAATGATTCTAATTTGACAATTTCTTGGCAACCAAATTCAGCATTATCACAGAGAATATCAAGGCGTGCAAGCAAATTTCTTAAGATTCTAGGCACAGGTTTCAATTCATTTATTGTCAATGGTTGCCGATCAACAGGACAAATTGAATCACGATCAAGCCATTCCTAATTACAATATAATTAAAAGAATTGTGTTTAAAATTTAAAATTCAAATTATACCAACTTTAATACAATTCGAACAATATGCATGTTCACAATTTGGTGCTTGTAAAGGTTCTTCCAAAACTGAAGTACAAATCGGACAGATAAGTTCTTCATCAACATGACCATTCTTAAATCGAGCTATATCGTAACCCATTTTGTTTTGTTGGCCATATATCATCAACTAAAATATATGGCCTATCAAACAAATCGTGAATGAAAAAATTTTCCAAATCCAAATATTATTTACAACACACAAAAATAACAAAACAAAAACTGCGAATTTATATACCGTTCGTGAATGCTTTGTACATAAAGGACGTGACGGAATGGGCGATGAAAGAATATTTTTTTTTTTTGAAAAAATAAAATTCCCGCTTCATTTTTAAATCCATTGATGACCAAAATATTGAATATAAATCTTTCAATTTTATATAATTTTTTAATATTGTATGCATGTATGAGTAGGACAATTAATTTGTAGGTGTGTGTGTGTATGTGTGAAATTAATTGGAAAATAATGATAAAAAAACTAATTGAATGGAAGAATCAATCGCAACGGGATGCATAAATGAAATATGATATAAAATAATGATCATTACAAAAATAAATGGAATAATAGTGAACAAAAAAAAAGGTAGAAAGAAAAGGCATCCACTCCTAGAATAATTAGAATTCGTCAATTTGCCGATGATTTTACCTGATCATTCAATGATCCAATATTATTAGATGTTATTATCAATGTTGTTGTTGCTGGTGCCGTTGTCGTTGTCATATTATTCGTAACATCATTCTGATTCAATTGTTGTGGCTGTTGTTGTGGTGTAGTTTGTATCTGAATCTGTTGTTGTTGAGCAGCCTGTGCAATACGTCGTGCTTGATGTGTTTTCAGATGTTTGGATAGATGATCACTTCGCATGAAACGTTTTAAACATTCAGCACATTGAAACCTTTTTTCACCTTTATTTTTAGAAAAAAAATTGATCAGAATTTTTCACGAATTTTAAAGCCAAGTTATTCAATTTACCTGTATGCGTTCGACGATGTCGTTGAAGCTCATCTGACCGAGTGAAACGTTTTCCACAGAATAGCCAATTACAAACAAATGGTCTTTCACCTGTATGCCATCGTAAATGGGCACGTAAATGTGATGTTTTCCCATATACTTTATTACATCCAGGAATGTGACATATATGCTGTTTCTTTTTCGTATCACTATTACGACCTTCACCATCACGACAATTTGGACATGTACAAGCAACACGGCGAAGTTTTCGTTGTGGTTGTCCATCAGGACCAACAGCACCGCCAACACCACCACCACCACTAACCGGAATTGTTGATCCATCAGTGCCAGTAGCTGCAGAAGTTGCTGTCGTAGCAAAATTTGCTTGTATAGCTCCTTGAACTTGAAGAGCATTTGTCGGTGTAGCTACAATTTGCCATTTACTTGGATCATTTGGATCTTGTTGTAGCTGCTGTATTAATTGATTACTATTGGCTATTTGAATAGCTTGTACCGGACTTAATGGGCCAACGGGTTGACCATTAGGTGCATTTGCAATTATGTTACCTAATCATAAACAAAAAAAAATCATTCGATGAGAAAAAATAGTTCAATTTAGAATGATGTATGAATTTAGAATACCTCCTTGTAACTGGATTGTCTGCAAACCTTGAACGCCCTGTACACCTTGAACTTGAATGACATTCTGTCCTCGCATACCAGTTAATAAATCTAATCACAAGATACATGTCAATTAATAATTACTCTATACTGATTGATTCGTCTGAAACTTACCACCAATATTGGAAATGTTTACAGAATTTGCTGGCCAAACCGCAGGTGCTGCTGATATGAGTTGTCCAATTTGACCATTTGGAAGTTGAATATTCAATACCGTTTGTCCGGTTTGAGCATTCGTCAGGTGGCTATTAGCGTTTGCCTGATACATGATATCAATTTCGTTTTTTTTTGTAAAATTAAAAATTGCAAGTTAGATTATTGAAATGGTTTCGAATCAGAAACTTACAGCTAATTGTGTGGCACTTTCGGAGGGTTCCTGTTTTATTGGTGATGCTGATGCTTGCGATACGGCAATGGGCGTCATTTGAACTTGTTGCAATTGTGGCATCATTTGATGTGTGGCTATCTGTGGTTGTTGAACATTTGCTCCAAGTGATTGTAATGCTTGTATTGGTATTTGGATTGTCTGTAGTATGGTTTGACCATTCTGTGTCGATATGGATTGGACGGGTATGGTTTGTTGAACGGGTAGCTGTAATGCTTGCATCATACTACCAGCTTGTCGTACGGCTACCGGTTGTCCATTACTAATTACCGCATTTCCTAATCCTTGTATATACACCTGTTGTCCTTGTTGAGCTTGTTGGGCCTGTGCTTGTGTTTGTCCGGTTCCAGTCGCACGTACCACTTGATGATTTGGTGACAATAATTGATGATGATTACCCGATATCTGTATCGCTTGTTGTCCACTTTGTAGAAAAATAGCTTCAGCTGTTTGGCCATCAGCTAATTGAATCTGTGGCTGTATGATACTGTATTGAACAGCTTGAGCTGTTCCACCAGTGGCTGCTGTTGCTTGTGTTAATATCTGATTTGTAGCCGTTACCGTTGTTGATCCTTTCATTGCGGTCTACAAAAAAATTTTCTCATTAATTTTTAATTGACAAAAAATGGAGCAATTTTCCAATAACAACTTACTTGAGCACCATGATCACCATTCCCACCACCAGGCCCAGGACCAAATAGGCCCTGATTATCATCGGCCTGTTGATTATTCGACATAGTAGTCGCTTTGGATTTCCCACGTCGCGCCAATTTGAATGAGTTTTTAATTACCAAACCAGATGAAAATAGTATTTAAAATTCGCGGGGTTTTTTTTTGAATTTTTTTTGTATGGTGATATTTGAAATGACCACCATACAGACAAAACAAAAACAAGTGAGTGGGATGAGGATAAAATTCGGGACACGCCGAAAAAAGGATGTATCGGTGATCCAAAAAAATGACAGAGAAAAATAGAACGAAAGAGGAGGAGGCGTCGGAGAACAAGTAGGAGGTGGCCAAAGAATCGCGGGTTTTTTTCGTTTTTGTCAGTTTTTTTTGAATGTTTTGATATGATATTTATCTAGGTGTGTATGTTTGTGTGTTATTTATATATTCTCTTTTCACATTTGATGATATTTTCTGGGTCGAATTTTTGGTTACGGGTTGTCAGATTATTCTGAAAATTTTGTATATTACATTACACACACACACATGTACATGAATCCAATAGATCAAAAAAAAAAAAATAAAAATAAAAATAAAAGAAAAAATTAACCAACCAACACCTACAAGGATGGATGTTGTTGTTGTTGTTGTATAAAGATGATGGGATTCACCATAAATACACACACACACATCACATTAAAACAATTTGGGGCGACCACACCACCATACACAAAAAAAAAATTTAGATAGAATGAATCGAATGAAAAAACATATACAAAACACAACAAACACACACAGGAAACTCCACCTGAATTTGCCTCTGGCCTCGACAGAAATGGGACGTGGTTGTGGATGAAGAGGGATCGCCGTCAAGGCTGGTCACTTCTTTTGCTACATCAATACAAAAAAAAAATTCATTTGAAATGGCTATGAGCCGTCGTTGTTGTTTTGTATATCTGTGTGTGTGTGTGTGTGTGTGTGTGTGTACGGAATGGAGTGATTTTATTATGTTGTGACTCAATGTATGGAACTTTCTGGTGGTGGTCGGTCAAAGGGAGGTTGTTACCGTCAATATTATTATATTGGCGAATGGATGTATGGTATTATCTCAACCCACAAAAAACCGTTTTCGATAGAAAACATTAAGAAATGGCGGCTCCCGAATGAACAACGATACAATGGGTGGTGTCGAAGGAGGTCTGCGCCGTATTTTACTGTAAATCGATGTTTGCTCGTTGATAATGAATGAAACAGAAAAAAATGGCTGCCTGACTCTCTCATACTCACAAACTTGAACTGCTCTCTCTTTTTTTTGTGTTTACAATCCAAATGATACTTTTATACAAACTGCTACTTTTTCACGAGTTGTCCATTTCATATATATCGTTACTGCTAGTAGTAAATTTTTCAATATAATTTTAATTGGCGCGAATTTTATCATTATTATTATTATTATTATTAATTGAAATAACTGGATTTTTTACATATAAATAGATGGAAAATGATACGATTATGATTGATGTGAATGTAAACAGATTTACGGCTACATTCAATAGCCAATATGAAATGAATGTAACTAGAATAAGATGACAACCGGTAGCAAAAACTTTCATTATTGAATTGAATTGTGAAAGAAAAATGCTAGCTGCCATGCCACAAAGAGCATTGTTGATGATCAAAATAAAGAACCAGAAATTTTGTTGATAATCATCAAATACAATCAAATTCATTATTCGCCAACGTTGTCCATGATCCGATGGTATCATTGTGAATATAAATAATAAATTAAAACCAATTGATAGAATATAATTGTAAATATTCTGCATCATAAGATGTACCGTTGCTTGTGATTCTTTAATCAGATATTCATTATAAACACCACCGATTGTTGAACACAATATTTGTACAATAACCAATATGATATAACGATCAGGTAGCTGAACATGGAATTCAAATGTTCGAAACCATGAATCAAACAATGACCAATTGATATGATCAAATTGTTTAAAAATACAGCCAATTGTTAACAATGTTAATGATAACCATTGAATTCGATTCAGATATCGTTTGAATACGAATTGATATACAATACCGGTAGCAATTAAACGACATTGCATCCACACTGAATATGTAACTGGATCATAATGTGACATATTGATAAATTGTAAATTATTTACAATACAATATAGAATGGCCGGTATACAGGACAATAGCAAAAGACGATTATGTCCAAATAATTCATTTGGTATGTAACGAAAATCATTATCTTTTACATAGATACTAATGGCTAATAATAATTTCAATATTTCAGTTGCCAATACTATTGTTGTTGGATGTATGGTCGTTGTTGAAATCATCATCATATAATTTGATGTTGCCGTATCCACATGGATTAATTTTATCAATTGACTTTGTATTACAAACAATAAAATGTATGTGATGAAAAATATACGATGCCAATTTGTTGTGAATAATTTCATCATTTTTTTTTTGTTTGTTTTGTTTCCACTGTGTTTTACATAAAACAGCCATAAATTCTTTTCCACATGCTTCTCATTTTTTTTTTAATTCTAAAATCTATTCGAATATCGAATTTGTTTTTTTTTCATTTGATTATTTGATTACAACATCAAATCGTTCCTTCGTTCGTTCGTTCGTTGTTTTTGTTTTTTTTTTAATTTGAATTTGAATTACATAAAACAAATTGTCATTGAACTATATGGCTACTATCGTAAAATTGTTGACAGGATGTGACACACACACACACACAAGCAGACATACACAAAAAAAAAACAGAAGGAGGAAATACAGAAACAAACAAAGACCAGATAGACAGACAAATTCGAGCCAATTCAGATTCAACAGCAAATGATGTTTGACTATAAAAAAATGTTCATTGATCGATATTTAAATTTTTATAGAATCTTATTATATTGGATGCTATTCATTATCATTATCATTACATTTGTTGATGGCCAACAGAATGATGATGATGATGATGATGGTGGTGGTGGTGATCATCAATCCATGCAATTCAATGTTGACTTGAAATTTCCAATCACAATTGATCCGATCAATCAATACAAACAGCAGCAGCAACAACAACAACAACAACAACAGAGTTTTGATAATAATTGTGTTCCATTTTTCAGTTCATTAGTGGCCATCAATGGTCACGAAGATCAGCAACTTATATTGATGGGATCACCAAATTTTCTAGATTCAAATGTCCAGGATCATCTTATCACCGGTGCAGTGTTTTCATGTCCAGTCATGACAAATTCATCAAATTGCAATAGGATTCTTGTAAATGACAAAGGTAAGTTTTTTTCTCGTTAAAAATTTCCTAATTCCAAATCTTGATCGTTTCTAAAATAGTGGAAATCTTTGGCTCAAATCTACATTATCAACAAACGAATAAATCATTGTTCGGTATGACCATACAGCTTACCAATCAGACAGTAATTATTTGTGCTCCTAATTGGGTGGGACCGGATGATACACCGGAAGGTATTTGTTTTGCAATGGATGGTCAAGAGCCAACCAAGCAACGTGTTGTATTCAAATATGTCCGTGAAACTTTAGTCCGTTCAAATCGACCATATGAATCACATAATCTTTTCGGTTTTTCAATAGCCTACAATCACCGTGACAATGATTTACTTTTCGGTCTACCTGGATTCAAAGATTTTTCCGGTGCCGTTTGTCGTGTTAGTGAAAATTTAACAGTGGAAAAAATTAAATTACCAGATTATCGAAAAACAACAACCAATACTTATAGTGGATATAGTGTAGCATATTACGCTTTGGATGAATCATTCGATGCTGTACTTGCATCGACACCTAAATATCTTAATTTCAAAGGTAAAATTGAACTAATCGATACGAATAGTCGTCAAGTGTTGGCCACGTTTATGAGTAAAAATGATACAATGGCAGAATTCTATGGAGCAACCATGCTGGTTGTTGATATTGATGGTGATAGTCAACAAGAATTGCTTGTTGGTGCACCATTTTATTCGATTAGTTCAAAACGTCGTGAAATTGGACGTGTATATCTTTATGGTAATATCCGTCAAAGTATAATCGGTGCAAGACGTTTGTATAGTGAACAAATTATCATTTCACCATCAAAAGTGGCTGGTAGTCGATTTGGTGCCAATTTGGCTGCAGTCGATCTTAATCTTGATCGATTTAAGGGTAAGATTTTTTTTTTAAATTGGATTTCGATAATTTTGAAACTTACATCTCTTTCACAGAGGTGATAATCAGTGCTCCATTCGAAGAAAATGTTGATCGATCCAGTACAGGTGCCATTTACATCTATTATAGTACATGGCGTGGTCTTGACATTGAAAATTTCAAGGTTAGTGTCCTTAAACTTTTTTTAAAATTTAATCCATTTTTTGTGTGTGGCTAATTAGCGAATTGCACCTGAAAATCTTGGACAACAAAATCAGCTTGGATTCGGATTCAATGTATGGACAAAGACAGATTTCGATTCAAATGGTTATGTCGATTTAGTCATTGGAACATTACAACGGTCATTTGTATTGCGTTCATATCCAATAATCAACATTAATGCATCAATGGAATTCGAACCACGAGGCATTAATTTTTCCGATATTCGAAACTGTAAAAGTCGACAATATCCATGTTTTCTAATCACCTATTGTATTGATTTATCATCAAATCGTTTCCAATTCTCACAATATGAATTAACATTCAATATTGTCATATCGGTTACGGATAGAAATTTGGATCTAAAAGAAGAACGTGTACTACAAAAACGTCATAATCAAACAATCCATTCGAAATCAAATCGTTACTGTTCGAATGAACAACCGATTAGAATTGAATTGAAAAACAAGGAAGATATTTTCGATATTATAACACCAATTGAAGTACAATTATCGATTGAATTACAACAATCAAAACAAATGGAAGAATTTTGTCCACATTGTCCAGTGGCCAATTCTTTTAACATTTATCAAGATATTGGATTTGAACATGGATGTGTACATCAGTTTTGTCTATCTAAATTGATGTTAGATGCAAATTTTAAATATGGTTCAATAATAATCAAAGATAAGATTATTGAAGGTCAATACAATACATTCGATGTAAGTGCATTGATTACAAATCTAGGTGAATCATCTATCAATACACAAATGATAATACGTATGAATCCAGTATTGTTGAATCTAATGCCAAGTTCAGATTTTTCACGTTGTCATTCAATCGATACAGAAAATGTTTATCGTTGTAATGTTAATAAATTGATGATAACTAAACAGAAAGAAAAATTCGTATTACGATTCGAAGCACAATCCATACAAAGTCGATACGTTTATTGGGATTTTGAACTAAAAACCAGCAGTCAAATTGATCCTGGTAGTCAACTTCGTTTCCAGAAGAATATAACCATATTGAAGGAAGCACAATTTGTTATGCGAATGCAAATGGAAAATCATTATAATTTTTCCAATTTTGTTTCACGTGTTTTATTTCCCGTATCGATTGTATTGGAAAAATCCGGTCCAAGCAATGTGGATGGTGCATACGTTCAATTCGAAGTTCCATGGATGATTGAAATGGAACAACCATTTCAATATCGATGTAATAAAATTCGTCAAGGATTGGAAAAATCCGTACGATTAGATCTTGTGAATGGAACATTGAAAATGTCGTGTTCGGAAAATCCACATGGTTGTTCGAAATATCAATGTAAATTGAATCGATTTGAAAGTGGTTTTCGTATGAAAAATTTCGATATAACATTATTGTTCATATCATCACGTATAAAACCAAGTATCAAATATCGTGAACTAATATTGGAACCATCATTTTCACTTTATCCAAATGATAGCATATTCTTTCTATCGAATGAACCATTCGATGAAGTGAAACCATTTTTTTGGTTCAATCGTCAAAACAATGAAGAAAATGAACGATATCAGAATATGATTATATTTGGTAGTGCTGGCCTTGGTATCATCATTATCATATTAACAACATGTATATTGATTAAATATGGATTTTTTAAACGAAAAAAATTTGAAGAATTAAAAAAAGAACGTATGTCCATGATGATCAATCCAACGACAATGATGTTGCCCACAATGGATAATGCTGGTGGCCATCAAGAAATTCATCAAATTGGTTCCATTTCTTAAAAAAAACAAACAAAAAACAATTCTCTTTTGTTGTTGTTGTTATCAATGTAGCAAATTTATTCATTTGCTCTATATTGAAAAAAAAATTTATTATTCATTTAAACATAATTTTTTTTATATATAGAGAGAGAACAATAAGTAAACAAAAAAAAATTTGATGAAGAAAAAATTCAATCATATTTTCAGGTGTTGAAAAATTCTTTTTTGTTGTTGTTTTTAAAAAAAAAATAACACGATGATTATTGATTATTTTGGCCATTATTGCTTATTTGTTTACTTGTTTTTGTGTGTGTGTGTGTGTGTGTGTGTTAACCCCGAATAAATGAATGAATGAAAAAGTGAAAAAAAAACATAGAACCCTATACACGTTACAATTGTGTGTGTGTGTGTGTGGAAAAATTGAATATAACAATAAAATATATTATTTAACATTCAGAATTTCCATTTTTCAGAAATTCGAATCGAAAATATGAAACCTCTTTTAGTGGTTTCATGTTTTGTTTACTTATTTTCTGTGAATTATTACATAAGAAAAAAAAAATTCTAATGAAAAGATAAAAGAGCGAAAAAAAAATTACGACACAATATACGATGACCAAGGTATTCTTATAATTCTTCTAATAGAATTTCGTTCGTTTATTATTATTGTTCAACGATGAATCAACCATACAGATGTCCATCGATGATGTACGTTTACGTGATTCATTATGGCGATGAAATTGTTGATCAACAAATTCATGTAAATCTTCATGATGATGATTATTATTATTATTATGTGAATCATGATTATTTCGTTTGTGGTTTGTTTGATTTGTTACCATCGATGTTACGGACGGATTACGCATGTCTGAAGAGAAAAAAAAAATGATAAAATTAGTCATATTTCAATGAATATCATACGACGAAAAGACACATACGAAGTGCTTCTTTAAATGTTTCTAAATTCGGTTCAACATTATTGTTGTTGATTGAATCATTATCTGATTCATTATTATCAGGAGATAGTGTCAATTTGGATACCAAATCCAAACGATTCAATATACTATTATTATTGTTGTTGTTTAGATTTGATGAACGAAAATTATGATTTGATGTCGTTCGAGTACCGGATCGATTTGATCGATGTACTGTGTGATGATGATGGTGATTATTAAGGTGATGAGAATGATAGTGATATGGACTACCATTTCCACCGAGAAACGCAATCAATTCTTCACGTCTAATTAGATTCTTTTTCTTTTTAATCCAATTCAATAATTCTTTCGTACGTTTATGATAGCCAATCTGACGATATCGATCATAATGTTTACGATGAAATTCACTACTCTCTTTATATAGACAGGTTACACTGGTCGATGCTTGTTGAAATGTGCTCCAAACATTGTGAGCTGTGGATAAATTGTCTAAAAAAAATATAAAATTCAATCAAATTGAATGTGAAAAGAATGTAATCACATACCTCTTGAGTATAATTGAGCAATGGCCATGGCTGAACTTTGGAAATAATTCCATAATTTACGTTCATAATTTAAACGTTCTTCATCATCCATATCATCATCATCGGTATCATTGATTATAACATTGGCCGGTATTGTTGATTCAATATAATCAATACATTCTTGTTCATGTGTAGAGAATTTATTCGGACCATTAACCGTCGTTCCATTCAAATCGTTATCATCATCATCATCATTATTATTATCGTTATGAACTGGATCCATTTTTTGTTTATGTTTTTGAGAAAATTGGACAAACGAAAAAAAAAATTTCCTATCGATGATGAAATTCCAATCAATATATGGTTGGTGATAATAATGGCCTTTAATTAGATGAAAAAATGATTTAGTATCAAGTGTGAATGGATTATAGAAGAATAGCCTGAAAATTCTTCAGGCTTTCCACTATTGAATGGATAATAAAATGATGATATTTCGATGATGATGATTAAAAAAAAGGTTAGATGAATGATCAAAGCGAAATTAACAACAACAACAAAAAAAATGAAAAAAAAACGCGATACAAGATCGCGAGAAAAAAAAATCAAAACAATAAACTCATAGTTTCGCGTACACATACACACACACACAGAACACACACATCAATAAGCAATAAAAGTAAAAATCCACTGGCGTTTTAAGAATGTATAATATGAATACACAACAGCAGCAGCAGCAGCTGATACAGCTGTGTAATGCAGCTGCTGCTATTGGGCCACCACTACCTCCTTATTTTTTTTAGTTTTTATTTTCCTATTCACGATAAATATGTATATATAGACATACATACTAAATACACATACCGCTACCACTCTCTATAAACACATATACACAAATCGTTTATATATTTATTATTATATCAAGTTTTTTTAAAGCTAAAAAATTTCGCGAAAAAAAAATTCGTAAATTTTTAATTTTCAATTTTTTTTTAATAATTGAAAAATAAATGGCGAACGATTTTATTTTTATTTATTTATTATTATATGTCAAATGTCAAATAGTTAAAATTCAAGGAAAAGGATGTGAGATGTGTGTGTGTATGATTGTATATAGAGATTGAAAATTGAAAATTTAATTTTTTTTTATAATAGAAATTTCGACCAATTCTTAACAATTATAACACACACAGACACAGACAAAAATATTTGTAATGTAATTTGATTATTATGTATGTGTGTAATAATAATAATAATGATGATAATAATGTATAACATTTGGAATTTTTTTTTATTATTATTCTCTGCAGTGGATGTGTATTTGTCAAAAATGTGGACAAAATAAATGAATTTTTTTTTGTTTGAAGAAACGTCACATGTACCCACCCACTTCCTCGTCGCTAGTTTGAGATCCAATTACACATGAATCTTCTTAACTGATTCGAGTTTCATTTTGTTTTTTTTAGTTTCGATTCCGTTTTCGACGATCATTACGTTCCTATAATTTTGTTTTTAAAATATATGATTAATTTGAATTTTAAATGATTTATAAAAAATAACCAACCTTTTCGGTAAGCAATATCAACAAATGACGGAAAATGCTAATTAAATCCATAAACAAAAGGATTGAATGACTAGAATATAAAAGATTAGATTAGAAAGGTCTGTGATATATGAATGCAAATAGAGAAACACTTACCCAATGTAATCGGTATCGCCACGAAGACGTTTCTCAATGATGAATGCCGTATCATAGATGACAAATGCACACATAATGGCAAATGCAATATAAACATAAGCCTAAAAATGGATAATCAGTAATTTTATAATTTATCGAATCTAAAATGCACACATACCTTGAACATTAATTGTGATCTGAAGAACAAATTAATCAACGACATGTATGTTAATAATGATAGACCAGAGAATAGGATACCACCATAAAACAATGTTTTACGTCGATCACCATAAATGGCTGAGATGGTGAAACAAGCAAATATCAATGCTGTTGCCATAAATGCCGTCGGTAAGATGCTTGGATTAATATATAATGAATGTTCAATCAATGAACCGAGGCCAAAGCCAGAAAAGAATGAAAAACCAAGCAAATAATTCAAACGTAATGGTTGATTCTTTCCATTATCCGGTGTTGAATACAATGCAATGAGTAGACCTGTCATAAAGATAAAATTCAAGAATCCTCCCTAATATGTACGATTAAATTTAGTGATTAGATGATCAAATTTTCACTTACAATAACATTCGAAAGGCTAGTATAAAGATGGACATAACCACCAATAGAAGCCGACAATACCGAAATGGCCAATGTTGAATAGACTTTTTTCAAATGTGTTTGGACTTGTGGCTCCCTATTATAATAAGAAATTAAAACATGTCCAAGTTAAATATTTTAGCATTTTTTCAACGAAAATTTCAAAAACTTACAATCGCCGATCCAATGATGACATGAATGTATCGAATGCGTTCATTTTTTTTGTTTGGTTAGTTATCGTGGTTCAATCAAATGAAAATTTTTGGAAACAAAAACAAAAAAATTTCACCAAAATATCGAATAATAATTGATTTAAGATTTGAAACAAAATTTGAAATTTGAAATTTTATAAACAAATTGTGAAAATCGTAAACAACAAAGTCAAAATGAGTGAGTAAAAAATGATTAGCAAAAAAAAACTTTTTATAACACACACACACACAAAACCGCTATATATTGCAATGTAAATTTCATGCGTACTGGGGGCCGATTTTTTATTTTTTCTATTACACGTACCAACAACAATATTTCTCATCATGCAATAAAAAGTCATCATTTCAATTACAGGCAACGCCATCTATCGGTTTCAGATTTACACAATTCGAATTTTCAAGAATTTTCCCGTTTCAATTGTGTTGTTTATATTAGATTCGACAAAAAGTCGTGTCGTTTTTTTGTATAACATTTTTGAACGACTGTCACAAAAATTTGGTAAAGGTTCCGACATCGACTATGACCTTAATTTATTCTTTGATGATCAGACTTTAATTAAAAAATAAATTTTTCCCAACTTTGCCCTCCGGAAGTGGTGGCGGGCCTCTGGTAGTGGACACATCAAAATACGAAATTTTAACCATTTTGATTTTTGCTCGTACTGACCCCGACCAAAGAGGTAATGGTCACCTGAACACTCAATGGAAATTCCACATGTCCTAGGAGTTGAAAAAAATTATGGGCGTAATTCTTCCTCAACTCATCCTTTCTCAGGAGCGGATCAAAATCCGGTCGGTCGCTATCAGCCACTGTGTTATTCAGCCATAGGAAAAATATGCTTCAAAATGAAATTTTTAAAAAATTTTGATCAATTATCGCACGACACGTTTTCCGCTAACCAAAAAGTCAAAAAAAAAATTGGTTGACCAAAAATTCCAAATTTTTGAAAATTTTTAAAATCGCATAACCGACAATGCAATGCATGTGCCGTCAGCCACTCTGCCAATGGCATTGCCCATTGAAATTGTCAACATTAACATGTTGGGTTTGTTTCATATCGACATTCATGGTGCAGAAACAAGATGAATTCATGAATTCACAACACCATAAGTCGAAAGCCAATTTTTGAATTTGATTCGTTTTACAGCGAACGAATGATTACTGGAAAATTTTAAAAAATATTGATTAATGAACAACAAAAAAATTTAATGAAAAAAAAATCGAACACACAACGATAAATTGATTAACAAAAATGACTGAAATTTGACCAACTGATGTTCACATCCGCCATTTAATGGCTTACTGGTTTAAACGAGAATACAATACAACTACGGCTACATTTGAAATCAACAAAGCCTATACAAATGCTGTAACCGTTCAGCGATGGTTCCAATGATTTCAAGATGATGATTTCAGCCTGGAAGATCGACCGATATTGACGATGATAAGTTGCTGGAATTGATGATCATTGGACAAGACACAAGTTGTCAGAAACCAATCTTGGACAATTCATCGGAAGTTTGCTTCGGGTTCGATTCCATCAGTTCCAGCAACTCATCATCGTCAATCTCTTGAGGTCGGCCAGATCGCGGTTTATCTTCCAGACTGAAATCACATGCATTGTATGGTCGGTTATGCGATTTTAAAAATTTTCAAAAATTTGGAATTTTTCGTCAACCAAAATTTTTTGTTGACTTCTTGGTTAGCGGAAAACGAATCAAATTCAAAAATTGGCTTTCGACTTATGGTGTTGTGAATTCATGAATTCATCTTGTTTCTGCACCATGAATGTCGATATGAAACAAACCCAACATGTTAATGTTGACAATTTCAATGGGCAATGCCATTGGCAGAGTGGCTGACGGCACATGCATTGCATTGTCGGTTATGCGATTTTAAAAATTTTCAAAAATTTGGAATTTTTGGTCAACCAATTTTTTTTTTTTGACTTTTTGGTTAGCGGAAAACGTGTCGTGCGATAATTGATCAAAATTTTTTAAAAATTTCATTTTGAAGCATATTTTTCCTATGGCTGAATAACACAGTGGCTGATAGCGACCGACCGGATTTTGATCCGCTCCTGAGAAAGGATGAGTTGAGGAAGAATTACGCCCACAATTTTTTTCAACTCCTAGGACATGTGGAATTTCCATTGAGTGGTCAGGTGACCATTACCTCTTTGGTCGGGGTCAGTACGAGCAAAAATCAAAATGGTTAAAATTTCGTATTTTGATGTGTCCACTACCAGAGGCCCGCCACCACTTCCGGCGGGCAAAGTTGGGAAAAATTTATTTTTTAATTAAAGTCTGATCATCAAAGAATAAATTAAGGTCATAGTCGATGTCGGAACCTTTACCAAATTTTTGTGACAGTCGTTCAAAAATGTTATACAAAAAAACGACACGACTTTTTGTCGAATCTAATATATCGAATCGAAAAAAAATCAATCAATCAATTTTTTTATTTATTAATTTTTTTTTACAAATATGAAAACAAGAGACATGAATTAGAACAGGAATTTTCTATCCGATTGATTAATAATAATAATAATAATAATAATAATAATAACAATGTGAAAAAGGAAAAGAAAAACATTTAACAAACGACAAAATCAGAATTTGATTTGAATTTTCTCAAAAAATGTGTATCGGATCTGATTTGATTGGTGTACAATCTGTGTATGTGAATTTGAAATTGGAATAAATACAAATCAATCAATCAAATCAAATCAAAGATTCACGGATTGATCCGTGAATTTTCTTCATTTAAAAAAAAAATTATTGAACACGCTAACACAGACATCGTAGGCAAGAAAAAAAACGATTAATTTGCACTTGAATTTTTATATCAACACAATTCTCGACCAGAGTAATCAATCATCACCATCATCTTGATGTTCAACACCAAACACACATCCTTTTTTTTAGATGAGTACATTTGAGTGTTGTCAAATTTTCAAAATTCATCATCCCAACCGGTAAAATCATCCGGTGGATCAGGATCACGATTTGGTGGATATGTATCAAAATTTGTTGAATCGCATGCACTTTTGATCTGTTGAAATAAATTATCCATGAATCAGCAAATTTTTTTTAAACATTTAAAACTTACGATAGGAACAAATGGTGGTTTCATTTGGCGTGATTTCAATTGTTCGAAATCAAAATTTTTAAACCAACTTTTTTTTGAATATGAAAAAAATGATTGGTGGGTAATCATGAGACTTGAAAATTTAATTCAATTTACTATATACTTACTCATGATTTTTAATATCATCGATACCACGTTTCTGATATCCAAGACGTTCAGCAGGATTATCTCGACAAAGTTTTTTAATTAATTCAACACCTTCACGTGAAATCGAACGAGGAAAATCGATTGAATCGATACCTTTGAGTATCATGTTGTATGTACGCATTGGATCGGTACCACAAAATGGTGGCCTAATGAATAATTCAAAAAAATTCCGTTAAAAATTGCATGCAAAAGAAAAAAATGTCAAAATAAAAATACTTACGTTCCGGTGAGTAATTCATACATGAGCACACCTAATGACCAATAATCGGCAGAATGATCATGTCCACGATTCAATATGATTTCTGGTGCCACATATTCAGGCCTAATATTGGAAATGAATTATTATTCTTGAAATTTTTTCAAATAGAATACATACGTTCCACAGAATGTCCATGTCTTTCTACCCGGTGGCAATAATCGTTTGGCAAAACCAAAATCTGTCAATTTAGCATAACCAAATGGATCCAGTAACATATTTTCCGGTTTCAAATCACGATAAATAATATTTCTTGTATGAAGATAATCGAATGCTTCGATAGCACAACCAGCATAGAATCGAGCAGTTTTTTCGTCAAAATTTCCTTTATCCCTGAGTATGGTCCATAATTCACCACCAAGGCAAGCTTCCATCAACATGTATAGATATTTGTTATCTAATTAAAAATTGATAAATTTTTCATTTTCAGTTTTTTTCTTGATTATTAACAGGTGGTGATTTTTTTTACCTTTAAAAGTTTTATACAATTTGACGATAAAATTACAATTCGATTCAAGCATAATTCGTTTTTCATTTAGAATATGTTGCTGTTGTCTTGTTTCAACAATCTGTGCTTTTTTCATTATTTTCAATGCAAAACTTGTTGAACGATTTTCACTAAGGCTAACCAATTCAACACGTCCAAAACCACCAACACCTAATGTAACTTCAAATTTTAAATCATCCAATTTGAGATGAGCAAATCGTTCGTTTAAACTAAGAA
Source organism: Dermatophagoides farinae (assembly GCF_024713945.1). Classification (NCBI taxonomy): domain Eukaryota; kingdom Metazoa; phylum Arthropoda; class Arachnida; order Sarcoptiformes; family Pyroglyphidae; genus Dermatophagoides; species Dermatophagoides farinae. Next base: position 3,211,062 of record NC_134683.1, on the reverse strand, counting down.
AATCAAATAACATGATCAACAACAATAAAATTAATTTAAAAAAAAAAACAAACAAACAAACAAATGAAGAAGAATATGTTGCTTTCCGGAAGCAATATACATACAACAAAAAATGAAAAGGACAAAAATTACCTCACCAACAAGAAGAGGAAGAAGAAGACGAAGAACAAGGGGTTAGTAACAGCGACTAGCAGTTAGTAACAATTACAATTAGTAGTTATATGTAAATTGATAAAATTATAAAAAGTGAAAAAAGAGAGAGAAAGAGAAACATATTATTATAGACAGAAAGGCAACCGGAAAATCATCAACAGTCCAGAACAAAAAAAAAACAATCATTTCCACAAAAAAAAGTCAACATACATTTTACGTTCGCTTATATCCTGATCATATCGTTTTGTTTTGATTTCGTTCAAACCACTGATCAACTGGTTGAATGAACTGGAAAAAACCGAAAATAAAAAAAAATAAAAAAAAGTAGGTCATTAATCATGATGAAAATAGCAACGAAACAAAAAAAAAATTATAATTAAATCAATTTTACATACGCTCTATCGATGACCAAACAAGTAACTGTTGGTGATTCGGCAATTATATTGGCTGATCGTGTTTCTTCACCTTGTAATGCACGTTCACCGAAAAATTCTCCACGTGTTAATGTTCGAATAAATTTTTCCAATGCCATAGTAGTAGATGTTGTTAGATTCATATTCTGATCACGTGATGGTGATGATAAAACCGTGTTGTTACGATCATTGATAGTAACATTTACTGTTCCTTGATTAATGATGTAAAAAGTATCACCTTTTTCACCTTGTCGTATGATATAATCACCTTTTTTATAGGTAATTTCATCCAATACATTGGCAATTTTCAATACAATTTCATCGGATAATTTCGAAAATGATGGCACTGTTTTGAGGAATTCAATATATTCTTTTTGTTTGAGTAAACCGGAACGCATCATAATAGTACGAAAACATTGTCTTTCAATTGCCCATAATTTACAATCAGTTATGGCTATATATTTGAAATGGGAAAAGAAAAAAGAAAAATCGATTATAAAATTACACAAATGGACAATTCAAACAAATGAAACAAACCTTTAACGGTTGCTGTACGAGTACAATTGTATAGGATGGCCAATTCTCCAAACATTTTTTGTGGGCCCATTTTCGATAGAAAACGTCCACCTTTTGTTACTTCCAATGTACCTTCTTCAATAATGTAGACGGCCGAACCAATATCACCTTCTTTAATAATATATAAATCTTTGGCATATTCAACTGGATACATGCAATCGGTAATTTCATCGATTTGAAATTGTTCCAAATTTTTCATAAAATCATTATCCGATATTGCTGCTTTTATTAATTTTTTCGATCTACAATAATTATTTATATTTGTATTCAAATTAATATGGAATAAAGTATTGATTATATAAATAAATAATCGATAAATAATATCAATGATGATTTGATGATAATTATATGACCTATACATTGGCCACATTGATGATGATGACAATTTAGCCAATATTAACAATAAAAACGTTACATTATTCATCATTGTCAATCAAATATATGAATCATCATGATGATCATCATATTCATCATCATCAATATTGATTTATTTTGATTTTTGAACAGTTTGATCATTTTGACAATTCTATTCAATCCTATCTTTATAAATTCAAATTGTGTGCTTGTGTGTGTGTGTTACATTCGTACTTTGGATTCTATTCAAAAATAGCTATAGAGAGCTCAAATAAATGTCCATCATCATATTAACACCGCCATCATCATCGTATATCATATACCAACACACACGCACGCACACACACACACACACACACGAATACAGCCGACATTCATTTTCCTTTCTTTTTTTTTTTATTCATTGATGATGATGATTGATGATTGATGGCAACGACATTCACGAAAAAAAAACAACGATGTTCCTTTATATATAAATTCGTTTTATGTTCTTCTCGTGAAAAAAAAAGTGAAATAGAGAAAAATTTCCTGTCATCGTCTGACCACTGAATATTTTAATGAACGTCATCATCAATTATATATATTATTTCTATAATCGAAAAATAAAAAAAAAATTTTTTTTTGTAATCAGGAAAATGGGAACCAAAAACAACAACAACAACAACAAAAATCTTTATCGATATATTTTGTCATTTAATCTAACAAACTGGAAAAAAAATTCATGTTCCACGTTATATATATAATGTGATGATGGCTATTTTTTTCCATTCGAATCAATGGTGAAGATCAAAAAAAAAAAGAAAAGAAAAGAAAAAACCCAATAGAAAAAAAAAATCATTTTTTTTTCGAATCATCAAAATGAATATATCAATCAATCAATAACATTGACAGTATATCAAAGAAAAGGATGAAAAAAAATCAAACACTATTCATTGAATCAATTGATTTGATTTGGTTAATCAAATATTGATATGCAAATCAAACACACACACACATACAAATTTCATTATCATTAGTTGGCTAAGGTCGAATCATCATTATATACCATCATTAATGTGTGTGTGTGTGTGTGTGTGTGTGTGTGTGTGTATATGGCATCAAACTTACGTTTCGGTTTTAGGATAATTTGTAAATTTAGTCTTTAATAATTCATCATATGTTAATGATGATTCTGGTTCAGCCGATATACCCATAAGACGATTTTTTCTTGGTTTTTGCATACCAAATCTAGTTGTTGTCATCATCATTAATGGATCAATGGAATGATGTAATTGATGATGAAGTGATCCAGTAGACAATGGCGATGTCATTGTTGCCGATGATGATGATAATGATGTTGATGATGAACCTGGTATTGGAGAAAATGTAGACATTGGACCAGTACCAGCAGGCGATAGATAGCCATCATACATTGATAAAACAGATTTATATTTATCCACCTGTGATCGTAAATCATTGATTAGATCATCTTTTTCCTGTAATTGTTTATGTAATAATTGTATTTGGTTTTGTAATGATTCAATTGTTAATGGCTGTGATTTTGCTATTGATTGGCATTGTTGTTGTTGTTGAGCATTATGAGGCTGCTCATCTTCATCCATCATCATGATGGCCGATGTATTTGTTGATGTCATCAATGATGACATTATTGTTGTACGTAATGAACGATATAATAAAAATAATAGATGGCCAATTGATTGTGTTAGCTGTAATTCGGTGATTGTCACCCGTAGGTCGATCAATCGAGCCGATATTTTGGCCCAAAATAATTCAATCTTGGATGTAATGATGACGGTTTCAATCAATTCAATTTAATCACAATTTTAAACACACACACACAAAATTTTTACAATTAAAAGTTTTATAATAAAAAAAAAAATTTGAAATTCTCATCAAAATCAGCATATCATGATGATGATGATGATGATTATGATTATGATTATGATGATGATCAAATGTTGAAATGTTTGCACATCTTTATGAATATAGCAGTTGAATTTTTGTTTTTTTTTACGAAAAACAACAACAAAAAAAAACATAACGAAAGGATTGATTGATTGATTGAATGATGATTGATTTTTTTTTTGTATCGAAAAAAAAATCTTCCAGTAACAACACTATTTTATTTACTCTCTATCTATCTAGTTAATTTCAATCCATATGACCACAATGATGAACACATATATATTCGAAGAAAAATTAATGGCACCAGACAAAAAAAACCATACACACACAAAGAGAGTGGAGAATGAGAATGAATGAAGCAAACAAAAAAAAAAATTTTTTTTTTGATCGGAAATCAGCATATCAGGCATCACATATACACACATACAAACACATATATATCGAATATTTGTATATCATACCATCATGGACACACAAAACCAAAAAAAAAAAACTAAGGAAGATGACAAAAAATGTATATCAGGATTTTTTTTTTGATTCGATGATTTCGACAAACGTTTTTTTTTCTTCTTCTTCTTTCCAATCAAGATTCAAACAATCATATACCGCGATCATGTCTTCGAATTTTTTTTTTTATTTCACTATAGTTTTCGTCTTCGTTTGATTTGATAAATAATAAAAAAAAATTTCTTTCTTTTCCTGTGTATTCGCGTCTTCAATTCGTTTTAGTAGTCGTTGTTGTTGTTGTTGTTGTTGTTGTTGTTCTGTATTTTGGCTTAGTGATTGAGCTATGATGATATTTTTGGTTATTATTTTTTTATCATTAATTGTCGTTATCACATTTAAACAAAAAAAAATGGCAGAAAAAAAATCACTAAAAGCCTTGTAATATCCTTATTATATTATTATTATTTTCATTATTGAATGGAGACAATTAAAAATCATTTGATTTTTGTGATGGTTAAAGTTAGTATCTTGATTTGAACACAATTTGATAATTAATGGATTGTTTCAACATCGAAAAAATTGAAAAAAAAACAATTTTTTTTCAATTTTGATACACTATCAATTGAAATAATCGATTTTTGAGTAACTAGAGATAAAAAAAGAGAAAGAAAATGAATAAATCAATTTTGGTTTTTTTTTTATTTGAAATTCAATCAAAATAATCAGCTACCCATAGATATAGTAGTTGAAAATAACGGTAAATCACACAATATGTACCGTAAGAAAAAAAAAGGTTCCAGTGAAAAAAAAAAAAAAAAAAAACAGGACACGGGATGAATTTTCGTTCGAATCTGTAGATGATTTGATGATGATGATGATGGTGTAGATGTTCACTTTGGGTTAAAAGATCTTTAAGATTTTTCTTTTTTACAGTTTGATGCCTCGTATTGCAATTAATAAGAAAGACTACGAATAATACATTGGTACATTCGGTACATTTATCAATGTGTGTGTGTGTTTCTATTTCACTCTCTCTCTCTCTCTCTCTATCATTCATTTGGTTTGTATTGTTGAATGAAATTTTCTTCTATTTTTTTTCTCTGTTATACAGATGCAATTTATTTATTGAGTTGTATGTATATTTGTCGATATATTGTTTGACTATATTGGCTGACGATGTAAACGATTCATTAGGTTGATGATGATGATCCTCTTGCAGGATTTGAGGATCCATCAATGAAGATCATTGATATATCGCAACAAAACTAAATAACAACAACAACAACAAAAAAAACAACCACTATCATCATCATCATTAAAAAACAAAAACAACTAGTTGCATGTGATCATCATCATCATCAAAAATATTTACGCGTATCATAATAAATACAGATGTTTAACAAATACGTCCTTTTTGGATAATCAATTTTAATGTTTTGAATTTGCGATATTTTGTTTGTTTGTTTTCGCATTATAATCAATCAAATCATCAATCATCATCATTAATGATAATCTTGAAAACAATTTTAGGAGTATTCTTTCATTCTTTTCATGTATTATATAATGTTATCACTCTTTCTTTGATTTCATTATGTCATCGGTTGAATCATCGAATGTAAATGATGCAAACAAATGATTTTTGTTTATATTTTGTCTAAATTTTTTCTATTTTTTTTCTGTATACAGTTTGATATTGATTTTTCCATTCCATATATTGCCGAAACGCCCACATTGGCCGAAATCCTTGCCGAAAATCATGATGATATTTTTGAACAAGTTGATCATCTAATTGAACAAGATCTTAGCCTAATAGGTGAAGATCTAGAATTTTCCGGTACCGAATTGTTGGATACAAGTTTGACAAATGCGGCTATCAATCCGTCATTGCATCAGGATCATTCGGCTATTCAGCCGGAAAGTTCATTCAATGTAGTTGAATTAACATTTATAAAAACACAACTTACTCAATCAAAAAGTGATCAAATTGATTCTGGCAATCCAACTGCGTTTGCATTGTCAAAAAAATTCTTGGCAATCGGTACGTTTAATGGCCATATTTTGCTGTTTGAATTAGCCAACGATAGACTAGCTGCGTTTCTAAAACATTCGAAAGAATTTGGTTCTATAACATCTGTCACAATAAATCGAGACTCAACCCGATTGTTAGCCGGTGGTAGCCGTGGTTCAATTTCATTATGGAATATAATCACTTATGAAATGATTCGAGTGATTGACGATCTAAATGACCTTTATAGCTCGATATTGTCCATACACTATCTATCCAATGGACATTTTGTCGTATTAAACGATACGAGTGGATCAATATTCATTATGGATGTGCGGAAGAAAAATTCCAGATTACAATGCGTATTTTCAGGCAGTCGTGGCGAAGCACTTGTATTGAAACCACTTACTTATGATGACATTCCTCATGATCAACCAGAATTCAGCGGTATCGAACAAATTTGTTTGTTAGCTATGGCAACCGTTACGAAGATGATTGTTATTTCATTACGGCCATCTGTTGTTGTACATTTTACCACAACATTACGTTCCACAAATTTAGAATGTTTACCATTGATTGCATGGAATTTGTCATTCAGATATGGTAATGAATACATGCCACTGTTGACATTTGGTCGTCAAAATCAAATTTTCATTCATCGAATGGTTACAGATTTTGTGGAAAAAATCAATTTTATTCCATTATATCAATTTATCACCACTAATTATATGCTACAACATTTAAGTTGGTTTGAAGATGATAAATTACTTGTAATCGATACAGATGAAACTGGACATTTGATCGATGTAATTGTACAGGAAGAAATGGAAAAAATTGATCTAAGTCATATAGAATTAGTTTATGAAAATGCCCATTATAAATCTTTAGTCAATGGTGGCTACGTTAGTCAAGCAATGGCTCAAGCAGGTGAACATGCATGTAATAATTCCATTTGTTTACGAATTATGAACGAAGATTCCAATAAACGTACTAAGAAAAATCAACTCTATATACTGGGAATTCAATCGATTTTTGTCGTAACCTTACGGAATTGGATAGAAAAAGTTAATCATTTAATAAATGATAGTCAAAATTATGATCAGGCATTACAATTCCTGTATGATCAATATGAATCGTATAAAGATCGACCAGATTCTGATTTCGAAAATGTCATTGATCAAGTCATTGAAATGATGAATCAGACATTAACAAGTTATATTCAATCATTAGAACCGAAAAATATGAAACAAACTGAAGATTTGACCAGAGAAATTATTGCCAATCTGATCAAATACATTGTTTGTTTGAAATCCGAACAACGACATATGGCTATATTTGAACTATTCGAACGAATCAATTTGAATCCGAAAATGAAATCAATTTTTATTGAATCACTTGAATCACATATTTTTGATGATCAATTACCATCATTGAATCCGTTAATTGTCAATGAAATGATTGATTATTTAATTGGTAAAGAATGGTATAATCTATTGGATTCATTGATTGTTCATTTGGACATTCAATCATTGGATATTGATCATATAATTCGAATCTATGGCCAATATCATCTGTACGATTCATTTATTTATATCTACACTTGTGCTATGAATGATTTTCTTACACCTTTTGATGAATTGCTTAAATTATTACGAGATTCGATTCAAACAAAATCACAACTTTTATCTAAAACCGACATAATCATTGGAAACAAATTACTCGTCTATTTGAATTGTATGCTTACATGTACGTACTATCCAAACAAAGGTTCTTTGCCCGAAATGCAACAACAAGATCATTTGGAATCTTGTTTCCAACGTCTTATGGCCGTAAATGATGATAATCGATTGGATATAATTGATGTTCTATTTCGATATGATTCAATCGAATTTCTCAATACACTTTTGATTGGATTCGATTATCTTGATAGTCATCATTCAAATTTATGTTATTTCAAACAGATTGTAATCGATAAAATGCTTGCCTTTATTGTCGAACAAAATACAACCGATTTCAATGATGATCATCGAAATTCATTTTTCATATTCCTTGGCCGATGCTGTATTTCAACGCAGTCATCATCACATGATTCGATCAAAATAATTGATGATCATTTCAATCAAATGATTGATTCATTGTTTGCGGCAAGTTCGAATAAACGTTTCGAAGAACGACAACAAATTCTTATTCAACTTTTTCGGAATCGTCCTTGGAATCAACGTCTAAATGCAGAGAATTTTCTACAAAAAGCACAAACAAGTCGAATGTATAAAATTTGTGAACAAATCTATCGTGATCGTCGTGATTGGATTAATCTGTTTCGTATACATGTTGATGATTCCAGTAAACATGATGAAATTTTTAATTTTATCGATTTGATTATCACTCAGGATGATAGATTTTTCAATTTACAACAATTCACTGATAATTGGAACAAAAGTGATTTTCTAAATACCGTATTTGAACAGTTTTGTTTTTTGATTCAAATAGATCATCGAAAATCTGCTCAACTTTTTTATCAATTTGTTGAACAATGTGATGGACTTTTTAATATAATTATTTGTCAACTTGAAAGTGATCCATATCGTCATTATCAATTTCTTCGACAAATTATGGTCGAATTTAATCAGAACAATAATGATGAATCAAATGTAGTGAATAAACCGAAAATATTGGAACAGATTTGTAATGATGGAAAAAATCAAGATATTTTCCTTGAATTATGTCTACAATTTGAACCTGAAAAAATTGTTTCAATGTTTCAACTATTGAAAAATTATGATCAAATAAAAATGTTGGAAATTTGTCATGAATCACAATCATATGATGGCCAAGCATTCTTGTTGGAATCGATGAAACAATATGTAAAATCATTTGAAGTTTTATTCGATCAATTTCGAAAATCATTGGATGATATTGTCCATATGGATCGCTTTTTAGTTAATGTCGAAGATAATGAATGTGCAATGAAAAATTTTCAAAAAATTCTTGAATTTTGTGATCGTCATCATGATCATGATAAACCTGAAATGTATTGGCTTAAGCTACTTGAATATCTTATATTCATAAAGTCTGGTTGTCAACAACAACAACAACAACAAATATCGGCGAAACAAAAATCATCATCATCATCATCATCAAAACGTCGTGAAATGGCTGGACAAATTGAATTGAACAAAATATTGAATCAATTATTCGAGACACTTATAAGTGAAATGCTTACTCATTTGAATTTGGTTCTATTTTTAGATATAATTATGGAAAAAATTCTCAAACAATCCGATACAATATGTGATTTTCGTGAAATGCTTCTATGTATATTGGAGAATTATAATTATGAAAAAATTCTATTAGAATTAACAACTAATATCCTGTCGGTTGAACATCGTCAACTTATTGAACAATTTCGACGATTAAAATTTCGTTCAAAAATATTTCGTCGTTCAATGATTCATTGTGAATTATGTGATGATAATGAAAATAATAATAATGATGATGATGTTGATGATGGTGAAAAATTTGTTACATTCCATAATTGTGATCATATTGTTCATTGGACATGTTTACAACGATACACAAACAATCAAACTAATAATTGTCCATTTTGTCATCATATAATACAACAACAGACTAGTCGAAATTATGATAAAACATTTAGCAAACATCAGAAAAATCAAAATAATCATCAGCCAATATTTAATGATATTCAATTGAGAATTTTAAATCAAATTCATCATGGTCGATTAAAATCATTGATGATTCATAAACAAAGACAACATCATAGATCATCACCATCTAAATCGAATAATTCAAGAACAATATTATCACCATTTAAATAAAAATTATTATTATTCATTTATTTTTTTGTTGTTGTTTTTGTTGCCATTTAAAAAAAATTAATAAATTCATTTTTTTTACATTAAATTTTCATTATTTGTCTGTGTTTGTGTGTGTGTGTGCGTGCGTACGTTTAAATTCGACATAATGATTTATTCTGTTGCTGAATCCATGCAATAGGTATCCATGTTGGTTTCATTTCAACCATTCGTACTGTATCAAGCAGTAGATTAAATGTTTCCTTGAGATCATCATTGATCAATGTGGTATCAAATTTATGGCCATACAATATTTGTAATTTATGTGATTCATATATCATTAGATGCATTTCATATGCAAATCGTTGTTTAGATTTTCGTTGACTATATTGACTACTAACAGAATCTGAATGATCATAATAATTACGGCTTCTTGTTTCAATCAATCGATCCAGGTCATATGGTGGCTGTATGAATATAATGTATGGTTTGAATTCAGCTGTATGAACTAGTCGTAAAAATTGAGCATCCATTTTGAATATGCAAACAGCACCAGCATCGACAATCTGTTTGATTGTATCTCGATGTAGACCATAATAATTGCCACGATATTTTGAATAACAAACAAAATTACCTGTTTGTATTTCATGTTCCATCCAATCTTCATTGACAAAATAATAATCGATAGAATCATTTTCCTGAAATCGTTTATAACGTGTTGTATGAGCTAATGGTTCACGATATCGATTAGGATTTTGTTGACATAATAAGCTAATCAGTAATGAACATCCAACACCAGAAGGACCAACCAAAACAATAGGACGACAATGATCTGAACGTGGAAAATATCTGGCCACTGGTTCATATGTACTGATCTCTTCACGATCATAGCGGATACAATCACTTAAATCATACATGATTTTTTTGATTTTCTGTGCACACCATTTATTCTTACGAAATGGAAGTGGCAATAATCCACCAAGAATATGTATATAACGTTCACGATCAAGTTGACTTTTAATGTCACGAATGGCAACGATTCGTCGTTCTTGTAATCTTTTTGAAGGAATCAGACCGGCTATTTGAAATATTTCCATTCGTGATTTACTTGATAATTCAATCTGTTTACTTGCTTGCCACCAATTGGCATCGTCTTTATTCAAAACATTCAGGATGCTACCTTTATCGAATGCCAATCCTATGGATGGACAAGGAATCTGTGGATCTTGTTCTGGTTTGTAATCGAAACATGCTTTTACCAGATAGGATTTTAAAGCCTGACTATTAGCGGTAGAATCGAATGATGGTTGCCAGTTCATGACAACAATTTTTAACGTTATAATCGTTTTCATTGATTCACGTTGCAATATGTTTATCACATCTAAATGTGAACGGCCACGTAAAGGAATTCCATTCACTTCGAGAATATGATCACCAACTTGTACGAGACCACTTCGATAGGCTGCTCCGCCGACCAATATTCTTGCAAGAATAATGTCACCAGTTCGTTCATCAAATCGAACTGTTACACCCAATGGTTCATCACTTTTGATGACTTGTATGATTTTTTGACAAGGTCGACGTTTTTTTCTTGGCGTTGAATATACCAATGTGGTTGTGGCAGTGGGCATTTTTAGTTTCATGGTTTTGGCAGAGGTAATATCGAGAAATGTTTCCAATTTGGCAGTGTCATAGTTTTCAAGATTTTCAATAATTTTTAAATTACTTTTACTGGTGTTATCGAGAATCATTTCAAGATTGGCAAATATTTCAACATCAAATATTTGACGGGCAACACAATCGACCACTTGCATGAGAGCAAGCAGATGTGGCCGTTGTAATAATTGGCACAATTGATCACATTCGGAAATCCATTCTTGTCGTAATGATACGAGAATTTGTTCAATTAATGTATTGATCGGTATCAATGATGATGATGATGATGATGACGATGTTGATACCGATAATTTTGACGATTGTTTTGATGATGACAATAGCAGTGGTGGTGGTGATGATTGGTTATCGTCCATATTCATTGTACGTGATTACGTTTTTAAATCACATGATGATTGACAATGAAAAAAAAATTTTTTGGTCCAATATAATTGAGATGGAGATGTTGATCATCATCATCAACGCAGACATATAAATACAAACATAAACACAATTGCATTCAGAGAACATTCTGCTCATGTCCGAGCGTTCCATTTGGAACATTTGGAATATATTCTCGTATAGAAATAGAGTACTTGCCATCACGCATACAGTGTTCCATGAATTATTTGTTTGAACTGGCGATTCTATTATACAAATTCAAATCAAAATCATGTGATTCATGAATTAATAAACTGTTCATATAATACGTCATTTTCTTTTTCCTGTGTTCGATGTTAATATCGATCGATGAATCGATTACAATTCAAGCCTAAAGGTATGGCCAAAAAAAAAAATAAAAACAATTTTCTCATGATCATTATAAACAATAATAATAATAATAATTTTTTTCTGGTTTTTCAGAATTTTTTTTCCCAAAATTATAATAATTTTCCAGGTCCATTGTGTGTGATGAATATTTTAATTGACCATTGCTATTGTTATTTGTGAAAAGAGAAACAAAAAACAATATTTTTTCAGCAATAAATGTCCACATTTGAAAAAATAGAAATAGAAGAAGAGAATGCTAAAACTGCACTGTAGAAGAAAAAAAATGATTGTCGACCTTGTTATAAAGAAAAAAAGACGAAGCAAAGAAAAAAAATTGAGCTAAAATCAAATGAACTTGAATGATGAAGATTTTTTTTTCGTTTGACTTCATTCTTTCAATGAGATAGTCTCAAATGTGAATGGTCGAAAAGAGAACGTGAAATGAAATTTAGAAAAAAAAAGAAAGACTGGCTATTCTTTCAAAAAAAAAAAAAAAATGATTGGCCTCTTTTAGTCGCTTCGATGGCCACCACCACCACCACCACCACCACCACCACTATCATCATCATCATCAAAACAAAGACATTGGAGAATGTAACCAATGTCTGAAACGAGAAAAAAAAATTACTCCAATCATCTTAGACTATCTCAGGTAAATATTTCTTTCTTTTTTTTCTCATTTTACAGTCGTCCAACAACTTTGATTGACTCTTAAACTTGCTATAGTATAGTATTTTTGCTGTTGTTGATCATCAAAGATTTCTTTCTCTCTCTCTCGTCTAATGTCTCTCTTTGCTTTACTTTTATCGATCAATGACTTGTAGAACCGAAATTATTTGTGGCTGTACATTTTATTTAGATAGAATGGTCCACAAAGTAGCTCATCGTTTGAAAAAAAAACAACTATGGGCAAAACCCGAATAAACCGAACATTCGATGATGATGATGGTGGTGGTCGAATACCTTTCTCTATAATAATAACAATGTAATGGCCACTCAATGAATCGAACAACACCAACAACAACAAGCCTCAAGCAGCATCATTCTCGAAATAGTTTGATTTGAACATTGAAACAAAAAAACAAAAATTTTCGCTTTCGTCCGTGTATGTGCGTGTGTGTGTGTATACATGATACCCGGATCTCAATTTTTTTTCGGGCCGAAAATAAACCAAAAACAATCTTCATTGACAAATGTTTTCAATCAAAAATGTGAATGATTAAATTCTATGGCCTGTCATCTATGATTTATTAATTTAAATTCATCATTTGAAAATTTCATCAACATTTGATTAACATAATTTAACACAAAACAACAAAACAACAACAACAACAACAACAAAATAATTATTCATGTATTCATCATCTGTTGTACTTATGGAACGTTGTGGCCATCATAATGCTGATGATCATGATCATGATCATGATGATGAAATGATCATTATACAGAAAACAACAAAGATGAAAATGAAACGAAAATTATCAAATAAATTCATTAAATGGTCAAATAAGACCAACAACACCATCAACACCACCGACGCCACCACATTATTATCAAAAAGTTATTTTCAATCATCATTAACAACAATAACAAGGTTTGATTATATTACTACCAGAATCATCAGTATCATCATCTGTATTATAATCGCATGTTTATCATCATTACCATTGATTGTTTCAGGTAAATATAAAAATCCATTCTTGGTGTCAATGATCGAAATGAATAGAGGGGAAAACAGACATATGAAAAAAAAAAACATTTGCCATTTGATTTTATTTTGTATTGCCCGAAGCGAATGTGAAATTTTTTTGTTTTGTTGCAATCGATCGTAATATGTCAAAATGTCGAAATGTTAACCCTAGTTTGAAATCTGAGAATTTTTTTTTCTTTTGCAAATGTTTTCAATTGGTTTTTCATTTTTTTTTCTTGAATACACTACATATATATAGCATTCAATAGTCCACCAGTATTTGATTTTAAACGAGAAATATTCGTGTCCGAAAATACACCTGTCGGTATGTATGATTGATTGATTTATTATATAAATATGAATCCTTCTAATCTCTATTTTTATCGCCAACATAGGTCAAATGGTAACGATGGTACGTACGATCGATAAGGAAAAAGATATAATCACCTATGGTATTGATCCGGCACATTGGAATGATGGATCAAAATATTTTCGTATCGATGAAAAAACTGGACAGATTTTTGTACGGGAATCATTAGCTGGTCAGGTAAGAAAAATCTTTTTTTTTTTTTTTTGATTATCGATTATATCGATATGTTTGCTTGCATGAGTGTGTGTGTGTGTGTGTGAAATCGGTTCGATATTATCAGATTAATTTTTTTCCCATTATCCAATTGGTTTTTTTTTCATTAAGATTTACGTTATGTTCACTATCTGTTTCGTCGTTTATATAACAACTTGAACTTGATATTTACAATCTGTTACAGATCAAAGATTTTCTGTTTTTCTAACCATTCTAATTTTTTGTTGTTGTTGTTGGAAATTTCCTTATCATCGAATTGACGATAAATTTAAGCCAAGTCCATTTCATCCTTGTTCTACCAATTTATTCAGATATCATAATATGCCGATGGTGGTTGATAGCTTAACCACCATGATCGTCATATTATAACTAGGTTTCCAGAACTTGTGACAAAAATAACTTTTTTTTTCTTCTGGGAAAATCATCCTGTAAATTTTGATGATTGGTAATAGCAAAGACAAACAGACGACTGCTTTTTTTTCATACTTAGTTAGAGGTCTTGAATTTGAAAAAAAAACGTTAAATGAATAGAAAAAAAACAAGTTGAGAGAGACCTACTTAATTTTTTTTTTTCATCACCAACCAGATTGGCAAATATGTCTCCCATTATATCCCGAATCTTTATTTTTTTTTCTCTCTTGAATAATGATGATCATTAATATAGCTTTCTCTTCAAACTCTTTTTTCTGTTGTATGTATTTATATGATCATCTTCTTGATGATATGGCCATCGAATCAAATGACGATATATATGTGTGTGTGTAATTGCAAACTAAAAATAGAATTTCGATTTCAATTCAAATATACATAAAATGAATTGAGGCCATATAATAGATAAGCTATATAGATGGGTTGCCAATCTAGCTTTAATCAAAATCAAATCGTGATTCAATTGCGGTTGATGTTTGGTCATCATCATCATTGACGCATCTGGTATATACCGAAAAATTGATCAAAAGAAAAAAAAACAAGAAAAGGTGTAACCTAATTTATTTTCATATATAACAAACATAGGTAATCATAATAATAATAATCATACCTGATTGCGATAAAAGAGGCGAAGGGTGGTAGCGATGATGGTGTAAATAATAATCAATGATGATGATGATAAGGGTTAAACAACAACAACAACAACAACAAGTCTGGAAAAAAGCTTTTATAGAATATCACCTCTTTTTTTTTATCAAAATGGATTTTTTGTTTTTTTTCTCGCTTCCTTGTCGAATCATCGTGATTTGACCTGAATTTTTTTTATCGTTGAACTTATTTTTCCGTTCTTTTTTCGAATGACTCCCTTTCTCAGTTAGAGAGTCAATCACAAATAATAAATAATGCTAATGTCTCCAACCTCAATATTATTAGCTATTGTGTTTTGTTCTAATTTTTAATTTTTTTTTAACCATTTGAATCAGGGTGGAAATTTTCTCAACATGTACATCAAAGCCAATGATGGCCATCAGACTGTAAGTTGTTTTTTTTTCTTGAGAAAAAAATTCATTTGAATTTTTTTTTTTGTTTTTTTTTTGTTTTTGATAGGCCAAAATTGAAGCTGTAATCAGTGTATCTAAAGCCACTGACAAAGGTCAAATTGTTCATTTTCCCGATATTCATTTGCCACCATCACAGATTTTCAATACAAATAATATTCTTATGAACAAAACTGAAACAAGACCTTATCATCCACCCACACCTAAAGATGTTCCATTGGAAACGTTGAGACCACAACGAAAACAAAGGCCACCAATAACCAAATTGAATACATTCAATAATCGAGCAAAAAATGAAACTAAAAATCAACAATCAATAACTGTTAAACCAGATGTAGTAGATCATCGTGATGATCATTATGAACAGATGCCTACGGAAGATAAGCCACATAGACATTCTTCATTACTTACCGATATTCTGTGGCCAATAGGACCATACATTCTTGTCAGTATATTCGTACCGACCTTATGTCTAATATTCTGGTGTTGGATACATAAACGTAGTATGCCCAGTCGTAATGCAATAAAAACATTTTCACATAAAATTATCAACAATAATAAATCCGAAAGTATCGAAACAACTACCAGTTCTTTTACCGGCGATTTCGATGTTTCATTATTCAAAAATAGTGGACGTCAATTCCATGAAACAAGTGCCGATAGCGGTATGGGTATTTCTAGAATTTCAAATCAATGGGAATTTCCTAGACATCATCTACGATTCATGCACATTCTTGGTCAAGGTTGTTTTGGTCAAGTTTGGAAATGTGAAGCATTCAATGGTAATCAAACTGCAGCAACACAAACACAAATTGTAGCCGTAAAAACATTGAAAGAAAATGCTGGTGAAAAAGAAAAACGTGATCTACTTGATGAATTGCAAGTGATGAAAATACTTGATCCACATCCAAATGTTGTCACATTGATTGCTTGTTGTACGGAACGTGATCCAGTCTATTTGATAATGGAATATGTACCATATGGTAAATTGCAAAAATATTTGGCCGATAGTCGTGAAGATATTGCCTATGGTAGTAAACAACCACATGAAAAACTTGAATCACATGATCTGATTTCATTTGCATATCAGATTGCCAAAGGAATGGAATATCTATCTTCCAAAGGCGTAAGTTTTGAATTGATCAAGTCCATACGGATTGTCATTTTTTTCATCCATAATTTTCATTCATATAGATTATACATCGTGATCTCGCCGCACGAAACATTCTTGTTGGTCATAATAAAATATGTAAAATTGCCGATTTCGGTCTAGCCAAATATAATCAGGAAATCTATGAACGTAAATCTGAGGTAAGTCATTAACAGAAATGATTTCTAAATGATGTTGACCTACATTCATTTCTGTCTCTTTATATGATAGGGTCGTTTACCAATTCGATGGATGGCAATCGAATCATTGAAAGATTTCATTTTTACAACCAAAAGTGATGTATGGAGTTTTGGTATTCTAATGTGGGAAATTGTAACATTAGGATGTACACCATATCCTGGTTGGACTGCATCCGAAGTAATTAAAAAAGTTAGTGAAGGTTATCGATTGGAAAAACCTGAACATTGTAAACGTGAAATGTATAATATAATGTACTATTGTTGGGATCGTAATCCACATCATCGACCATCATTCAGTGAATTAGTATGTCTATTAGATAATCTATTCGGTAGTGATGATGAATATGTTGAATTGGATAGATTTCCTGATCATTGTTATTATAATCTATTGAAACCACCGGGTTGTAATAATGGAAATTCTGGTGAAAAATTGTGATCACACACACACATACACACATTCCTTGTTGATTAATGAACACATTCATAAATGGCATGGTTATATATACTTAATATAGTTCCCGATTTTTATTTTATTTTTTTTTCTGTTTTCTTTTTTTTATAAATTGTTGTAAATATATTTTTAAATAATCAAATCAAATCATGCATTTTTATTTATTAATTTTCATAAGAAAAAAAAAATTTGATCAATCAAATTAAAACATTATTTTTTTTTTTTTTGATGAAAAAAGTGCTCATTTTTTCTTCGATGTAAGACCAGCACCAGCATTGAACTTAAACAGAATGATATCACCATCTTCAACAACATAATTACGGCCTTGTTGTCGATATTTTCCAGCAGCTTTCACTGCAGATTCACTACCATGCTCTTTGAAATCATCGAATTTCATCACTTCAGCCATAATGAAACCTTTTTCAAAATCAGTATGTATACGGCCAGCTGCTTGTGGTGCTTTTGTTCCTTTTTGTATAGTCCATGCTTTCACTTCATCTTTACCGGCAGTAAAAAAATAAATCAATTGCAATGCCTTATAACCGGTGACGATAATTTTGTTCAATGCACTAAATAATTAATTTTCAAATATCAGAATTAGATTAAACTTATTAGGAATGGAAAACGATGGCGGCTTACCTTTGACATTTATTCAATTCACAAAATGATTTTCGTTCATCTTCACTTAGTTCCAACAATTTATTTTCAAACAGGCCACTAAATGGTATCAATACTGCATGTGAATCATGTTCATCGATCCATTCTTTAATCTTAATAAGCCATTTATTCTTTTTACGTATGTAATCTTTTTCCGATAAATTGACCAAATAGATCATTGGTTTCGATGTTATGAATAGATATTTATTGAGAATTTCAATCTCATTCGCATTCCAATCACCAAAACGAATATGTCTTTTTTGATCGACCAAAAATTGTTTAATTTTCATTAAAATGTCCTATTGGTTTTTTTCGAAATTATTAATATTAATATAAATCTATATTATGATAATCTATTCATCTTACATATTCAGCTTTGTCTTTTTTATCACCACGTTCAACAAATCGACGAAGTTTTTCAATCACCGAATTCAATAGTTCTTCATCTTTGAGCCGTAATTCTTCATTAATGATTTCGATATCTCGTACTGGATTAACATCACCTTCTACATGGGTAACATCATCATCTTCGAATGCACGACAAAGATGAAATATGGCATCACAAGCTTTAATGTGTGATAGAAAAGCATTGCCTAGGCCTTGTCCTTCGCTAGCTCCTTTCACTAGGCCAGCAATGTCCACTACGTTTAAAAACGCTGGAACTTTACTGTGAATGAAATGGGAAATTAGAAATATTGACATTTATAAATTTTACATCATACCTGGCTGGTTTGTGATATTCACAAAGAAAATCGAATCGTTCATCCGGGACTGGAACTCGACGTAAAAGGAAAACAAAAAATAAAACAAGTAGAAATATATGATCGAAAATGAATCAAAAAAAGTGATACTTATTTTCATTTGGATCAATAGTACAGAAGGGGAAATTCTCAGCTGCCGCTTGACTTTTGGTGAGAACATTGAAGAATGTTGATTTACCAACATTTGGAACGCCAACAATGCCAACTTTAAGATTGGTTGCCATACGACCCAACAATAGAACCACATCATTTGAATCTTTTTGATCTTTTTTCGGTGGCATTTTTTTGGCTATTTTTTTAGTGTTTAAATTTGATAAAAAATTAAAATTTTTTTTTTTAAATTCGTCTGTATTCAACGATGATTTGATTTCGTGGCCAACATGTGATCGATTTATTATTGATACAATAGTAGTATCATCGTATACTTTCACGATACAAACTAACAATGATAAATGGAATATTTTACATTTTTGTCCACTATGTGGCAGCATATTATCATTGTGAATGATTCGAACAATCAAAGCTGATATATATTGGTGAATTTGAAAAAAAATGATCAATTCTATGGAATTCTACTGGAAAATGTACTTATTACCATTATGATGATCGTTTTTTTTGGTTTGTTTCATTGTTTTTTTCCATT
The DNA here is from genome assembly GCF_024713945.1 of Dermatophagoides farinae. NCBI lineage: Eukaryota > Metazoa > Arthropoda > Arachnida > Sarcoptiformes > Pyroglyphidae > Dermatophagoides > Dermatophagoides farinae. Next base: position 3,191,348 of record NC_134683.1, on the reverse strand, counting down.
TCATTTTCAATTTCACTAACTCATTCATTCATTTAGTCCATTTCATTGATTAGTTTTTCGTTTCCATGAAATGCTACGAAAAAAAAAAATTTTTTTTTTATGCTGTAAAATAAACGACAACAATCGTATTTTGGAACAAATTTTCGGCTGTTTGATCATTTTGAAAAAAAACGTTGCATTACCATTCGAGTTTTTGAATGAATGAATGAATTGTCATATTTGTGTTAGTTATCGTTCTCTATAATTATTCTCGGGTAAGTAGAAAAAAAAATTTTTATTTTCAAGCGATGATTGTGTGTGTGTGTGTGTGTATGTGCATGTGTGTCCTACGTGAATTGGCACGGTTCTTACCCGTAGTATGTAATTAAAACTTGTTGTTCACATTTTTTTATTTCGTTCCGTTCGGCAGCACCACCACCACCACCACCACCATCAACCATCAACCATCATCATCAATATACTACAAGTCTTTAATTTTGCGACATTCAAAAAAATGGCCCCTTTACTTAACTGGAGCTTGGAATATGGATAACTATGATGATGATGACGATGATGACGATAATGATGGTAATGTACCGAAAGATAAAAAGTCAACGTCAATGTTTAGCCACCAGAAATCCCTTTCAAACGAACTATTAAGTTTTTTTTTCTCCCATTCAAAAACAATGTGGAACCAAACACGATGGATAATGATCGAAACAAAAATGGAATGAATTTTGGGTTGACGTTCGAAAATAAAAAAAAAATTAAAAACAAGCTAATAATCATCAGTGAAGAATAAGACAAAGAAATAGAAACAATATGGCTACTTTTTTTCCACCCTAATCATTATCATCATCGTTGAGTGTTATTACTCTATTATGGCCATTTATATATTATAATACCGCCTTCGAAACTAATGAAACCAGAAACAGAAACAAAACAAAAAAATCTTCAACTAAATCGAACAAATGAAAACGTTAAAGATTTCCGTTTATTGAAAACAAAATCAATGGTCAGAATGAAAATGAAAAGTGAACAAGAAGAGAAAAAAAAAGTTAAATAGACAATATTCTGGTCAACAGAAATAATAGAAAAAAAAATGTGACATGACATTCAGAGCTCTATGGTTGCAATGCATTAATTATACCAGCCGTTTTTGTTGTTTTTGTTGTTGTTGTTGCCATCATGCCAACCAGAATATTGAACATGAATGAATCGACAATAATAGTAATGACGACATTGTTATTGAATGGCTGATTATTTTTGTTTGTTCATCATCATCATCATCATCACTGGTTCTTTTTCTTTTTTTTTTTTTTGGTTTGTATGTGTGTTCCTCTTGATGACCAGATTGATCATTTTGTCAAATCTGTCGTTTTTTTTCTTTTTTTTTTTTGGTTAATCGACAAATCAGACCGGATCGATTCAATTATTCTGCAAATGGTTCTATTAGTAGTCGTTGTCGTTGTTGTTGTTTGATTTCGAAAAGTTTTTTTTTGTTCGTTCATCATTGATGATTCTGAAAATTGAATAAAATTATCATCAATTTTCCTATATACTGACTGTGAATAGAATACATGAATGAATGAATCGAACAAAAAAAAACTCATAAAATCCAAAGAGAATGAATGCATTCACCAAATGTTGATTCAAATTCGTTTCGGTTGCAATATATTATTGACGCACTGTATAATGGCCATAAGAATCCAGACTTTTTTTTTGGCCATCCAACCAAAAACGATCTATTAACCACCACACCATCAACAAACAAGAAAAAATGGATGGCCAATCCGAATTTCTATCATTATTAATCGGCAATAAATCGGCAAATCAACATCCAAAATGGCCATAATGATGTTAATAATAATAATAATAATAATAATAATTCAAAATCATTGGAATGTCGAAGAATAAAAAAAAGGAATTTTGTTTTTTTTTTAGTGGCCATTTTGCATGCAATTCGCCATAGCTCATCATCATCATAGATGATCATTAAGAAGAATCAAGTGTCAAAACCGTATGATGAAATCCACATAAAATACAATAACCAAAAAAAAACTTTTGATGAACTTTTTGCGTGTCATAACCGCAAAGAATTTTTTTTTTGTTGGTGGTGGCCGGCCATTTTTTTCGGAATGAATTGAAACGTTCAAATATCAAAAATGATGATTGACCAGAAAAATGAAAAAAAACAACACATCCGATTTGTTCATTGAATACAAAAAAAAACCAAGTTGCTACTACCATCAGATTGGATTAGAAAGAAAGAAAGAAAAAACGATTTAAAATCAACACAATCATCATCATTGCAGTTAATCAAAACAAAGAAAAAAATGAATGAATGAAAATTCTATCAGAACATCAATAAATCCATTCAAAAAACAAAAATGGATTTGTTCAATTTTCGTGTTTCATTTGGTTCATCATCATGATTATCTTGGCAATTCTATTTTTTTTTTTATATACGACTAAAATCTGATCATTTGATTTCTGGTATTGTATAGTGGTAAGGACCGATTATTGTCTATGGAACCGCACACACAAACACAATTTACCTGTATATATTTATTTATGATGATGATGTTTATTTGTACATGGAACTTGCGTGACATAGGTTAATTGTAAAAATAGCCATATTGTTGATGATGATGATGATGTCATTTTGTCTATTTAGGTTTTTTTTTATATCTCTTGTTGATTTGTGATGTGATTTTCATCATCATTCATTTAATTGTGTGTGTGTGTTTGTTTGTTTGTGTGTTTGTTTGTTTGTGGTAAACATAAATATGTTTTTTTTTCTCCTTCCACACATCCATAATGTCTATTTACAAAGAAAAAAAAACCAAATCAAATCAAATAAACAAAATGACAAACAAAACGACCAACAAACAAACGATGAAAAACAATTGGTACACCACCATAAACACATTCGACCTAGAAACATTAAAATTGTTTCAAGGACAAAATTTCAACAACTGAAAGCCGACACACACACACACACACATACCTTGCGGCCAAATTGTTCCAAGTTGTTTAATTTACTCATTCGAATCGAATTTTGTTTTTGTTTTTTTTAAATTTTTTTTTCTGTCTGTTAGGTCGGTCGGTCGGTCGGTATGTCGAATTCAAAAAGTCAAATTCTGTTTTTGTTGTCCATAATAAGTCGATTATTAATGTCTTTTTTTTCGTTTACCTCTTTTTTTTCTGAATTGATTGAAAATCATTTCAGAAACATGTCAGTGTCAGTCAATGGATAGTAGTGGCGGCGGCGGCGGCGGCCGCTGCTCTGAGCGTCCACAATGAAACTGACAAGACCGAACTTTCGTTTTTCATTTTGATTTGTTTTTTTTTTACCATGAACAGAATAAATAAATCAACGCTTCAAACTTGTGAAAAGAAGGGTTATGTTTAATGATTATGATGATGATGATGATGATGATGAAGGTCAATTGTGGGGCCCAATTATTGATTTTTGTTGTTGAAAAAAGTGGAAAACTTGGTCCAATCAATTTTTTTTAAACATCATCATGTGGTCCACCACCACTATCACCACCGCCACCAACGGTCTGAATCAAAGTCATCAAAAAGCCGCGTTTGATTTTTGTTTTTTTTTTTTTGTTCATCTTCAGGTCGGTTTTTTTCCTCTATATAAATGAAATAAATCCCAAAATAATTGTCCTGCTTATAACAACAACAACAACAACGAACACAACAAGAACCCCATTGATCGGGTTAATTAGTCGATTTCATTCGTTTTTCGTTTGTTTGAAAAAAAACACGTACCAAAATATGATAATGAAACGAAAAACAAAACAAAAAAATAATTATTTCAAACCCAAGTAAGAGAAAAAAATATCTGAAATCATTTTTCACATGAAATTCAAAACGAAAAAAAAAATTTTGACTTTTGAAAAATTTTCAAAAAGAAACAACAAAAATCTGATTCGTTTTTTTCCCCGTGTTTACATCTCTCTGAACCAAACAAACAAACAAACTTGTGGTTCACACAAGAATTCAAGAAAAAAAAGGCTCGGCTTATAAATCAATCGAATTTTGAAAAATTATTCTACCCATATTGGTTATTAAATTGATGGTGGTATTAGCATCATTAGTAGTGGTAGTAGTAGTAATAGTCATCATAATTCATAAATCACTTTTATTCATCATAATCATCATCAATTTACTTATAAAAAAAAAATCGAATCTTTAATAATCTTTAAATGCTTAAGGCGATTTGCGGTTTTGTTTTGTTTTGTTTTTGTTTTTGTTTTTGTACCACAACACAGGGCAATGTACAAATGATGATGATGATGATGATGATAATTTTGAAAATCATCTTATATTCACTGTCTTTATGTGTATGGTGTGTGTGTGTGAATTATCATATCAATTGGTCAGCTTCAAAGTTTCAAAAAAAAAAAATTATCCGAAGCTACAATTATCGACATTAAGGATGGTTTGAAAATTTTTTTCTTCTCTCCCTGTGTGTGTGTGGATATTTGATATTAGATAACATTTTTTTCATTCATGTTCTGTTCATATAATGTGAATTCAGATGTTTTCTGTTGATCAATTAGGCCAATTATCGGTTTAAAAAAAACAAACTGCAAAAAAAAGATGAGCTAATCTTTCGAATTCTAAACATTGCAAATATATAGTCGATTGAATTTTTTTTTTATTTTCAAAATGAAATGAAATGAAATGAAAAAAAAAATTTCAAATCAAAATTCCAAATAACAACAGCAATAGTAACAATAATCAGAAGATATCATCATCAATTATCTGGATAAATGTGTGTGTGTGTGTGTATGTTTTCCAATTCTCTGAATTTTTTTTTTTTGTTTCACATTTCCATTTTTCTCTTATTTGCAGGTTTGGTTTTTTCCATCACTGTGTATGTGTGTGTGTGTGTGATACTTGGAAGCGTCATTTTATCATGATGATGATGATGATGATTATCATTTTTGGGGGCCATTATCATTCATTATCTATTTGATATTTGTTATGCATGGTTTTCATGTGTGGTGGGCGACTATCCCATATGGATGATCATGATGATAATGGGCTGAATCAATTTAAAAAAAAATTTTTTTTTCTCCTTCACGCCTTTGAATATTTGTTACTTGGTTCTCTTTCTTCTTCTTCATTTTGAATCGATCTATTGATCGAATGAAATGACAAATGAATGTGTTGATGTATTGAATTGATACATAGATCTAGCGGATGTATTTCGAATTGGATTTTTTCCCTGATTTGAAATGGCAAAAAAAAATCGAAAATGGAAAATTATTGTTAACACACACACACAAACACACATTGGTGAATACAGAATATGAATGAATACTGCCTGTCATCATCATCACACACACGTCATCAGGTCGTGTGTCCAATTGGTGGATTTTTATGGATGATAACAATAATCATTTTCTGTTGTTTTGACATAGCCAGAAAAGTCATTACCAGAAAAATCAAAAAAAAAAAAATTTTTTCGTTTCGTTTCATTTTTTGGTTTTGTTTGAGATGTGATTGTTGCCTGTCATCATCATCATCATCATCATCATTGAATCATTATTGTTGTTGTTGTTGTTGTTGTTGTTTTATTCGTTCAAATTCAATTTGTTTGATGAAACAAAACGAACAAAATAATTCAATATATATTGGCTATGGCACACGACCCTTATTTTATTTGTTTTTTCTTTTTTTTTTTGACTGACAAATTATTTCTTGTCATCATTCGATAACAACAAATCGAACGTTGTGTTTGTGGTTGTTCAATCATCATTATTTGATAATTGTTAATTGATTGTAAAACAACATCAACATCATACATAGAAAATCAATTGCCTTGTCAATCGATTGTTCATTCAATTTGATAAGAATCATGTAGAATTTGAATTTTTTTTTTACTTTTTGAAAAAAAATTGACCAATAAAAATCACAATCGATGATGTTTTTTTTCAAAGAAAAAAAAACTTTTCAATCATCAGACAATTCATCAAACACACACACACACACTGTCTACATTGTCGAGGTGATAATTGTGGCCAATGAAAATGGCCAGACGAAAAGTAAAAAAAAAAAAAAAAAGAAAATTTCCATTGACCATTCATCTGATCATTCATTCAATCAGAAAAGAGTTATTACTATTATTAATAATGGTGGTGATGGTGGTGGTTGTGGTGGTGGTGTTAAAAAAATTATTAGTTTTTTTTAATAATAATTATAAATCATCGTAAATCATAAATCGATAACAATAATAATGATGGTGTGTTTATTACCTAATTAAAATTCGACCATTCATTTATTCATTCATTCATTTGAAACAATCAATTTATCTATTTATTTTCATTAAAATCACACACACACACACACTCACACCATTACTACTTATACAATCATATGGACCATATAATTATACTGGAACCGTGTGTGTGTGTTTTTTTTTACTTTCTTGAAGAAGAACAACAACGAAAAAAAAATTCATAACATTTTAAAAAGCGAAAAAAAAATTCATTTCCAATTCATAAGAAAATCTCAGGTGCCAAGCTATTTTTTTTTTCGTTTTGTTTCGTTTGCCTAAATTCGTTTATTTACCTTAATACATCCGCTGTTTGTGTGTGTGTGTGTGTGTAGAAATAGTTCTGTTCAAACAATTCAACAACAGAAAATGAAATAAAATCATCGACAACAAACAAATAAACAAACAGCATCAATGGGGTAAAAGTCAATGATGATGGGGCGGAAATTAAAGAGAAGCCTAAATAATAACATGACATACACTCATACACACACACTCAAAGCTTTTTCAATTGACCAAGAATGAAAGAATGAAACGAAAAAAACACACGATGATGATGATGGATAAAAAGGCTACAATTAATCAGCCAAATTAGGCGTGTCGAAGTTTGTTTTATTTTTTTTTTTTTTTATTTTACTTCTGAGCCCGAAAATTGTCGATGATGAAGATTTTCTTTGAAAGTCTTGAGTTTTTTTTTTCTTTCTTTATTTATTTATTTTATCTTTATCTTTTGTTGTTGTTGTTGTCGTTGTTTTCCATTCGTTTTGTTGTTGTTGTTGTTGTTGTTGCGATGCCTTGTGATTCATGTTGTGTGTAAAGTAATAACCTCTATATTAAAAGTAGACAAAAAAAACGTTTCAATTGCCATGGCATTTTTTTTTTTGGTATTCTATAATCTTCGCCATAAGATTTGTGTGTGTGTGTGTGTATTGTTGTTGCTCGAGTTATTGTCATCATATTCGATTGTTTGGAGATGGAATAAAAAAACTTTTGCTGCTGCTGCTGAATACTCCTTCGTAATCACATCATTGATGATGATCTTATTTCATTTCAATAAAGATTTTCTTTCCACTATACACAATGGATCGAATTTCGAATTCAAGTTTCAAATTCCGGTGATAATAATTCCTGGATTGTCACGCAATTTTTTTTTGTATTTTTTTGTTGCTGTTGCACATGGAGTTTTTTTCCCCTACAAATCATATGACTCATTGGAACAAAAAAAAATCATCGTTATCATTAGCAAGAGGAAATTAATTAACTGCAAAAAAAATGGTTAAATTGAAAAAAAAAAATCGTGAATATTTGAATATTCCATTATAAAAGATGCTTTCAATATACAATTCTAGTTCATTTTTTTTTTCATTGGTTGCTCATTTGCATATCGCGTATGCAACAAAAAAAAATGGTTTCCATTCCATTGGAATGGATGAATACGGTCTGGTGATATGATTTAATGGTGAATTGAACCGTATATACGAACAATTGTTTGAGCCTGATGCTTTGGTGGTGGATAACGTCATAACCAGACGTTTTTTTTTGTTTTGTTTGATGCTGTTTTTGTTGTTGTTGTTGTTATTGCTGCTGATGGTGATCCATCCTAACACCCGACCGATGAATGCAGAAAGCAGAAAATGGTGAAGAAAAAAACGGACAAAATACGATGTATATTCGTCAAATGGTGCTGCTGTCGCTGCTGCTGCTATATATGGGAGAAAGAAAAAAAAAATTTTTCGCTTTCCATTGAAAATATTGATCCGAAAAAAAACCAACCTAGAACTATGTAAGAAGAATGAAGCAAAGAAATAATAAAAAAAAAACAAAACAAAACAAAACAAGTAGGCGGATACGGAACATGTCAATGGATTTTGATCATTTAAATCAAAACGAATCAATGCCCAGAGTGTAAAAGAATGGAGGTTTTCATACACACACACACACACAAATGCACATCGAAATACATTGATGTCTCGACAATTTCGAGTGTCCTAATTGAATCCTTTTTTTTACATTCTTTAATATATCATTCGTGAAAATATAATTTCCGAATGTCGATTTCGATGTCGATTTCGATGATGATGATGATGACGAATCATATCACACGCAATCGATTTTGATCATCATCAACCAATTAGAATGAATGGTGGTGGTGGTGGTGGGAAATTTTTTTTCCTGATTCTATCACCCACTCGCTTTTCATCCCCACTCCCAAACAATAGACAGAGAGAGAGAGAGGTCCACTCGAATTATTTTCATGGGCTACTAAAGTGCCATATATACTTTTAGCAATTCTGATGATGATCAAAATCAAGAATCAAACGAAAAAAATTTTTTTCTTTTTCATCATACGCATGCTCTATGAGAAGACGCCCAAAAAAAAAGTGAAATTCATTCTAATGAAATGATACACGCGCCCGCGCACGTGTAACACAAACAAACAAACAAAAAAATGGGGTTGTCCTCTGATGATGTCAGATGATGATGATGAATTGAAAGAAGAAAAAAAACTTTTTTTCCTTTTTCAACTTCCACACACACACACACATCAATCTGTGTGCGTGAAAGTGAATATTATGGAGAATAATAATAATAAATAATACACAGACACAGAAGAATTGCAGAACGAAACCAAAAAAAAAAAAAAAAAACAATCCAAAAAAATTTTTTTCCATCAAAGTGAAAAAAGAGGCAGAAAAACTAGCGTGTAAATAAACTAAAAGTAGGCCGTAACCGATCAAATAAAGGCGGAACCACATTTTGAAAACCTTTGGTGTGTTCAACATGTTCATGTTTGTGTGTGTGTGCAGAGCAATCTCACATTGCGTGCGTTTGTGTTTTGTGTGGGATTCAAGAAAAAAAAATTCTCATTCATTGATTGTAACTTGATTGAGAGTGACCATCATCGCCATCACCATCATCATCATCATTGACGACCAACATATATATAAAAAAAACTACATAGAGTGAAATAACGACCCCGTATCTTTATTGTGTGTAAGTGTGCGAGTGTGTGCACGTTTATATTTCCATTTTTGTGTCCATTTGTCATTGTATTCGATATTTTTATTATTATTTTTTTTTCTTTGAATGACAAGTCTTTTTGTCTTTATATTTGTGTTTTTTTTTGTCTATGGCTACTGTCATTGTTTTTTGTGTTTTTAATAAATTTTTGATTTGATTTTTTTTGTTTTGTTTGTTTTGTTTTGTTTTGATTGGACAAGATCTCATTTCAATATTTTTTGTTTGTTTTGTTTTGTTTTGTTTTGATCATCATCAGAAGAATCATCATCATCACATTTCAATTCATCAATGGGTTCCAGTTTTTTCTCGTTGTTTGTTTATTTGTTTGTATTCAAATATGACATAAATTCATTCATGACATCCGCATATTGAAAATTGATTTTTTTTTTGTTTGTTAAAATTGTTTTTCTGTGTGTGTGTGTGTGTGTGCGTATGTGTAGGCGTGCCATTGAATCATTTGAATACGAAAAAAAAAATCCAATCCGTTGGGCGTTTTATTCATTCATTCAATCATTAGTGTCAGTGTGATATTTTGTGTCAATCAAATAATTTGGGATCCAACAACAACAATAACAACAACAATAAGAAAAAAAAGATATCAAAATCGACAGCAACAACAACAACAACAACGACGACGACGACCTGTCGATCTGAAAATATAGCAAAAAAAAAAAATCCAGATCAAAATATGATGGCTAGTTCGATTGTACAGATGGTATGTTTGGTGTTTTTCACTGATTTATCTGAAATATTCAATTATATTATAAATATGATCCTGTCAATTATATATATGATGATGATGATGAATCCAAATGTGTCTGCCCAAACTTGTGTTTGATGTTCTAGATGTGTTAAAATTGACGCCAAAAAAAAAAATAAGAAAAAATTTAATTCTAGGCTTTGATGATGACCGAAAAGAAAGATACTCGTGAATGAATGAATGAATGAAAATATGGATCAAGTTTTTTTTTTGTTATTTCGATGGGCGCCCATTTCATTTCTTTTTTTGTTCACCATCATCATCATCATGATGATGATGATGATCGAAACATTCATTCATTTGTTAATGATGCAGCAAAAAAAAATTGGATCCACAGTGGTTCATTGCGGATGAAGATACATCATCATCATCATCATCATCATTATGATGTATGTATAAGGATGATGATCATCGATCAATCGATGATGATGATTATCAAATGAATGAAAAATCTGTATAAATAAAAACTGTTAAATAGTTAGAAAAACAAAACAAAACAAAACAAAAAAAAATCGTGATCCAAAAAAAAACAACAATCTGTTTTACACTCAGGTATTGTGTGTGTGTGTGTGTGTGTGTGATGTGTATACTTGACACATTTATAAATACATTTTAATAACAACAACAACAACCATAACAAAGTCTTGTTAGCAAATTTAAAAAAAAAAGATTAACAGCGGCAACGGCGGCGTCGGCAATGTTGTTGTTAATGCCTTAGCCTTGAAATGAGAAAAAAAATTTTCAATACAACTTTTTTATAACATCATCATTATCAATGAAAAATATCATCATCATCATCATCATCATCAGAAGTAATTAAATGGCTAACTTGTTCGCTCATAATTCTCAAATTACTTGCACAAAGATGCACAAAGAGAGTGAGACAGAAAACAGCATAAACACGATTCATGAAGATGGTGATAGTGATGGTGATGCTCACGATTCATATCGTGTTTATACCTACTGAATGTATGTATGAATGAATGATAATGGTTTTTAATTTGTATGAATTATTATGAATCATAAAGATGGATTTCATTAATAAAATTATTATGATCATCATCATCATCATCATCGTCATTAAATCATGATGAATAAATGTGAAATTTTGGGATTTTTTTTTCTATGTGAAAATGTTTTATTTTATTGGACCTTGTTGTTGTTGTTGTTGTTGTTGATTTTGGTTTTTTTTTGTTTTTTCATTCTTGAATTCGATGAAAACAACAACAACAACAACAAAAAATTGAAATTCGATATTCAACTACGAATCAATCACGATGATGTATTGATGATGATGATTATGATTGATTATCTTTGATTGATTCTGGTATATTGGAAAGAAGAAGAAAAACGAAATTCCAATGTTTCAAATATCAACAACAACTGATGAATTCCAAAAAAACAACAACAGAATTCTTGTGTTTCAAATTTCCAAATTAAAAGTTTTTATTTTTTTCCGTAATAATTTCTCTATATCGATATATATTGATCATCATCATCTATTAGACATGTAGTCGATGTAAGTTGTTTGTGTGTGTGTGTATGTGATTGGCGCTGTAATTTTATTGTCAAAAATAACAACAACAACCGAAGAAGAAGAACTACAAAGTATCATTTATAATGATGATGATGATGATGAACGCCAAAAATAAAATAAAAAAAAATTCGATTCTGAACTAAATGCATGCATGCATTGAACATTGAACATTTTTGTTTCGATTTCACACACATACTTAACACTGGACACTAACAACAACAACAACAACCAGGACTCTTAATTGGCCCTGAAGTGAAAAAAAATGAAAGAATCAATTAATTAAAAAGACCAACAAGCCTAACAATCAAGGCAACAACAACAACAACAACAACAAAAATTTATTTGACAGGTCGAAATAGAGAAAAAAAATCAAAACAACAAAGCAAAAAAAATATATAACAGGTCCGACTAAAGCAAAAAAAAACAACAAGAGGAGAAGAAGAAGAAAAAAATGAATCGAATCGATAAATCTACACATCAGTATATGCATAATGTATATAACTAACTGTTACATTCAGTTTTGAATGGTTGAATTTTTCAAAAAAATTTTTTTTTGTTTTGTTTTTTGTTTTAATTATACGTTTTGTTTGTTTCAATTTTTTTTAAAAATTGAAAAATGATGAACGCATGCATGATGCATGATGATGATGATGATGATGACATGCAATATTATCGAGAATCGAATCGAATCGAATCAGAGAAAAAAAAATGAACGATTCACACTGAACACACACACACATTGATATTGACAGGACAATTGATTTGTTCTCTCTGTGTGTGTATGTGATATCATTTCAATAATAATAATAAATATTCGACAAACGAATAATTTTTGATTTGATGTTTGTTTCGAGATCAACATCAGATCATATCGATATTGATGTGTTTTTTTTTTGTTTTGTTTGATGCGAAAATTGATTTTCATGATAATTTTAGATGGTTTGTTTTTTTGGTTTTGCTTTGCTTTGATTAGAAAATTACATCATTGGTCATCATATAATAATCATGAACATATAATCCATGTATATACATATTCTTTGTTCATTTGTTCATTTTGTAAATTCTGGTTGACTTTTTGTAGTCGCCGTAATCATCGTCATCATCATCAGAATCCAGAAAATGTCACTGACAGCAATCGTGGTTTTGTGAATAAAAAATAAAAAACAATGAACAAAAACGGGTATAATGCAAACTGTGAATTATTCTCAATTCTCTCCGTGTGTGTGTGTGTGTGTGTGTGGCTGAAATGGATGGATGGCAAGCAGCAAATTTTTTTTTTCTCCTAGTGTCGATGTGATTGATTACAACACACAAAAAGCGGATAATTTTCATTTTCATTGTATTATTAATATATATATGTTTTTAAACGGCTTGTCATTTGCCGTATATGATTAGAATTTGGAAAATTTTTCATTTTGTTCATATAAAATTCTATTCTGCAAAAAAAACAAAAAAAAATTCTAAAATGAAATGTGAGATTTCACTATTATCATTATCATTGTTGTTGGTGATCCAGAAAATTATCGTTTAAAATTTTTTTTTGTTTTGTTTTGTTTTGTTCTACATTGATCCCAATCTGATATCTCCGTGTGCGTGTGTGTGTGTGTGTGAATGATCTTTGATCATTAGTTTTCGTATGTCGATTATTTGTTGTTGTTGTTGTTGTTCGATGTGTTGTATATCAAAATGGTGTATTTGAATTAATTAATGTAATCCAAACCATGGTATGGCCATAAGGCAGATGGTCCGAACGATACACGAACCAAATACACACACACACACACACACACATGCATAGATTCCTCCTTCCAATAACACCTTGTTCGTGATCGAGAATTTTTTTTTTTTCATTTTTGTTGTTGTTAGTTATCGATAAAAAAAGCCGTAAAGCTCAAATTTCTTGTTGCTGCTGCTGCTGCTATTTTTGACTTTTGATCTTATTTTTTCTCCCTCTTTCGTTAATCTTTCGTTTCGTTTCGTTTTTTTGTTTTCCTGTTGTTGTTTTTGAGCTAATTTTCTTTTTTTTTCTTTTTTTTTTGGTTCTTTGATCATAAATCAAACAAAATTTCTTTTCATTTTTTTTTTCTTTCTTTCTTTCATTAAATGTGTGTGTGTGGACGACGACGACGATGATGACGATGATGATCATCTGGACGGATTCTTGTTATAAGAAAAGTTTAAACTCACTCGTACATACACACACACAAAATAACGACTTTTTTTGTAGAGAAAATTTTTTTAAAAAAAAGACGTGCTTCTTTTCATAGGTAAAGATCTGTAGATGATGATCCTAATGCATAATGCATTAGGATAAACCAATTTTTGAAGGGGGTATCCGTATGTATGTGTGTGTGTGGCTTAAATTAATAATTTTTTTCGATATCGATTTTATTTGAATGATGTTCAAATGATCAAAAATCGTGTGGCCATCATATTCACAACAATAATAATGATCATCATCATCATCATCAATTCCAAATTGGTGAGATAATTACTGTACACATGCGTAATGAATGTGGATTTGGAATATCAAAGATAATATAAAAAAAAGGTCAAATATATGACTTCCAAATGATGATGATGATGATGATGATAATGGTTGAAGAATTTTTTTTTTGTTTTTTTTTCTAGAAAAAAATTTTTCTTTCAAACAAAAAAAAACAACAACAACAACAAGAGATAATTACTGTCAGAAGCGATTCGATAATTACTTTCGATACTGCTTTTTTCGTTCATCGATTCGATTCCAATGATTTATTATACTCGACCATTCTTTTTATTTTTGCTATGCATGAATGTGTGTGTGTGTGACGTTTTTTTTTTGGTGATTCTTTTCGTTTCTATTTTGAAAAAATTATTTAGCAAATGTGTAATATTCACATATATAATCTATATAAAAAAAAATGAGAAAAATCAATAAATGAATCGATTCTTATGCAAATCGATTCATTTGTTGTTGTTGTTGTTGTTTCGGTGGTGGTCATGGTGTCATTGTTCTTTGCGAAATATTTCGAAAAAAAACGGTTCAAGAAAAAAAAATTTTTTTTCTGCTGTTTTGTTTTGTTTTTTTTTTGTTTCAATTTTGACAGATTCAAATTCGTTATATTCACACAATTCTTCACACAATACTGATGTTTCGTTTTTTTTTCATTTTTGTAATTTAGTTTCAATTGTTGTTGTTGTCGATTCGAGCTTATCGAAAGCTCGTAAATATTGTCACAACCTCTGTGTGTATTTTTTTGGTTGGCCATCAATGTGATAATTAAGCCACACACACACACACACACACACACAAACAAAAAAACAATAGAAACATTCCTAGTACTGGATAAACCGAACGAAGAGAGTGAAATTTATTATTTTTATTTTTTTTTTCGCTGTCCAAATAATGTTTCCAAATCATCAAGTCAAAATGAAAAAAAAAACAGTCATGCATCATCGATTGTGTCGATTGACCAACCATTGAAAATTGGTGGAAATCAAATTCTACCTTCCTGAGAATCTTTATTCTCTATCTCTCTGTAAAAAATTCCTGTTTATATCAGCAACATATATTTGTCATACACACAAAAACACATAGAATGAGATTACTATTAACCATCATTATTGATGATGATGCATTACTGTGTGTTGTGTGTGTATTGTTAACCCGATTGATGACCACAGTATCATCGATCCCTATTGATTGAAATTCATTTTTTTTTTTTTTTGGTTTCGTTTTGCTGTTGTTGTTGTTATTTTGTTTGATTTTCATTATTATTTTTTAATTTGAATATTCATTCAGTGTGTGATCGATTGCAGCCAAAAAAAAAAACAAAAAAAAAAATCATGGTTAACATAGACAACAACCTACCGGCTGGTTACTCCACCCGAAAATCTCAACAACAACGATGATGATGATCTTGATCTGTGTGTATAAAAGCGAGACAAACAAGATGAAGAAAAAAAAACTTGATCTGATTTGAGGTGTGGCCCTCATCTGATCATCATCATCATCATCATTTTGATTCTGATTAAATCAATAATAATTTTCTAGTTTTTGATCAATAATATATACCCTACTTGAGAGAGTGAGTGAGTGTTTTTCTTTTCTTTTTTTTTGATATTGATGCAGGCATTTTTTTTGTAAATCATTTACGTTATGATGATGATGATGATGGCAATGAACGAATTTTTTTTTTGCCATTTTGATTCGATAATTAGATATAATGACATCTATGAATTGAATTGAATCATTGATGATGATGATGATGATGATGATGACGAAACGCAACAGGATCGGTTTTATATCCAATAGAGATGATGATGATGATGATGATAATAATCACGAAAATTCATCAATCAATTCGAATGAATATCATGTTTACAACAAGACCATCACACACACACACACACACATTGATAACATGGCAGATGGATTCATGAATGAACCTGGCCGATCAGTGATCGAGGTTTGAAATCCAGGTATCAGATGACAGTATTGAAACTTGTTTTTTTTCGCTGAGCTGATCCAATTGGATTGCTGAATTTTTTTTCTATTTACTCCTGATTCACTTTTGACACGTTTGGTCATTATTAATTTTTTGTTTTTTTTTTGTTTTTCATTTTATCTAGGAACCAGCTACAGCACGTTTAGCTGGTGGTGGCGGTGTTGTTGGTGGTGCTGGTGGTGGTACAACAAATCCATTAGCAATGTTAACAGCACAATGCAATAAATTAGCATCGAAAACACCACCACCATTGGCCGATGCAGCCGTTGGTAAAAGTTTTCATCCATGGAAAAAAGCTACATCATCATCATCATCATCGAATTCATCATCAACGACAAACACATTGACAAATACAATCGGAAATAATAATAACAATAATAATACATCAATTTCACCACCAATTAATCATCATACACCATCACCAAATTCTGCAGCACCACCAAATGCTGGTTTACCTCAACAACGAGCCTCATCATCATCGAATGCCGGTTCACCACCGACATCGATTGGTCAAACAATGTATAATACAAATACAAATAATAATAATCGATCACCATTAAATTCAACGCCCAATTCCAATAATAGTAATAATTCAGCTATCGGTTATAGTACTGCTGATAGTATATTTAGTGTTTATCCACCGGCACCACCACCACCTCATTCTTCTGTTACTACTTCCTGTATGTTAGATGGTAGTGGTAATGTAGGTACAACAGGACAATCATCGAGCTTTTTTAGTAAAATGCATTCACATCATCATCCGGGTGATCATCATCATACACACACCCCACATCATACAAATCATACAGCCGCTAGTAATCATTTGAGCACCAGTCATATGTATTCACGAATGGCTACAAATCCATATGCTGTTGATAGTTGGCCATTTGGAATGAATACTTCTGGTCATCATCATGGTGCTTGTATCAAAAATGATCCAGTCACACAATCGTCATTGAATCATCATGCAGCAGCCGCCCATCATCATCATCATCATCATTCATCAAGTTGGTGGGAAATGCCCACAGCTACCGGTAGTAGTTGGCTTGATATGGCACCTACATCGGCTACAGCCAGTACTGGTCTTCATACTGGACTACAAGCTAATGCTTATGGTTCACCTGCTACTGATTATGGTCTTGGATCATCATTAGCCGCTGCTGCTGCAGTTGCAGCATCAGCACAATCGGCTGCCGCTGTGGCAACAGCCCATCCATTACTTTCTGCATCTGGTCAACATTTGTTGCAAGATACGTATAAATCAGTGTTGCCAACCAGTCACCAGAATCCAACGGCAACATCACCGTTTGGTTTATCTGCAACCACACAATCAACGACTGCAGCGATCACTGCCTCGATTCCACCGGCTGCTTCATCGGCCAATCAATCATCATCGACAACAACAACAACGACAACATCAACTCGATCACAACGTCGTTATACTGGGCGTGCTACCTGTGATTGTCCCAATTGTCAGGAAGCTGAACGTTTAGGACCAGCTGGTGCTCATTTACGTAAAAAGAACATCCATAGTTGTCATATACCAGGCTGTGGTAAAGTTTATGGAAAAACATCTCATCTAAAAGCACATCTAAGATGGCATACAGGTGAAAGGCCATTTGTTTGTAATTGGCTTTTCTGTGGAAAACGTTTTACACGTTCCGATGAATTACAACGTCATTTACGAACACATACTGGCGAAAAACGATTTGCATGTCCAGTTTGTAATAAACGTTTTATGCGTTCTGATCATCTTAGTAAACATGTTAAAACACATAATGGTAATGATGGAGGTGGTGGTAATGTTATTGGTAATGTTAAAAAAGAAAATGGAAATTGTAGCGATAATGAAAATAATAATCAACAAACAGCGCCCAATCATCATAATAATAATCATAATCATAATAATCATAATCATAATCATCTTCATCATCATCAGATGACAACATCACCCGGTATTTTACCATCAGAATTATCAATCAAATGGTGATCGAATATGTGTATCCACAATAGTCATTTGATTATTTATATATGAATTTATTGACCTTTGGAATTTTGCAACAAAAAAAAACGAAAAAACTTTGGCTTTCAATCAAGAATTGTAAACATCTACTCCAAGCTACATCAACATTCATTCATTGTTTTGTTCATTGTTTTTTTCACACCCACACCCACACACAAACACACACACCCACAATAGTTCCATTTCCACCCACAACACTTGAAGAATCAACAATGTATCATAAAAAAATAGTTGAAATAGGAATAGGTTTTTTTCTGGACAACCAAAAAAAAAAAAAAACAAAAAACTAAACGAACAACAATCGATGACATTTCATCATCATTATTATTATGTATTTGAATTTGTGAATTAGTGAATATTCTCATTGAATATTGAACATTTTCAATAATGGTTTTTTTTTCTTGTTTATTGTAAATAGCATTTGTTCATTAATCAATATATATCGATTGATTGATTGATTGATTCATTTTTTTTATTGCTACTTATCATCATCAATTTTTTTCTTTCTCTCTCTATCTCTTGATTCATTCCAAAATTAATTGATTTAAGAATGTAACCAGTACCACAACCACCCACCACCACCATCCCCTTACACAATCATGGAAACTTTTTTTTGATTCAATTCAATCATTTTTTTTTGCTTGTAATTTGAATTTAACGAAAAAAAAATGAATTTTAAATTAATTATTAAAATAATATAATAAAAAATTTATTTAAACAAATCAATAATTTTCATGGTGAATGTACTATTATTATCAGGTGTGGACAAGAACATCGATGAAGAAAAAAAATCGATCAATCATATAATATCTACAGGTGATGACACACAAAGGGCAAATTTTCTGTGTGTGTGTGTTTACGTTTCAAAGACAGAATTCGAATAATGTCATCATCAATCATCATCGAAATCATCGATACAATCGATTCGTGTTGTTGATATATATTTTGATTGTTTATTTATTTATTTTTCTTTTGAAAAAAAAAAATAAATATGTCACACACGAACACCAACAAGAACATTTGATTTATGTAACGTTTTTTTCCATAAATGAAATTATAATGGCCTGTATTTTAATCATAATCATCATCAATTATGGTGGTGGTGGTTTGAATAATTTTAATTTTAAAAATTTAAATTTAAAAGAAAACAAAAATTTAATTACACATCATCATTGTGTGTGTGTGTATGTATGTGGTGATTATTGTTTTAAATCGACCGATTCATTCGATATTTTTTTTTGTTTCGCCAATGATGACATGTTTGTTTTGTTTCAAAATCGGCATCCCGTAAATCTTCATTAATCAAAAAGAAAAAAAATGAATTTTTTTTTCTTCTTTTTTCATTTGATTTGATCAATTAAAATCAATTAATTAATAAGCATATCTTTAATCGTTCGACCGATAAAAACAATAAAAACAACGACGACGACAACAATTTGATATGCATGAAATACCGAATGTACTCGAAAAAAGGTAAATATTTCGACACTAGTAGCGACCTCTATCGTCAAATCGTGGAACTTTGATCCAATTCGAATTGTTATTAGCCAATTCAAAACAAACAACAATTAACAATCTTTGTTGTTGTTGTTGTTGTTTTTCATTGATTTCAATTGATTTGACCAAATATGATCATATACAACGAATGACCATGTAAATGTCAATGTGATTATCATCATCATCATCATCATTATCATGATTTGGAGACATTAAACATCATGTCTGGCCATCATTAAACATCATCAACGTCGTCATTTTTCTCCACCCACCCTCTCTGTTGAACAGAAAAGAAATTCACCAGCACACAAATTCAATCCATATATAAATATTGGCGTCATCTAGTCCAAGATAAAAATTCAGGTATGTAATAAAGATGTGTACAACGATATTTTAGACTAAAAGATTTTTTCTGAAAAGAAACAATTACGAACTTTTTTTTTTTTTTGATGGCGATTCGACTGATTGGCGCTCTCATATAATATACTAATACTCGACGTCGGTCGTATATGCAAATTTCTTTTTTTTTATGAATAAATATACCATGAAGTCATATTAGTTAACGAGCAACGATTAACAAATATGATGATGATGATGATCAAACCAACTGCTGGCTGTTGCTGTCACAATTATCGAAATTATTATCTATATCACATATATCGTCATCGAGAATGCAGCTGACTGAATTAAATATTTACTGACTGGCTGACTCATTACTGTTGTCGATCTTTCCCGTCCATTCATCCATCCATCCATCCATCCGTCATTTGGTTCCAGTGATATTTTTTTTGTTTTGTTTTGTTTTAGTTCCAAATTTTTTTTCTTTCAATCATTTTTTGTTCCACAACCAATTTGGAATCAATGATGATGATGATGATGATGAGCTAGCTAGCCAGCCAACCAGCCAGTCAGTCAGTCAGTCAGTCATTTCAGTCAGCCATTTACATTTTGGTCTATGTCCACTCTCTTGCTTGATCTGTCGATGTGACTGACATAATCATAGGTTATAGAACCACATATATAGAATATATAGTGCTAAAATATGTTGACCACAAGTCAATTCTCAGCTGGTCGAAAAATAATTTTTTTTCTTTTTTTTTGTTGTCATTATCTCTCTATTCTTTCCCCCCACACACACATTCACAATCTATTCGATCTTATACATGGACATTTGATAGATTCTATTTCTTTATATAATTCATTCATTCAGGCTGGTCAATCTCATTGTCATCATCATCATCATCATCATCATCATGTGGACACACAGTGTGTCATTATCGACAAAACCTATCCATGGATGATGATGATGATGAGGAATTGGCGAAAATTGGTCCACACACACACATACACACAGAGATCGGCAATGGTCTTCAATTACCTGCCTTTTTTTTCTTCTTTTTTTTCATCGTCAACATTGATATATAGTGAAACTACCCCTATGTGGTTTTTAGTTTCTTTCATAGTGATGATGATGATGATGGTATGATGAGCCCCATCATCATCATCATCATCATGAACATTGTTGTGGTTTTTTTTTCTTACCTGCCTGTCTGTTTGTATATTCATTGGCGGCTTTTCAATATAATTGACCATCGATGAAATCGACGGCCACTCATCAATGTTGGTGATGGTGGATATAGAGCTATTCGTTGATGACCCTCAAAAAAAATTGGCCGGTCATCATCATGATCACATGATGATGATGATGATGATGAACGGCGGACATGATGGCGACATGATCGATTTCAATTTCAAAAATCCAATATCACCTCTGTCTGGACCATCAAGGTATTATCATCATCATCATTTCTCACTAAGGCTAAAAGAAAAAAAAATCCCATAATAATCTCAACAATTTGCATGTTCATGAGACCTAGACCAAATGCGTGTTTCTTTTTTTTTCCTTTGGATGTCAATCACAATCACACAAACCCAAATACAGAAAGAAAGAAAGAGGCCAAAAACAGGCTGTTTGTGTGTGTGTGTGTCACCATTAACAGCAGCAGCAGCAGCAGCTGAACTCGTAACTGAAATGTTTATCGAATTCAAAATCGAACACGAAAAAAAACGAAATCAATTTTGTCATCAAACCATGGTGCTGCAACAAAATTTGTTGTTGTTGTTGTTGTTGTTGCTATTGTCCAATCATTTCGAGTCAATTTCCAATGAAGAAAAAAAAAGAACGTACAATTTTTTGTTTGGTTGGTCAGTCAATTGAAATTGATTTTTTTTCATCATCATCATCATCATTTCTCAAAATGTACAACCAATGTCCACCACCACCACTGTATATGATGATGATTGTATGGATATAATAATATGGATTGTGTATGTCATGTCTGAAACTTTTTTTTCTTCATTCTTTTTTTTTTGCATTTGTTGTTGAAAGGATCCGGCTTTGTATTACTTTACATTTTATGTATGAATCATTGATTGGTCAATCTTCGTGATCTTCATCAAAATCTAACCCCCACACCCCACACTCCATTTCCACATATATATACATTTTACATTGAACAATGACAATGAATATGGCTATGATGATGAAATGATTGAATTTGATTACTAGGTTTGTGTACACACACACACACACACACACACACACAAATCAACCAACCGACCAACACACACATATTTACAATGGTCAGCAATTGTCCGAAAAAAAAGAAAAAATCAAAAAAAATTTTTTTTCTTCGAAATGCAAAACATGATTTCTTTTTTTCGGTTTTTTTTCTTGGTTTTTTTTTCATTTTGTTTTCGTATCTCAAATCATTCGATTTGAAAACACGATCGATTTTTTTTCTCCATTTGAATCATTCAATTTGTGTGATTTGAATTTGAATTCAAACAAAAAAAAATCGATTCACAATCAATCAATCGATAGTTGAATTAGAGTCTAATTGATTTTCAATTTTAAATATTCTTTGTATAGCTGCAAAATTCATTATCATTATCTTTGATCATTAGTGGTGGTGATGGTGGTTGTGGTACTGGTAGTAGTAAAAATCGATTTGATTAATCCATCCATCCATCCATTGGCCAATTATAATCTCCATTTCATCATCATGAAAAGAGTTGACAAATCATTCTGAATGAATGAATGAAATAGCTTTAAGCAAATTGTTTATGTTGTTGTTGTCGATTTGTTTGTGTAGTTTTCTATTTCTATTTTTTTTCAATTTGTTTTGTTTGTCTGGTTGGTTCGTTGTTCATGTTATCATTATTTATTTATTATTATTATGATTATAATCATCAAATATCTATTGAAATAGAATACAACCATCATCATCATGATCATGATCATCATCATCTTGAATCAAAATTGAATTTGAATTTGAATGAATAATGATTACTGCTATTATCACGTGAACAATAATATTATCAATGTCTATATAATATGGCCAATGGCTATAAATTCAAACAAAACAAAACAAAACAAAAACAGCAGCATCAGCAGCAACAACATAAGAATTGAATAATAACAATACAGACACACACACACAGTAGCTTGATGATGATGATCATTATTATTATGATTGTGACAAATGATCATCAATGAATGAATGAATGAATGAATGAATGATGATGAATGGCGCCCAAAATAACAGATGATCAAAAAACTCTTGAAATATCCAAGTCGCACCCAGATTATTTAGATGATGATGATGGTGATTTTTATATTTTTTTCCCCGTTCAGATCTTTAATTTTAAAATTGAATTTCAAAATACAAAAAAAAGACACAGAACAAATAAAAAAACTTTCAATGAAATTCGATTCGTAACCAAAAAAAAAGGGATTCTGTGAATTAACCCATCGTTTAATACCCGTGAATGGCGTGTGTGTGTGTGTGTGTGCGGATTTTGTGCACAGTTTTGTTTTTCAGTCTTTCATTTGCCGCCATTCACAATTCTCAAATATATTTGATAATCACATTTGATCATCATTACAATTTAATTTAAAAAATTTTTTTTTCTCTGCAAAAAAAAAATTCATTCAACCAAGCAAACATTTGTTGGCTTTAAACCGGCTTAAAAATGTTGCCCATCACACTTCCTTTCTTCTTCCTTTTTTTTGTTATTTATTTCTGGTTCAATGGTTGAAAAATTGAAAATTTTTTTTTCATTGACCCACGACCATTTCATTTTCAACACTTATTATTATTGGATACACTTTTCATCATTTAGATTCTATAGAATTTTGAAAATTTAAAATGTGATTATAATCGAGTTTTTTAAAAAACAAAACCAAAACCAAAAACAAAGAAAAAATAATTCGGTCTCACAGATATGAGACATATGGATTTTTTCTGGTTGCGAATTTTTTTTCTCAATCTTCGATATTATCCACGGTTTATGATGATGATGATGATGAACTCGATGACATAATAATCTTGATCATGTGTCAACGCCTTTTGAATTTTGTTTGAATGGATGGATAATATTCAAACATCATTTTTTGGCATTCCATCATTCGTCGTCGTCGTCGTCGTTGTCATTTTTTTCTGAATATTGAATTTCATCATTCCTATAGCAACCAGAAACAAACGATACCAGATATACAGAAAAAAAACTTGTTTGTATGCAAATTTCGTTTTTTTTCTTGCTTCACTTGATGATGATTTGTTTGGCCATCACAAAACTTGTTTGAACATATTAGATGCTTAGATAGATGTGTGTGTGTGTGCGTGGGTTAAAAGAGAGACAGAGAGACAGAGATGATACGCAATTTATTTCAAGCAGAAAAAAAATATATACAAATATTAGACACGTGCATTGTCGATTTCATTTTGGATTCAATTCGGATTCAATATCAGTGTTTAAATAACACGAATTAATCATTGCCCAGTATTCAAATGTTATTTTTTTTATTTTGTTTTGTTTCGAATAATAATATGCAAATTATTTCCGATTTCAGGTTTTCTTTTTCATTGGTTGGAAATTTGAAAATTGAAATTCAATGATTCATTGAATGATTGAATTGAAATTCATGTCTAAAGAATTTTTCAATACTGTATGTCTATGTGTGTGTATGTGTGCATCTGGATTCAGTTGGTTGACCGAATTTTTGATCCAGAATTCGTATATGCTGTTTTTTTTTTTTTTTTTGGTTCGAAAAAAAAGTCAATTCCATCACCAGGAAAATGTTTGTTTCATATTTTTGGTCTTTTAAAAATTCCATTTGAATGATGATGATGATGATGAGTTCATTCATTGTAGCAATTGTTGTAATTTTTTTATTTCCCTGTACGTTACACATTGTGTTGATTCAGACTGACACTATTTGAGACTATGTGAATAAAAAAAAAATGTCTGTGAATGCACATGAAAAAAGGCGTGTCTCTAGGCGTAATTAGGCGGTTCAACGATAGAGAGAGAGAAAATACTGTTACAGTAACACTACTACTAGACAACAACAACAACAACAACAACGAGAAAAAAAAACCAGAACCAGCAAAAATGGTATCAACCAACCAACCAGCCATCCATGGATAATGATGATAACAAATTTTTTTGTTTTGTTTTCATGTTCTGATCCAGGGCCCTATCATCTACATCCATAATAGTAGTAGAAAGTTTGTCGTCCCATGAGATGGTCCATGTACGTATACCATACATTCAATTTTATTGAAATATATATTCCAGCATTTAGAATTAAAATGAAATGAATGAATGAAGTTTTTTTCGCTTTACAATAACTTGGTATAAATGATTTTCAAAGTAGAATTTCCGAATAGAATCCTGTTATATTCATTTGTGTAAAAGTAATAAATTCTTTCATTCTCTCTCTATATGGTAGCTTAGAAAATAATGTCGATTTGGCTTGCACAATCGGAAAAGGCTATCATTAGAGAAAGAGAGCACCAACGAAAAATGTTAACCATGTGGCCATGTTTGTTGGAATCAAACGCATCACTTGAAAAAATAACGTCAAGTCTATAATTTGGTTGTTGCTTTTTTTCTTTTCTTTTCTTTTCCGTCCAAAGTCTCTTCAAGAGCAACCATATTCGGTTGAACGGTGAAAGGCGATGAAATAAAAAAAAGTTTTAGCTACTTTGATGTATGTTTTCTAGATAATGGTTCTTTTTGCCATCGTTGTTGTTGTTGTTGTTGTCGTCATTATTTTACTCAGACAAACAAACAAAAAAATAGATTCCATAGAATCAAAAAAAAAAAAAAAAAATACAAGATTGATGAATGAATGATAAAGTGCAGAATGTAGAAAAAAAAGAATCGATTGTATCGATTTACAAAAAAAAAATCTCCCAAGATGAATCTTTTTTCTTCTTGATTCGATCGATATCTTTTATGGTACACAATTTGAGTTTGTATCCCTTCATCATCATCATCATAATGGATAATCATGGTGCCGTTCATTGGCAAAGAAAAAAATCCTGTAAATGCAATTGGGATAGAATTACAACAAAACTTTTCTGATTAGTCAATTATATTTCCGGAAAGATATAGAATCATTATATTTTGGCTTTGAAATCCAGTAAAGAAAAATTAAAATTCTAGTCATCAACAACATTATCATCATCATCATCATCATCATCATGATTTCATACGCGTATGAAATTTCTACTTCTTCTTTCAATTGCATTTGGTCTTGCCCAACCAATTCAAAAAAAAAAATCTATTTTCAGTACACATGAAACAAAATTATGAAATTACAAATAAATCAACTTGACGCTTATTGTTTCCAACAATATAATAAAAAAAAAACTGAAAAAGAATTCTGCAACATAGTAGCACAGTGAAAAATTTATGATGATGATGATGAAAAAAAAAAATTAAAAATTAAAAATTGATATCACGAACCATCAGCAAAACAATAATATTCACTTTTCATTGTGTTTTATTGTTTCGTACGGTTGAATTGATTATAATGTGTGTATACAGAACGTGTACACACATTATTCTTTATTCTAGCAATACCATAATGTTGATGATGATGATAATGTGTCCTATATAAATTGTTAATTAAAACATACGTATATTGTGCGTTTTCTTTCTTCATTTTTTTTTCTGAGTGAAAAAAAATATGAAATATGAAACTTAACATCATCATCATCATCAGTATCATATAGGTTTTTGTTTGAACCAACCATTTGAAATATAGGCCCTATACATTTTTCATGAATTCGTTGATTGATTGATTGATGTGCACGAATTATCGAGAGAGGGAAAAAATCAATTGTTTTTGCGTGGTTTAAATTTTCCTTGTTGAAATGTAATTCATATTTCAGCGAAAAAAAGGACTTGGATTGTGTTGTCATTGGATAAAACAAAAAAATTCCTCGTGCCCTTTTCCCATGTTTTGTTGTTACTTTTTCTATTGGATCGATTCTGAAATTACGCACCGAAAAGAAGAATCCATACATCCCTATCATTAATATAACATTGCGACCAATTTTTTGTTTCCACTTTTGCTTGCTATGTTGATAAGTTTCATTTTCTTCCCATTCAACATTCACATTCATATTCGTTTTTGGGCAAACAAAAAAAAAATTGTCTTTGTTGAAAATTGGTCGTCGTTAAGGAGGAAAAAAACGACAAACGAAAAGAAAGAAAGAAACTAAATCGTAATGCTCTGATGACCGACAATGATGATGATGATGATGACGATAATGATTCGTTTCAAGTCGGTTGAACTTTTTTCTATTTTGTATTTTTTTGTATTTCGTTTTGTTGTTCCTTTGATTGAATGATGAGAGGATCATCAAGTCTTAAAAATTACATTCACAAAGTCAGTCAGTATGGGTTGTGTTGTTTGTTCATAGTGAAACACCCGAACAATTTTCTTTCAATGATGATATGATTGTGAACCAAAAAAAAAAATGAACCAAAAATCCATCTTTTTTTTTGACTTTTGGATTCTTCAAAATCAATAACACAATGATTGAAAAAAAATTCTCTATAACGACTGACTGACTCACTTTCGATTATGATGATCTATATTTTTACACATTTTTTTTTTTTTTTGGTTTGATTCTTGACAATTGTCACAGAACCCAGTTTTCTGTATTGTTGTTGATGGATAGAGAAGAAGAAAAAAAAACTACTAGTTTATAAAAAGGGAAAGGCCATGTATATTATCTCAAGGCTAAGGTTATAGTGAATGAAAAAATGAATGAGAACAAAAAACAATGAAAGAACAACAAAGCCATTGAGTTTGTGTGAGAATCAAACCATCCATGCAAAAATATCGCCATCACCATCGCCATCATCATCATTTATGAGATGCCATTTGAAGATTATTTGATTTCATCATCATCATCATCATCAGATAGAAATCGAGTTTTGTTTTTTCACTATGATGGTTAGAATAGTGAAAAAGTAGGAAAAAAAACCCAAAAACTGGTCCTATAATGGCGTCGTCCTACACACAAAACATAACCATCATCACCATCATCATCATCATTGAGCTGACAACCATTGCAAGAGAGAGAGAGAGGCTATAGCTGCTGTTTGGATGGATGGATGGATAGATGGATGGATGGCTGGATGGCTGGCAATCACAATTTGTCAATTCAATGAAAAAAAAAAATTTTCTTTTTTTTTGTCATTCCTTTTTGTGAAAATAGGAAACAAATGGCCAAAAAAAAAATGGATCCTTATTCTTCATATATCTATACTAATGCACTATGTATAGTACGAATACGTTTTTTTTTTTTCTATCTTTGCTGTTTGTGTCTGTTGCAGCATATAATTAACTACTATGACGATGATGACGATGATGATGATGATGAGATATAGACAGATTATTTCCATTATTTGCCAGACCATTTCTACCAACGAATGGAAAAATTTTTTTTCGTTGACTATCTCGTAGATATATGGATGTTATGGATGGATTTTTCAATTTTTTTTCCTTTTATGATGACGAATATGTTTTTTTTTTTGATCATCATCACTATATATGTTGTGAGAATCGAGAAGATACACAACAACCACCACCACCGGCAGCTATAAGGTAGTTGACTGGAATTTTTTTTTTGTTTAGTTCCCAAGACTATGGGGGCTACGTTTGCTGAAATGGACAAATTATTCAATTTGATGATGAAAAGACTGAGAGAGTAAAAAAAAAAAATTCTTTAAGTCAAATGACAACTTTGATAATGATGATGATGATGAGTGAACAAATGTTATGCAAATAAACAATTTTTCTTCAACGATAAACAAAACACATAGTGGTTGTTGTTGTTGTTATTATTTTTTATAGTCTAAAATTATGATTATTATGATGATGATGATGATGATTGTCACAGTGGAAAAACAACAACAACGACGACGACAACAACAACAATAAGCATGGATAATCCACGAAAAAAAAGATTGTCGATAAAAGATAACAAAATTACCATTTTACTTTTCGACAAAAAAAAGAAAAATAATAATGATGATGATGATGATGATGAAAATTATTTTGACGAAAAAAAAAACAAAAAGAAAAAAGAAAAACGACAAAATTGAAATTAATTAAAAAAATGTTTCCACATAATCATTGTTGCTGTTTGTTGTTGTTGTTGCTGTTTGTTGTTGTTGTTGTTGTTGTTGATGAAATTAAATAAAACAAAACAAGAAAATAACAATTGTTCGGATGAGAAAATCTGTTTGCATTGTGGAAAAAAAACTACATCGTCATCATCATCATCATCATCTTGATTGTTTTAATGATGGGGAGGAAAAAAATGGCCATTGTATTTTTTTTTTTTTTTTTTTTTGTTGATAAACAAGTTGACAAAACTTTTCAATTTTCTTTCCAATTTCAAATTTATCTTTTTTTTTATATTTGGACAATTTTACCTTTTTTTTCGAAAAAAAAATCCAAATGTTCATAAATAGCGTATATATGCACCCAAATGTGTGTGTGTAATCACCGAAATTGGTTGGTTTGTAATCAAAAATTTGAAATTCAATCATCAATCAAGTAATGCATTTGTTTGTGGTTTTTTTTTATTTCTGATTGCTCATAAATATTTATTATCATCGTAATCATTTTGTCCAGAAAAAAATACAAGAATAAATTGTCATTCGTAAAACTATAATCATCATCATCATCATCGACAACAACAACAACAAACAGTATACAATGAAACAAGAACACAACGAATAAAAAAGGACAAATGAATGAATTTTTTTTTTTTTTTTTTGAAAACAAGAAAAACCACAATGGAAATTCTGCTGCGCTTTGAATACAAATGTAATGATGATGATGATGGTGATGACAATCCCTGTTGTTTTGAAACGAATATAGGAAAAAAAACCCGATCCAGATGGTAAGAATATGTTAATTCTATTTCATTCATCACTATTATCATCATTAGGATTCTGTTGTCATCGCATACACACACACAGTCAATAAAGACAATGATAACAACAACAACAACGACAACAATAATAATGAATTAAAATTCAAAATCGTTTCACAATGGGACAACCTAAATAATAATAAAGATGAAAATAACAACAACAACAACAAAAAAAAGAAAAAACTAAATTGAAATGAAATAAAAATGCTGGACGGAAGAGGTGGAGAACAAGGAGGAGTGGCACTTCTGGTTTGATCGGCTTTATATGGATTTCATAATTTTAATCATTTGATGATTGTTGATGGCGTACATTATCAACTGAACAGCTACGTCTTTGTTGACTTGGAGATCTAATACCCGGTGTATTGGGCGTTGGTGGTAATCCATGTGGTAGACCATAACGATGTGATCCACTAATACTACCAGTTAATGATCCAGAACAACAATCTTGTGATTGTTTACTATTTTGATATTCACCACGCATAAACCTTTCAAGTTTATCAACACAAGCTTCTTGATAATCATGTATCCATCTAGTGGGAGAAAAAAACAAAAAAAAATGAAAACCAAACCAATTTCATGATGGATGATTTATATCACCACCACCACCAACCTTATGCCGTTAAAATGGCAAATTGGCTTAATATCATCGGGTAATTGATCCGGTTCTGGCCATTGAAATGATTCCATTATGGGTATTATATTGCATTTGGTCAGTAGTGCTTGTGCAATTTCCTATTGAGAAAAAAAATATACAGAAAAAAAAATAAGAATGAATAGTTAGTGGCTGGATAATCTGTCTAAATTTTTTGTGGTTATTTTTTTTACAAGGGAGATGTAGGGGGATTTTTTTCTTCTATACAATCAATTGATTGATTGATTGATTTTCGGGTGGAGAAAAATAAAGGTATAAAGTCGAATGTTTGGCATTAACATTTAAGTTTAATATAATACACACACACACACATACATACCCGATGAACCCAGTCCTTTTGTTCATCATCATTAATACAACGATCCAATGCATTTGGCGTGAGAACCAATAGAAAATGTTTCGCTTGTCGAATACTATTCAATAGATTATTATCAAATTTACCGGCTTCTAAACGTTCAACATCCAAAAAAACGGAAAATCCACGCAATTGTAAATGGACTTTTAATAAGCTAACAACATCGTACATCGCGCACACACACAAGAAATGATATTAATTCCATTTTATAAGTAGATTATTAGAGAGTGGTGATGTAGCAAACAAAAAAAAAGAAAAAGAAAAATGAACAAAGGGAAAAAAACCGTTAATCAGATTAAAAATTATATATATGATATCAAACAAGACAAAACTTTGGTGTCGCTTTTACCTCGCAAGTTGTGAACCATTTGATCGTCGATAACTAATGAAAACGTCTAACGTTTTATCTGGATCATTGTCATCTTTGCTTGAATCAACTATTGGTTGACATTTTTTTAAATCTAAAAAATTTAACATGTCAATTTCGGTAACAAAAAAAAATGGATGAATGAATGATTGAATGAATGAAACATACTTTCAACTGCTAACAATATTTTCATTCGATGTATTGTATTATCGATATTACATTCAGCAATAAGTATATCATCAGTCGCTACGGTCAATGTATTTTTATCAATACCACCATGTAATAATGAATATGTATATCTTGTATATTCTGGACCTAGATTACTTAATATTGCAGCCAAATTTGTTGGATCACAACTTGAATAATCGGTTATCTGTTTAAGATTGGCTAATTCACGCATAAAACGTTTACGTAATATTCCATTTTTAATACCAATATCATCATGTAACATATGTTCATTGAGCTGTAATAATATGTCACCATCAACGCGACTTTTTTCAAATTCTTGACAAAATAATCCAAAACCAATCTATATAGGTTTTATTTATAGAAATTATTTAATGTGGATTTCTGAAATGAAACACAATATGACAAACCTGTTTGACCCATTCTTTAACATCTTCAATTGTCCATAATGGTACCTGTTGTGATAATTTATGTGGAACTTCTTCACCAATCAAACGTAATGCTTGTGCTGCATATTTGGATGCAATTGCATTTGGACAACTGGCTACTTTTTTCAATGCATTTACTGCATTTATTTCCCTGAATATCTATGTGGAAAAAGAACAATTAAATCACATTTTTTTTTAAATTTTCATTGATCATTTTACCTCGGCTTGTTCCTGAGTTTTTTTGATCCAAGCTTCCATAGCAAAATGGAATGCTGCCAAACTTCTTGCCTCTTCACGTTTGCTCATCAATACCGGTACTAATCTGGCTAGCCAATTTTTTGATTGACCATGTATATGTGATATTGAACTTTTTGCAAATTCTTCCGGATTATGTGACATAACGAATGGTTCACAAAGATCAAGAGTACCGGATTTGATAACTTCAGCTTCAAGTTCTTGATTAGCAACAAGTACCGTAATAGCTAAACAGGCATAATATTTGATATTATCATTATTATGGAAAGCCAATGGAAATAACCACATGGCTGCTTTCAATTTGATCATCGATTCTTGGCTATCTGGTCCACCATATAGACTAAGATTAGCCAATGCTGATGCACAATGTCTTAATGTTTCAATATTTGTACTTCGACATTCATAAAGAATTGTTTCAAGTCCATTTAGTTTAATCACTTCTTTACATGTATTTTCTGAATGTTTAAATAAATGTTCCAGTATACCAACACCGACAACCACTTCGTCTGGTTGTTTTTTATTCACACATTCTTTGGCCGTACAAACCACTTTCTCTAGACCATGTTCAACAACATAATCTCGATTTTCTGAAACCAAACATTGTTCGAGTAATTGAGCACTTGAAAATTGTACCTTCCATTCATCATCAGATTCAATGTTACATAGTAATGCTTCTATTGCTCCGGTTTCTCGAATTGTTTTGGACATGTTAAATCCAAGATCATAACCACATTGTGGTACTGACCAGGCTTTTCTAATCATATCAGTCATCATAAGCAATATGTCAACATTATTTCGATTTTGAACCAATTCTTTACATAGATTCAACATTTTGTTTTCCAATTTATTCATTGATCCTTTCATATTGATCGATTCTGTTTTCGATATGATTGGACTTTTAAATGTTTTAGCAATAGAACTTAATTCATCAAATTCCATATCAACTTCACTAGAAAATGTTAACATTTTCGGCGACATTGATTGTATTAATTCAGTCAATTTTGAACTAGCTGATGATAGATTGAAAGGATGATGACCAAGTGCTTTACTACGACTACTGGATGATAATAAACCTGAACGTGAAGAACTTTTCTCTGAACCAAATCCAATCATATTGTCTGCGGTAGTAGTGGATGATGATGACATTGTCATTGATGCTGAACTTGATTTCGATGATGATTGTGTTTTCATAACCGTATCACCAATCTGTATTTGTTTATGATCTTCTTTTGCTGCAATCATTTTAGCTGCTGCAAATCCATTTCCTTCCATTTTAGCTTTCATTGCAGAAATGGAACTTTTTTCAGCAATTTTTGAATCATTCGACATAAGCATACGCATCTCTTGATTTGATGTGGCTGATTTTTGTGCTTTAAATGCATCCGATGATGATAATAGACGATGTTTTGATTTCGATATTGGTGATATAACATTTGATCTTTCAACTGGAATCGATTGTAATGCTGATGATGATGAAGATGGTGGTGGTGATGTTGATGGTGATGAAGAATCTTCACCATCACTATCAGCTGGTTGTACAATCACTGTACTGCCGGCATTATCATTGTTGTTGTTATTATTATCAAAATCAAATGCCTGATCAAGGCTAGATTTACGGCTATTCGATGAATGTTTAAGAAAATTGGATTTATTTGCCGATGAAGATAGCTAAATAGATAATAATTTAATTAATAGAATGCATCAACAACAACAACACAAAAAAATGTTTAATTACCTGTCGTGAATAGATTTCGGAAATTCTATCCGAATTTTTCATTCTTGGTTCAGGTGTTGATGATTTTGACGATTTTGGATTTGATTTATTATTATTATAAAATCGTGTTGGAGATTCCGAATCACTATTACATTCAATAATGCTGATTGGCGTTTCGTTTGATTGTTGATCATTTAAATCTACAACATGGAATAAGAAGAATTACAAAATTAAAAATTACACAAATCAATCAAAAAAAAAAATCAATTTTAATAACAAACAGAATTTTCTTTGTCCTCTACAACACACACACACTCATTTGGTGTCCAAAAAAAACCTCCCGATTCTTTCAACGTAATAAACGTTGGTTTTTTACTTTTACTTCACAAGTTCTACAAGTGTTTTTTTCGAGTTGTTGATGTTGAGACGGTTCTCGATCATCATCATCGAGGCATTTTCACATAAGTATGTTATTTTTTTTTCTTTAAAATTCAAGTAGCGGTAAAGACACATGAAACGCAACATGAATTTCCGAAAAAGAAGATGTCTACATTGCTCAAGAATTACTGTGCTTTGTGTGTGTGTGTATGTTTGTGTGATATAACATAACCTAACTAAATATAGCGATAATGTAAACAACCCGAATAAAGATAGAAGAAAGTTAGCTTGTAGAAGAAACGATTTTTTCAACAAAAGAATTCTTAAAAAGAATTTGTTTGTTCTCATTCAATCATTGTTGTTGTTGTTGTTGTTATTATTATCATCAATTTCCTGTGGTTTTGAATCATCTCCAGTAACAAGTATACAAAGTGAGAAATGAAAAAATCAATTGATCAACAACAACAACAATGAACAAGAAAAAAAATATTCGAATAATTTGAATTGAATTTTAAAACAAAGCAAAACAAACAAACAAACAAAAAAGAATTGAACCTGATTGTTGTTGTTGTTGTTGTTCATCAAATTCGGCATTCTTCGTGATGATTTTGCCAGTACTACCGCCACCGCCAACTCCACTAGTGAATACCGATTTAAATGCCTTTTTCATTGTTTTAGTAGTCGACGATGGCGATGAAGAATGATTGTTGCCTATTTTTTTTTTTACTGTTTTTTTTTCTGATTTACAAATATTGTATTGTATTGAATTGATGGTAAATTAAAATATCACATATATAATAAACATTCACAAATAAACATGTATCAATCAAATAAAACATGTAAGGACAATCGATTTGTGGATAATTGAATAATCAAAAAAGATCATAATCATCGTTAGTGATGGATGGATGATTTAAATGATCACACACACATACACACAATCACAATCATACAATGATTATGATTTTTTTTTTTCATTCATGATTCTCATTTGATGATGATGATGATGATGACAGTTGAATTCTTTTTGTCGATCTGTTTCTGTGTATGTGTGTGGGTGAATGCATGTTTGTTAATGAATCTAAATGTATAACTCATTCAATACCCATATTCATATCATTCTTTTCTTAGATTTAGATTATACGCATCTAAAGAATCAAGATTCTTCTTTGTGTCTCTATGTGTGTGTGTGTGTGTGACATATATGAATACAAAGATTAATTAAACACATTCGCATACACAAAGACACACACACACACACTGGTTGCATGTCTTTGCATCAATCCATATTGCTCATATAATAATGTAATGTAATGTGTGTGTGTTTTTCAATGTGCAAAAGAAATAAATTCAATGTCTCCATCTTCAATAACACCAAGCTGATGATGATGATGATGAGTTATATATCTGTCTAATCTTAATTTTTTTTGCGTTTTTTTTCATTTCACACACACTTACTTGATAATGATGATGATGATCGTGATGTATGGAAATGAGTTGTTGAAATTTTTTCTTGTAGCCTTTTTATCTTGGCCGTTGTTCTTATATATCTTCGTATCGTTGGTTGTCGTTCTTGTTGTTGTTCATCTGGTGTCATCATGATGTCATTTCATTTGATTTAATTTACAAGAAATACCGCCAGAAAGCCAAAAAAAAAAACAGAAACAGAGACAGAGACACAGATAAACGGTGATGATTTTGTATATTAATTTGTTCTTTTTTTAGAATTCACATGGCATACATGTAAATTTTTTTTTCAAGTAAAATTGAAAATGAATTTCAAAACATATATATAAAAAAAAATTATGACTTTTTTTTCTACTTTCTTGATAGACAAGACAATACCGACGATGATGATGATGATGATGATGATGATGATGATGATGATGATGATGAGTTGTGTGTAAGTTGATGATTGCATCGCTATCATCAAACAATAAACTTTGTGTGTTTGTTATAAATCCACAAATTTTTAATCTCAAAAAAAGTTTTGTCGCCTTTTTGTCCCTTTATTGCAATGTTGTTTTTTTTTTCACCCACTTTCACTTGTTAATCATATTCGATTAGTAATCAAAAGTTAAAAATAAAAAAATTATCAATGCTTTGTAGCATTTGTTGTTGTAAATATGATGATGATAATCTACATCATTTGATAATCACTATTGATTATCATCATCATCATCATCATCATCATCATCGATAATAATCATCACCGGATCTATTCTTTTATTTGATTTTGTCACGATTTGTTTCTACACAAGAAAAAAGTTTACAATTAAACATTGTGAAAAATCATCATCGGAAAAATAATGACCATATTTGGCGATAATATTGTGGTCAACAAAAACAAAACAAAAACATACAGGCAAACAATTCTGTTTTAAATTCAAATAGAAAATTTCGAAATTTATTATTTCAGATTTCCACTAATTTTGTTTTGTTTTGTTTATTCGATTCGAATATATATATAATGATGATGTGTGTGGTAAAGACATATGTCTGTGTTTGTGTGTTTGCGTGTTCATGTAAAAAAAGTGGTGATAATCAAAAAAAAAAAAAAAAAATTTAAACAAACAAATTGATAATGAATGAAATAAATTATAGAACAAAGGATTGTAGTTTTGTTTTGTTTTTCAAACATCATCATCATCTTCTTTCACTGTATATACTACGTGACATTTTTTTTTGTATTCAACAGAATCGAAATAAAAACAAAACAAAACAAAAAACATTGGGCTTGCATATTGGAATCTTTTTCTTTTATTGATTACTCCATAGAATTTTTTTTTTCTTCCCACGACAATAACCATCAGAATGACCGATGATAATAATAATGATGATGATGATGATAATAAAGATTATATACGATGACAATTTTCTCAATTACCACCACCACCAATTCCGCTATTCTCGGTGTTGGCATTATTGTTATTGGTGGCCGTAACGACAGTCATTTTTTTAATATTCAAATTAAATAGACTATTTTTTGATTTTTTTATATAACTACTATTTGTACTATTGCTATTGATATTACTGTTGTTGTTATTGATATTATTATTGATTGTTATTAGACCGTTATTCATATTCTGTTGTTGTTGTTGTTGTTGATCCAGTAATTTTGTTGATGATGATGATTGTTGTTGATGATGATGTTGATTTACATGTAAGCCATCTTCATCACCACCAATGATAGTAGCAGCAGCAGCAGCGGAGGCTAATTGATCTTGTAAGGCATGTTTTTTTACTTCGTCAATTATTTCACACCAACCGGGTGCATTATTTGTTATATCTTCGAGAATGTACGTTCGGTTTGGCTATTATATTTATACCAAGATTTTTATCATTATGATGATGATGATGATCATATATCATAATGGTTGAGGCGTGCCGGAACAAAACGAGAAAAAAAAAGAAAAAGATTGAGCAATTATCTGATAATCATTTGGGCAACAACAAAAAAAATTATGGATATATTTTATACTTACAACATGTATATAGAAATTACGAAAATTTTTCGCTTCAGTTCTCATCTCTTTACAGAATGGTACCTCACCTTTCAGTACCATATTGGCCGGATCAACATAATATATATGTGGCCCAGTTGTTAACAGGAACATACGACGTCTTGGAAAGAAACCTTTTTTCTTATCAATCAATCCTTGTTTTATAATAAGATTATTCTCAACAAACGGATGAAATTTGTTTGTTTCTTTTTGTTTACGTAAACGTTCTTCAAATTCTTTGGCCGTTATATCCAATATGTGTCTACGTTTGTTCACCATGGACGTTGTATTATTAGTTTTGTTATTATCACAATTGTTGGCATTGTTAGGTTTAAATGAATCAGATTCTTGATGCAATGAAAGACAAAGTAGCCGAGTGATTTGTTTCTCATTCAAACCAGGTGCCAAATTCATTGACTCAAATTCAATGCATAGTTCTTCTATTGATACATCATTACGTGCAACGGCTAATAATTGTTGTGGTGGTTGTTTATTTAAAAGATTCCAATCATTATTTAATGGATGAAAAAATCTATGATTTCGTATCGATATATAACCATCATTGCTTTTAATATCATCATCGGCACCAAGACGTTGTGTAGGATCTATTTTCAATATTGATTCAATCAATTCTTTTGCATCATCAGGAAAATTTTCCGGAAATTTATAATCTAAATTTTGTATCTTTTGAAATATACTATATTCATTACTACCAGAAAATGGTGGCGATGAAGTAATCATCTGATATAGCATACAAGCCCATGCCCATAAATCACACATGCCAGTTATGTTTTTATTGGTCAACATTTCTGGCGATACATATTGTGCAGTACCGACAAATGAATTTTTACGACTACGATGTTGTTGCGAGTATTTGGCATCAAATGGATCATTCTTTTCACCAGTTGGATCATTTAGGAAGAAAGCCGAACCAAAATCAGTGATTTGTATGTGCATTTTTTCATTCAATAATATATTTTCCGGTTTTAGGTCACTAAAATCAAACAATCAACATCATTAATAAAATGAAATGAATTAAAATTAATCATCAAAACTTACCGATGAACAATATCATATCGATGAAGATGTTCAAGAGCTAAAAGAATTTCGGCAGCATAGAATAATGTGGCCTTATGATCGAATATTTCACGTTGATTTATAAAGGATAATAGTTCACCATTAACACAATAATTTAGGACAAAAACTAATTGGATTAAAAACAAAAAAAATAGAATGAATTTTTTTTTTGCATTGAAACAAATGTACATACATAATCGGGTATCATCTTGAAATGTAGACAATAATTTTATGATAAATTTCGATTGTTTTTCGGTCAAATATTTCATAATTTGTTTCTCCCGAAGAATTGCTTTGTGCATCTTTTCACGATGAATATGTGATTTTTCACATACTTTCACAGCACATAGACATTTTGTATGAACATCACGGGCTAGATACACCTGGATATTTGAATTGACAAAAAAAATTATTATTATTATTGATAGTAAAAAACGTTTTGTATCCAAAAATTACTTACAACTGAGAATGATCCTTCACCGATGATTCTGTGAAAAACAAAATCTTCGGCACAACGTTTGGCAGTGTCCATTATCGTTGTTGTGGTCAATATGGTTTTTAATACCACAGCAACCACACACCAACGTCGAGTATTCGAATGTTGGAATGTATGGATGTGTGCGTCTTTTTTTTATTAATTGCTGGTCGTTTGTGATCAAACAAACAAAAAAAAAATTTGGGTGAACCAGAAATCAATTTTATTATAATACAATATATTAAAATAGAGATTTCAATAATTGGGAAAAAACGTATCAAAATGTGAAATGTATTTAGACAGATGACGGATGAGCAATAATAATATAATAATATATTGGACACGTACAGAGAGACCACAAGATACACATCAAATAAAATACAAAAAAAAAGACAACACAAAATCTCTCAATAATCATTGGAAAGCAAAAAAAAAAAAAACAAAAACAGCCAAAACAGATGACCAATCGAGGTTTGTTCAAAAATGACGTTATTATTTAAAAAAAATTTACGACTTGAAATTTGATTCGAACATTGTATTTTCATTTATTTACTGGCTTCCGTACATCATAATTTTTTCTTATTCATTCATTTTGTTTGTCTTATGATTTGATGTCGATGATCTGAGTGTTTTTTTTCTTGTCATCAAAATCAAATTCACATGTGAAAAAGGCTTAAAATGAATGTGTGTGTGTGTGTGTGTGTGTGTGTGTATGTATCCTATTTCATCATCATCTATAATAATGATCTATTTATAAATAAAATGACGATGATGATGATTATTGTCACAAACATTCATTCGATTTGTCGAATAAAATGATTGATTTTTTTTCCATGATTCTATTTTTATAATCAATATGGTATGGTTATTGTTATTGAAAAAAAAATCATTGTTTTTGTTTTTTCTTTTTAATTCATGTTTAAAATCCGGATGATCCGTTTTAATCCAATCACAAACGAAATGTTCAAGATCACAAAATTGAAAAGTTCAACGTTCAGAAAAAATGTGAAGTGAACCGAATCTTTCTTCATATTGCCTAAGTATTACAGTTGCATCTTTAATTGAAATTGAAATTGAAATAAACAAACAAACAATAGCTCGCCATTCAAAATTATGAACCGGTATGATTTTTTTTGTTTTTGCTTTTCATCCTTATTAGATTGGATTTGGATTTTTTTTCTGTGTAGAAAACAAAATTGTTTACGGTCGTCTTCTTTTTCTTCTTCGGTGATCAAATGCAAACAACAATCTGCTATTGCAATTGTATAAGCATAGAAATAAAATTGGCAACATCTCAACATTGGTTCTAAAAGAAAAATTGAAATCTTCTTTCGCTAGCACTTCGAAACATCATCGCCAACACAGACAGAATTTTTATATTCATGAAATGGTCCCTTTGAATTCTAATGATTTCGATGATGGGATGGGAAAGACATTATGGTTAAAAAAGGTATTTTTAGGCCTATGGAAAAACCATTGCCATTTATATCAAAAAATGCCAACGTGAATAAACAAGAGAGAGAGAAAAAAAGAAAAATATTCCGTAATCATCATGTCGCCATCGAAGATGTTGTTGGATGAATCTTTTGGCTACATGGCTTGTTGTTGTGATCACAAACGATCCTGTAGTTGCAAAAGATGCTGTCAACCAACCAAAGATAATAACCGATTACATTGAAAAAGAAATTTAACGCCCGGTGCCGCCACCAACGGTTGTTGTTGTTGTCGTTGTTGCAGCATCAAAAAAAAGAAGAAAATATTTGCCATTCTTGTTGGTCTTATCCGACAACAACGTTTGTCACCGTCGATTCTTTTTATTCTTATATATTTCGTACATCTCCATTAATTAACCAGAAAAAAAAACACACACACACTGCACTGTGCTTGTATTCAAGACAAATAATTTAATTTTAGTTTTTTCTTTTGCCTAAATTTTCTAAAAAAATTATTTTTTCTATCAACACACATACAGTGCGGGCAAATATTTCTCCCATTGGTTTATCTTATTTTCTTCTTGTTGTTGTTTTTGTTGTTTGTTGTTAATTTTCACATTTTTTTCGTGTAAGTAATATTCTTTATTTTTTTTTATTCATAAGGAGGTTTGATTTTCACCCAATTTAAGTCATTTTTAGTCGTTGATTCTCTCATTGCTATTCAAGATCACACATACACGCACATATAGAGAGAGTGAGAGAAAAAAACTTTGTCAATCAAATCATACATACAGCATGGCATGTATCATTTAATTTTTTTTTAATTAATCTTCTTGACCTTTAATCTAAAATTCGATTGATTTAATCATTTCATGCTCTAATTAATATGTTTATTTTTTCTGCTGTGTATAGGGTCCGAAAATGGAACAAGAAATTAATCTTGATGAGCTTACCGATATGAATCTTCTGCAAAATCTGGTATGTTTTTTTTCAGAAAAAATGTATTGAAGAATTTGAATTCTAATACAGGAACTATAATGTCACTTTCTCTTTTCACAGTTGGATCAGACTGAAGATATTGATGATCGGAAAGCGATTCGTGGACGCATGCAAGAAATACGTTCTATCGAAAGAGGTTAGCCAAAGTTTTTTTTCATTCATGCTTTTCATCATTCAATTTTGTTGTTTTTTATTAAAGCTAAACGAGATGCAAAATTGGAACGATTAAACAATAGCCGTCAAGAGATGATCGACGAACGACAACGAAAAGCAGCTGAACATAAAGCCCGTACATTGGCTATGTATGATCAGATGGCACGATCTGCACCGGCTGGTGGTAAAAAAACAATGGACATTGGTATCTATACAACCGGACAAGGTAAGCGATTTTATAAATTTTGGTTCTTCTGAAATGGATTCTAATCCAAAATGGGGTTTATACAAACATAGTTACACCACCATCCTCTCCAAGCATCAATGACAAAGGTTTAGTCGAAGATGTTCTACAGCAATGTAAACGAAGTGCCGAAGAACGAAAGAAAAAAATTCTGGAATCCTATTCAGTGGCTGCACGTTCAGGACCTGCTGGTGCAATGACCAAAGATGATCCAGCACAGGAATTTATTCGACAACGACAACAAGAAGCCGAAGAAGATAAGAAACGTTTATTGAAAGCATATGATTATGTATCAAGACAAGGTGCTGGTCCTAAACAAGTTGTACTCGAA
Organism: Dermatophagoides farinae; assembly: GCF_024713945.1. Lineage (NCBI taxonomy): Eukaryota > Metazoa > Arthropoda > Arachnida > Sarcoptiformes > Pyroglyphidae > Dermatophagoides > Dermatophagoides farinae. The sequence goes on along the minus strand of NC_134683.1, from coordinate 3,148,874 downwards.
GAATTAAAACGATACGATGGTAATCCATATTTTATTTTTTATTTGCATTTTAACATATTGTCATTTTTTAAATTCTTTTTACAGTCGATCCAGGAGAATTGGTGGAAGATCCACGTTTGAAAAAAGTCATCGGTACCACATCGTTTAGAGATGGCACGAGCAAATAAAAACAACAACAACAACAGAAAACCATTGACATCCATGCCAATAATCATTGCCGCATCACAATTGAAATAGTCACAAATAAAATTCAAATGAATCATGATTTATTTGTTTGATCATCATTCGTCAGTCAAATCAGAATTGAATTCTTCTGCCATTGAGCCAACTAATTAACCAACCCTTGAATCATTATTATTGTTTCTCTGCCATTTTGATTTTGTTTTTTTTTTCGTTTTCGTTTTCTTTCGCAATCTATTTAAACATGTTGTAATGATGAGTAAATTCTATCGTTTGCACTCATATACAAACACAATACAATTGAGCTTTCCTTTGCAACGAATTTATGTCAATCAATGAATATATATTCTTTACATAGCCTGATACGTGATAATTAAAGAAAAAAAAAATTCTATATTTTCAATGCAGTTTTAGTTATTTGCCTCGTTATTGGGAAATATCCGAATTCATAGCTGTCATATACAGGGGTTCATATATATATAGAGATTTGAATTTATAAGTGATGAAGAAAAATCATCATTTGCCATTAACCAAGTGACGATATTACTAAACATATATGAATATAGAAGAATATCTTATTTGATGATGCTTATTGCTCGATTTATGCCGAGATTTCATTTCAAAATGATAATGTTGATGTATGTCTATTTCTATGATGATGATACCCGAAATAGAATTTTATTCGGTCTACTACATTTCTTGTTTGTCTTCTCTTGTTTGATCAATTGTTGGCATCGGATATAATCATGGTGATGATGATTATCATCAACATTCGCGCATGTCTTTCATCCGTCATCATCAAGTGAATTGAATACCAAAAATGAATTTATTAGATTCAATTCTAACATTTTTTTTATATTTATTTTCCAAATGTTCTGTTTGTTTTATGTTTCGCATTATTATTATTATTATTATTATTTGATGAGCCAGTTGTTGTCTTAAATAATCATCACTAGTGTGTTTTTTTCCGATTTGAATTAGTTTTCAAATTTTCTATAGTTGATCATTTTTATTTCAAACCAACAATCAAAAACACACTGGTGTGAAAAAAACTTTATCCAATTTCCATTAGCGAATCGAATTTTTGTTATCAGAATCCGAAGTTAAAAAATGCCGTAAGTTTTTTTTATTCTATACAATCATTATTTGATTCTTAAACTGTATGAATTCCTAATGATGATGATGATGTTGACTATATTTTAATTCTTAAATTTCACCATTCATCCATGTAAATTTCATTTTATTCATCAATCACTTGCACACCCCACTGTTGTTGTCGGGACGCCTACAGTCCTACTCCTGCCCAGATCAAAGACATGTTGCTTCGATGGAGCAAAGCCAAAACCAGAGGATATGAGGTAATAATCATATTATATGTCTATTATCAACCATAATCTTTAAAAACTATTCGCCTCATCTGGTTTGATATAATGTGTCATGAGCATTTTATAATGGAAAAAATTTTTTTCGCCTTCAACATTAACTTTGTCATACACCGTTTTTTTTTCTAATTCATTATGTTTTTTAGCATGTCAACATTGAAAATTTTTCGAGCAGTTGGGCTAATGGTATGGCATTCTGTGCTTTGATTCATCATTTTTTTCCAGATTCATTTGAATATGACAAACTTGATCCGAATAATCGTCGAGAAAATCTGACAATTGCTTTCAACACTATTCAGTAAGTGATACTACTACTATTACTACTTACAGTAAGATTTGCCATTGATTTTATTTTTAATCATATTATTATTTTGTTTCAGAGATAAGATTGATGTTCCACCAATGATCGAAGTGGATGATATGTTGGCTGCTAAAGACAAGCCGGATCCTAAATGTGTTTTCACTTATATGCAAGCTGTTTATCGAAAATTACATGACAAAGATTGATAAATATCTTTGTGAATCACTTTTCTGTCTTTCTGTTTAATGATTCTTTTGTTCAAATCAATAAAAAAAACGTGTTTATGATTGGAATTATCTTTAATTAATCATAATATAATAATATATATCTAGTCAACAAAATTTGATATGGAAAGATTATCAATTTAGAATGAAAAATGCACAAATTTAACAAAAAAAACAAGTCAATTTTAGTAATTTGAATTCATTGCAATTCAAATTCGATTATATTAATTATTGATTAAAATTGAAATTATTGGTCTGCAGTTGATTGCTGATTATTTTGCTGCAATACTATCGAAGGTGTTGAAGATATCAATGGATATGAATTTAATGCATTTAATAATGCAGCTCGTAATTCGAATTTTCGGGCATTGATTTTCCGCAACACGGCTTCCGATTCTTCAATGTCTTTTTGCAACATGGCATTAGTTTTTTTATATTCTTCAATAAGTTGAAGTTTTTTGTTGCGACATTTTCTTGCGGCTACACGATTTCGTTCACGTTTCATTTCAAGTTTTCTTGCTAAATCATCGGACGATTCTGTTGAATAAAGAAAAAAATTGAAATATTTCAAATGAAACAATTAACACTAATACTTACGGTTAGAATTAGACTTCGGATTGACAGGCTTATTCATCTTGGGTGCCGCTGTTGGTTTGATTTGTTGTTGATTCATCGATTTTGGATTGACCAATGTAGATTGTACATCAGACATAGAAACAGAAGAAATTGGCGCTGGAATTACATTTTGATTGAAAAAAGACAAATCAATATTATTATTATTATAATTCCAATCGTTTGTAACATTCAATTGGTTTTGCGATGAAATGTCTGAGACCATATAATTGAATGGATAATAATTTGATTGCGGCAATGGTGTTTGAATTGCAGAATCCAAAACAGTTGATGTTGTTGAAAAATTTGAAGCCGTAGATTGTGGAGATGTCGATATCATTTCGGAAATCGGAGAATAATTCAAATTTGTATCGTGATAGTAGAAATCCGTGTTATTGATGACTACAGGTTGTGTGGAAATTGCTGCCAGATCAACTATAAATGGAAATTAAATATTTGAAATGAAGTCGAATTAAGAAAAATTATATAAAGCACTTAGATGTTTACGTTACCTTGTTTGTTGCCATTATTATCATTTGGACAATTTATGTTCGATAATTGTACCATATCAGGCTGATCTAAAAAATTATGATTAATATAATAATCTTGATTAAGATTCGATAACAAATGATATGAGGTTGTATCTGATGCTGTTGTTGTTACATCATCAACAGTGAGTAGAACATTTTTATTATTTTCATCATTTGAAATAGGATTCATATCCATCATCATATATTGTTGCTGTTGTTGTTGTTCGAACGATGATGAATAGACATTTTCGATTTTAAAAAAATCCGCCATTTTGAACGAACGAAAAAACAAATCAATTGTTTGAGCGATTATCAAAAGTGATTAATCAAATGAAATGATTTGTGTTCAAACGATGAGTTTTTATATTATATTTGTAAAACGACAATTGTATTGGAGTAGTAGTGGGCAAAGATGAAACAAACGCTTTATCCTTTCATTGATAACCAATGAGATGGATTTGTGTGATGAATATGTGATTAGCAACCCCTTCCTCATGTTCGAATTCATTGTCGATTATGGTTCAACAAAAAAAAATTCGATTTTACACCTCATCACCATCGAACGAACTATCGATTAGGTTATTGTTCATCCATATACGATTATCGATAGTCAAATCATTCACAATTAATTCATTCGAATATATTATATTATTAATAGAAATAAATGTTTAGCATTATATTTACAACAAAAAAAAAAATTGTCAATAAAAATCAATATAAAAAAAATTTCATTACTGAAAAATGATTCATTTATGAAGAAAAAATTGCACATATTTAAAAAAAAAGTTAGCCAGTCATTTGAATGGTCAATCATTAATTGGCCATGATGACTGGAATTTGATTTAGTTTATTTGGGCAGGCTCTTTAGTTGTGTTTGATGATGATAATTTTAGCTTGAAAGAATTACAAGAAAAAACATTCGATTTTTCAACGATGACAAAAGAAAAATTGTAATGGTAATGATGATAATAAATTAAAAAAAATGAGTTTGGAATTTTGTGAGAAAAAAAGATGAAAATTTGGTATCCAATGATAATGATGTGTATATATGGCGTTGATGACCTCTTACAAGATCCAAATTGTCCATTATCAATATCATATAATGAGTATCATGGTTTCTGGCAATCTATTTATTAGTAAATGAAAAAATTTTAGGTTTCTAGAAAAAAAAGAAATTTCAAACAAAAGCTTACAGCAAACTTCACATTGTTCTTCATCACTATTATCTCCACATCCATCTACACCGCTACATAGAATAGCCGTTGATCGACACATTCGATTTGAACATGTAAATGTTCCATTTGGACAGGTCATAGCTAATTAAGTGGTAAAAAATAGAATACTGGTTAGTGGATATATTACAAAGATCTGAATTTACTAATTACAGCTTTCACAGATTTCTTCATCTTCATCGCTACCATCAAGACAGTCAGGAACAGCATTACAGAATGCATATTGAGGTAAACATTGTCCAGATTTACATTGCCAAGCTTGACTATCACAAGAATTTCCTATAATTAAGGATTTTGATTTAACATGGTGATTAAACATAAAATTCAAATAAAAATGACAAACCTTTATGACAGAGAGCTTCATCTGATCCATCTGTACAGTCCCATTTGCCATTACAAATTGTTTGTCTTGCCACACAAACACCATCAGATTTACATTGAAATGCTTCTTTTGGACAATCTTTTCAAAGATAAAAAATTATTAGTAAGAAATTTGGAATAACTTGAAAATAAACTTACTATGTGGTTCACATTCAATTTCATCAGAACCATCATCGCAATTATTATTGTTATCACAAACAAAATACCAAGAAACACATTGTCCATTACGACATTGAAATGTATCGGCATGACATCCTGTATTCTGTGCACTACAATTATCGGAACGTTTAGTGCATTCACAAATACCATCGATACATCGAGAATATGGATCACGAAGTTGACATTCGAATGAATGATTACATGGTTTACCCAATGAAACAGCATTTGCATTACGGATTTGTGGTTCATCTTCAAATGAAATTTCTTCTTCATCATCATCATCGATAATGTTGGGTAATAGATCATCATTTGTTATAATCTGTCTTGGTGGTTCAGTCGTCGTCGTAGTCGTAGTAGTAGTTGTCGTTGTCGTTGGCAATGGTCGACATGTTTGTTGATCTTTAGATTCCTGGAATCCGGGTTTACATTGGCATTTATTCGAACCAAACAATGATTTGGCACAATAAGAATTTGGTGTCACTTGTTGACATTCAAATGAATCATTACATGAACTTTGTAGATCTGATTATATAAATTGTAATATTGTGTTGGTTTAAATAATCATCATTCGACGTTTTTTTCTTGAAAAAATTAAACTTACTTGGCAAACAATGATTATCTTTAGTTTGATGGAAACCTTCCAAACAGCGACATTTACCATATATTCGTGGAATAATGTATTTACATTTGGAATGTTTATTACCCATAAGACATTGTTGTTCATTCAGACAGAAATCGCCGGCCATAGCAGCTAGATATTTCAAACAAACAAAAAAATCCGAACAAATAAAATGAAAAGCTATGATCATAGATATTAAAAATAAACATACGTGGTAAACATTTATCACGACGAAGTGGAAGATAATTTGATTCACATTGACATAATCCATTATTACATTGTGCATTCGAAACACGAGCTGTACATTGTTCATCTACACTACATGCATATCCAAGTAATGATGCTAGATTATTTTATTCAGCACAAAAAAATGTCCATAAAATTTTGCTGTATAATTTAAAATATTTTAAACATACCAGGTAGACACATAGTTTGATTAAATAAAATATGATATGGTTGACATGAACAAACATTTGTTTGACAATCACATTGGCTATGTGGTACAAATAATAAACATTCCAAAGAATTACGACATGTGGTACCAAGTTTTAGATCGGCTGATAATGGACCTAATTGTATTGCAAAATTAAGAAATGAAAGAGAAAAAAAATTTCGAATAAATCAAACATACCAAGTTTACGCCAATAATCGAAAGCATCAACATAATTGTTGGCAATTTTCAGACAAATCTAAGAGAATAAATGGGGAAAAAAATTATTTTTATACAAGTAAATCGGCAATGATTGATTTAACCTGTCCATCTGATAATTTTTCAACAACAAAAAAAGCAAATTATAATTATGATTAATAATTTTTTTTATTCCTTCGATTACATATTAATGATGGAACACACACACACTTACATAGCTGCTTTTGTCTGTTTATTTCAATCAAATTTTCAACAGAATGAAAAAAAACGAAAATATTGGGATTAAATTTCCGCATTTTTTTCGTGCAAGTCAATACCAAAAAAAAAAAAAAAGAATAATTATACTGAGTAAACAACAAACAAACCAGTGTGTTAAGAAAGAAAATTTTTTTCCGCAAATATCAAAAGGATTGATAATCATAATCATCAAAAAATGGAGAGATGAAAACAAAATCCACCTGATGCTGCTGCTGCTGCTGTTTCTTATTTGAATATAAAAATACCAAAAGATTAATGTAAACATAAAATTTGTGATCGCGTGAACAATTTAAACATTGAAATTTGAGAAGAAAAAAAACTATATTGAAAATAGCCAAAAGGATTAATCTTCTAGTGTGTGATGAAAATGCTTTGGTTTGCAAAATTAAACTATGGTAATAATTTGTTTGTGTGTTCGTATGTATTTATATAAATTGATTGACATTGAATGTCAAACATGTATGATACAGTTATATATAACGTGATATATAACCCAGGGAAAAAAAATCCGCGTGAAGAAAAAAAACGACAACCACTTATTAATGATTTATGATCACAAATATCATCATGAGTTTGTTTTTTGATCGAAATTTTTCGTTACCATATCACCACACACACACACAAACACACATGATGAACCTTGAACTTGAAGATTTTTTTTTCGCATTATAATTTTTAAAATTTTCATTACACTCGAGGCACTACTGATTATGTTCATGATGATCATTTTGTTGTTTGATGGTTTTTGTTTTTGTCAAAATAAAAAAAAACAACATTCTAAAGGATCATCAAGTAATCAACTAATCAAAAAATTTAAAACATCAAGATCTCGTTTGAATAATATCCGATCCGATTTGATCAATTTGCAATGAATTAAAGAGTTTTTTTTCTTGAAAAAAAAACTAAAATTCAAAATAATTGATCAGGAAATGGATATCGGAAATGAAATCACAAATGTTTGCATTGGAATCTCGGTCGAAGCAATTAGTGCTGTATATACCTGGGTGAATGTGTAAATAGGCGAAAAAAATCATTATCATCAACATTGGTTGAACTTTCGAATTAAATTCAGTAAAAAGATAAATAATTTCGCATCACAAAGTGATAATCGATAATTATATCGAATATCGGTTATTGTGAATTTTTTAAATTTTAAAACTTTCAATCAATTTGGTCTTAAAATGTTTTTTTAAATGTTATATTCCTTTAGTTTCATTCAATGACCAGAGGCCAATTTTTATAACAACAATATATTGTATTAGATGAACTACATTTTATGTAGATTGTGACCATATATACTCATCATCATCATAATCACCATAAACACCAATAATAATTTTAGTAGAACGAAAACGAAAAATTTGGTTTGTCTTCATATTCTAATTTTCTTAGATTTAGGTCTACTATGACATGCACATGCACACACACATACACACGCAATCGGCATTTATTTGAAGCGGTCATAGTCAAAAAAAAGCATTGAACAAAAATCAAGAAAACTGTGTGTATACTTACAATCAATAGCTGTATAATGATGGTCATCAAAATGGTCGATTGATAATTTGATGATACAAACAACAAATGCGACGATATGGATGATGATGATGATGATGATGACGATGTTTTTGGTTTTCGTTGAAGCCGCCTTCTTTCCATTTGATGATGAATCGTTATGGATGACATTCTTATTTATGTAAAGGTTGATGTTGCTGCTGATCTACTAGAAAATTATTATTGAAAAAAAACAAAAAAATCAATCATCAATCAATTTATGATTATTGTACAAAATGTTTAAAAATTAATAATCATTATCATTCATGAAAAAAAAATCTAAAATGAAAAACTGTAAAGCACTAGCTTGTTCCAGTTGTTATCCCATTTTGTTGGTGATTGATTTAAGATTTTTTTTTCGTTTTCAATTTGAAATTCATGGTTGATCGAATAGTACTAAAAAAAATCGAATCTAGATCTTCGGACAGACGACCTAAATCACTATGATTTCAATGATGATGATGATGATAACAATTGAATCGATCAAATTGTCATCATTCGAAGTTTGTTGTTATCATCACCTTTGGATTCGGATAGATAATAATGGGGGCATTATTCAGAACAAACAAACAAACAAAAAAAAACGGTTTTATTCTTTTACTATTATTTGAAATGAATGCAAATTCAATGTGGAAAAACATTCATTCAATTCCATCGAAAAACAAACAATGTGAATGGATTCGATTGATCAATCAGAATAATGATGATCACGCAACGAAAAAAATGTTTGTATGTTTGTTTTTTCTTTTGTCATGAATAATGTTCACATAAAAAAAGACCGATTTATTGAGATTGATTGATTTGAGAATCAAAATACCGGCAATAAGATCATTATGATTACCAGCTATAACTAACTCCATCATTATTATCATTGAAACACAAAAGTGTATTGTATATTCTTATGACACTTATGAGTTCAAAAAATTTTTTTTTGGTTCCTGTTTTTTTTCAACCGGCATTTTAAAATGTTTGAATTTTTTTTTAAATAAAAACGGCCCTCTAACTCACTTGTGTTTGCGCACATGTAAATTGGTTTAGTTTATATGACATTTTCATGGTAAAAGCCAAACCGACGATGAGATCAGATTACACTTAGGTGTTAGAATTCAGATAATTGATTATAATGTGACAATCAATTAGCTAAGAGAGAGAAAGAGGGACAGGGGTATTTACCATTATCGAATTGATTGTTTGTGTGGATGAATATTGTGAGAAACATCTGTTGGTACATTTGTATTTTTTTTTTTTGCTATCGATTCTATTCTATAAGAGGGTGATAATTGGATCGATGAATACTAATCACTCTTATTTAATGTCACGACGATTAATCGGCTTGTCATTAATATTGATTCTTAACAATATCGACATTTGATAATATACAACAATAAAAATAGAAATTCAATGAAAATTAATAATAAAAAAATATGGATAAAAAAACATGTCTATTTTCAAACGATACACCTGTTGTTTTGATATATTGGCTATTGAAAAATACAATGAATGTAGTGATTAATGGTGGTAATGAAAGTTTTGAGAAGAAAAAAAATCATACAGATATCAGTATGATTTTTTCACAGGTATTGATCAACCTATTGTTTGCATCATTCAATAATGATAAAACCATCAATTGCTATTATGAATGATCGATCGATCGATCAATTGAATTGAATCGATCATTTTTTCCATACAATTGAAAATAGATAGTGGCTATTTCAAACATTTTTTTTTTTCATTTTTCATCATCACATTAATTCATTATTATTCGATATTAAAAACGAAATGAAAGCAAAAGAAAAAAAATCACACTCACCAATGTTTTGAAAATTAATATGTTGAAAATCGATAAATCATGTGAAAAAAAATGAAGGCTACAAAAATTTATCGATAGATGAATTTGAAATTTGAAATTGTCAAACAAGGAAATAAGAGAATATCGATGATTACAAATAATAAATAAATTTACAGTTAATCGTGAAAAAACAGGTGATATGTGGGAAAATTCATAAATTTCAAATGTATCAAGATGATTATCAATCAATGGTGATTAAAATTGATTTCATCAATATTGAATAACTGGTTCACACAATTGTTGATCACTTCTTTATATAAAGACGATGGATTTGTTTTTTGTTTCTTAATTCATTCATTCATTCATTTGCCTAATGAACTAGACACACACACACACAGACAAAAGATTCATTTGGAGTTATTGGCTGTTTTTGATTTTCAGATTGCTTACGGGGTTTTCTTTTCAACAACGAACGAATGAATGAATGAATGAATCGACCAAAAAATGTTGGTCGTATGAAATGTGGATGGCACAGAAACGAATGAAATGGACAAACAACTTTTTTTTTGGCTGGTATGTTGTATGATGAAGGCGACGATAACTATGAAAAAAAAAGAAAATCGTTTTTTTTCTCTTGTAAAGACCCTCCTATTTGATGATATGGAAACACAAAACACAGGCTGCTATTCTCGTTGTTTGTTCATCTAAAATGGATCGAAGTAAGAAAAAAAAATCGAACGGTGTTTTCATCAATCAATCGTCATAGGTTAGACTGTGTGTGTGTTAGTGTGAATCTGGTTTGAATATTACAGAATTTTAAAGATTGGTGATAGATTCATCATAACGATGAAAAATGAGTTGATCAATGTTTTACAAATACTTGGTTGGATACAATGTATCGATTTGTTGATTGATGATATATAATGGCCATGAAATTTAATATTGAAACAATATCAATTTGTCGAATCATGATACTACAATCATTTTCCATAATGATGATGATGATATTATTATCGACAATGTCAGATAAAAACAAACGAGATCGCGAGACCACCTAGTTGGTTGAAGAAATGATGAGACAATTTTTTTTACCGGATTTGATTCGCTATTAGTAAATGAAAAAAAATATTAAAATGACCATCATGATATCATCATCATTCTCACTCACCACAATTTGTTAGTCATGATAATGATTATAATGGAACTGTTGTCTGAAACACGATGATGGAACAACATGATAGTTTAAGAAAAATGTGTTCTAAGGGGTGGTATTTGAATTTGAATCCGTATACAAAATGTCTGGAAATTGTAAATCAGTCAGTCTGTCTGTGTATGTGTCATACATTTGCGTGTATGATTGATGGAAACAGAAATATTCAACCATAGGATGTTTCCGTTAATAATAATGATGATATTAATGATATTGGATAAACCTTGACCTGTTTGTATTTGAAACGATGATGATGGTGATGATGATGTTAAAAACAAAACATAGACAGACATAATGTAAGTGAAGAAGAAGAAGAAGAAGAAAATCCTCATATAACTCATTCTCATCATCATTTTGTTTTTTTTTCTCATACGTACTACGTACTACGAGCGTTATCAGTGACGATGATCAAAATCATTGAATTAAATTTTATAAACAAATAAATAAAAAAAAATCAAATAGTGAATGAAGAAAAAATAAAAGAGAAATTTTAGAATGAAAAATTTCACCTGTATAATAAACATTGTTAAAGATGATGATCAACAACAACAACGACAACAACAATTCATCATTATGATTTCCATTTGAATTAAATTTTCTCTGATTCTTTAATATATGAAAGCTGAATAGATTCTGTTGACCACATATCTATGTTTATCCGAAATTTAAATCTGAAAATAAAAAACAATTTTAATCAATGTCATATGACACACACATCATTCATACACACCTTTTTGTTTCTGTTTGGTGTAAAAAAAACATATCAAACATGTTGATAATGTATCCGATAATGTAAACAAAAACAAAACGATGATCAACACACACACCATGGCCATTTAGGATCTGAAGACATTGTTCGCTAAAGGTGATAATGATAATTAATCACTCTTGATGATCACAACCCATGAAGTTTTTTACTTACCTTCTTCTTCTTCTTCTTGCTGTTGTTATTCATTTTAATTCACAGACAGATTTTTTTTGTTGTTTTGTTTTTATTCGATTCACTTGCTTTGATTATGATTAATTGAAAAATTGAATTGTCCAAAAACATTTAAAGATGAACAAAAAAAAATTTCTGGGAAAACTAAAAAAAACAAACAAACAAGAAAACAAAAACAGAAAAAATTCGGTCAAATGTCTGAAGAAATTCTTCTTTTTTGCAGTTTTTTTGTCATTATTCTCATATGGGACAATTTTAAAGCTCTAATTGAAAAATAAATACCCACTTTTTCCATCACATCATTCATCATCATCATCATCACCTATTATCACCAGTATAGACTTGGTAGAAACGAGAATAATGATCATCGTCGTCGTTTACGTCGTGTGTGACCATCGACCATGATAATGATGATGATGATAATTTGAATATCATCAAGGATATATACGGAAAACGGATAAATCTGCCATTATTTTTTTTGAAGCATTTTTTTACATTCATTCTTTGATGATTCTTGTGAAAATGTCACATTTTTCTGGTGTAAATGATGATGATGATGATGATAATGGCCCCTCAAGATAATCGATAATAATCTTGCTATTATTGTCGTAGTATGCAAACGCGGAACCACTTGTTGCCACGGTCAGTTTGTTTGTTTGTTTTCAGGTGTAAATGGTTTTCGACAAAAAAAAATCAATACACACATACACACACACACCCATTATTCACCATGTTCATCATACACAATCGTTTTTGGTCTTGAATTGTAAATCTTAATCATTTCATAAATAAAGAGAAAAACCAGATAGAAATTCGTTTGAATGACAATCATCATTTACACATTGTGTTCAAATCTAGTTCAAGATAATTTTCGAAGAAAGCAAAAAAAAAAACCAGAACAGTATAAAATGATGACTTAGGGACAGTTATTTTGTTTTTTTTTTTTCATTTTCTTGGTATTTTTTTCGAAATTTTCTTTTTATTTTGTTGTTGTTGTTGTCGTTGTTTCGTTTTCGGTTGATTTGATAGACTAATTGTTAGTTTTCATTCACAGAGCCAATGATTGTATTTCGATAATGATGAATCTATCATTCATGAATCTCGGATTTAACGATAGGGTTAATTCTATAAAATTCTATGAAAATTATTTCAGTCCTGGTGACGATGGCGTTTGATCATTAGCATTGATGCATAATTAACATTATTATCGAATGTTGTTGAAAGAAACAAAAAAATTCGATTCGATAAATCCAATCAAACATTCGTATGGTAATGCTTTTTTGAATATATGTGTGGATTATCCTCAAATCAGCTGCAATCAGGTCAACAGGTCGAGATTGGAAGGTTTATCCTGTCTCGGTGAGAAATGGGATTATTTACATATAGAAATTGATTGACATTGACATTGAATTGCTTGAAGACTACCGGATCTGTGTCCATTAATGATTATAATGATGATCATCATTAACACAGACACAAAAGAATCATTATAGAATCTTCATGCTTGAATGAAACAATTTAAACTAAATTGAAAATTTTTCCATTGAAAAAGAATCTATGTAAAGCCCTGATAAACCGAAGGAAATAAGTTAGAAAAAAAATTCCATTTCTTATAAATCCGTAATCAATTGTTAATAATCGACGATCATCATTGGACACCCTGAAAAAAAATCAGATCATTAAAATGGCTAGTTGTTGATTTATTATATTAATTTTAATACATAAAAAAAACCTCGTGTGATCATTATCATCATCGATCAATGTTGATTGGTCAATGATGATTAATAATAATTACAAAACATGTTTGGAAATAAATTGAAATGAAATCCTGGTCTGTTTCTTTTTTTTTCTATAAATGACAAGATTGATGTTTGGTGATGGTGATGATCTTGTCCACACACACACACACACACACACCGACACATAAACATGGATTTTCACTATAAAAGATAATTTTAATGACAAGGAATTCATTTTATTTCATTTGGATTGGAATTTCGAATGATTTTATTTTATTTTTTATTATTAACATACATACACAGATAATAAATCAATTTGGTTTGGGTGAAAAAAAAGAAAATTTTTGTTTTTTTTTCGAATCCGGTTCGAAAAAAAAATCACACGACTATTTCCAGCAACAAGATCATAAAATGTTATAATAGATTATCATAGTGATTTTTTTTCATTTCTCATTTTTTTTAAAACATTCATATTTCAAACATGATTTGTGGTGAACAGAATTACAATTCTGTTAAAAAATATGATGGTATTTTCCATCATCAATTTAAAAAAAAAACCGGGAGCTGCAATCATATATCATGACTACGATCAATCAAAACATTGAACATTGAATTGTGAATGACAATTTGAAGAAATCAATGATCGCAAACATTCGAATTACAATCATCATACAAGTTCAACAATTATCATATCCAACATATTGTTGTTGATGTTTATCATCATTTTTGCTGACACTAGTAGTTTGTTGTGATTCTTGTTGCTGCTGTTGTTGATAAATTTTTTCCAATATTATTTTCAAATGCCAAACACTGAATATGATTTCAGCCAATGTCATCAATAATAGTAAAAGATTGGAAATTATTTCAGGTATAAATACATGATGATACCAACATTCAATTGTGATCAAACGAAAAAGATGATTTGGCAATTGAAATGTTGTTGATAAGAATATGAATGCAATCATATATTGAATCTGAATCGAATGATGATAGGATTATATTATGTTTAAACCACAAAATTTGAAATTACAACAATACAACACACACCTTTTCCAAACGATTACCATAATATCCAGCATATAGACGGCCAAATTCAACAATGGTCAACAATGTGAATGATGCATTGCGAAGAAAAACGTAAAGGTCATCATTCTAAAATGAAGTTCAATAAAAAAAAGTGTAAGTTGAATTTTTCTTATTTTTTTTTTTTAGAATTAAATTCATTAACCTTAAAAACCTGTTGACAATATTGAATAATTTCGATTCGTTGATAATAGAAAATATGTAGAATAATCCATAAAATGAATAGAAAGATATTAAAATGTAAAAGAATCTGTAATTGTACATTGCTTTGTATCTTGTTTTTCATTCGATAATTTAAATTTGACTATGTGGTAAAGAAAAAAAAAATAAATTCAAATTGAATCCAATGATCACTATATATGAAAATAAGTAAATACCATGATGATTATTTTGATTTATCAATTGCAAATATTTTGACGGATAAGAAAAAAAAATACGACGTTCATATCATCAACAAACGATTGATATGATAAAAACAGTGGCCAACACTAAATAAATGGCATCAAGAAATGATTTCTAAGCAAATTATTCAAATCAAATTCGGTTTTGATTGAAAATAGATTTGACATTCATATCCATTCATCATTGATTGTTGATGACGATCAAATGTGTCGGTTATTTTTGTGTGTATCTCCTCGGTAACCAATGGCAACCTTAATTTAATATTTTTTTTTCTCACATTTTCAAACGAATCTAATTGAATCATTTAACGCGCGCGTTAAATTATTATTATTTGGAACACATTCTTTGTGTATGGTATCCGAGAAACCAGTGGCCACTTTTCTTTGGCTGTAGCGCGATCTTCTCATTGAATCAAGCAAGAAACAAAAAAATTTCATCCACATGAATTCATCAATGTAAACAAACAAAAAAAATTTTTTCTGTTTTTGTGTTGCCAAATTTTTTTAGAGAATTTTTTCCAAAAAAAAAAAAATGTGTGCCAAATTAATCGAAGCTTGATAATATCCGAATTTCATCTACGAACAATTGATACGAAAAGCATGACCATCATGAAAATGTATCATCAAAGCAATAATAATTGGTCATAGATATTTATTCAATCGTTTTATATGATAATCAACATTTAGCAGCTATAATTTTTATATATATTGATCTATCTAAATGATTTTGATGATCTCATTCTCATAACAAGCCAGCCATAATGAATGAAAATTTTAAAATATTACTTTTATTTACAATTTTATTTTCAATTCATCATTTACTAATAACACAACATCAATCTGTTGATGCATTTAGTGGTGATTTTTTAGGTCCCAATGATCATCGTCTTAGTCAATGGCTTAATATTAGAAATTCAACAATTGAAAATAAATCCAATGTTCTTGGTGTAACATTTTCCTATAATAAATCTTTGATTCATTTTGTTAATCTAAATGATAGCCATGAGCAGCTTACAGGTTTGTTGATAATTAATAAATTAAAAATTTTCTAATTAATGTTCAATTTCAATAGTTCATTGGGCCGGGAACAATACTCCAGTTATCATATGTTTGGCCAAAAATCGTGCAAACAGTCGCCAAAATCAATCATCATCCATATACATTTCACATGATTATGGGCGAACATTTTTAATGGCTGATTTGAAAACAAATGACAATCAATCTGCAATGATGCATACATTCTACATATCACCAATATTGAATTCATTCTACGTGTTTGTTGATCAACAAAATCAACACATCTTCATCACTAATGATTATGGTCGAACATTTAAACGAAATCGTTTACCTTTTACTCCGAAAAAATTTCAACTACATCCAACCGAACCAAATCTCAATTCTTGCACAATCATCAAATGATGTTCTATTTGTTAGTGAAGATTTTGGCATTACTTGGGAAGTAATACATTCAACTTCTACTGGTTATTTTACATGGACCATACCAAAAATTGATCCAGCTATAGATTTTCGAACGATTTTTGCACAACGTTTTGAACCTAATGGTCAATCATCTTTAATTGCATTTCCTAGTGATCATCATTTAAAACATCATTTCGTTCATACCTGGTTACCAGATGTGCAAAAAGTTTCCATCCAAAATCGTTTCATATTTGCAACTCGTCGATTGAATTTATACACACATAACAGCAACAAAAGTCATTCTATGCTTGATTTATGGATTTCTATCGATCGTCAACCATTTTTCAAAGTACAAATATTAGATTCAGATTTCGGTGATATGCTCGAACCTGTCAATTATTTTGTAGTCGATATAACCGATGTGGCCATCTTTCTTTGCGTCACTTTTCGAAATGGTCAAACAAATCTTTATATTTCAAATGTTGATTTTGATAAATTCACCTTATCTTTGGATAATATTGTCTTCTATCATCCAGAATATTCAGGACATATACCTGGATTACATTATGAAATATCTAAAGATCAAGAATTTGCCGACATACATCGTGTGGCCGGCATTCGTGGCACATATATTATTTCTAAATGGAAAAATCCACAACGTAAATCTATATCGGATATTATTACGTTGATTACATTCGATATGGGTAATCGTTGGCATACATTGAAACCACCAACAAAAGATGCATTTGGCCATCCAATCGTATGCAATATTACTCATAATAATTGTTCATTACATTTGACGCAGCGATATCTGTCAATGAATTCAAATTCAAAACCAATACTCACACGTGAATCATCGGTTGGATTTATACTTGCCACTGGTATACTTGGTGATTCATTAAAAGGCAAACAAAATCTTTATCTAAGTCTTGATGCTGGAAATACATGGCGTCAAATACTTACCGGTAATTATCTCTATGCATTTGGAGATTTCGGTAGCATCATAGTAGCCGTAGAACATTTTTCAAAAGCCGGTCCAACCAATGAACTCTACTATTCAATCGATGATGGATATTCATTCACATTGCTTAAATTTCATCCGAATAAAATTCGTGTATACGGACTATTGACAGAACCGGGAGAGAAAACGGCTACATTTACAATATTTGGTTCTGCAGAAAAACGTCATGAATGGATTGTTATTCAGGTTAGTTTTGATCATTATTTTTAGTTTGTTTGGACATACTTTATCTCATTATAAATGAATTAAAAACAGGTTAATTTTACGGAAATTTTCGACTCACCATGTCGAATGCCAACCGATTATAAAGAATGGTCACCACATGATTTTGAATCCAAATGTTTACTTGGATCTACACAAATTTTTCTTCGACGTATTCCTAGCCGAAAATGTTATAATGGCAATGAATTTGCCCGTCCAGTCTATCAGATTAATTGTCCATGTAAACATTCCGATTATGAATGTGATTTAGGTTACATGCCAGTTACTAAATCCATTGGTTTTCATTGTGAGCTTGTACACGAATCATGGCTTGAATCGATCAACTATAGCAATTGTTCACCTGGACGAATGTTTAACAAGACTAAAGGTTTTCGTAAATTACCTGGTGATACTTGCGAAGGTGGTGAAGAAGATTGGTATTCACCACATTTGCTTCCATGTCCATTCAATACAACATTAGTGCCTGAATTCATTCTATTTATTCAACGACAAGAAATATCAATCATTCCATTGAATGATTATGAATTTACTAAATTAACATTATTGCCTAAATCATTTTTAACGAATGCTATTGCAGCCGATTTTGATTACAAAAACAGTTGTCTTTATTGGTCAGATATTCATTCGAATAGAATCCTACGGTATTGTTTCGATGGTGAACAATTACAACCAGAAACATTGGTTGAAATAGGTCTGGATTCTGTTGAAGGTATTGCATTCAATCAGATTAATGGTCATTTATATTTTGTAAATGGAAACAAATCCAAAGTTGAATTAATCAACACAAGAATCAATTATGAAGGTCGAATGCGTCGAACAATTTTAAGTGATCCAAATATCAAGAAACCAAGAGGCATTGCTATTGATCCGATTGAATGTTTTTTATTTATCACCGATTGGAGTTTAACATCGGCCATCATTCGAAGTGATTTAGATGGTAAAAATGTACGCGTTTTATTCAATAGTAATGTTGTTAAATGGCCAAATGGTATTGCTGTTGATCATCAGGCCAAACGAATCTATTGGGTGGATGCTAAACATGATTATATCGCAAATTCATTATATGATGGTACAGATTTTAGATATCTTATTCGTGGTGAACAAGCACCACATCCATTTGCATTAGGCGTTTTCAAAGACATGGTATTCTATGATGATTGGGTTCTAAATAAATTAATATTGATCAGTAAAAACAATTCCACCGTACGTAAAACAATACTTGAAGATGTTTCAAGTGCAATGGATTTAAAGATTGTTACGAATCAATTTTCCAATGAAACCAATGTCTGTAATTTGAATGGTACTTGTTCACATCTTTGTATTGCTACACCGTTCAATACATATCGATGTTTATGTCCTGATGGATATATTATAACTCAAACACCAGATGGTAATGAAAAATGTTCATGTCCATATGATCGTATATTGACAGCAACAGGTGCATGTCGATCATCATCACCGAATGCGACTTGTGCATCAAATGAATTTCAATGTGATAATGGTAATTGTATATCACGTTATTGGAAATGCGATGAAGATGATGATTGTAATGATGGATCGGATGAAAAATATTGTCATAATGAACAATGTAAATTAAGAGAATTTCGTTGTAAATCATCTGGAAAATGTATACAAGATTTATGGATGTGTGATCATGAACAAGAATGTGAAGATGGTAGTGATGAAGATTTAACATTATGTGCATCATTCTATCAAAAATGTAATCCATTAACAGAATTTCAATGTAGCAATTATCGTTGTATTGATATAAGAAATGTTTGCGATTTTCTTGACCATTGCCGTGATGGTAGCGATGAAATTGGCTGTGCATATAGTAATCATTCAACCACTGAAAATATAACCCAATGTGAAGATGGACATTTTCGTTGTAATAATGGTGATTGTATCCATAAACATTGGCGTTGTGATGGTTATTTTGATTGTTTGGATAAAAGTGATGAATTAGATAATTGTACATCGGGATGTACTGAAATGGAATTCAGTTGTCCAAATAATATTTGTATCGATAAACTTTTTGTATGTGATAATGATCCAGATTGTATCGATGGAAGTGATGAAGCAAACTGTACTGATGCTGGTATCATTACCAATATTACTGGTCAAGGATCATACGATCCTGAACATGATCATACCAACAACAACAACAACAAAAATCATGATTCATCATTAAAATGTCCAAATAATTCATATCATTGTCAATCGGATAATTTTTGCATACCAATCGAATGGTTTTGTGATGGTAACAAAGACTGTATTGATGGTACAGATGAATTAGATTGTCCTGAAATAATATCATCAAACGATAAGAACGAAAATGGGTCCAACATTGAATCAACAAGCATTTTATCGAATGGCGATTTAAAATGTGGTAATAATCGATTTTATTGTTATAAATCAAATCAATGTATACTTCAACTTTTCGTATGTGATGGTCGACCGGATTGCCGTTTCAATGAAGATGAACAAAATTGTTTCAACGATACGGAAATTAAATGTCCAGAAAATTATTTTAGCTGCCTATTAAGTATTGGTTGTATACCACCAAGAAAAGTTTGTGATGGTCGCCAAGATTGTTTCGATGGAAGCGATGAATGGGGTTGTCTAAATTCCAAAGTAACTGTTGCACCTGTTTGTCTTGGATACAGTTGTAATGATGGTGAATGTATTGAATTAAATCAACATTGTGATGGCCATCATGATTGTCTTGATGGTAGTGATGAAGAAAATTGTGAACAAGCTAAAATATCTAAAGATGGATTACAAATTTTTGTACATTATGATTCAATTCGTATCGATAGTTTTACTATTTATTGGCGTGTACAATTGAAAAATATGTTCAATCATGTTTATTCATTTTTACCGGCATGGATTGATGAACATCATCATCATCATCATTCACCAGTAATAAATAATCAATCTGCTTTTAATGCCACAGATTGGACTGAGAATCAAAGCTATACATTTCAGAATCTAACACCTGGCCATACATATAAAGCATTTGTTTACTATAAATTTTTATCACCAAATTCCACTGACATTCATGAAAACGATACTCAGATATATCCATCAAATAGTTTTGTAATTGTAACAACGGAATCTATTTCACCGCCAGCACCTGATAATTTGACTGTAAAAATTGTTGAATATAATCAAGTATTGTTAAATTGGTCCATACCACTATCACCGACATCAATCAAAAGTTATCGTATATATCAAACACCACCAGATCCACCAATAACATTTGATAGTCATTCTAATCAGATTCAATTATGTTGTTTTCAAACCGGTATTAATTATACATTCTGGGTTACATCGTTAAATAGAAATCTAGAAAGCCAAAATTCAATAAAAATTCCTTTATCGATTGGATCGATTGCAGCAATCAAAAATTTTACAGCAAAAAATCATACCATCAATTCCATTGAATTATCGTGGCAATCACATCCGGAAAACATTACTAAATGGTTTATTGTCTACACTTGTGAAAAATATTTTCCTTCGTTTTCACAAAATTTAACCGTTGAAAATAATCGAATAATTGTGAACAATTTATCGCCTGGTGTGGATTATCGATTTAAATTATATCCCTATATTGATGACCAATTCTGGTTCGATGGTATCGATAATAATGTTCTGGATATACGTACATTTGGTTCACAATTACCATCTGTTTCTGTTCAATACGAGGTTTCTGGTTCAAGAATTTCTCTTTGGTGGCAAGCACCTCTTCGAAAATCCATTGAATATCTACTAAATAAGGATGATAAAAAAACAATCGAATGGGAATATGCCATATATGTTGGAGATGATGTTCAAAATCTGCGAATTTATGCCCAAACTAAAGACACGAAAATTATATTGAAAAATTTATTCAATTGTCAAATGTATACCGTACAGGTACGTCTAATCAAACCGTTTGGAATCGGTTCTGCATCATCAGACCCGCTACGAATTATAACGAAATTTGATCCAACATCACCACCGCGAAGAATTCAATATCGAGTTTCCAATGAACTGGCCACCAGATATTCAATCAATTGGAATGCTACATGTCAATCACCTATACCGGAAAAAATTGGCTATATTGTCAATGTTTATGATTTAGTCAATAAACGTTTGGATCGATTCCGATTCCAACCAAATCGTGATACATATCATTCATTTGATCTAAGCGTACATTATGGTGCAATCTATGAGATAAAAGTGGCAACAATCACCGGAAATGGCAGAATATCATCTCGATGGAGTGAGAAAACAATTTTAGAAGCACCAGCAATGCCTACAGTCACGAAACCATTTGCATATGTTAATAATAAAAATCAAATACAAGTCATTTGGAAAATGGTTGATAATTTTCCCATAAATGATGATTATAAACAGCATAGGTAAGTAATCATTTTTATTTTGTTTTCATATTGTTCCAATCATTAATGATCATTATCACACCACCAGGATCCAATATAAAGTCTATTTGCATGATGAAAAAGATGTACAAAAAGGACATTCAATACAAACAAAATCACCGCCGGCTATATTCGAAACGAAAATCAAAAAAGATCATTACTTTGTTGCCGTTTCATTAATTGATAATCATGGTTATTCGGGACCAATTTCAGAAACATATAAGCTTTACACAGAAGATTTCGGTTAGTTTGATTCATGATCATTAATATTTTGCAATTTTTTTTTATTAATAATCTACTATTTTTAGCTACAACATCAACAATAACAACATCATCATATTTATACCAATTTGGCATCAAAGAACTATTTTTAATATTCATCATTATAACCATGTCCATTTTCTTGGCATATATGGCCGTAAAAAATATTGGATCACGGCCAACAATCTTATTATCGGCTGCATTTGCCGGTAGCCGTTATAATTCTCGATTAGATTCGGCCACACTTTCATCGTATCATAATCTTCAAGGTATATTTTTTATTCAGACAAGTTACATATTTTTTTTCTAATGAAAATCTTTTTTTTTCTTTTTACTAGTCGAAGACAATCACGCCTATTCGGATGATGAACCATTGGTCATTGCCTAGATGAATTTTATAATCGACAAATTTTTTTTTTGTTTCCAGAGGCACTAAAAATGATTGTGATAACTACTAATTTTTTTTCCATATTTGAAATCATTTAGCTTTCATTTTTTTTACTGCTTTGATCAGAAAATCCCAAATAATTCATACAAATAAAATTTTATTTTGTATTTTCAATGTTTGTGTTTAGTTGTTTGGATTATTTTCATGGAAAAAAATCAACCGAAAAATATGTACTACGTATTAATACTATTTACATGGAAAAAAAATTTCCCAATCAATTATCAATTATATATACAGTATATATTATAATGATAAAGTGATGGATAATAAAATAAGGTGACTAATCAAAATTCTTGATGAAGAAAATGATGCAGCTGATGATGATTGATAATGATGATTTGATTTTTGTACTCGTGGTGCGTTCGATAATTTTTGTCGTGATTGTTGTTGTTGTTGTTGTGTTTGATCACCATCAATAATAACATGTGCATGACTATTAAAGAAATGAATACAATTTTGTTCAAAATTTTCATCACCATTTGAATGAACCATGATACCCATAGAATCAATTGGCACTATACAAAGAACATAACGATTTCCAGGTTGTAGATTATTATTATTTACAATGAATGAACGTTTTAAATAATTGACTTTCTCATTGACAAAATAATCATTAGGATTATTTTCCGATCGTAATAGAATCTGAAACGATGCAATATCTTCCACCTGATTCTGTATGAACCAAACGATACGCATCGATTCTTGTCGTCGTTTACGAAATTTATCTATTGTTCGAATACGTATTGATGATGTGCTTGTGAATTTTTTCCCATATGAATCACGTTCATTTTCATCACAATCGACCATGGTGGCACGAAGATCGACCATAAATTTATTTTTCACATACAATGGTTCGTGACATTGTAAATTTCGCCAATGTTCATATATAGTGGATTGTTTGCCCTCCAGTTTCGATTGATGGTGCTGGGAAAATATCCATGAAACTAATGTCATTATTTTGCAATCACAATGAAGATAATTATCTGTGGAAAATAAATGAGAATTATTCAATTCAATTATTATTGTATTATAAATTATTACCATCAAAATAAATTGTCAAATTTTGTTTGATCCGCTCGATTAATTCTTCATCAATATGACTTAATCGATTAGAATTAAGATTCAATTTGATTAGTGATGGTATAGCTATAATATCATCAACAAACAATGATTTAATCTTGTTGAATGATAGATCCAATTCTTTTAGTTTTCGAGGGATTGGTTGTAATACACCTTTTGAGATTTTTCGCAGATCATTTTCCGATAGATCCAAATATTCAAGCTCAGTTAGATTACCCAAAGTATTTGGATAAATTTCATTGATAATGTTACCCTTTAATGATAACCAATTCAATTTTGATAGTCCATTATCGAAATGTGATGTAAGCACCGGTATAGTATTGTAGGAAAGATCTAAATGGCGAAGTTTATATGGAATCCATGGTGAATATGGAAATGAACGATCTTTGATAATTGAAATTTGATTATGTGATATATTCAATCTTTCCAATGATAATAGTTGATCAAATAGACTATGTGTTCCATTGTCTAAATTGTTAATCTGATTATATGATAGATCCAATGTACGAAGTGAAACCAAAGTGTTGAAAACATCAGGAGTTAATTGATTCAATTCATTATGGCTCATATTTAATGCCAATAATTGCAACAATCCTTCAAAAGAGTTTTCACTGATATTCTTGATCATATTATTGCTTAAATCAAGTTCGAATAATATATTCAATGTTCCAAAGGCGTTACGACCTGTCATCAATGAATCAATAGATTTTAGAAAAAAACATGTTATTATTTTTGTTTATAAAACAATTCACATATAAATCGAATAAACAAAATTAAATGATTCGAAATGTTGATTGTGCTAATAATAATAATAATAATAATAAATAATAGACAACAAAAGAAGCAGCTAATAACATACCTAAATTTTTTAAATGATTGAAACTTAAATCAAGTTTCTGTAATGAGGTCAATGGTGCCAAGGCTCGTTGCGGTATCTCAGTCAATTGATTTCCTTTCAACGTCAATGTATTTAATGATAAACATTGTCTGAATGAATTATCATCCAGTTGACTAATGTTATTATTATCTAAATGGATGGCCAACACTGCGTTAATCATTGGAAACATATTTGATCCAATCGATTGTATTCGATTATTTTCCAAATGTAATGTATTGACAGCCATCGAAACGGTAAACATTCGCTCCAAACGATTATCATTAAGATAAATTGTTTTCACTGATAATAGATTCGAAACACCACCGTTGGATATTTCACTGATTTGGTTATGTGACAAATCTAATTCTAATAATGTTGGCAATGCTCCAAATGCATTATAGCTAATTTTACCAATCAAATTATGCGTCAATATTATCTGTCGTATGGAGACGAATTTTTCGAATACATTTCCAGATATTTCCGTTATATTATTATAGCTTAGATCAATTGTACTTAATTCATATAATTTTTTCGTTGTAAAATGTTTACGGTTGATTTCTGTTATGAAATTTCGACTTAGATTCAGCATTCGTAAACCAGTCAGATTGGCAAATATGTCGACATTCGACAGATTTCTGATTTGATTGTCATTCAATTTGAAAATAGTACAATCACATTCATCGAATATATTGGCACGAAGTGTTTCAATCTGATTATTTGACAGGTCGAGTTCGGTGATATTGCTCAATTCTTGAAATGATTTATATTCAATAGTTGATATATTATTATTGTTCAATTTTATGGCTATTTTAAACATTCGTTGAAATGAACCTTTTTTGATTTTGTTTATATGATTATAGCTTAAATCAATTAGATCAAGCCATTGCATATCTTTGAATATTTCTGTTTCCACTTCGGTCATCAGATTATGTGATAAATCAATCAATTTGATACGTGTGGTTGATGTGAATGAATTTTTAGCCAATCCTTCAATCAGATTATGGCTAGCATAAAGTTCTTTTAGGAAACGTACACCACGTAACATATATGAATCAATTTGTTTGAATTTATTGCCAGATAAATTAAGCACTTTAAGCTGTGAAACACGTCCAAAAATGGAACGAGGAAATTCTCGTAAATCATTATAGGATAAATTCAATGTGGTCACAGAAACCAGATCATTAAAATCGGATTTTCCCAATTCTTTAAAATCATTATATGACAAATCAAGATAGCCAAGTTTTTTATTAGCACGAAATTGATTTCGTTCAATTTTCTTCAAACGATTATGACTTAGATCAAGTTTTTCTAAAAATAATAATAATAAATCATTTTAAAATCGAAAAATTTTTATTTGAATTTAATTAAATGAGGTCATCATATGATTGAAAACATTTAATTACTTACCTAAAACTGTTAACGGTGTGAAAGCTGATGAATCAATTTTAGCAATTGAATTGTTTCGTAAATTCAATTCAATTAATTGAACATTCTTTTTGAAATCATTTGCTTTTATTTCGTTAATGATACGTTCTTTATTATTGATCACAGTCAATTTGGTGAGATTAGACAATTCGTTGCCGATAGCTTCAGGTATCGATATGAATCGATTACCATCCAATTGAATGGATTTAAAATTTGTATTTATATTTAAACATTCATAATCAATTGTTTGTAGATTAGAATTACGAATCGATAATGATTGAATGATTTTATCCTTAAATAATGGCCCAAATAAACGTGTAATATTAGCATTGTTGATCATCAAATGATTGATTGGTGTTTTAACATTTTCAAGTGCCAATGATATAGTGGCTAAATTGGAATTTTCACATTGTAAATCGATACCGCTAAAACCATTGCTCGTACAACGACATGGATAAAGATAGAATTGATTTTTTGGACATTTATATTCATCATTCGTATGAATGGAACAAATGCATAATATTATTATTATTATTATAAACGTTATAGTTGTAGAATTAGTCATTATGAATCATTTTTGATTTCACTGGATTTTCTTGGATGAAACTTTTTAATAAAGTTACGACATTTTCATTTAATTACCAATGATCTGATTTAACACAAATAAAATATAAGTAGAATATATTTTTTGTTTTCTAAAGCAAAAACAAAAAACTGAGTACAAAATCGTTGTCCATTGTGTTGTTGAAATGATGATGATAATAACATGATCATAGTGTGAAAGAAAGAAAAAACACAAACATTGGCTACGAAAACAAAACACACACACACACACAATGATAATAATAATGTTCTGGAATTTTGACTACTCGGCTAAATGAATGAATGATTGGAAGCGGTTTTTGAAATGAATATGATGATGGCAGGATCCGTTGCTTCGAATGCTTCATGTAGTGGTTAAACGCATAACAACAGCAACAGGTTGACCTTATTCATTTTCTCATTTTCGAATGGAAAAAAATATTTTTCATTCTCTTTTTCTCGTTGATCTTGTGTTTTGAATGAAACTAGTTTTTTTTGTTTCTTATTTCTCTCGTTTATCCAAGTCCAAAACTTGTGAAACTATGCCGCCGATCTACCATCATCAACATCGACAACAATAATATTATAAATCTATGAAATAAACGTAAATGAGAATTATATCTAAAAAAAGAAAATTCATCAAAACTCCATTACCGGCAAATGGCAACAAATCATCAGGATTATGATGTTGATGAAAATGATGATTAGAATATGGAAATGATACGTTTCGTTTTAGTTTTCGTAAATCGACCATTTCGTTTTTTTTTTCTTCATAATGGATTTGTATGGGCCATTAAATCGATCCATACCAACGATTACGATGATGATGGCAATACGATCATTGACAACTTTTTGGATATTTAATGACATTTTTTTCAATAAATCCATTTTGATGAAATGATTAGCACCCTGGAAAAATTTCAAAATTTTTTATTTGATTTTTTTTTCGTCTTCATTGAAGTGAAATATCGAAACCTGTGGCTAAAAATTGAATTGAATCAAATGACAATTTTATCAGACGATTTGCATAACTTCAATCATCATGAACATACCTTCAATGGACATTGGTCAATTTCATCATCATGGTATTTGGTAAAAAAAAAATTTTGAAATCAAATTGAAAATGATAATATTTTCATCATATTGAGGGGCAAAGAATTTAGAATCGAATTTAATTACAAAAAAAAATCAATGTGGCGCCATCTGGAATCCAGCTGGGATATACCCTTTTCATACAACAGATGATTTGATCGACCTTTATATGATCGAATATCGATATTTTTTTTCACCTGTTCTGATGATCAAAAAAAAAAAAATCAAAAAATTAATTAATGAAACAAAATGATACCAGCATTAATATCAGTTGCACGTGTTTATGCACCATATATAATGTTACCAGTTGCTATGGTCATTGGTGCAATTGGCTACAATATTGAATGGACAATACGTGATCCAAATAAACCGAAAGGTGGTCAAAAACCAAGTGTTGAATTAGAACGAGATGAACGTTTATTACGACAATTATTGGAAGCAGAAAAGATTGAAGATTTAACTAAAGTGGAAAGTTTAAAACAAAAATCTTTTGTCTCGAAAACAATATTCGAACAAAATTTATCGCCTTCATTAAAGCCATCATCATTTTCATCATCAACGACATCATCTTCATCTTAATGACATCATTATCATTGTCTTTCACCGATTTTCTAAATTGTCAACGAAACAAAAACAAAACAAAACAAAAAAAAAACAAAAAATTATTCAAAGCTTTGTTTAAACAATGTTTGTTTCATTGTGGTCCATTGAATCCATAATAGATCCATTGAAAAAAAAAACTTTGGAATATGTCGCTCATTGTCATTGATAATAATTGTTATTATTTTTTTTATGATTTATAATCATATATATAATACAAACACAGACACACAAAAATGAAAATATTATTACATTACAATTAGAATTTATTTATTGTATTTTTTTTACATATATATAAATGGTCTAATTAAAAAACGATTAGAATATAGAAAAGATTATTATATACATTGTACGACATTCATTTGATTGTGTGTGGAACGTGAATTGTAATTTTTTCTCCATATTACATATACACATTCAATGATGATGATGATAATAATGAAAAAAAAAATTTTTACAATCATTTAATCCATCCTTGTGTTTCTGGCGGTTAAATGTTTGTTTTGTGTTTTGATTCATATCTTCTTCGTTTATTTTCTCTTTTGTTTGTTTTACTATCGAATGAATCGGATATAATGATGGGAAGTGCGCGCGTTTCCACAAGGTTGAGATTGATAATGATTGGCAATGGGGGGATTCATTCTCAAATAAGTAAATGAATGTGGATAAATAAGTTCAATAGGTGGACGGCGTCAATCGCGGACTAGGGATTTTATTTTTCCTGACCTTTTCCTTTTGGATGATGATTATTTACAAATTGAAGAAGAAAAAGTCAATCGATTTTTTTTCTGTTTTGTTTTTGTTTCTGCTATTCGAATGAAACTGGCAGTTGGAAAAAAAGGGGGCCACAAATTCAAACATCGTCATCATCGTGTATCGTTTCAATGTCAATGCCACCATTCGACATTTTCATCGAAATTATCAATGAATGTATTCGATTTTGAATTTTGTTTTTTCCGCAATTATCAAATGGGACAAACATTTTAAATTTTCTCACCGCTGAATTACTTTTATCACTATATATCTGTATATCCTATATCTCTGTAGTTTTTATTGTTCGAATCATTTTTCCTATTCGTTTTTTGAAACTTATCGAAACGGGCGTTATCGATCCAAATTTTTTTTCTGTTTTTTTTTGTTTTGTTTTGTTTTCCTCATTCAAATACTATTCAATTATCATTATAGAGAGAATCTTATTAGTTTCGATTGTGACATAGTTCTATTTCCACCACATCATTTTCATTCACCATTCAATCATCATCATCATCATGATCATCAGTGTGACGTTCGTTGTGTATGAAAAAAGTTTTTTGAATAAAATTTTCTGTTGGAACATATTCTTTATTTGTTGTTTTAAACAAAATTTTTTTTTTTTTTTTTGTTGAAATCATCACATCATTATTCTCATCGTGTACACAAAACACAAATAATAATTACAAATTTTCCATTTTCAACAATAAAACAATGAATTCTACATCAAATAATAATAATAAATGTCCCACCACAATGACAATAAAATTGTTTCGAATACAGATGATGATGACCTTTTTGATGATGTTAATGATTATGATTATTATTCATAATAATAATAATAATTTTGTCAATTGTCAAATTTCCACTTCATCATCAAAAACAACGACAACGACGACAACATCAAAAACACCGATATATAATGATTATGGTGGATATAAAAAAAATAATGCCTATGGATACGGTGGTAGTAGTGCTGGTGGTGGTGGTGGTGGTAATGGCCATTATGGAGGATATTATCAAGGTGCTAGCCAAAATGGTGGTGGTCTTGGTGGTTTGATTGATGTCGATGTACATAACCTAAACAATGGTGGTAAACATGTTGGTGTTCATGTTCCGTAAGTTGTTTTTTTTTTGTTTTTGTTGTTGTTGAATCATTTAACTTTGTTTTTTTTTCTCAACAATTGTTTATATATGATAGAATTTTCTACACAATGGATCTGGATAAAGATCCATATCGAAAAAATCTTGGCCTAAGTATTCTGGATGGTCTTATCAAAGTACGTGTCAATGATGATCCAAGCTATAATAAATCACCATATTCATCATCATCATCATATGGTCGGCCATCATCACCATATTCATCATCATATGGTCGGCCATCATTAGAGACATTATTATTGAGTGGTAAAAAGAAATTCAAAGAAATTGAATTATATGAATTACTTGCACAACATTTATTATATTGATTTTGAAATGGAAAAAAAAATTTTTTATTTACACTTTGATCGATTGATTGATTGACCTTATTCACAATCAGTGGTTGACATATATAATTTTAATTAAAAAAAAATGAATGAATGCATATAACTTTTCCTTGTTTGAAAATATTGAAAATTTTTTTTAATCAATATAATCAACAACAGATGTCGTTACATGTTACATTGTTTTGAAGAAATGATTTGATTTGATTTTTCCATTCATCTTTGGTTTTTCGAATGATTTACATGTGTGGATTATTGTTTATAAAATGATGATGATGATGGTGATCTCCACCATGTGTGTGTTAATGATGATGTTTAGATTGACATTTAAAAATTGTTGAAAAATGAAGACTTATTCTACGTACAGTATGCCAACGATTATTTTGATTATGATAATCATATAATAATTTTGCATCAACAATAATCATTTCAAAATTTTTCAATGATACTAGATATAATTTATTGATTTTTCCAATAAATCCATATGATATTGTCGATGTAAAATAAGCGGTAATACCACATTCATTATCATCATAATCAACGTTAAATTTATTATGATCTATATTATTACCAGTATTGATAAGACGAATTTCATTACCATCAATTGACCAACATAATTTACCCATATATTCAATATGTGTATTACCTGGTTTTCTACGCCATACATTCACTGGTGATTTTAACGTTTCTATTTTATCATAATTTGCGTTCATTACTATTGTATATAGTTCATTTTGGCCAGAAATTTCAACAAAACGATAATTATGTCCATTATTTTGTCGTTGTTGTTGATGATCATCATTATGTGTCATGTTTGTATAATGTAATTCAAATTTTGTACATTCTGGTTGTTTTGTTGTTTCCCAATATAAATCTACCAATTGTCCAAATTGTTCGCATAATAAATGGCCAGCAAAATATGTTTTAGAACCAACATCATATTCATCATCACAATTGACAGTTGTATTTAACATTG
Organism: Dermatophagoides farinae; assembly: GCF_024713945.1. Taxonomy (NCBI): domain Eukaryota; kingdom Metazoa; phylum Arthropoda; class Arachnida; order Sarcoptiformes; family Pyroglyphidae; genus Dermatophagoides; species Dermatophagoides farinae. The sequence continues at coordinate 3,116,973 of NC_134683.1, read as the reverse complement.
ATATTGCTATTGGATTAATATGATGGCTATTATTATTATGAGGATCATATTGTTTCACAAATGACATCTTATTCCATATAGTATAGAAACCGGAATCGGTAATTTTAACCCAATAACCATATCTTCCAAGTGTAAAATGATCAATATTATTGATTGTTGTTTCATTAAAATTTTCCCATATCATTATTTGATTCAAATTATCCTGTATAGAAATGTATAAACGATTATTCATCATTGAAATGCCGATTGTATGTTTTAATAAATCATTCACGAATGTACGACATTTGATAAATTCATGATGTTTATGATGGTGGTGATGTTGTTGTTGTTGTTGTTGATGTTTTGGATTTTGTTTTCCATGATGATTTTTTCCACCAGATGATTGTTGTGATATTGGAAACCAATGAAAATTTGGTTTTGTCCATTCATTAAATTGGCAAAGAAAAAATTCTTCAAAAAAAATAATTGAAATTCGATGATGTCCAGTTGAATATAATGCTTCTACATTTACAATGGCAATTCTTTGCCATCTATATGATATTAGATAAATATAATTATTGAAACAAAATCCATATGATGGCTGAAAATTCAATGGATAATTGTGTTCATCATGACTGCATGTTGGATGTTCTTTGACTGATTGAGTATTTCTTGTCCATATGTATGCATAATCCATATGATCCTCTATACACCAATAAAATGTATTGATCTTTTTATTAATCGATTTAACCATAAATAATGATGGATGTTTTTCATGTGATGTTATTCTATATGTTATTCCATTATTATGTAATAAAAATGAATATCGTTCATAAAGACGAACGTTCTTAAAATCCAAATCCATAAAGAATAACAAATCATTAGTTGTTTTTTTTATTTTTTTAATATTCAACATTGTAATACTTGGTTGATCATCCATATTTCTTATTGTATTCGATTTGGTTTCCAAATGAAAATGATAATAATAATTTTCTACCATTAAATGTAAATCAAAATTGTATAAAATTTTTTTCGTTTTCGAATCAATTTTTTTATATAGAAGAAAATGTGTTAATCCTTTTTTATTGGATACAATATAATCATTATACATTCCATATTCATTCATTAATTCTTGTATATGTTTCATATGGATCATTTGTCCACCATCTAAATAAAAACGACGATAACAGTCATGTTCACATGATATTTGATTATAAATATCATAAACAATAACATTCATATATTGATCATTATTATCATCATTATTATTAATAAATTGATATATTTGATCATCAATCATTACTATATCGATTGTTTTCAATATAAATTTTTTCGATAATATTGATGAACAATTCATTGTTGATTTCTGACATGATGTTGATTCACATGTATCATATGTATGTGGAAACCATTCAAAATTGATTAATTCACGATTAATAAATGGTATATTTTGTACATTTGAAATGATCATGATCATGATCATCATCATTATGATGAATATGTATCGATAGATTTGTATCATGTTCATCGTAACAATGTGTAGTAATAATCTGTAAAAATACAAACAAAACAAAAATAAACGAAATTCTTTACAATTTCATTTGTTTATATATAAAACGAATTACTTTATTATTATTTTAAATAATTTGATTTTTCAATGTAAATCAAAATTTGATCATCTCATCATCATGTTAATTTTTAATACGTTGGTACACCATACGATTGTTGTTTATATTGTTGATAATTAACACGTTGTTGTTGTTGCTGCTGTTGTTGTTGTCCACTGACGGATGAATATCCAGAATTTACAGTGCCAACATTATTCATAATAGTTCGTATGGATGCATTAGCTGGATCAGAATCAACAACACCCGGTTCATTGGATTGAATTTCAGCATGAAATCCATCATCATCGGCACGATAATTTACAATTCTCATTATACCGGTTATTGGATCTTGAATAGTATATGAACCAACAACAACACCGTCACCATTTGATTGTTCTTGTTGATACCAATTAGCACTACCAGTACCATCATCTTGACTTTGTAATGAAAATTGATATGGTTTTGGAACGGTTTCATCAGCTGAACCATAACCATAATCATAACTGGATCCAGTATATCCGCTCATTGATGATTGACCATATGATGATGATGATGATTGTTGTTTTTGTTGTTGGCCATTCTGTTGTCGAATACCATAGTATACGGTCGGTGATCGATCATGGGTAGGAAGTCCATCAATACTACGACGAAATCGTCGAAAAGATGATGGTTGAGTAGCAATCGTTGATTTGTATGGATAAATTGATGATCCAAATTGAGTAGATGAAATCGAACTAGGCATAATTCGTGATGATCCCACTGGCATAATTGTTTGTCGACGTTCAATGTATGAAGGAATATTCGATGAATGTCCCATTGGAGTGGCATAAAAATATCGTCCATTCGAAGGAAATGATTGAATATTACTGCCATGGCCAACAAAACCTCCACTTGTTACCACTGGAACATTTTGATGACCAACAAATCCTCCACCGGATATTAAACCAGTATTGCCAGTAAAACCACCACCTGAAACTATTCTATGACCAACAAAACCACCGGAACCAGAACGTTTACTATCGATGATCATTTGGGCAGAAATGATCGATACGATACCAAACAAAACGATTGCCTATATCAAGTAGAAAAAAACAATCAAAAATTTAATGTAAGAATTTAACAATCTTACTTTGAACATTATCATTTTTGTTTGATTTTCACTTTTCAATTATGCTAATGGTCATTTTCATTCGATCAATTTATATACCAATCGAAAATTTTCACTAAACAGGTAAAAACAAAACCAACACCAGAATAACCGGTTTTTTCACACGTTTACTGGACAAGAAACAAAAACCTTGGTAATTAAATGTGAAAATTATTGTGTGTATGAATTGTATGTTCATTATTCACATTGTAATCTTGATCTATTGATCAATATAGTTAATCAGAATAATGTATTTCAAGAAAAGATTGTCATAAAGATAAATAATTCTATAGCAAACAGTGGAGATTTTAGCCAATGAAAAAAAAGCCAAAGCCTATCATAAAAAAAGAAGGTCGTATTCTATAACAACTAAAGAATATATCAATGTAATTAGGTTTCAAGGATAAAATGGCAAAGAACTCTATAGAATAGAATAGAATGATGAATGTTTAATGGTCATCATCAAATTTATGACCATAATAATTCATTTAAAAATTACGTATTCTTCCACTAATCATCATTGTATTGATGCATCATGTTGAAATTATCTTCTAAGATTTATTTTCACGTTTTTTTGTGTGTGTGTGTGTGTGTAAAGCTTTGATTTCTTATTATTTGTATCGTCATTTTCATTATCATCATCAATGATAGGAGTAGAAATTGATTTCAGGGTCAATTTTTTTTTATTTGAAATAACAATAATCAACGATAATGATATATTGTATATATCGATTGCTTTCACAAATCTGATAACTTTTTTTTCTTCTTTTTTGTTTTATTACAACCACCAGAATTGTTATTTGAATTCATATGTGTCTGTGTCTGTGTCTGTAATCATAATTGTTGATCAAATGAGAATTTAAAATTCACTGATATAAATGATAAGATTTTTCATTAAAATTTCCAACAATTTGATAATCGCACAATCGAATTATGGAAAATTTCCTATTTCTTTACATTCATTTTTGATTAAATAGAAAAAACCCCCCGTTACCCATGTACTCATTCACTAAACAAGAACCGGTAATCTAAATTCAATAACAGTCGTTTATTGTTTATAATGTCACACGTTAAATGATAATGATAATGGAAATGATCCCCACCATTACAAGGTTCAAATTGATTTTTTTTTATAAAAATTTTTATGACATCTTTAAATTCTTAATTAGATTTTTAAATCGCATTATTCATTCATCATAAAAAAAACGTAAAAAAAAATTTTATCTGATGTATGAAAAAAAACCCGAAATGACTGGTTACATAGATACACGAGGAAATAGACAGAAATCGATTAAATGGTATGTGTGTGTGTGCGAGTTTAATTTGGATCATAAAATTCGATCCAAAACAATGTTTTATAGTGATACCGATTACAGATATGGAAATGGATTGTGACATTCAATGTGGATTGGAAATGTTGGTCTAAAAATAAATCTAAAAAATTTTTTTTCCAGTATAAAAACCCAGTATGATTCTGTTGATCGTGATTTGGACGGTAGCATCCTTATTTTTTTGTTGTCTCATTTTTTTCATTTTTCATTCATATTTATCCGATAAATTGTTGATAAGAAAAAAATCCGAATCTAAAATTAAATGCCAAAATTGGCCATCGGTGTCCAATATTCATTTTTATATTGACATTTATCGATATTTGAAATTTTCAATCAGAAAAAAAATGGTAACCAATTCAATCATTTGATATCCATAATTTAATTTTTAATTTCTTTTTTTTCTCATTGAATTTAAAGGGCTGTAAATCATCAAAAGCAGAGAAAAATCTAGATGACCTCAAACAAGAGGTAAAAATGGATGAACATCAAATTCCATTCGAAGAATTATATGCTCGTTATGGTATCACACATCCAGATCAAGGTCATAGTTCAACTAATGCTATGGAACTCTTAAAACGTGATGGCCTGAATGCACTTACACCACCGAAAACAACACCAAAATGGATTAAATTTTGTAAACAATTATTTGGTGGCTTCGCCATGCTATTATGGGTTGGCGCCATTCTTTGTTTCATCGCCACAGCCATTCAACCGGAAGAATTTGATAATGTAAATAATATCAAGATATTCATTTCTATTTAATCCGTTATAGATATTTTAGTTTTATCTTGGTGTTGTACTTGCATTTGTTGTTATTATAACCGGCGTATTTTCCTATTATCAAGAAGCCAAATCATCGGCCATTATGGAATCGTTCAAGAATCTGGTTCCACAATATGCTATAGTCATTCGTGATGGCCAAAAACATACAATATTAGCAGATGAATTGGTTGTTGGTGATATTGTTGATGTTAAAGGTGGTGATCGTATACCAGCTGATATGAGAATTATTCATTCACAAGGTTGTAAAGTAGACAATTCATCATTGACTGGTGAATCTGAACCATTGATTCGTTCGTACGAAAGTACACATGATAATCCATTGGAAACGAAAAATATGGCATTTTTTTCAACAAATTGTGTCGAAGGTACCGCTACTGGTATTGTAGTTAATACAGGTGATCGTACTATAATGGGACGAATTGCTAATTTGGCTTCCGGATTGGAAGTTGGTGAAACTCCGATAGCCAAAGAAATTTCTCATTTTATTCACATTATTACTGGTGTTGCTGTGTTTCTTGGTGTTAGCTTTTTGATTATTGCATTATGTATTGGTTATGGTGTCGTGGATGCAGTGATTTTTCTCATCGGTATCATAGTCGCAAATGTTCCCGAAGGTTTATTGGCAACAGTAACTGTATGTTTAACACTTACAGCAAAACGTATGGCCAAAAAAAATTGTTTGGTTAAAAATCTAGAAGCTGTTGAAACATTAGGATCAACTTCAACAATTTGTTCGGATAAAACTGGAACATTAACACAGAATCGTATGACAGTTTCACATATGTGGTTCAACAATGAAATCATCGAGGCTGATACAACTGAAGATCAAAGTGGAACAAAAATGGATAAAAGTTCCAACGAATGGAAAGCCATAGAACGTACAGCAACATTGTGTAGTCGAGCTGAATTTAAAGCCAATCAATCTGACGTTCCGATTCTAAAACGGTGAGTTTTTAACTGAATTATATAAAAAAAAAATTTTCTCAAAACAATAATTTGAGTTAACAGAGAATGTACTGGAGATGCTTCTGAAATAGCCATTCTTAAATGTATGGAAATAGCCACAGGAAACGTTATGAATTATCGTGCTCAATATCCGAAAATTTGTGAAATTCCATTCAATTCAACGAATAAATATCATGTAACGATACATGAACATTATAATGTAAAAGGAAGTTATCTATTGTGTATGAAAGGAGCTCCTGAACGTATTCTTGATCGTTGTAAAACGATTTATATAGATGGTGAAGAAAAACTTTTAGACAATCAATGGCGAAAAGAATTCAATGAAGCCTATATGAAATTGGGTGGTTTGGGTGAACGTGTGATTGGTTTATGTGATTATGAATTACCGGAAGATCAATATCCAAAAGGATACGAATTCAATGCTGATCATATGAATTTTCCATTGGATGAACTACGATTTTTAGGTTTGATTTCAATGATCGATCCACCACGTGCTGCTGTACCTGATGCTGTAGCTAAATGTCGTAGTGCCGGTATCAAAGTTATTATGGTTACCGGTGATCATCCTATTACGGCTAAAGCAATTGCAAAAGCAGTCGGTATCATTTCAAAAGATAATGAAACTATCGAAGATATTGCATCCAGATTACAGGTTCCAATTACAAGTGTTAATCCACGTGATGCAAAAGCTGCTGTCATTCATGGCCAAGAATTGAAAGATATGTCAAATGATCAACTTGATGATATTCTTCGACATCATACGGAAATTGTATTTGCTCGTACTTCGCCACAACAAAAATTAATCATTGTGGAAGGCTGTCAACGTCAAGGTGCAATTGTTGCCGTAACTGGTGATGGTGTCAACGATTCACCAGCATTGAAAAAAGCCGATATCGGTGTAGCAATGGGTATTGCTGGTTCTGATGTTTCAAAACAAGCAGCCGATATGATTTTATTGGATGACAATTTTGCATCAATTGTTACTGGAGTGGAAGAAGGTCGTTTGATTTTCGATAATCTAAAAAAATCCATTGCCTACACTTTGACATCAAACATTCCTGAAATCACACCATTTCTTAGTTTTATATTATTCGATATACCACTTCCACTCGGTACTATTACCATTTTATTTATCGATCTTGGTACAGACATGGTACCCGCAATCTCTTATGCATATGAAAAAGCCGAATCTGATATTATGGAACGAAAACCACGTGATCCATTACATGATAAACTAGTCAATTCTCGTCTTATTTTTGCTTCATACGGATTAATCGGAATAATCGAAGCCTCGGCCGGATTTTTCACTTATTTTGTCATCATGGCTGAACACGGTTTTTGGGGATGGATTGTTTTTGGTCTTCGTACTCAATGGGATAATGAAAATATTAATGATTTATTGGATGCCAATGGTCAAGAATGGACGTATGCACAACGTAAAAAATTGGAACACACTTGTTATACAGCATTTTTCGTTAGCATTGTTGTTGTACAATGGGCAGATTTAATCATACGTAAAACAAGAAGAAATTCAATTTTTGAACAAAAAATGGGGTAATTAATAATTATTTTGTGTCATTTTAATCATTGTTTAAAAAAAAAAAATTTTATTTTATTCATTTAAAATAGCAATCAAGTTTTGAATTTTGCATTATTTTTCGAGACCGGATTGGCCGCTTTTCTTACATATTGTCCCGGTATGTCAATTATACTTCGCACACAGCCACTAAAGTATGTTTGAATTTTTTTTTTGTTTTGTTTACAAATTTCACTTTATTAATTATTGATTGATCGATTATTTTTGTTTTTATTTTCCAAATAGATTTTCCTGGTGGTTATTACCACTTCCATTTTCATTTTTAATTTTCATATTCGATGAAATACGACGATTCCTATTGAGACGAAATCCCGGTGGCTGGATTGAACAAGAAACTTATTATTGAAACAAAAAAATTAGCCGAAAATTTTTGTTTTTTATTTTAATTTTTATTTATTTTAATTTTAATTTTTTTTTTAATTTTAATTTTATTTCCATCAATTGATTGCAATTGAATAATCTGATTACTAAATTTATTGTTCTTTTTCAAAGTTTTCTTATTCTTTTTTTTCTTTGTTTGGCTATTAACAATTTGTCTATTGAAAGGCTGCTGGTGTTTAGATTTTTTCTTGGATATTTTCATCACGTTAATTTGATTCTTTTTGACATTCCTTAATGATTTTTGTTTCTTTTTCACAATATTCGATTGATCTATTCTATCCAAAGAAGGATTCGATTGCCTTAGCATATTTTCAACATATTCCAGTGAATCATCATCGCTATCAACATTTCCATTTGTTACATTTGCTAAAAATGGTTTAATTTTTTTGCCAGATTGTTTTTGAAAAATTGTTGTATTTGTTTGCTGTCTTGACCGTTGTTTTCTATTCATTTTGTTAGGTTTCAGATGGAATATGGGCGATGGAATTTCATTACGTTTCCTATTGATAGTCAAGGATTTGCATTCCTAGCAAAAAAAAAAAAATGATTGTAATAAAAAAAAAATTTTTGGCCAAAGTTTATTTATTACTTACATGTCCAAAATGCGATCCATCCATACCACAATTATAGCAAGACACCTTTGTATTAATGGTTACATCATTAGATTGAAAAATAGAGATATCTTTATGATCGTCGGTTTCGTTGACAACAGTCAAATATTTTCGCCAATGATATGTACAATTTTCTTGACTATGACCAACAATATTACAAAGTTTACATTGTATTTTACTCGTACAATTTTTACTAGTATGGCCAATCATAAAACAATTTGAACAGGTTAATTTTTTATCACATGATTTCTGTTCATGGTCATCATCACCACAAATAAAGCATCTTTTAATCCTCTAAAGAAAACAAAAAAATTTATAAATGAATAAATAAATAAACAAATATATTCATTTTATGATTAATTCATACATACATTAGGACAAACTCGATCTAAATGTCCAAAGTTAAAACATAAATTACATTGTTTAGGTCTATGACGACCACGTCGATAAAAAAATGATTGTAGATCTTGTGTCCCCACTTTCCAATACCGGCGATCTTTTGGTAATTTTTTCATAACCTCATCAATATCTTCATTATCATAATTAGCTTCTAGATAGAATCCATTCTTTGTATCAGTACAATTATCAGAATTTAATGAAATATTATGACCATATGAAATGTCAAATTGACCTGGCGTTATTTTATTTTGCTTCACAATAGATTGTTGACCATCATCATCAATTGTATTCTGTTGTAAATCGGTTTGATTTTTACGCTTAAGATTTTTCCGCTCTTTGATTTTCTTTTTCTTAACAATTTTTCTTTCGTTGAAAATGTTTCGAACGTTGTGTATTAATAATTCATGTTGATCATCGTCGTCATCATCATTCGATGTTTCGTTCGGTCTTGTAGGAATGAAACTCAACTCTTCTGAATTAATTGTTTGATGATGAATCGATGCATAAAGCATGTCTTCAATGTCCGAATCAATTTTATCCGAATCGTAACCATTTTCACATGTTTTTTGAAACATATGACAATGATCATAAGGAATCTCTTCTAGATAATCATAAGCCATATTTGTAATTTAATTTAATAAATAATATATAATTAATTATTTTTATAATGAAAAAAAATTTGCACAAATAGATCAAAAAAAAAATTGTAAACAAAAAAAATAACTACAAAATCAAATAGAATGAGTTTTAGCTGAAATAAAATTAACCACGTGGAATCGGTGACGTAGTTCATAAATAATGTAATATTTAAAAAAAAATCACAGCACTGCAAAATTGAGTGCAACCTAAAAACCTACAATCTTAAGATAACTACAATAAATTCAAAATAATAGTCAAATAACTACAATAAATTCAAAATAATAGTCAAATGTTTTTCTTTTTAATTTTTTTTTTTTACTCGAGAAGAAAACCCATGTAAAAGAATCTGAATCAAGATGATAATCAAAGATAAATAAATGAAAAAAAAAATTTCATTACACCAACCGTGTTTTTACGTTATTGACAGCTAGAAGGAAAAAAACAGCAAAATTTTTTTCTCACTTATTCGGTTCATTATCGAAAAATCAAATTATAAACAAAATAAAAAATAATTATTATATATTAAACGATTCGCAGAAAAAAACAACCCTAATGACTTTAACATCGTTGTCAATTATTAATTTTTCAAGATTTAAAGATTATAATTTCACACAAACACACGATCATCGATAAATGTTGTTTTCATAGTACAAATTCAATGTCATTAATATTTTTGGATGTTTATATTTAACTTTTTTATCATTTTTTTTTTTGTTGTTTCGTATCGCATTTGATTTAATTATCATCATTCATAAGAAGTAAATAAAATAATCATTATCGTGGAATATAAATGAACTACTACAAGGTTATACGTCTTGGCTATATGGAAAAAATTATGAAACAAGCAAAAAAAATCCCAAAATTCGAATCCTTCAACAAGTGTCATCATGAGAAAATTTCCTCGGTAAAATTGACTTTTTCCAATTTTAAAATAAAAAAAAATTGTCAACAACACTCACATTCCAGCTAAATTTTCAATGAAACAAAAAGAATACAGAATTTAAAGAAAACACAACTGAACAGGAAACTTTTAGCAAGAAAAAAAAATTTATGACCACTATTATTTTTATACAACAAGTCGTGTTTGTTTTTCTTCATTTCATTGCTCACGCAAATTGTGAGTTGATTTTTTTTGGGAATGAAATGAATGATCATTATCAAAAGCGACAAGTGTTGTTTTGATCGTAATAAATACTAATCAATGGCTGACGGTGAATGGGTTTGGAATGAAAAATAAAAAAAAAACATGCGTCATAATGAATTAGATTAAATGGTAAGTTTTTTTGGACGTAATGGAGTTTTTTTTCAAAAAAAATCCTGTCATTTTTTTCACATTTTCATTTTGTCGATCATCACCATCATGGAGTCATCATCACTAGTGTTAAAACAAATAAATTTTTTGCCAAACAATCAAAATCAAAATGTTTCGATTGCATGGAAAAATCTTCGTTATGAAGTGAATACTCGATTCATTGGTGTTGGTGGACGAAAAGTGATTCTTAAACGTCTGAATGGCCATCTTGAATATAATAGTCTGAATGGATTTCTAGGACCTAGTGGTGCTGGTAAAACGACACTTCTTAATTGTTTGAATGGCAAATATCAATCTGGACTCAGCGCCGATTCAGAGATCTACATCAACCGACGAGAGAATGATAAACCGAGAATAAGATACATTCAACAACATGTCCATGAAACGATAATCGGTTCGATGACAGTTCGTCAGGTGCTTTACTATGCCTTTCGATTCAACAATAGCTACAAGCATGGTCGATCCGAAATGGATAAACAGATGACCAATGTACTCGATCAACTGTTGCTCGATCACAAAGTTCTCGACAGAAGGTTCGATCTTTGCAGTGGAGGTGAACAAAAACGCATTGCTCTTGCCCAAGAATTGATGTCACTGAAGGCACCGACATTTTTGTTCGTCGATGAACCGACCACTGGGTTGGATAGTCATGCCGCATTGTTGATGGTACGTTGTCTACGAAAGTTAGCTGACAATCCACAGAATCAAATGACTATTCTGGCATCGATACATTCGCCCAACTCGGACATTCTCAAATTGTTCGACAAACTCTACATATTGGCAAAAGGTGGTGTCTGCATCTACTCTGGATTGCCAACATTGTTACGGCAGAATCTTCACGAACATATTGGACTAGTGCATGATCAAAGCAAACCGCCGATCGAAGAATATCTGGCCATCGCCTGCAAAGGAATTGACTATGAAAATGTTCATCTATTAGTAGAAGCTACCTGGTCACAACAACAAACCGAATTAAAACAAGTGATACCGCAGATGAAATTCTTACCACAAGGAATCATTGCCGACCACAAACTTTTCTCGGCTGGAGATTTTCTTCTTCAAATCACACGAATGTTTCAATTAACGTTTATTAAACAAATTGATTTCCGTATCATTACATTAATAATGATGACATTGATGTTTTTTATCGAAACAAATATCTATGATTCGGATATGGTCACGCCAAATACTTGTGTGTTAGCTGCCGATTTCAGCAAATCGTATGGAAAACAAAATCAAACTTGTCTAGAGAAAATCAAAGATGATTATCGTGTTGAATTTTATTTAAATTTTCAATGTTTATTCATTATGATGCTTGGCTATCTACTTAGCGGTATTAGTAGTTTAACATTATCATCACTAATGAAAATATTCAAGAATGAACATCAAAATGGTAATTTTTTTTTAAATTTCAAATGATCAACAATCGATTAGATTGAATAATTTCCTCTATAGGCTGGTACAGTGTTGGTGTTTCGTATTGGTCCATCGTGATTGTTCGATTAATTGATTTTACCATCATTGCATTATATGTGACAACATTGATGTATTTCCTAATTGATCATAGATATGTTGATAATGGCCAATTCAATTCGCATCGATTCACCAGTTTTTTCCTATTTTTATGGATGTTTATTGTTTACATACAATCAATGGGACAATTGTGGAGTTTGATTTTCGCCAGTTTATCCGACATTGCTGTCGCCATTTCGCTTATTGTTTATGCATCCATTGATTTTAATAATGGTTATATTTTTCCGTATAATCATATTGTTATGATGACAAGTAAAATCATTAGCGATTTGATTGGATCAAGAATCATTAAAAATGGACTAATTTATTCATTTTACGGTATCGATCGTTGCGATACGGAGGAAATTTCGTCCGTATTGATTGGTCATGATATTGATCCTGATACGGTTTATGTTGATTTATATCGAATCGTAATCAATTCAATCATTCTACGTTTATTAACGTTAATATTGATGATGTTTAAATTGCAAGGATTACGCTGTAATCATCACCATCATTGGTTCGTGTTGCGAAAAAAACAGTCACCATCTTTAGATTTTATCCCGATTGATTATGATGATTTAAATAATAATCATCATGAATCATTCAATGTCAATGTCGAAATTGCTAATGATGATGATCAACGTAGAAAATCAGCAGTGGAAATTGAATTTGACAAATTTGCGAAAAATCGTATTATCATTGCTTGGAGGTCATTAAGTTTATTTAATTCTGGCTCAATATTTGAATTACGTTCGGCCAATGATCTTGAACAACCCAAGTATATACTGCGTAATCTGAATGGCCAATTTCGTTTTGGTACATTGAATGCTTTGATGGGCACGTCTGGAGCTGGCAAGACTTCTTTTCTCAAAGTGTTGAATGGACGGGACAAGACTCGATTGTGCAGTGAAACCAAATTCTACCTAAGCAAGTTCACACCACTTAGGACCTGTTATATAACTCAAGAGATTTCTTGTCATCTGACACAAGGATTGACGGCACTTCAATGTCTCATATATGCAAGCAGATTGAAAAATCTCGATGAAAATATCGATCATAAACAAAAGGCTATGGCCTTGCTAGAAGAACTGGACATTGCCGACACCGCCAACACATTGGTCAATAAATGTTCAGGTGGTCAACGAAAACGGCTGGCTCTGGCTTTGGAACTAATGTCGTTACGAATGCCCAATTTCATCTGTATCGATGAACCAACCAGTGGTTTAGATTCGAATTCAGCCGAAGTGATCGTTACATGTTTACGAAAAATGTCACATAAACACAACATCACCATAGTAGCAGCCATTCATCAACCAAATACTGAAATGTTAATGCTTTTTGATCAGGTCTACATCCTGGCTAGAGGTGGTGTTTGCATCTTCTCGGGACCACCATCACAAATCAGTGACCATCTCCAGCAAGTTTGTAACGACGAAAATGGTGATGGCGATGATAAATTTGCTGTTGAAGAAATGATGAAATATTCTAGTTTGAATCATTTGGAACAACAAATTAAAACATTGGTTCAAGCGACAAACGAATCAATCTTGGAAAATCAATCCGACGATCAGTTATTAACGGATACACGATACATTTTAGATGGGCCACAAATGAATCGAACAAGATTTTCATTACAATCAATCAGAATATTAATCAAACGTCAATTATATTTCTACATTGGCAGTCTAATGGCAAGATTTTTGATTTTGGCTGTCACTATATTTGCTATATTAAATGGTTTGATAATAAAAAGTTTAATTGATCCAGATATTGCCTATAGAAATGGTTGCATTAGTCTGGATGAAGATCTATTGAATTGTAATCGTTCCATTGACGAAAGTTTAGAACTTTATATTAGTTTTCAATACATGATGTATTGTCTAGATAATTTCGGCATAATTTGTTTTATATTTTTTGCAATGATTTTTACATCACAAAGAAAATTATTTCAAATTGAACATCGTAATGGTAAGTGTTTGTTGATTTGTTTGTTGTTTTTTTTTCATTGTCGTTTCGTTTTACAGGATGGTATAGTTCAGGTACATTCTATGTGGCCAAAGCAATCTCTGGATGCTCATAATACCTATAATCATCATTTATCCGTTTATTGTTGATATTTACTCACCAATTCGTCCATATGTTCCTTATTATATGATCATCATCATCATATTGCCACTGATTGCATTTCAAGGTGCTGGTTATATATTGTCCATTTTGTTTGGTCGAAATCCATTTATTTTATATATATCATTGCCGATTTTATCAATACTATCGATTGTTTGTGCAGTGTCACCACATGCATTATCACACATGGCATTTAAATTGTTGACAACATTTAATCTTTTCCGATATCAAGTTGAAGCCATTGTATTGCTAATATTTGGTTTCGGACGTTGTAATGATAGAGAAATACAGATTGTTTTGTATAAATTTGGTTATTTACATGATGATTATTTTTATTATTCTATCCTGATGACTGCCGTTAATGCTTTGCTTTATCAAACCATAGCCATTACATTGTTTTGTATCCGTCATAATCCATTTGAAAATCGTCGTAAACGTATTGAGCGTATCGAATATTTAAATCAACGAAAATTACCATCAAATGTAATATTTCCCGGACTTGGTTGTTCGAATGATTGTTTCACTATTAAAACAATTCAGTGAATGAAATTAAATTTTGTTGTAGATTTATTTCAAAACAAAGTCTGGCGGTAATGAACGATTCAAAAATTAAGTTAAAAAGCGTAAACGCAAGTCATTTAAATACCAAACGGAAACAAATACAAATCTAATTATGGAACACCAATTAAAAAATATTCTTTCCATTCTCGTGTGCCATTTGATATTGCAAGAAATTCTTCTGTACAATCGAAACACGTTCGAAATAAATTGATGGAATTCTTCTGGAACGAGGGAAAAATTTCATCACAACCATACCAATACTAAAGTAGATTATTATGATTATGATTTTTGTGGTGAAATCGTGGTATAATTATGGTATGAATGACATTTATTTTTATTGAAACATTTGTCATTATTTATCATTTGGCTGTTGTTGTTTCTTTTAGAATCGCCAATTTTGAATTACGATCATTTGCCTTTATCCTTCTTTAAATACGAATTCAAAAAACAACTATATTGTGCATGGAATGAGATTTGGACAACATGCTCAAATGGATCCACTACTAAAAAAATTTTTCCACTGGTCAGCATCAGATCAGGAATCAATCTGTCTCCTGATTTCATTCTTACCCAATTTCTAACAAACCATGGAAAATTCAACCAGTATTTAAACAGAATGCGAATCAAAGATCAATCGTCTTGTTTCTGTGGTAATCCTTCACAAACATCATTACACTTAATTTTGGAATGCGATCGTTTTGCAGCACAAAGATGTTTTTTCGCTTGTTTCTGTTCTGATATGTCTAATTCTCTATCCAATATGTTGGATGAAAATATTAGAAAATATTTTTCAAATTTCAAATTGTCCCACAGGCAGCTTCGTTTCAGCACTGCGGAAATAAGCAGTTGTTTGTCCATATTATAAAATTTTAAAATGCCAATATGCAATAAAAATAAAATTCGAAATTGTAATGATCACACGAATAAGTAACAAATTATTCCCAAAAAACCTTCATATATGCAGTATACTGTCCATGCTTGCAGGCTACACTTGTTATTATGCTTTTTTGCAATTAGAAATTCGAAAAACCAAGTATTTATGGTCAAAGCCAAACTACTGATGAACCATGTGCTTCACGATTAATGGACATTTTTAATTTAATGGAAATGTCCTCAGACTCATCGATGGAAACTGATGCTACTGATTCTTGGATTGATTCACAATTATCTTGTCTATCTTCATTGGCAATTGAAGAACCCATCTATAACGAGTCGGCTGAAGAACAATTTCCAAATCCAAAAGTTCATGTGCCATTTTGTAGACCAGTAATTACACCCACAAATACTGTTTTATTTGTTCTTCGAATACCAATTTATTAACCATACCACCATTCGAGGCACGGAAACAAGTTTTTATTAAGAGAAAAATTTTTGTACCAAGAAGAGTTCCAATAATATATACCAGCGAAAATCGTATTCCATGCATAAGAATACAACATTATGCAAAGCATTTACTGTTTGCACCAACGATGGTTTCATTCTTGATGTTTCAGGCCCATTTAACGCCAAAATGAAAGATGCCCAAATACTGGAAGTTCTTCTCCAAGAAACTAATGACTTATCCACTATTTTAATACCTGGTGATATTTTCGTATTGAATCGTGGATTCAGAGATGTCGTGCTATTATTGAAAAAGAAAGGGTACAAAGTCTTAATACCAGCATTCAAAGGCAGCGATTAAAGCCAATTGACTTGCCAACAATCGAATGAATCCAGATTTGTGACAAAAATTCGATGAATGGTCGAAGCTATCCATGGCATCATTGGCCAGAAATACGATCTACTTCATCGCCAATACAAAAATTATTCACTGAAAAAATTGGGGTTATATTGTAGAATTGCGTGTCATTTATATAACACTTTTGGCAAACAATTGACTTCCGATTATAATATGGTAGACGCGATAGAGTGAATAGGATGAAGTCAAAACGCCATGATCAAAACTATTTGGCCGAGTTGGTTGAAGAAAAACGATGGAATGTTGAATGATGATGATTTTGTCATTGAGGATGATGATGAATGATGTGTTTCACTACGAGATTTCATTTTCGTGATATTAAATAAATCAATGATGAAAAACAATATTATTTATGAATAAATTTTTGATGATCAATTTATACAATGTTCATCATCATTTATTATCATGAACATCCGATTCTAATGGTTAATATCGATGATCATGAGCAGCAACAGCAGCTGTATCAACAACTTTTTTTTTCTATTTCTTGCTGCTCGTGGTTTTAATTCGCTCTATCAATCAATAGCCGATTTTTGTGTTTGTTTTTTTTTTTAAATATTGTATTTTGTATATATGTGTTTACTTATTAAGAATTGTATATTTTCACATTTTAATAAATATAATAATAAAAATCTGACCGAAATTCCTCCACTATACTGCTAATACATTAATGTAATTTTAATTATTTGAAAAAAATATATTAGATTTATTTCAAAACAATCAGTAAATAATGATTGAAACTATGAAAATTATGAATTTTATCCAATTGTAAATGATTATCGGATTGAAAATGTCATTGTATTTAGTGGAAAAATTACGAAAACATTATGATATTGTTTGTCGAAATGATCAAGAATGTCTTCAATTACGAAATCAAATTCTTGAATTATTTCGTTCCTCACGTAAATATAGAAATGATGAATTTCAATCAATAAATATACTAGTGAATCGAATTCTTAAACGTTTATCGATTGCTGCTGTGATCGCTGTCTGGATCATTTCTTGTCAATCAGTACTTAAATATTGGGCTTCATGTTTGCCCAATTATAAAGATGACAATTATGTTTTAGATTATTTACTTCAATGTTGGTTCCGATTTCAGCATTCAATAAATTCATTCTATGCTATGACTATTTCTATACAACGATTTGCCTATCAATTGGTGAAACACCAGACCATCAATCTATTGATATCAATGTTTGTCGATAATTTCCTAATCAATCATCAAGAAATTTTATTCGAATCAATTTGGCAAGCAATACAAAACCAAAAACAAAACTCTAATCATCAAAATGATCGTGTAAAGCAAATTTTTCAACTAATGATATATATAGATGGTCAATCAAAAAATCCAATCATCTATTGCCGTTGTTTTGGATTTCCTTATTTAAAACGATTGAAAACTGTTTATAGAAATGAATCCAAAAAGTTAATTAATGAGAATATTAAAGTTGATGATCGATTCGATTTGATTGGTTATTTACGTTTTGTTAAATCTGTCATTAATGAAGAACTTGCTTTGGCCAGACATTATTCATTCAGTATAGATTTGATTAGGATGGAAGCAAAATTATTGTATTCTGAATTGATTGGTCAATATCAGGATGTCATTTGTGATTTTGACCAATTTTATGAATGGATTGAATCAAAACGTTGGTCCGATCTACAAAATCTTTTCAATATGATCAGATTTAATGAAAACATATTGCAAAAGTTGGCAAAAAATTTTGGCGAATATGTTCGACTGAAATCAATAACATTCATCAAATTGATTGATTGGAAATCGAATCAATATAATTGGAAATCGACGTTTGAATTTGTTCATGATTGTCATGAATTATTTCGATATTGCCACGAAATTGTTGAAAAAGTTTTCCAGAACGATTCAACTATTTTTAGATCATTGAATACTGCCTATCTATTTTATCTGAATTCAAACAACGCATTCACATGCATCATATCTTTGTTGATACATTTTGTTTCAATCATCAATCTGGACGATCCAAATTTTCCTATAAATGTAGATCGACAAACATTAATTAAATCTGCGTTTGATCTATTGATGTTTATTGAAGATAAATCGGCCATTATTCACTATAATCGTCGTTTTCTATGTCAACGTATTTTATTTGGCCTGAGCATTGATTCGGTGGTACAGGACATCAATCGAATAGCTAATTTATTTGATATTATCATCAATCCATATAGTCCTTCAAGTTGTAATGTGCGAATTTTATTGAAAGATTATCTCAGATCTCATCAGTCCATAGCTGATAAAATGGAAGTGTTTTTATTGAATGCATCACTTTGGCATCTGGATCGATTTCCATCGGAACAAATGTTTAAGATTCCTATAGAATTCATAACGATCTATGAAACATTTAAAAATCAATTTCAGCAAAATAATTCAAAAAAATTGCTCATGCTCAATCCAATTTATTGTTCTGCATTGGTTCATTATAGTAATTTGGAAAATCGTCAATTTCATTTTATAGTTACACTAAAACAATTGTCAATATTATTAGTTTTCAATGAATTTGATATATGCAATTATGAACAATTGGAAAAAACAACTGAACTTGAATCAGATCAATTGAAAACCACATTGAATGTATTCATCAAATATAAGCTATTACTAGTTGCTAATACGAACGATCAAGATGAAAGTAAAGATTTGTCTCGACAAATTTTCATATTCAATGATCAATTCAAAGGCATCGAAATCATGACATCATCCATAACGACAAAATTTTCCGAACAAAATACCAATTTTATAGATTGGATCAAATTAGAACAATTATCACTTGGTTATGATATACAGAAAATTGTAGCCATCTATGAGTCTGTTTCTAATGCATCGAATTCAACAAAACAATTCGATGGAGGCAATCGAATCATGGACAAATATTTGGTCATCGAAGCAGCCATTGTACGAACATTGAAATGGTTGGTTTGCGTTGCTAACCTCGAAACATTGCAACAAAATATTCGACAAAAATTGCCATATACACCTTATGAGCCAATCATATCGGATACGGATGAATTCCGTAACATTATCAATTCATTACAGCAACGTGGCTATCTTCATTGTATGGAAGATGGCCGAATTGTTTATGAGCCATAAATAAATGAAAATATATTTGCTTTTTGATTTAACCTTTTCATTCAACATAGAATTGAAGGACTTTTTAAAGAGTAATTTAAAAAATTCGCGCATGTCTCCACCATCTATTAATTTATCATCATAGTTCGATAGATTAACAGATTCAGAAGAATTCGAAATGTTATCGAATTTTTTCCATACAAATGTTGAACAGTCATGCATGGCAATTATTTTTATTTTTTTTGTCGTCATTTAGTGTGATACGTGTCTGTGATATGGATCTTATGACTTTGGATAAGTTCGTGAAAAATATCGATTCATTTCTATCGGCTCGATTATTGAATATTCTGGCCGAGAAATTTTCCGATGATAAAATAAAAGGTAAATTATTATGATTATCATGTATTGGATAAAATTATTAATAATTACCTTCACGTTTAGCAATCCAAATGCCCGATTGTTTATCAAGTAATCAATTGAAATGTCTATGTGAATCGTTGTTGGGTAATTCGGACAACAATCAATTCAGTATTATGTCCGACTGGTTTTATCCATACGCTGGAAATATTTCATTCATACGATCAACGAAAAAAAATGGATTAAACGGCGGTACTTATTCGAATGTTTACAACAGTCGACGTTCTATTCGTTTAAATTTTCAATCGATGCAATCAATCAAAGATCTATTGTTAAAATTTTCGATCAACAAATTGAAAAAACAAACTTCTCGCTCTGCTGACCAACAACAACAACAACAACAACACCAACACCACCAACAACGATTCGGCAATAATAATTTCAATCTATTTACATATTTTGATACAAAACCAATTGTACCGAAATTCATACACAAACAATGTAATGATGGATCATCGATCAACATTGTTAACAATGAAATCGAAAATCGATGGCTTACACCACCATCATCATCATCATCATCATCATCATTGCCATTATGGTTTGGAACGTCAAAAATACAAATCTTAAATGGATTGAGTAAAAATGATTGTCTCGATTTATTGATCCAGATCAATAATGATTGTTCACAAAAACAACAACCATGTCGTATTGTTTATTTACAATCATCGACAATAATGACATTTTGGATGGCACTGGCAATCAAACAAATGGCTAATGATAAATGGAATTCAATTGGTTACCAGATTATGTTGGAAAGCAAGTATGTATTTTTTTTTACAATGAATAAGAATGAAAATCACTAAAAACTAATTCCATTTATTATTTTTTCTTCATTTTTTTTATTTGAAAGAACATCATTGAACAATAGTATCATTTTTTTCGAAATCGACACATTTATTCGAGCATTAACAAGAGATTTAGATATGAGTCTATTGACCCATTTGATCATCGATGTCAATGATCTGACCAGTTTGTTTTTCAATCTATTTCTATTGTATTTGAAAGAGAATATGGAAAATTTGGATCATTTAAATATGATTTTTTTAACACAAGATTCTAAACGTTCACAAAAAATGATTGATTATTTTGGTCCAAATGTATTCTATAATAATATGGCTGATAGAAATTTAACCAATTACAATATGGCAAAATTACAATATTTTTTTCTGGATGATTTACAACCAATGTCCATTACGTCTACTTCATCATTAGAAAATCTAAATCAAATCCAACAGGTTACAACAACAACATCGATACATGAAAATCATTCGGAATTAATCATTTTTGAATGTTGGACAGAAAATGTTGAAATTAATAAGATGATTGAATTTTTTCAAATGTTTCCATGGCAAATCAATTATCAATGTAAACGAATAGAAGGTATAACACCATTGATTACAGCCATTGTACGAGGAAATCATACAAATGTTTATCAATTATTGAAAATTGGTGCCAATCCTTGTCTTGCATCCAGAAATGGTTGGGAACCAATTCAATGGGCCATAAATTTCCGGCAACAACAAACATTTCAATTATTATTTGTACATCTTTACACGATGAATGTATCATTTGATTTACATATTCGACGTTATTTGAATTTTCCACATCGTCCATTGTCAATGAACAATCCGATCAATAATCAGTCATATCATTCGAAAGTGAACTATAATCTAATTCTACAACTTTTATACAATATGATCAAACAATTATATCATAATCATTGGACTACAATGAATCAACGATCTTCAATTGGTTCAATATTGATAATGTTACCATCATATAATCATGTTAGTACATTACGTAAATTGATAATATCATCAATGATTGAAATACAAATTGAATTCACCATATTCTGTTTATATCCAAATGTACCGAATAATGAATTGGATGCCGGTATTGAAATATCATCATCATCATCTAATCATATACGAGTCATATTATCAACATTCAATGTTGATTCAATTCTATTCAAAGATGTTTATTTTATTATCAACACTGGAAATCGTCTGATGAAAATGCCAAATTCATTTAGTGATTCCACTTTATTTAGAATGGTACCTAATCCAACGGAAAATATTGAAACAAAATTCATTCTGGCTAATAATCAAACATTCCCGGTTATTATATGGAATCTTTATCGGCGAGATGAATTTTTTGATTATGAAATTGATTCAATGGAAAATCCAATCAGTATTCATTCAAATGATTCATTATATCATTGTATATTTGCGGCTAAATTTTTTAAATTCAAAAACATTGGCTGTTTAATGGATATTTTTGATCGAATGATATTACCACCAAACAAAGAAATCATTTATCGTGCATTGAATTTTATGCAAAATATTAATGTATTGGATACGAATGAAAACATGACAACATTGGGTCGAATGTTGATTGATATTTCGATTGAACCACATTATGCAAAAATGATTATTGTTTCAATATTGCTCCGATGTTTAGATCCAATATTGACCATTGTATGTGCATTGTCTTCACCTAAATCACGTAAGATATATTTATTATTTTGTTGCTTTCCTTTGAAATTGTAATTTTAATCACATCTTATACTCATCATCATAGTCTATCAACAATTACAATTTTTGGATGAAAATAATCAACAACAGGATGAATTTCATTCAATCCATCCGGGCACGAACAATTTACAAACACGATTATCGAAAAATTCTGATCATTTAAACCTTGTTTATGCATTTCAAAAATGGCAAGAGATTTGTCGTTTAAATGCTAAATCATACTGTTCAATGAATCAAACATTCTCCAAAACGGCCAAAATAATGAATCAAAATGAATTCAAAGAAAGTTTTGCTACATTCGAAATGATTTATTCATTACGAACAAAAATATTGGGCCAGCTTCGTGCAATCGGTCTTGTCAAAGGAAAAGGCTTGATGAACATACGTTATTTGAATTCAAATTCAGAAAATTTTTCATTGATATTAGCAGCCGTAACCGGTGGACAATTATTTGATCATTTTGCACAAATTATTGATTCATATAGCCGCCAATGTCATAGTTCAAATCCAAATGAAATATTGTATATGGAGCCGAATTCGATTCTGAATTTATCATCATCAAACAACATTGAATCCATGAATGACGCATTAATCCTATTTGATCGAAAAATTCAATGTGGTCAGATATCATATATACAGAATTGTACAATAATCAATCCACTTACATTTATCATATTTGTAGATGATAATTCTATCGATTATAATCGTGATAGAAATTGTATCGAATTTATGAATGGCCAATTCGAATTTCATAATGATGATGATGATGATGGCAGCGGCAATAATTTAGAAAAATTATTCGTCATCAGACAACGTTGGCAACAATTGATACGAAAACGATTGGAAAACATGCAACAAGTGTTCAATGAAGATGATGAAAATTTCCTTGAAAACATGATCAATTTGATTACGGTTGCTGATGAATCATATGGTTTTGGACCACATCCAAATATTGGTCGTGCACCGCAGGTGATGTCGACATATTTTTGTTCAACAATTCGAATTAAAAAATGAATAGGAATGATATTGTTCAACGATGACACCTGTTGTGCATATTTTGAGAATGTGATGCTATATGTCGCCATTGACATCGATCGATCAAATTGTTATATTTTGTAAAATTTTTCCAAATTATTATTATTATTATTACATTGATGAATATTTTTCAAACAAACAAAAAAAAATGCTCAAATTATTATTATTTTGTCACATATCAAATGAATATTTGTCATCGACGACCATGGCAATGAATTTTGATCTTTTTTTGTTTGAAATACTGATAATTATCACTGTACACGATATGGTTGATTATAATCAGTCAATCAAATATCTATCTATCTTCATATTTTTTCTTTATCGTCATTTCATGTTTATGATAATATATCTGTGTTAATGTGTGTTGTTCACCGATTCATGAATGATATCCAAATTCATGGATCAACGACAATATTGTTGCTGTTGTTGGCGTTGCTGGTGGTGGCATACTAACTAATGACAAAAAAAAATTTTTCATTTTTTTTCTTGTTCAAAAAAAAGCTGATCAAACGGATGTCGGTCGGCAATAGTTATAAGAGAGAAATAACATCAAAATTTGTCATTTGGTGGTTGAATGGATTTTTCATTTCATTTGATCTATACGTCTGTGTTTGTTTACATATATATGTAAAGTATCATTTGTGGTTTAGAGTTAAATATAGTAATTAGGATTTTTTTTGAAAATATCCAAAGCTTGTTTTTTTTCTACCGGTGTAGTCTTCTATCTACTTTCAATTTGATTTGATTTTGCTAGTATATGTATATGAAAATTATATTGGATTGCATTCTATTGTTAAAGCAAACAATCAATGTATCATCATTGCCATAATCACTACGGTATCTGTATCCATGTAATCAACAGTGATGTTCATCAATTTTTTTTTACAATATTGTATTATATTTTTCATTATGAAAATCTGATATCTCTCTCTCTCACTCATTTGTCATATACAAATGCAATTGCTCACATATTTATCAATAAATTTGATTGTGGTACTTAACTTGTTGTCGGTTATTATTATCATTCATTTTTTTTTTTGGTTAAATCTCAAAACAAAACAAAAAAAAATCAACAGGTTGACAACGTCGTGACTATCAACGCAACGTAATAAATCGAGAAAAAGTTCTTTTGGGTGGATGATTTCAAGTGTTGTTTTTTTTGTGTGTGTGTGTGCGTGTTTCTATGAAAAATAAAGAAAAAAAAACTTTGCAATCTTTCATAGAATTCAATTATGCAAAACCATCATAACGATCATTCGAATCGATTGATTGAGTTAATTAATCATCCAACAAGTAACCAGCAAAAATTATTAATTGGATTACTAATAATAATTTGTTTTATTATTAAATTTTCAAGAATAATGTCTTTGTTTCTATAGTTTTTTTTTGTTGTTTGTTGTTTATTACGACAACCATATATAGTGAAGAAAAAAAAATTTATTTCCGTACAAATGAATAAAGTCCAAAGTGTTCAACGTAATGTTCGTAATATAATTCGTATCATCATAACCATTATTGCTATTGTGATATGTGCATATCAAATATATATTGTTTGTAATCTATATCTTCGTTATCCAACAACGGTGGATATTCGTGTGGATCCATCACCATTTGTACATTTACCAGGTATTACTGTTTGTAGTGAACTATCTAGTACAATTTTGGTGGAAAAATTAATCAAAATCGAACCAAGTATATATGATGATTTTGTCGGTAAGTAGTGGTGGTTAAAATAGCAAAAATAAAACAAAACAAAAAAAAATAAAAATTCACGATAATACACTATTAATTGATTTTTTTTTCTTTTTAATTTTCATTATTCATTCAGGCAAAACACGAACACAGATAGCAATGATGTTGAAAAAAAGAAAATATCGTGATAAATTATTGAAATCATTGCATTCACAAACCATCGACATACAACATAATCTGACAGTATCAACGGAAAAATTTTTTAAAAAATGTCATCTAGCCACACCACTTGGACAATATCTAAATCGAGTGTCTAATAATAATTATTATTCATCAACATTGATGCATCCAAATTGGGACCTCCAAAGCTATAATCGTATCAATTGTAGTACATTGAATCCAATTCATGAAACAATTTCATATGAATTTAAATGTTTTACATTATTTTTGAATCGTACCGCTTATCAAGATATCAATTATCAGATACCAAAAGATGCTGCAGCTAATCTTAAATATTTAGCATGGATCGAATTGAATCGTGATTTTATGTTCAACGGTTTGATCTATATTCATTCACCTGAAAGTAAGTCAATGAATTACTAATGAAATATTTTTTTTTCTTCATATGTTGTTGTTTTGTTCCATATATCTAGTGTCACATCAATTTGCTGCAACTAGCAATATTCAACAATTAGATCCGGATAAACATCAATTTGTTAGCGTATCATTTGAAAGACAAATAACCAAATTATTGCCACCACCATATGCTACTAATTGTTATGATTATCGTAAAGATGGTTATGCATGTCGTAGTGATTGTATGACGGAATGTAAAACAAAAACCTATGTACAACGTGCAGATGGTTGGCCCGGTGATGTTTATGCCGATAATAATGTATCGTATCGATTTTCAAAAACATGGACCAATTCTTGGAGTTCATCTGGACATCTTGAAGAAGGTTTAGATGCATCAGAATTAGCAGCATGTAGCTATCAATGTGGACAAATGGATGATTGTGAAAGTGTACAATATGATGTACGTACGGCTCGTGTACGTGAAAGAGATGAAGATGATAAATCACAAAGTCATTCATTTACCATTGGTATATTACCACCGAAAAATTTCCAAATCATTAATGAACATGTGCCGAAATTTGAAAAAATTGAATTTCTGGTAAGAATTGAATTTTTTTTTTGTTCTATTATTTTTCTAAAAATTTTTTGCTAAATCAATTTACAATTTCAGATTTATATTGGTGGTCTAATTAGTCTTTATATGGGCATATCGTTCCGATCCATCGGTGTATCAATATTAAGTTGGGCAACATTCTCATCTAAACATCAATCCGGCCTTTGTATATGGTGTTGTCGACAAACAGATTTAAAAGATAATAATACACCTACTGCCATTGCAGTTGCCACATCAGCAACTGGTAATAATCAACAGGCTGATAAGACAATCTATTATAATCTTCCGCCACCGACGACGACAATATTCTATAATAAAGATTACAAATGATGATGATGATGAGTAAACCTACTTACGAATTTTCGATTTACGAACAAATTTCAATTGGGACATTAAAAATTTAAGTTTTTTTTTTATTATTTAAGATAGAAAATTGAGAATCAATTATAAAAACAACATCATTCTGCCTTTGATAAAAGTTATTTATACATTGAATAAAATATATTTTGGCTATACTATAAAATCATTGTTCCAAATGATCTTTGTACACTAGATCAGATACATTCTGTGTTTTGGTGTTGACGACAAAATCCAATTCCAGATAGTCAAGAATCGATATATTTGAATTTTCATTATTGTTGACTGAAATATATCGTCGCTTCAATTCTTGTGGTTGACGATGATCATTAATCCATGATCGAATTTGTTGGCCAATCATTGATGGATCCTTTTCATTATAATCAACAATATGAAATATATCAATGGCTGATAAAATTTTTAGTTCACTTAAAGTGGTGAAAGTTTGTAAACGTTTTGAAACATTATTATAATGACTTGATCGATTGGATTGTTTTCTGTTCTCTTCCGATTGATTCGAAGAAATGAGCCGTGTAAGACGCATTAAAAATACTTGTAAACAGAATGCCTGCATCATTGATAAGGAATCTAATTCAAGTGAGCCCTTTTCATCATTATCATCAACTTCAATTGTTTTTGATGGCAGTAATAATAATACATCGACAATCTCTTGGTTATCATTAACACTGATACCAACTAATGCATCATTCATATCACCAACTGTTAATGGTGGATGATTTCTATGTTTCGATTGATTGTCGGTTGTTTGTTGTTGATGATGATCATGACGAGTGGTACCCATTTCAAATCGAGCTAAAATACAATACAATTGTAATACGATAGAATCGACTAACATTTGACGATTATCCTTAGTGAAAGAACGATTAAGACGGTCACAAAATGTGGTTATGGTTAGGAAATCGGACCATTTTTTCTCCAAAACCAGGCATGGTTGGCTATCATAATGATGTTGACGTAAATTACTATCATAACAGGTAACCCAAAAAGTTTTTGAGGTCTAAAAATGCAAATATTTAAAATTTAAAATAGAAAAAAAAATTACTATAAAAAATGCATACAATAGAAAATGAAAAAAAACTTACCAGCAGGTGGGCTTCAATATTTAATGAATTCAGATTTATACGATAAAAACGGCAATCTTTTAATGAGACTCGAAAATCTTCAATAATATCTACACAATCATCCAAATTATCGACGTCTTCAATGATGACATTCATTTTTTGTTCCAGATATTCTATCATTTTTTCAGCTGAAATACCTACAGTTCTATTAATTGCTTTTGTTCGTCGAACAGGTGGTTTGGGCGGTTGTGAATTATTAATATCATTGAAATCATTAGGAGGCGATGGTGGCAGAGTTTCACCATTTTCCTCTTTAATATTATTCAACGTAAGATTAACTTTCGATTTTAAAGTTCTGGGCGGCAAAACCGGTGGATCGTTCACATTTTTTGATTGCAATAAAGTCGGTGGTTTTATATATTTAGTAGATTCTAGACGTTTAATTTTAACTAATGTTGGCTCTTCGTCTAATGTTTCGGTTGATGATCCATTGAAGCCAGTTTGATGTTTTGATGGCGCTGATGATCCCATCAGGTTCCATTTTCCATGGCGAACTTTTTGTTCTAACGTTGAATAGAATCCATCCTTTTCGGATGTTGTAGATTTTTTATCATTTTTCAATCGTCTAACCATATCAGTGGTATCCATTCGTATTTGTTGTGTTGTTTCGCTAATAAATTTAGATGTTTTTCGTAGATTTTTTTGCACAATTTTTTTATATTTTTTCTTATTGTTTGCATTGAATGTGACGACATTTTTGAATAATTTTGAAATAGATTTTTTGGCAGTTGGATTTGATGAATTCGTAAATTTTTCATTCGAATCTGAATCATTATTATTAACACTATTATCATCAGTATCATCATGATCACTTATATCACTGGAATCCGAATGATTAACATTTTCATCGTCATCATCACTATTATCATCGTCAACATTACAATCATCATCGCTACTATCATCACTGGAAATTGAACCCTTTTTGATTTTATTATTATTGTTAATAGATTTTCCAAATACAATTTCGCCACAATGATTATCAACACTATCATTAGCATCGTCAATACTATTAGTTTCATATGCTTCTCTAATCAAACGTTCACGAAATGATTCATTTGTTTTTGATGATATAACACTAGATTGATTTGAATCGGATCTTGATAAATTGTCTGTTGGTGTTGCTGATGAATCACGATGATTATCATGATCATTACGATGTAGTTTTAAATCAAGTGCCATTTTGGCCAACATTTGACTACGTTTATCTTCAGATGAAAGTGAATCAGAATGTTTTAATGAACCATTTGTCAGAATAGATGATGTGGTAGTTATTTCACTTGAACCATTCGAATTGATCACTATGGTACTTGTATGTCGTGATTTCAATTCTTTTGATTGTTGTTGTATTGTTTCAACATTGCAAATGGATTCTTTTGTTTTAATGCATGTCGATAAACGATTTGGCTGGAAAACAACATAATTTTCATCCGGACCATCGATATTTTCATTTTCATCTTCAAATTGTTGTTGTTGATGTTGTATAAAATGAAGATTATTATTATTACCTTGATTATGAAGATGATCAAAAATTTCCGGCCTGTTGGAAGATGAATGATTAGTGATGAAAGCCATGGTAATGGGTTGATTTTCAACTTTTTGTGCTGCTGTTCGGATTATGTATCCAAAAAAAAAAAAAATGTGAAAATGATAAAAGAAAAGAAAAAAAATGAAATACACGATTTTCATAATCAAAACGACAAAAGTTGTGATTAACAAAACACAAAGTTACCTTGCTGTTGTTCAGATGAACCATTATCGTGATGTTTGCTGCTGTTATTTTTGATTTGAAATGCTTTTCCATTATTATTATTATTATTATTGAAATCTTCCTCTTCTTTGACCGTTTCCAATATTTCATCATCATTTCCATCGGATAAAAATTTTGTTGATGAATCATATGAATCGGGTGCAGATTCCAATGAATCCGGTGATGATGACGATGATGATGAACACGTTTCAATATTTGTAGGTGATGTTGAATGTGATGAGGATGAAGATGAAGATGAAGCCATTGTAGATGATGATGATGAATTTGTAACAGAACAACAACCCGATGATGACGATGATTGAGATAATGTATCCAGATTATGATGATGATGATTATGATTATTATCGGACGATTTATTATTATCAGATTTTTTACCAGTACAAGATACGGGTGGTAAATAAAATAATTCACTACCATTTGTAGTTGTATGATGATCAATTTGTGACAAGTTTTTACTATCCAATGTTAATATCGATCCTTCACGATTATCAACTAATATCACTGATGATGAATCACTACCATTGACAGCAATTTCTGATTTATGATCATCATCATCATTATTATTATCATGTTGATGGTTTTCACATTTTATATCACTTTTCAAATTATCTGAAATATCATCCTCATTATTTTGTTGTTTTACAGTGACTATTGTTGTTGGCACTGTTTTTGTTGTTGTTTGTATCGATGCACGAGGTATTCGAATTCGATCGATATCAATTTCTTTAATCTTTTTTTCTAACAATGTTCCATTGGTTATTGTTGACAATTGAACATTGTTACCAATGTTTGAAAGCTGTAATTTGACTTTGGGAATTTTCGGAACATTTTGGTTACCATTATCTTTATTATTGATGGTGGTAGCAGTGATGGTTGTGGAACCAGTACTAGTTGCCGAAACATTTTGATGATTGATGTTTTCAGAAACAAAATTGACTGCAAGTCGTTTTTCATTTTCCTTGTTGTTGTTGCCATTTTGTTGATTGATATTCGCCATCGATGATGATGATGATGATGATGGTGGTGGTGGTTTCGATCCATTTGTCATCAAATCACTATCATTCGTAGTATTTTTTTGATTTTTTTCAAACATTTGTCGTATTGAATTGGTCTGTTTGTTGATAATAACGGTTTCAGGCAATGGCTGTTGATAGCTATCGGATATCTTAAATTTGACAGGACCATCATTTGTTGATGTTTTATTTCTGCCAAGAACACCGTCACTAAAGCATTTGAAATTTCCATAATTTGAATTGAATAATGTATTGGCAGCGGTTATTTTTTTCAATTCGAGATCATCACTTTCAGAAGAATCATCATCATTATCATCATCAATGATTTCATTATGATTATCGTTGTTTTCATTCAACATAGATGATTTTCCATAACGATTTTGATGATGAACAAAATCCAATAAATCTTGATCATCATCTTCATCATCGGTGGGGCAACGAAATCCAATAATTTCCGGATCCAATTCCACAAATGCCACACGTTTTTTCGGCACTAATTTCTTTACATTATTATTATTATTACGATTCATATCGTTATCCATCTTTATTCCGGATTGTTTTTTATTTGCCGATATTATTAGGATACCTATAGTGAGAAGAAAAAACCACACCCAATGAAATAGATATAAACAATAATGAAGAGAGTTTAAAAAAAAAAATATGAAACAATAACAACAAAGATAGGAATGGTCAAAAATCAATTTGATGATGTTTATTTTGTTGTTGTTGATCAAATTGTTAACGATAAAAGTCTAGTCTTTTTTCGTGATCATCATCAGATAGTTAGTGATCGAATAAACAAATTGACTTTTTTAATTCAAACATCGATGATCTAGTCTAGTCATCATCATTATAACTATCGTAAATTTTCCAAAATCAGTTTTAAATTTTTTTTTTAACTTTGATCATCATCATCATCACGATAAATTGCATACATTGCTGCCGTCTTTGACGGAACAAAAAAACACACATGATTTATCATTTGAAAATGAAATAAATTATATGATGATGATGACACAATGATCAATCTATCCATATCATAAATTGATTAAATGAAATAATAATTTTAATTAGATTGATAGATCAAAAACAAAAAAAAAATGTTAACGAAGATGATCAAATGAGAAATATATGAATGGGAAAAAAAACAAAAAAAAAATATCGAACCTTTTTTCTGATGCATTTTGCCGTGCACTAAATTTTCATTTATCGTTTGATTCGAACCGGTTTTAAATGTCGTATCAAAAATTTTTCTATATTCGTACAATTTTTTCGATGAATCAGAACAAAATTGTCGATCTATTTTCAACAAATGTTTTTGTTGTTGTTGTTGTTGTTGTTCCTGAAATCGATGTTGATTTTCATCAATTTTAAAGATCAAACAATCATTCGTTTTATTTGTTCCTTGCTTTTGTTGCTGTTGTTGTTGTCGAAATTGCCGTTTGGTTGAATGATAATTTAAATTCAATGATGATGGTGTTTGAAATTTTGAAATATCAGATGATTTCAAACAACAACGGCCACCGCCCACAAAATTATTAGCACTATTGTTATACAATACACAGGATGTCGACGATGATGATGATGATGATGACGATGATGTTGATTGTTGCAACCATAACAAATGTCTATCTTTATATCGTTGTTTTCGATGTCGGCAGCAATTCACTAAACTTTGTTGTTGTTGTCGTCGTGGCCGTCGTTTCAATTGACAACCAGGATGATGATGTTGATGTTGATTATATAGATTAGTCTTAACCTGTGTATTGGTTAAATTAGAAATTTTTATTCCATATCTACCATCATGATCACCAATTTTATTGATATTATTACTAACACTTGATTTATGGAATTTATTTATCGTAACATTAGAATTATTAATATTGTTATTCAAACGAATCTTATCAATATATGTTGTTGCTTGGCAATTATCATCATCATCATCATCATCATTATTGTTGTTGTTGTTGTTGTTTGTAAATCGATGATCGTTTTGTTGCAATACTACGGATGTAGTGAATTTATTTAGCTCATTTGATGATCGATGTATTGGATTTGTTTTTGTTTCAATCTCCCTATCATCAATATATTGTTGTCGTTCTAATTGAAAATTGTTAGACAGGTTTTGTTGTTGTTTTTCGTTGTCTTGTTGTTGTTGTTGTTGAATTGATTGACGTTTATTATCTATAATAAAAATATTAAAAATTGAATTCCCTTTTAATTATCATACATATTACTTACCACTGTTATTAAATATTGAATCCAATGGATTATTAGGATCCAATGATGAAGATGAATGGTTGATAAATTTCTGTGGGCAACAACAACAAGTGTCTGTATTTTTTAAAATTTGTATTTTTTCTTTTGTTTCACTATTTTTATCAGTTCGATTTTTTAGTGATAGTTCAAATTTTTCTTTATCATTAATATTTGGATAAAAATCACTTATACTCCTACTATTCAATTTGTTTGAAGAATCAGACGATAATGTTGATGATGATGATAATGATTTTTGATGTTTGCGCAAAAATGGTAACAATGATTGTTTATTAGGGTCAGGATTATCATTATTATTATTATTTTGTGCTAAAAACAACGACGACAACAAACGATTATCATTATTCACATTCTTATCATCATCGTCATCATGATATTGTTTATTATCCGATTCATTGATGATGGTAGTAAATTTTTGATCAAAATCAAAAATTGTACAATTTTCAAATAATGATGGTTTTAGTAAACAATCCACAATATCATCATCACTACTATTATGATTGTCATTAATGATGGTGGTCGTATTAGTAGTAGTAGTAGTAGAATTATTATTGATTGGCCGTTTCTTTATATAGTTTTTATGAACTAATTTCTTGATAAAACAATGATGTTGGTCATCACCAGAATGAATGACACAATTTAATGATTTTGAATGTTGATTTTTATGATGATTGTGATTTTGATGATAAATACAGCCTACACTATGATGATGATGATCAATTCTATTCGATTCTATAACATTTACATTATGCTCATCATCATCATCATCATCATGATGAATGTTTTTATTACATTGATCATCATCGTTGTGGTTGTGTGCAATATCATGATGATTTGAATCACTTTTTCGATTATGATTATTATTCGTTCTAGTTACAAATTTTTTTCTATTTCTATGATGATGATCATCATCATCACTATGAATGTTCAATATATGATGATCAAAAATATTATCATCATTTTGTATTAAAATATTCGATCGTTTTTGTTGTTGTACTTTTTGCTGCTGCTGATGATCATCATTTACATTATGATTGATATGATTATCATCATCAAAATCGTTATTATTGTTGTTGCTGCTGCTGTTGTCGTTGTTGACATTATGACAGCAACATTTAATGTTGGCACATTTTTTTCCAATATGACAGCAGTGATATTTATTAACGTCGTTGACCTTATTATCATTTACTATTTTGAATGATGATGATGATGATGGTGATGGTGATGTGGTTGTTGTCAAAGTTGATGACGACGATGGCAAATGACAACAAAATATCGATTTTTTTGACAAGTTTTTCCCGGTCAAATTTGATGTTGGCAGTGATAAAGACGATGATGATTGTGGTGGAAAATCAATTTGATTCACTTGATCATGATTATTATCATTAAGAATAATGGATAAATGTGTCGAAAATGTTTGATCATCATCATCAAATTGATTAAATTGTTCAATATGTTTATCGTTCAACAGTGGTTGTTGTTGTTGTTGAAAAAGATTATGATTCAAATGATAAAATTTTTCACCATTACCGGATCTTTGATTCGATTGTTTCAGTAGTTGATAATCTTCTAGTAGTTACAAATGAATTGAAACAAAAAAGAAATTTAAGAAAAACAAAAAAAATTATTTCACATGATGATTAGTACACAACAAAATGGGAACAAAATTCATTTGGAAGCAAATGGAAAAAAGATTGTTTTTTTTCCCCAAATGAAAATGAAACCCTCAATTTTAAATGAACGAATCTATCTGTCCATCAATCTATAGCCGCAAACAATGGTTATGTGTAGTTCCAAAAAAACTAATGTCACTTTTGTGTTATACAACAACAACATGATCACCATCATCATTAGGTAAGATAAGAAATCATCAAATTCATTGGGCATCCATTTGTGTGTGATAATAATAAAAGATCAACAACAATGTAAACAAATCAGGAACAAACAAAAAAAAGTGTCACAAAAATAGAAATACAAAATCCAATCCATGATGATGATGAAAAAATAAACTTTCGGTGCTATATAACAAAAAAAAAAAAATTCGTTTACAAACACAGATGACAGGTTTAAGGAAAAAAATTTATAAATGCAATACCTGGATTTTGACCATCGTATAAGATAATCTACATGTATGAAAATCCATATTTTTCATTTCTATATTTATATACACAAAAAAACTATCGGACTATATATATGAGTGAAAAATAAACTGAAACACTGACAAATATGAACATGAACAGTTTAATATTAAGAAAACGACGACATTTAGATTTTATCCATGACAAACAATCAAATAATGAGCAAAAAAACAACAACAAGATTTATTGGCAAATAATTTGAACTTTTGTGTGAACAATGTGACAAGTTCTAATTTCAAAATTTTTTTTTTTTTTGACACACTGGTAATCGTCGTAAGCAATAACAATCGATACGAATTTTTTTTCCATTCAAATGTTATTATATATTGTTCACCCAGTGAAAAAAAACAAGTCACAAATCTAGAATGAAATTAGGATTGCAATTAAAACACAATGTGTATGTGTGTGTGTGTGTGACATGTAAAAATAAGAATGGTGAATGAATCTCTACAGCACAATACAATTAAAATAAAAAATAAAAAATCGAAAATTGCCTGCAGAGAACAAGAAAAGAGAATTGGTAACATGCAAATCTTGGAAACTAAAGAAAAAAAAATTACGACCACGATTATAATGATGATGATGATGATGATGATAAAGATTCATTCATTAAGAAGTAAATATAAAATTATTATTATACACAATAACAATACAATTCAATTGTGAAAACAACAAAACAAATGAAAATGATGTGTATAATTATATTGAAGGTAAATGTTGTCCAATGCATACAAATTCAAATTCATGTTCATCATGAGAGAATTTCGAGCAAAAAACAAACCTGGTCATCACTCTAGTTTTTATCAAAAAAAAAAAAAAAAAAATTCACATTATGTGACAACATTTTGTACATATATACAGAATGAAAATGAGAAAAAAATGATGATGATGATGATGAGTATATCATTAATTAGTGAAATGGTGATGAAAACAATAAAAATTCGAAACACATTCATTCATTCATCTTTTTTTTTTTTTTTTTTTTTTGGTCAAAAAAGTTCATTATTTCTGGAGCAGCAACAGGTTTTTCTTTCTCATTTCTTTTTCTTTTTTTTTGACATTATCATCATCATTGTCATCATGAGATATGGCCATTTAAGACAAATTTTTCTTTTTCTTTTTTTAATAATGACCCATTGACAATGAACATCATTCTTTGTAATCTTTTCTCTTGTGAATGTCATGTATGAATGTGTGCGTGTGTGTGTAGAATTCTTACATCACATTAATATTTTATACATTCAGAGACAGCAAACAATTGAAATTGAATTAAAAGACAACACAGAAAAAAAACAGAATTGCACGTGCAACAATAACAACAAAATTGATGTAAACATGAACTCAAATGATCGAATTTCGTTTTTTTTTTTAATTTTGGCAAACATTTCAATTACCATTTTGCAAAGGCGAGAAAGAAATAAGAACGAAATTTGCAATTCAATTTTTGTTGTTGTTGTTGTTGTTATGATAACATGAAGATGAATTCAATGTAAACAGACAGAATAAACAAATGATGAAATGGAAAATTCGAGCTAACCACAATATTTAACCGAACATCATCACTGTCCATGATCATCACCAATCATCGAACATGGTAACACAAATGAACAGATGGCTAGATTCGATGATTTTTTTTGTTCGCACCGAATATTAACATGGACAGATGCACGAAAAAATGAAGATGAAACAGTTCATTAATGGTGAATAAAATGAAATGATTAGATGGATCCTATCGTCATTATCATCATATTATGATGAAAAAAAAATGCCAAATGCCCAGTAGCCATAACACAAAATCAAAATCAAAAAAAAAAAAAAAAATTCAAATCATTCAAATGGATGACGATGATTCATCCATGCACGCACGCACACACGCACACACATTCAAAACATTCGAATGTCTGAATGGATGATCATCATCGACACAACAACAACAACAACAGCATTGAACAGTATAAAAAAGTGCCGGTATTTTTTTTCTCTCTCTCTCTCTCTCTCAATTTTTATTTTCAACTATGAAAAAAAAAATCAGTGACTCTCTTTTTTTTTTTGCTTTCGAAACTAGGATTTCTCTTTTTTTTTTGCCTACGAATCACATATCTATCATACACACACACACACGCACACACCGAAAAATCATTCCGATAAAGACCTGAAAAGAAATCATATCTAATGCTACCAAAATAGTGTAAATATATATGAGAAATCAATTTGATCTTATTGATGATGATGGTGGTAGTAGTGGTAGTAGTAGCAAGATGATGGCAATATTTAAAATCTATACGATCATAAGGTAATTTGAGAGAGTGAATTTTGAACATACATTTTTTTCACACATTTTTAAAAAAGAGAAAACAGAAAAAAATATTCAGAGACAGCAAAAAAAAAACATATGATTTTTTTCTCTGCGATCCATAACATTTTTCATGTTCCTGGAACCACTTGATGATTATGATAATTTTATGTGTGTGTATAGAAAATGGAATAAATATGACGAATAAATACTGATGATTATTAATAATAACAAAACAATAGACAATATGACCACGGTAACGGTGGCTACCATTGATTTTGATCACACCATTATCATCATCAAACAAACAAGCAAATAAACAAACATGACTATTTGTTGTTTGTTGTTGTACATTGTTGATTTTGATTTTGATGATGATGAATATTAAAACAATTGAATTCATATCATCATCATCATCATCATTATTCAAGCATTAAAAAGTAGCATCTCCATAACATCTGGCCATTTTTTCATTTTAATTTTTTTTTTGCTACCTTTTTCTTTCACAGTTTGTCTACTTGTAGTTGTTGTTGTTGTTGTTGTTGTTTTTGTTGAAAACACAATCTTCGATATATGATAACATACTTAAGAGTAAAACAAAAAATCTACCGACACAATTGGAAAAGATGAACAAAAAAAAAGAAAAGATTAAATGAAACGCAATATGATAATAATAAGTGAAGAATAATAATACAAATATAACAGCTGAATAAATAAACCAAAATGTAAAAAAAAAATCAAAATGTGAAAATGATATATAAAGAGAGCAAAAAAAAAAGAAAATGGCAAAATGCAACACACAAAACGGAAGTTTAATTCCGGTATTGATAAGAATCATTCATTCATTCATTCACAATCATTAAACACCACATATACACCATTTATTTTTTTT
This sequence comes from Dermatophagoides farinae, assembly GCF_024713945.1. Lineage (NCBI taxonomy): Eukaryota > Metazoa > Arthropoda > Arachnida > Sarcoptiformes > Pyroglyphidae > Dermatophagoides > Dermatophagoides farinae. Next base: position 3,078,430 of record NC_134683.1, on the reverse strand, counting down.
TTGCAGAACAAAAAAATCCAATATATCAATGACGTGCGATGGTGGTATTATATCGATCGAATCAATCGAATGAAATCAAAAATTTTTTTTTTTTAATGAGAACAACAAATCAATCAATGAGATATACTATATAGAGGAGGGGTTAAAGTTTTTTTTTCCAATGAACAATACCCTAGCATATGATGCGGATAATCATCGAAAACAACAGCAAAAAGCAACAGCAACAACAACAAAATCGATCATATTCAAAAATGAATAAACAAAAAAAATAGATATTCACCATCCAATTGGAAAGTCTTGATCAATGATCAATGATGATGATGATGATCAAAATTCAAATTTGGATAATAAATGATCAATTGATGATTTTTTTTTCATAATAAAAATTTATATTTTTGGAAATGTAGACCGGTTTAATATCAAATAAAATGGAATGATGATGATGATTATGATAATCATCATAATTATTGAAATCAAAAAAAACAAAACAAAAAAATATTGATGATGATTTTGCATCATTGATCATTCATCATTGTATTTATTGGTGACGATTATAAATGATTATTATTGGTAATAATGATGATGATGATGATGATCATGTTATGAATATGTAAAAATATTCCCGTTTATATGCGTTGGTGTTTGTATCATGTAGAAATAATAATCAATGAAAATCAAAAAAAAAACGAACAAAAAAAAAAATTCGAACCAAACCCAATAATATACGTTGATGTTGTTGTTGTTGTTGTTGTTGAACTTTTCAAATTTTGTTCAATATATGAATGAACCACAATATTAATCAATCAATGATAGAGGATGATTTCAATAGAAAATGATCAAACCAAAGTTAAATTAATTTGATTTTTCCATTTTTTTGGTTGTTGTTGTTGTTGTTGCTGTTGGTAAACAATTTACATTTTTTTTCTTCAAACAATCTCGTTTTGTCATCTCATTGTTTGTGTTTGTTTGATGTTGTTGCTGGTAGTGGTGGTGGTGGTGGCGGCGGTGGCGGTGGTTTTGGTGGTTGCTATGTGATGTCCATTTGCTATACTGAGTGTCATTATTATTATCATCATCAAAGAAAGGAAAAGAAAAATCAAAGATCACTAGCGTAACAAGCAAACCACTTCGTTAGAATTCAGTCAGTTCAGTATTATATTGTACACTTTCTATTTTCTTTATTATGGTTTGCCTATTGCTCACACACACACGGACAAACACAGACAAACATCTTGAAAACATTAATTCAGACACACATGGTCTGTTGTGTTGTTGGCCCATAATATGTAGCAGCTACATCAAAAAAAAAAAATTTCTATACTGAAAAAGTTAGGCTCAATTTACATAAATTCAAAACAAATGTGTGTGTATAAATAAGAACCAAGAATATGGCCAAGAAAAAAAAATCAACCAAGTCTTGAACATCAAATAAAGAACAAATAGATCATTGAATCAACAACAGGTGAACATTGGTAGTAGCATGAATAAACTTCGCATACATCGACACACATCGATATAATTAAAAGGACTCTATTTTTATAAGTGTGAGAAACAAACAAAACGCAAAACAAAACAAAAAACCTGTTTTCCATTACAAATCCAACAACAACAACAACAACAATATGATGATGATGATGATTTCCATATGGATCAAGATCATCATCATAAATAGGGTTGACAAAAAAAAAATTTTCATAAATTTTACGCATATTCAAATCAATTATTATTATTCATTGAAAAGATGTCAATTTTTCTTCACGTTGTCTATTGTTATGATGACTATCAGAGCAAAACGATTCGAAATGAGTAGACGACGACGACGACTACACTGATGATGATGGAACAAATTAGAATGAAAAAAAAAATAAATAATCTAAGATCAAAGAAAATGAACATAATAAATATCATCATCATCATCATTTGCATACTACAACATACACACACACACACAAACAACGTTATCATCATCATGGTTATTTGACTGGAAAAAAAATTATTCCAATTTCCGGATTTCATTTCATTTTTTTTTCTTGAAATAATCACCATGGCAATGTATGGTATGGTATTCTAATTTTGCGTTTTTTTTTCTTGTTGTTGTTGTTCTATTTCCACACTAATTTTGTTATATACTTTTGTCGGCTTTTTTTTTGTTTTTTGTTTCTTCATTCAATTCAATCCATTCCATGTCATTGTTTTTTTAAATTGACATTCTTATTCCACCATTGATGTTGATGATGATGATGATGATGATGACAATTGGATTGGAATCCATACCACAATTGTCAACAACAACAATATATTGTTTAGTTGTAGGCTATAAATCAAAAAGACAGAAATCATTCTATTGTCTACATAAGGCTAATGGCAATGGAACAGAAAAAAAAGAAAAGAAACCGGTGTGGTGGCGTCACCATATACACCGGCCTATATGTTCCAAAAACAACAACAGCAGCAACAGGTCGAATGCAGTGGATCGTAAATTTTTCCGTTCACTCTTCACCCATTTTTTCACATTGCTTCAAACCAAAAAAAAAACAGAAAAAAATCAAGCGAACCGAAACTATCTTAATTGACTTTTTTTTCCACTTTTATTCTGTAGCTGTCTCTGTATGCTTATGTGTTTATTATTGTTGGATCGTCAGGTTTTTTTTTTTTGGTTGCTTTCCATTCGATTGATGATGAATTTTTTCGATTTGTCTTGTATTAGGAAAACATGAAAGAAAAAAAAAACACAGAAGAAAATCTTGCCTGTACCATCTGTGTATTATTATTATTAAATATATGTCAACATGTCGAGTGTTTTAAAAATGTCATCATCATCATCATCATCATCATTTTATTTTCCAGTGTTTGGTGCAATGACAAAATGGTGATAATACTATAGTAATAAAAAAAAGGTATATATAATTGTTTTCCCTCAAAGATAAATTTACTTTACTATTTATGATCACATTCAATAGTTGAAAATTATTCGTTTTGATGTACCATCACCATCATCATCATCATTATTCGACGCCATAATGGCCGTGTGAACCAAAAAAAAAAAAAAAGTCAAAAATAACAAAAAAAAGGACAAATTAATACATACATGCACAAAAAAAAAAGAATGACAGAAAGCAATGGGGAAAATGTGAAAAAAAACGTTATGTTCAAAATAAGAAAAAATTCACGAGTTTTTCTAATAAAAAAAAGCAGAATGAAAATAGCATTGGATTGTTCATTCGTACATTTCATTTATTCATTCAAAACTTTTCATCATTGAAAACAACACTAAAAATAAATGAAAAAAAAAGACAAGAGTTAATCACGAGTTAATCAATGAATCCATCAATCAATCAATTGATTATCATAATCGATTGATTGATTGATGATAGGATATATTGTATTACAACTAAATAATCAAGTGACAATCATCATTGATTTGATCAATAGAAAATGATTCGTGATCATGATCAATCATCAATGTATAACTCACTATATATCATTATTATAATCCATTCTTATCACACACAAACAAACACTAATTTTTGACTAAATTATTCATATGTGAGCGATTGAATGAATGAAGGAAAAAAAATTTTCGTTTTTCGTTTCAATCCATTGGTTCCAAATTAGAAAAATGAAAAAAAAACAAAGAATAATAAAATAGTAAAAATTATAATAGCATTCGATGTGTTTTTTTGCATTTTATTATTGACATTTTTTGTTTTTTTCAAAGAACAAAAGAAAAAGATCAAATGGATTTATTTTTATCAAAGAACAAAAGAAAAAGATCAAATGGATTTATTTTTATCATTATCATCATCGTTATTCATTCATTATTATGAATCCATCATTGTCATCATAGAAATCAATTCAATTATTGAATGTGAAAGAAATGAATGAACAATCAAAAAAAAAAAAAAATAAAATAAAATAAAACTACAAGGAATCATTGATAATTGTTGTTGTCATGAAAACTTTTATATAGATATGAGAAACATTCATTATTATATAATGGCAATCATAAACCCATGTTCCGTGTCACTTGTTGCTGTTGTTGTTGTTATTGTCACACAAATGAAACAAAATTTATCATTATGGCGATGACGATGATAATGATGATGATGATGATGATGATCGTACATGGACGATCATTTTCCATACACACATACATCTTTTTTCTTTTCTTCATTTGATTATATATTTGCATCGATGACCGAACATTGAGGTCAAGATGATAGAGTGGTGGTGGTGGTGGTGGTGATTTTTTTTTCTTTTAATTTAATGAATGAAATGTTTTTTTTTCATGAATTCTAAATCAAATTTCCTTTTTCCAAATTTTTTTTCCTGTGCACTTTTTTTATGGCCAAGAAAACAAAAATTAAATCTCAATTCAACAAGTGTCGGAAAAAAAAGTAGACAAGATTATATAAATGAAAAGCGAGATTGATTGAAATCATCATCATCATCATCAACATGTCTAGCACCCGAATAATCTGAATAACGGTGAAAAAAAAACCAAAACAAAAAACAATAAAAATAAATAAAAACAACCAAAAAATTCATTCAACGGAAATGTTCAGGAAAGCAAAAACAACCAAAAAATTCGTTCCACCAGTCATCATCATCGTCATTGTATGGTAAGTAATCTTGAAATCTATAATCATCATCATCATACACACACGTAGATTGTAATTCAAAAAAAAATGTCCAAAACAAATTGCTGAAAATAAAAATCCAAGATTAGAACATTTTTAAGGGATTGCAATTGATAAAAATATACTCGAAAAAAATGGTGTATGGTAAAACTAACCAACCAACCATCATCATCATCAACATGATGTTTGAGAAAAAAATTTTTTTTCATTTCGATTATCAAAAAAAAAAAAAAAAATGAAGCCAAAATTGTCTCAAACAAGTGGACAGCAAAAAACAAGTTTTTTTAAAATTTTGCTACCATTTTTCAAAAAAAAAATCTGTATAATGAAAGTTTACATCTTAATCTTGTTCTGTGTTTGTATCTGATTTGAAAAAAGACGGATCTTGATTTGATTAGATTGAAATGAAAAAAAAATTTTCATTTTTTTTTGTTAATTTGTTTCAAACCATTAAACATTATATATCGTCATCGATCATCAGCTACAGTGGTCAAAGTGGACAACGGTCATCGAGACGTTTTTTTTGGAAGAAAAAAAAATTTTTTATTATTATTATCATCGATATCTTGTTCATGTGGTTAAAAAAAAAACAACCACAAACAGGATGCATCAAAAACAGATTTGTTTATAAAAAAAAAAAAATTATTTCTGGTAGCAACCATTATTTTTGACGTTATCTTTTTCTTTTAAATTTTGAAAATCTGAAAATTATTGAATGATCATAATGATAGTAACAGGAATATAATAATCAAAAAATATCGATATATTAGATACCATGTGAATCAAATAATCATGATATAATCATATTCAATTATTGATCAAGTTCACAATGATGGAAAAATTGTTGAAAACAAAATACAGAAAACTAAATCCCCATAATAATCCCAAACTGGAATTATAATATTTTCCATAATTGACATCTATCATCTCTCTCTCTCTCTCTCTTTCTCGTAGTACATGATTGTCCCGAATCTAATATGTAATACAACAACAACAACAACAACAACAACGACAACAACAACAACAAGAAAGCAGAGCAATTCGTTCGATTTGATATATAGGAAAATTTTTCTCGCTCTCTAATCTTGTTGCCGGACTTCCTTCCTGAATGTTTGGGAATTTTTTTATCCATTCATTCATTTTCATTTATTATAATCATCATCGTTATAAATTCAATTCAATTTTTTCCACTCATTTTTTTTCATGTGAAATTTATGATTGAAAAATTATTATATTTATTATAGAACAGAGAGAGAGAGAGAGAGAGAGAGAAAAAAAAATCATCATCATCATTACCATCAACGCAACACAAAAACATTTTTTTTTTGATTTCTATATGAAATCAAAAATTTTGAAATAAAAAATTTTTTTTTGAAATCAAAATTGAACAGGATGAAAATTGTTGTTGTTGTTGTTTTGTATATATGAAATAATGACATTTGTGTTTGAGTGTGCGTGTGTTCGAATTGGAAAAGAAACAAACCATTTTTTTCCTATTTCGTTATGATGATCCATCCATCAGATGATATTATAATTCATCATTTTTTCTCAATAATTCGATGATGATGATGATGATGAATAGAAAGATTGAATCAAACAAATAAACAAAGACCAAACCAAACTAAACAAAACAAAAAAAAATTCAATCAAATAAATAAATCTGACAGCAAATGAACAAATTGGTGGAGAAAATTCAATTGATTCGAATTTTTATCCATTTTTTTTTTTGTTTTTGAATGGTTGAACGGAGATGAAAAAAATGGACAAGATTTTTATCTACGAGAAAAAAAAATAGTTGGAGATGTTTTGAATTTTATTTTATTTTTTTCCAAATAGATTGCCAATCGATATAAAACTAATTTTTCATTCCATTCAATCACTCTTCTTCCTTCTCCACTTTATAGATCATATTATCGATGTGATACGGTGAGATAATGATGATGATGATCATCATCATCATCATTTCGATTGATTGATCAAATTTTGATAGGATTTTGTTTGTTTAGATAGAAACAGCAAAAAAAAAATTTCAATTTCATCCAACTAATGATGTTATGATTGAAATAATTTCTAAAATCAAAAGTTTGTTTTTCTTCAACCGGAAATGCAACGAAAACGAACCAAATAATGTTTCGTACATTTTTTTCCATTTCAAACAAAGATGACAATGACAATGAGTTATGGAAAAAAAACATTTGCCACCCACACACATTTATTGTGATTCTTTTTTATGCTAAAAAATATGACATTCATATCTGGCATTCAATTGATTTGTCATAAATTATGATGATGATGATAGAATTGACTAAAAATAGCTCAAACCAGTAAGATCTGCCAATATAATAAATATGGTTAAATATGGAAAAGATGTGTGTGTGTGTATATAAAGAAAACACACATGGAACAACAAAGGTTAATTTCAAATCGTGAAATTTCGGATCATGTTTCCAATGTAAAGTGAATTGAATTGATCAATCAATCAATCAATTAGATTGTATAATCGAAAAAATGTTATATAAACATTTGATCATGGCAATTTTATTGTATGTTTTCACTTCTTCATTATGATGATGATTATCCGATCAAAAGGATTGTTATATTCTGGTTGAAATATATCATGACATAAGCATGACATTACATGTGTATATATAGAGATAATCATCACCAATCATGCTCGATGAGATTTTATCAACGGACAAAAAAAATTTTCAATAATAATGACGAGGTCATCTCAAATAAAAAAAAGGATAAAATGAAATTTTATTTTTTTTCCTTGTGTTATTCATTCAAATCTCAATTTCTAGCTCTTTCACTCTTTTCATCAATAAAAAAAATAATCTCAGGATCAAGGTCAAAGGATTTTTTTCTTTCGAAAAAAAATAAAAAAAAAATTAGAGCAGGAAGATGTTTATAAATTCAATAATATTTAGGGTGGCTTGAAAGTGCTTGTGAAATACGAACAAAAACAACAATAAAAATCAGAACAGATTAAGCAAAAAAAAAAAAAATTATGGATTTGCGTGTCTATATATGTTCCATGTATGGCTTGGTAGCTGTCTAGTGTGTGTGTGTGTGTGTGTGTGTGTGTGTGTGTGTGGAACATAAAATGTTCAAATAGCGTGCAAAAACAACGTTCATCAAGATCCGGTAACAGGTAAAAAAAAAATTATCATCATCATGATTTCAAATTCAAAAGATATATTTTGATATGGTAACAAGTTTTTATTTTTATTTGCTGCTGCTGCTGCCGTATTTTTCACCAATTTCTGCCCGTTAGCAAAAATAAAATACATTTAACTAAATTTTAATGTTGGAGTTGTTGGGGCGAACCAAAAAATAAAATTGAAATTCAAAATTCAATTTATCAGGATCGAAGCATTTTTTTTCCTAGATTTGTCCAAGAGACCGTTGAAACTTGCCAATTATTTGGTTGGACATTTTTTTTGGTTATGTATTAAAAATTTTTCGAAAATTCATACATATATTTCTTCTGGTTTCTAAATGGAAATGTTGATCATACAATCTAAATCTTAATTTTTGATTTTTTTATCCACCATTCAAATCCGGTATTTTGTTTTTTATTTAAAGTTTGATTGATCAAAAAAATAAAAATAAAAATTTATATGACCAGTAAGAAAATTGAACCATTAACCTATGATCATCATTCTCAGCATCATCTTCATCGTCGTTATCATTTATGCTTTGAAAAAGAAAAAGATAAGATGAAGAAATATAAAAAAAAATTGGACAGAAGTGCCAAAATACCGAAATTTCAAACTTAAGAAAAAAAAAATTTCGCTTCATTTGATCACGATCCGTGATCTGTGTGTGTGTAATAAGGAAAAATAACCGACTGACCGACTAACTGACTGCCTGACTGACTGACTGACTGAATAACTAGCTGGCTGACTGGCTGGCTGGCTGGCTGGTCAATCCATTAAAAACATCGATATAGTTTCAAAAACATATCATCATCGGATATTATTATTATTATCATCATCATCATAATCATCGTTTTTTGGATCTAATTATATTAACTGAATCTATTGTTTTAACGTTACAACAATAAAAAAAAATGATGAGAAAAAAACAAAAAACATAACGATGAGGATGAGATACAATCGAACCAAATAACAATAACCCAGATTAAGGATGTGTATGTATTATTGTGAACAACATCAATGATACAGAAAAAAAAACAAATGTGGAAAAAAAAATTTTCAAAAATGGTCATTGAACAAAATGACCGGAAAACAATTGATGATGGATCGGCCAGTTATTAATAGATTGTGCAATAGTCGAAACAAAATTTTCTATAAAAAAAAAATTTCACATACCTTTTGTTGTTTCTGAAAAATTAGATGAATTGGATTTTTGAAGATTTTTAAATCCATCAGGAATTTTCAACCGTAATCGTTGACATTGTAGCCATTTTTGACGATTTTGTCGTTGTCGCCAACGATTTGTGGATGGTATTAATGTATTCACGACACTTTTGTTTGTGGTTGTTTTAGTAATGATGTCATTATTTGATGGTGAAATTGTAGTAATCGTTTTATGATTTGTTATTATTGGAATTCCAAATTTTCCAAGTCTTCGCCGATATTCCCGGCGTCCTATTACACGCGCTTTTCGTGATAAACTGCCAGTTGATATGCCAATTGTATTGTTATAACGTTGTTGTTGTTGTTGTTGAAGATGATGACGATTGAAACGATGACCAAAATGACCACCAACATTGCTTCTATTAACATCATTTTGGCCATCATTGATGTTATTATCATCATTTAAAGACAATAAACAACCATTGATTGTTGTTGAATGATGTGAATTTTTCATCCATAAATTTTCAACATACGTTTGGTCATCATTTAGTGGAAAATTTTCTTTCATTAAATCAACTTTAACTTGCCGTTGTTGATTGTTATGATGTTGGTCATTGCTAGTATTATCATTATTATTATTATCATCATCATCATCATTTTCCGTATCTTGACAACAATTTCGACAGCTTTGACGGTACCGATGATCGATGATCATTTTGTTTCGTATAGGAAAAATTTTTTAATTTTATTACAACGATGATGATGAATATTTGTGCTACTGTGTGTTCAATTATTATTATATATCGTCTGAATATCTTGAATTGAAGAGAGAGAGAGAAAGAAAAAAAAAACATGAAAGATTAATTGAAAAAAATTTTTGAAATAGGAAATAAAATGAAAAAAAAATCGAAAAAAAAAGAATGAAAACAATGAGTGGTCATCATTGACCCATTCATATAGGATAGGATTTTTTTTTCGTATTGTTGAAATTCTTGAACCAATTTTTTTTATCCTTTCCATTTGTTATAACAATGTAAAATCGATTTGAATCGGTCGATTATCAATCTTTGTCATTATTTTGATCGATCAGTTTTTGTTCAATAAATGTTCGGGTGTATGTATGTCGATATTGTATTGTTGTGAATGTTTCGATGTTTACATTTCTATAGGTAGATTTTTTCATATTCAATCTTTGATTTTCATTTATCAAAAAAAAAAAAAAAAATTCTAAAAATAAACTGACAATTATATTACAACCATTTATTATTATTACTAATTAAATGATTGATTTTTTTTTGGCAATTACAGATTTTCTTTAACAAATGAATGGAATGTGATAAAAATATGCCAAAGGAATTTCGGTCGATCACAAACAAAACTTATCATCATCATCATCAATAATAAAATTGCCAATCAATTCGTGATTTATTCGACCACGTATGGATTCGTATATCTTTGCAATATGACCATCTAATTTGTTTCTGTTTAGATTTTTTGTTGTTGTTGTTGTTGAAATATAACTTAACAAGTGGGTAAGTTGTTGATATATCCAAATTTATCCAACAAGAAATTTATCTACATTTTTTGATCAAATCAACAGGTTTAAAATATAAATTTTTATATACTTCTTCATCATCATCATCATCATCATCCAGTTCTCAAAAAAAAAACAAAATTCTCCGAATTATATTATCAGTGGATTTGAATTTTCTACTTTTCTGAAGTCATCCGAAAATCACTTCTGTAAATTAATTGAAAATGGTTCCAATGTTTTTTTTTTATTTGTTACAAACATTGAAAATTGGATGACCTAATTTGTCGATTTGATTCGAAATCAAAGTCAACCTCATTCATATGGTGATGGATGATTTGACCACAAATGGCTATATAGAAAAAGGAAACAAGCATTATTTTTTTTTTTTGGCATCCTTTCAATGTTCAAATGTATTAGTGGCATCAATGTCAACCACATGTTCATACATGTCAAATTTTTCGAATGGATAGATTGATATATGAATGAGGTGATGAATGTGGAAAGAAAAAGAAAAAAAAAAGAAAAAGAAAATTGATATTTATTTATAAATTTGGAAAAAAAAATTCGAAACACAAATCTTGATTATTATTGAAATAAAATGACCAAATGATCAATGGTCGAGAAAATCAGAAATGAAAATCATTCAATGTGGGAAACAATATCAATAATAATAAATGGCATCCATTTTTGGATTTCATCGAAATTTCGAATCAAAAATCAAAAAAAAACGACGAAAAAAATTATGAAATCAAAATTTAACCTGCTTTTGAAGATCGATGTTTTTTGGCAAATGCTTGGATTTTTGTTTTGTACGATAGTACAAAAAGATAGATGAATCGTACACATACCTTGATGATTGTTGTGATAACAATAGAAGATGATGATGATGATGATGATGATGATGAAAAAATTTCAAACATTCAAAAACATTCCCCAAATCGAATGACAGAAAAACAATTTCATATGTTGAACAACAGTAAATATTATTGGATTGATGCCGGAACTATATTTTTTTTTTCGATCCAATCGGAACACAATCTATGCAAATTTTTTTTTTCGCCACAGAATTATTTTTTTTTTTTCATTTGCTGAATCGACTTAGATGATGATGATGAAGATCATATCGGCGTTGATATCGTCAATGGACTGGCCAATGGATTATTTTGTACAATTTTTGTTTTTTTTTTTGGGCAAAATGAAATCCTTTCATCTTTCATTCAATCATTGTATCACTATAGATGAAGTAAAGAAAAAAAAGTGAGAATGAATTATAAAACAAAACAAGTAAGAGTGAATTAGAAAAATGGGCTCTTTATCTTTACCTTTATCTTTGTTTTTGTTGTTGTTGTGGTTAGAATCCGACATGGACATTTTGATGATATTTTTGTTTGGTTTCAATTCGATTTTCTCGCCTTGCAATTTTGGTTTTCTCTTTATCAAGCATTTATTATTCGATAATGTTCACCATAATCCTTCAAATGTATCATCATACCGAAAAATCGTGCCGGTATTCACTCAAAAATTTTTTTTTTTTTTTTGTACACTTTTGTACAACAAACATTCGAATTTACCGTGCAATACTGTAATTAGAAACAACAACAAGAAGAAGAAGAAGAAGAATTTCCCTTGTATTTCATTCATCAATTATCATTATTTTTTTTGTTTGTTTCACCTCTTACTGATGATGATGGATGAAAACCGAGAAAAAAAATCATAAATTCATTTCGATCGAACAATGAACCTCATCATCATCATCATCACCGTTTTCATCATTTATATGACCCGGTCATTTAGACACATATATCTTATGATGATGAACAAGTGTGACCCGAAAATATAGAAAAACCAAAATTCATAGAAAAACCATAGAATTATGCCACAGAACTAAAGAGAAAGAAACGAAAATGAACAAGTAATCATGTTGTATGTTTTAATATTTTTTTTACCGACTATATCTATCTATCTTTGATATACACTTCTGACAACTTGACACGAACGCTTCTGGTAATGGTGGTGGTGTTGGTCATGATATATGCGATTTTATTTTTTGATGGCCAAATTTATATAATTTTTCGCCCCCATTTGAAGATCATTTAATTGGAAATGTTTATTATTAGTATCCATAATCATTTGATTTGAAGAAAAAAAAACAACATGCATTGAAAGAAGAAGAAAAAAAAGAAAATTTATGGTCAATATCATCATCATCGTGGCAATTTTTTTTTCTTCTTACCATTTTCAATTTTCAATATGTTTCAATAGAAATCAATCAATAATCAATCCCCATTGATCATTCATATGATTAAAATATTAACGAATTTTTCTTTCTTCAACATTTCATTTAATCCGATAATTAACGGATTAAGTACAAATATATTCATTCGATCATCATGTATTATAACTGTCGATTTGTTTTCCTATATTTACAATTGGTTTGATGGAATGTCAAAATAGATTCGAATGGAAAAAAAACAAAAAAAAACGGACAAATTTTACTGAAAAACCAAAGAAAGAAATAAAAAAACGTTGCCATTTTCTCCCAATGTAGATAATATTATTGTTATTCTCAACCATACAGTTCCAAGATAATGATGATGATCGTTTAATTTCGTGACCTATCTTTGTATATTCGTTTTCGCTTTTCTTTCCATACATACACACACACACAAGATATCTCTATCTTTCTTCACTGTAATTTATGCCATTTGTAAATATAAAACTACCATATATTTGTCTATGTTTAGATCGTCATCAATCCTGACAACTTTAAACAAAAAAAAAATTTCTTTCATTTTATATGTGATGTTGATCACCATTATCATCATTTCAAAAAAAAAAAAATATAAAAATAATGATGGTCAGATTATATTGCACCAGCAAAAAAAAGAAAAAAAAATCAGTAATCAAAGTAAATTTCATCCACTTGTGTGTGTGTGTGTGAACACACATGATTAGAATTTAAATTGACCCAAATGTTGATCCAGAATGGATGATGATAACTGAATTATGATAAATATAAATAAACAAATCACAGAAAGCGAATATCTAAATCATGAAAAAAAAATTTATACAAATTTATTCACTTTAAACAACAGAATAACAAAATGATAACAAAATGTTTCTTTTTTTTACAACGAAATGAGAAGAATTTTTGTTTATATGTGTGCAGAAAGATGAATGTTGTTGGAAAATGGAAGAAAAAAAAGCGCACTATTTACATTCATTTGTTCAAATAAAGCAAAAAAAAAAAACTTATCAGTTTAAAATCGGTTTAGAAGAAAAAAAAATTTCGTAAAAAAAATGGCACAAATAATAATGACAAAATGATGCAATGTCCAATAACTCTTGTCAATTGTCCAAAAAAAAATCTGATAAGATTTATAATCATCATAGTTCAGTTGTTTCCAGATTCATCAATTGAGATTCAGGTAAATATGCATGATCATTCGATAAATCTTGACCTTTGTTCATACCAAAATAATGATGTGGCTGTGTACTAGTGGTGGTTGATGATTGTTGATGTGGATGTGGATGAGAATGATGATGATGATAATGATGATAATGGCCATGTGTAGATGATGGTGGTATATGTTTGTTACCACCATTATTAACCGATATTGCATTACCATTACTATTTTTATGATGATTAGAAAATGTTTCTATATAGATATTATTTATGCAAGGTGATTTCCCATTATTTGTTGTCGAACCATTTGATGATGAGACATAATGACCATTTCGTGGATCATTTTTATTGATCGTTGATGATGATGCTGTTGCACTGATGACCACAATATTTGGTGCCGGTGGTTTTGGTGCTGGCGGTTTTTTCAATGGTGCTGGTGGATTCGATAGTTGTGTTGTAATCATTTGATGACGACGTCCAACGGTACCAAAATTTGCAGTACCATTCATCGTTCGATTATTTGAAGCAATAGTCGATGTTGGTTTCGATAATGTATTACTGATACGACATAAAACCGATCGATCATTCGTCGTTGATGAAGAACTATTACCCGATGATTCACTACGAACAGCAATATGTTCATGTGTTACATCACCTTGATCCAATGTATCCAATGAGGAAAAATTTAAATGTTCATCTTCGATAGCAACATTGGTCAATGCATTTTCATCCAATGAATTACTGCTACTACTACTGCTACTTGATTCACTACTAAGATTTAAAAATTTTCAATAAATTAATTTTCATTGATTTTTTTTGTTTTGTTTTGTTATTTACCTTAAACGTTCTTCATCTTTATACCATTGATTATCATAGCCGGTCATCCACATTGGATTCGAACCTTCTGTTGCATGTTGATTAGTATTTGGAACATTACTTCGTGTTAATTGTGGTTCATGGCCAAATATTGGTACGGTGGCTGCTTTCAATTGCCGTTCATATCTATGATTATAAAAATGAAATGAAATTCGTTTTTGTCATATGAAAACATGATAATATTACATACCGGCTTTTTTGATTCAAACACAGAGAAATGACCAGAATAAGTAACAAGAATAGAAATGCAGAAGTACCAGCAAGACCAGCTTTTAATTGATCTTCCCATTCCATGAATGGTTCGGCCATCGATGTCGGTTCACTGATCAATACATTGAATTCTTTATACAAATCATCCAGATAGTCAATGTTTTTATCAATCAACATAAGAACATTGTCCACATCCATTATGCTGTTATCATCTCGATTCACAAAATGTAAATACAGATCCGTTCTGAATTTTTAGACGAATAATAAATAATAAAATAAATCAATTTTCAAATTTGAGAAATGAAATAAAAATACTTTTTCTGATCAACACTGCCATCTTCTGCTTCATGAAAACGATAACTATCCACATTGACCAATGCACCGGTAATATTAGCCAAGACACTAAAAAACAAAACAAAATTAGTATCATGAATCCAAATAATTTAGTAGTTAATTACTCTTGAAATTTATCCAATTTTTCTCTCAATTCTTGCGGTGTCAGCCGTAATACAAATCGAACCCGTTGATCTCCACGAAGTAAATAAATCTATGAATAAAAGCATTGGTTATATATCAAACAAATGAATTGCAAATTGATACTTACAAAAACTTTTGCAATATCGTACAGGCCATCCGTATCATTGGCTTTTATTTCAAATTCAAAATAACCTTTCATTCCTTTTTGTGGATCAAATTTCAGGCTTATTTCACCGGTCCGTTGATTAATTTCGAATGGCTTTGATGGAACATTTTCAAGACCTTCGGAAAATGACTTTCGTACATCGGAAACAATGTAATAATTAACATGACTATGTGTACCAACATCTGGATCGATTGCTTTGACTGACATAAATATTGTTCCATATTCGGTATCGGTGGTGATTCCACCAGAAAAAATCTTTTTAAGAAATTTAGGTGGATTATCATTGACATCTTTGATGCCAACCAATACTTGTAACATTGAATTATCTTTCGGATCAAATCGTTCAACACGATGCGGTACACGAAAACAATCATTGGTTGCTTGTACAATCAATGTATAATTAGATTTTTGTTCACGATCCAATGGTTTAGTTGTCGACATTTCATGGGTGAAAGTATCTAATTTGAATAATTCTTCATTATCTTTGCTTAATCCATCACCACCAACAATAAAATAACATGGTATTGATTTGAAAGCAGTGTTTGGATCGCTGAAATCGTAATCATCTTTATCAATGGTGGGTAAAAGTTTATAACGTTCACTTCCAGGCGAAAGATTTTCTGTGAATACAACTTGAAATACATCTTGAGTGAATTCTGGTTCAAAATCATCGACATTGGTCACAAGTACAGTAATGTCTAAATCTGTCGACAATGGAGTTGGTGTTCCAAGATCATAAGCTTGTACACGAAGTTCATGAACTCTAACCGATTCACGATCTAATTCTTTAGATAAAGTTATCACACCGGTGATTGGATCGATTTGAAACGAACGCCATTGACCATTGGCTATTTCTCGTAAACGATATCTAACTTCAGCATTCAAACCATGATCTGAATCTAAAGCAAGAACATCGACAACACGAGTCCCAATCGTTGCATTTTCTGGAATTCGAATCGTCATATTAGATGGTGGTTTCACAAAGATTGGATTATGATCGTTGACATCAGTCACACAAATTTTGATAGGTGATGTTGATATCCTTGACGGTAAGCCACCGTCGCTCACTTGAATGAAAATGGTAAAATTCCCAACGCGGCCACGTAATGAACTTCGAGTTCGAAGTACAACACTATTAGCAGTATCACTTGGAGAAAATTCAAACAAATGGCCATCGTTACCATTCACAATGGCAAACGAAATTTGACCATTCGGCAAGGATGCTATATGCAAAAAAAACAAAATGTTAATATTTCATTGTTTTTATTCTAAAATCAACATACGATCATCGGCATCATGAGCTTGAATAGTGACAACAGGATCATTTTGACTATGAAATTCACTGATAAAAGTACATTCAGATTCAGGAGATGGAAATACAATTTTAGGCGTTTCATCATTAACATCACTCAGAACGATGGTCAATGTTTTGAATGCTTTGCGACTTTCACCTGTACTGAAACCATATTCATAATTATCCCATGCTTGTACCAAAAGTTTATAGAATGGAATCTGTTCACGATCAAGATGATCAGCCACAATAATTGAACCCTAGAAAATAAAATTAAAAGACAGTTAGTTATAGATAGCCAAATGAATAACCAAGTGAATAGATACATACCGTTTCGCGATCAATTTTAAATTTTCCCAACGAAGAACTTGAATCAAGTAGATATGTTAACTTTCCAAATGCACCAATATCAGCATCAGATGCTGTTATTCGTACAACTAGTGATCCGATTGGTGAATCTTCCGGTATGGTAACTTTATGTAAATTTTCATCATCAAACACTGGATTGTTGTCATTTTCATCAAGAACTTGGATAGCAATTTCGGCCGTTCCAGAAAGTGGTGGATCACCATGATCGATAGCACGAACCGTAAGATTTAGCCAATTATATATCTCACGATCGATACGACCTAAAACAGAAATCTCACCAGTTGTAGAATTGATTCGCAATAATCTTAACAAATCAAATTCTTCACTTTCCAATGAATATGTAAGTGATTTGTTCGTATCACGATCTTCAGCTGTTACTGTTATTACGGATGTACCAGGTATAGAATTCTCTGGAACAATTGCTCGATATAATCGTTGAATGAAACGAGGTGGATTATCATTTATATCAGTAATATGAATCGTAAATGTTGTACGAGCTTTCTGGCCTTTCGTGATGGCTGCAATATCTTCAACAACAACCTGTAACTTCAATATTGACCATAATTCTCGATCAAGGGATTTAGCAACTCTTACTACACCATCTATCGGACCGATTGAAAATGATTCGGCAAATGATGCAAGATCCATGGCCACGCCAAAATCATTACGAGCTTCTGAGCGTGAATAATCGAATGAATACCGTAACACAGGTTTATCATCTAGATCGAATGCACTAATTTGTGTTACAAATTGATTAATTTTAGCATCTTCAGCCACATAAACTTCAGGTAAATTATTTGGAAATTCAGGAGCTTTATTGTTTACATCAATGATGGACACATTTACTGTAGCAATACTGGACAATTGTTCTTCGGTACCGAAACTCGAATCAATGGCCATCACTTTGAGAAGATACCATAATTTTTTGGACATTTTAGAACTGCCAATCGATAATGATTTATCTGGATCAAGTGATGCTCCTTTTGCAACGGAAATTATTCCCGTATTACTATCAATGACAAATTTATCAGCGCCACCAGATAGTAAACGATAATAAACACGAGAATTAGCTGGTGATTGATCGGCATCAGTGGCACTAACTTGTACGACCATCGATCCATCACGTACATCTTCAGGTATTGATTTTGTGTATAGAGATTTTGAAAACACAGGTGCATTATCATTTTGATCAAATACCAGAATATTAACAGGAACTTGATTGCTTAACGGCGGAATTCCATGATCATGTACACGGACTTTGAACGATATATTTCGTGAATCAGCTATTTGACCAGGTATCGATTCGAAATCTAATGGTTTAGCAACGGTAATTTTACCTGAGTTCGGATCAATATTGAAATGTGGTGAAAATGGCGACGAATTATTAACGATAGAATAAAGTATACGAGAATTGGCCGTATTTGGTGCATCATCATCCAAAGCACTCACAAACAAATCTTGTTCGAATCGCTTTTGATTTTCATAGATTCGTCCTGTGTATGAACTTTGTAAAAATCTTGGAACTTGATCATTTACATCGGTAATGTTGATCACTAATTGAACAGTGTTTTTATTACCGAATCCGGCCGCATCTCTTGCTTCTACGATCAAAAAATGTTGGGTATGTTGTTCACGATCGAAATACACTGAATTTCTGGAATCTTTATTATCGGTGTCATTTTTCACAGTGATTATACCTGTCATTGGATTTAATGAAAGTGCAGCTGCAATATCACCTCTTAAAGATGTATATCTGATACCATCAGTACCGAATAAGCCATCATCAATATCGGTGGCTGAAACTTGAGCCACAATAGTTCCGGGCTTTGGAATCTCCGATACTGAGCCATAATAGATTTCCTGACTGAATTGTGGTGCATTATCGTTGGCATCTTTGATCGAAACAATTAATTCGGCACTAGTGAATCGTAAATTTTGATGGCCAGCAGATGGTGATCGTTCTTTGGCAATCATTCGTAATTTGATTTGTTTTAGTTTTTCATAATCTAATGCTGTTGAATTTCGAATCCTAACACTTAATGTTGCATCATTGGTACTTTGTAATGGAGTCACATAGAACGTATCGACTAGTTGTGCTCGCAGATCTTTGTCCAACGATTGATCATCATCCAATTCTAAATGTAAAGGTGAATGTTCCATTATTGCCTTGATCCAAATCATAGACTTGTGGTGATAGCAAACTATTCATGGCTTGATCATTTGTATCCATTCGATTATTTTTAGCATTACGTCTAGTAAACGTTACAGGCATATCAGATGGTGAATTTTCGATTATTTCAGCAGTATAAGATTTAAACCGAAACCTTGGTACTTCATCATTAACATCGGTTAAAATGATTGTCACTTCGGTTGTCACTGATGGTGGTGGAAAAATAGCATGTGTTACTTCAGTAGCTTCAATTTCCAAAATATACGAAGCTGACAATAGATTTGCTGATGAATAAATTGCTTCTGTTCCAGAATCAGTAACCGATGCTTCGCGATCCAATTTTCCAGCAACACTTACGATACCGGTATTTGAATTAATTGAAAATAAACCATTACCACCTTTAATGATTCTATATGTTATAGGATTATTCACACCTTTATCACCATCGATAGCGGTCACCTGTAAAACATGGCCACCGATTGGTGTATCTTCAGATATTCTTGTTACCGATGGAATCGATGTGAATATTGGTGGTTGATCATCTACATCTTCCACTTGAATAACAATAGCAGCGGTTGATGTTTTTCTTGAATCTTCCATCGCACGATCAATGGCCAATACACGAATCTGATATAAAGATTTACGTTCATAATCCAAATGGCCGGATAAACGTAAAATACCTTTGCCTATTAACGAATTAGAAATAAGTAAACATGCCAATTGATTATTCGAATACATACCATCTACTGTTTGAATGGAAAACATATTCGAACCAAGTGAATTAGTATCATGAATTTCATCACCAAGTTGATAGAAAACTTGACCAAATCGGCCTTCATCTGAATCGAATGCTTCGAATGTTTCGATCAAAGTTCCAGGTTTTGCATTCTCTTTGACTAGTACGGCCGTTCTAAATGGACGAAATATTGGTGCATTATCATTGATATCTTCAACGATCAATAACAATGATTTTGTTATCTAATTTTAAAAGAATAAAAAATTAATCCATCGAATTTTATCGATTATGAAGAAAGAAACGAAAAACTTACATAATTTCCTTTGCCTAATTTACCATCAGTTATTGTTAATACTAATGTATACGAATCTTGTATCTCACGATCAAGCTCTTTTTTGAGGTAAACTTTGGCTTCATTATTAGATATTGATTCAATACGTAAGAGATCTTTACCAAGTGTTCCAAGAACACCGAATGTCAATGGATCATTATCAGGATCTTCACCATAAAGATGATAAATTTCTTTATTCAATGAAGAAGCACCTTCTTTAACACGTACAACAATTTCAGATTGTGTATCAAAATCATTACTATCGGATTTAAATCTAGGTGGAAGATTTGTACGTGTTGCCCATACTTCATTGATCGAAATCAATGTCAATTGAATCAATACAATTTCAACAATGATGATGATGATGTACAATGAGGATTTATTTACATTTTTATAATTGTGATGATGATGATGATGATGATGATGATTAGATTTGAATAGTGATGAACGAAAATCGATAGTTTCACAACATTTTCGTCGACGAAGTTCGAGTTCTCGATTATCTTTTTCTCTTTCAAATCTTCTTGATACAGGTGATGAAAACATTTTTGTTGTTATTGTTGACATTATTTAATTTTTAACCGGTCCAAAAAAAAAAAAATGATGAACCGGTATATTTGTGTGTGAATGTGACAAAAATGAATGTGAATGGTAGTAATAATAATGGAAGAAAAAGAAAATGAATCTAGATGATCACAATTGAAATCTTCTTCGAATTTTTTTATAATATATAGATATATCATTCACACGCACTTGCAACAAAAAAAAAAAAAAACAGACGCCAAAATTGTCAATGATAGTGATGACACATTTCCTCACACATTATCATCATTAGTTTTGTTTGTTTGTTTGTTTGAAGACAGCAATATTTTTGACAATAAAATAGTAATAATAAAATAATAATTTTTCAGGTTTTCTTTCTTTGATTTTCATTTCTATTTTTTCGATCTAGAATCTAGGTTTTTTTTTCTCATTTCCATTATCATCATTTTAAATGGTTACCATTTTAAAGATTTCCATTCACAAATGAAATCGGGCCATATCATTCATGCACAGACACACACACACACACATACACAAACAATTGAAATTTTTCATTTTTATTTTGACTGAAAGTGATATGAAAACGTGCCGTTTTGTTTTGTTCCATCAAACGCACACACACACACGCACACAACAAAACAAAACGTTGAAGAGTTAGCCGAATGATGAAGATTCAATCCAAATAATAATGATGATGATGATGATGATGATGGTGAAGAAGATCCTAAATTGAATGAAAATGAAAAAACAACAACAACAAAAAAAATGGAAATTAGTTGATTTATATACGTGAAAATTATAATGCTAAGGGACAAAAGTTTTTTTTTTGCATTTCTGTGTGCGTGTTTGTGTGTGTGTGTGTGTGTGTATAAATCATTTTCATTTCGATCTAAATTCAATTCGACAATTGAATGAATGAATGAATGATTGAACATGAAGCATGGCATCGTATTTCCCTATTTATTATAATTTCAATTTCAATTTCAGATTTGTTCTTTTTTAGCGCCATTCTATCTTGTCTTGTGTTGAATTATTTTGTATATTTGTGTGTACGTGACTGTCGACTATTTCGACAGACACGCATACACAAAATGAAAATCAATATACACAAATTGATTCGATGTTGATGTTGATGATCAATGATTATTATTATGCGATATTTTTATCTGTTGTATTTTACAAAAATTATTTTCAATTTTCAACTATACATTCGAAATTGTTGCACGTGTAAACCGGAAACAATTGATCAAACAAATAATGATAACATGCAATCAAATTAAATCATCATCATCATATTATGTCATGAAAAGGATGAAAATATATCGTCCATTTTCATTGGATACAACGTATTTTTTTTTACAAAATTTGAATTTTTTTTTTTTGAAAAATCCACTATTATAATTTGAATATTTCGAAATTTTTTTTTTATTTTTCAAAATAATAATGATGATCATCGAATAGGTGTGGTGTGGATAACTGTGGAAGGGGATGTGTAATACATTCCTTCGAATTTAAAAAAAATCATCGTTTCATTCGAATCATCATCATCATCATCTTCATTGAACAGCATACAGGTAAGTCAATAATACTGTAATGTAATACATTGGTATGCAAATAATTAGCATTTTTTTTTTCTCCAAAAAAAAAGATCATAAAAAAATCCGTAATTGTCATACGCCCCATAAATCAATGTGTTAACGAACGAAACATTCGAAAAAAAAACAACAACAAAACATGAGATTAAAATTGAGTGATTTAAATTTTAAATTTTATTCACACACACACATCAAATTATTTTGTGAAAAAAAAGAGAGAAAAAAAATAGAGCCAAACTGAACAAAACAAAAACAAAACAATCGATCAATCAATCAATCAATCATGGACAGATAGATTGTCGTCATTACAATAATGTTCGCTTGCTATGAACAGAGAAAAAAAATCGATAGACCAAAACGAAATACGATACGATTTTGAATCTGAAATGAAATCGATTCAAATTCTTTGTTCAGATGATTAAATTCAAATTATTTTTATAAATGTTGAACAGGTTATTGTTGGTGGTGGTGTATGTGAAAAACAACGGTAAGTGAGAAAAAAAAATTTTGTGTTATGGAAATAGATTCCTTCTACATTGTTGTCGATGATGATACCCGAGTTGATTGAAAAAAATAGAACTTTTTTTTCGATGATGATGATGATGATGATGATGATCGTGTGATTGTTATTGTTGTCATTGTTTTGATATCCATAGATAGAACGCTTATCATCATCATCATCATCATCATTATCATCATCATTCAAAAATGTTGTTACAATATCAATTTTTTTTTGTTGATTCGATTTGAGATATATTTGATTGAATGTTCCAGATTTATCACCCATTCATTGTTGTTGTTGTTGTTGCTATTTTTTTTTTTTGTTTTGTTTTTATTTTTAAATGTCAATCAATCGATGATGTGTGAAAAAATAAATCTTTGAATTTGTTTTGTTTGTTTCGATAAAATTCAATTTAAACCAAAAAAAAAAAAAAAAAAAGAAATTGAAAACATATGGCAGTCGTATGGGAAAAAAATCTGCAAAAAAAATTGTTGTTAATATAAAAAAAAAAATTCTAAAGTCATCTACGATGTGTGCGTGAGAGACAGAGAGAGAGAGAGAGAGAGAGCGAGAGAAAGAAAGTAAAACATGATAAACAGAATCAAAAGTATGAAATTATCGAAATGAAATTTTGGTTTCGCATCGTTTAATAATTCACATGGTGTTTTCATTTTGTGTGTCTGTGAATATAAATGAATTCATTTTTATCTTTATATATAAGAATATCCTGAATGAATGATGATGACGATGATGATGATGGAGATTATGAAAAAATTTCTAATTAAAAATATTCACGTAATTTTCAGACACACACACACACTATGTAATCATGGCCATGATGGAAATGAAATGTCAACTAAAAAAAAAAAAAAGATCAATTCATCCTGGGTCATTGCAGTGATAGAAATTTTTCTTAAACAAATGATGATGATGATGATGTGAAATTCAATGAAAGTGAAGTGAACCATAAAAGAATTGTCATTTCCGTTGTAGGAATAATTTTTTTTTTCGTTTTATTTTGTTTCATTTTGTTTATTGATTTTTTTTTCTTTCGTCAAGCCAGAATTCATTCATTCATTCATTCATTTATTCAAAACAACCACTGTGTGCACAAATTAATAAATGAATCATTCTGGAATATAATCTGTAATCCAGGTTAGTGGCCAGTATTGCACCATACACACATAAAATATTCGTTCATTTATGTGTGTGTGTGTGTGTGCGAGTTTATGATTTGCATTTTCATGAATTTCCTATGAGAACAAATATGCATATTGGGTTTGTTTGTTTGTGTAATTAATTTATTTCGTTTTTTTTTCATTTCGGACCTACGCACACATAATCATCATGATCATGATCATGATGATCATCATCACCGGATATGCAAGGATAAACATTTTGAATTTTTTTTTTCATTTATATATAACTAGGTTCATTACCCGATTTTTTTTATGATTGTTTTGTTTTTATATATAGGGATAAGAATAATTGAAATCAAAAAAAAAAAAAATCATCACTCATCAAAATCAACAGGTGAAATTTCCTTTAAAATTTTTACTAAAAACTAACCGAAAATCCTTCATTATCCACACACACACACACAAACAGACAGATGATATGCATATAAATAAATAAAAAAGTGGACAGATGTGTCACCATCATCATCATCATCATCATCATCATAAAAAAAACAATTCAAACATTGAAACGCTTGAATGCTTCGTGTATATAAAAAAAAATCTATTCTATTATACACACACACACACACACACACACACATATGGCAACGGATGTCGTTTTCATGCAATCTATATTTTATCATTCAACGATGCATAACACATAATAATGATGTCCAGCAGCAGCAGCAGCAGCAGCAGTAAAA
The DNA here is from genome assembly GCF_024713945.1 of Dermatophagoides farinae. Taxonomy (NCBI): domain Eukaryota; kingdom Metazoa; phylum Arthropoda; class Arachnida; order Sarcoptiformes; family Pyroglyphidae; genus Dermatophagoides; species Dermatophagoides farinae. The sequence goes on along the minus strand of NC_134683.1, from coordinate 3,053,377 downwards.
AGAATTACGAATATGATATAAATCCAAACGTTGAATAAATTTATATGATAATTTCAATCCTTGACACTTGTCCACTTGTACGTTTGTATGGCAATGAAATTGTATTGGCCAAATGTTTTCTGTCATTGTCATCATCATTGTTTCCATTTTCAACAAAAAAAAATTCAAATCAAATCAAATCAATCAATCAATTTGTCTAATTATATTTCTTTCTTTTTTTTTGCCAGAAAATAAATATCAAATGATTGATACATTCAATTCGATTGATGTTTGTTGTGGTTGTCGTCTGCAACAAAAAAAAATATATCCGTTTTAGACAAAAAAATGTGATCATCGACACTTTTTTTTTGTTCATGTTTTTTTTTCTTATGGAAACAAAACAGCCGGCCGGTCATGGCAGGTGTGATAATCATGAACCAATGAATGATTGTATAGTTGAAAAAAATGAAATGAAAAAGAAAAAGAAAACAAAAAAAAACGAGAATAAACCAAAACAGACAGAAAATCAAGAAAGTAGATAAATAAATAAACAATATATATATATATGAAAAGAAAAAAAAACAATTCGATCCACGATCCGTTAGAGTTGTTGTTGTTGTTGTTGTTGTTATCATTACAATGGACATTTTACTCGTTTCACTGTTTGTTGCTCTCTCTCTCTCTCTCACTCTTTTTTCTCTGATAATCATTGCTGGTCATGGCTGATTATTACCTTATTGACCACCACTCGATCATGTTATTATTATTATTATTATTATAATCAGTGAATGGATGAAAACAAAAACTTGAGAGATTTTTTTTTTCATTTTTAATCGGATGCAACAGGTGTTGGTCATCACCAATATCAAAACAAAAAACAAAACAAAAAAAAACAAATTCACAAATGTCTTGAGAGTGTGTGTGTCAATTATGAATTTGAATCTCTCTCTCTCTCTCTCTCTCTCTATCTATCACATTCATTCATTCCGTTACATTGATTATTTTCATTTTCACACATTCAATATGTGTTGATGATGATTTTTTATCGATAAAATTGAAATCCAATGAATAAATTATCATTCACGCCTATTGGGTCAATTTTTTTTCATTGTAATTGAAATGAAATCACAAATAATTTGATTCAATTTTTTTTTAGCAAATCAAATCATCATCATCATCGTCGAAATTATTAGGTAGGTGAATATATTGACCACACACACAAACAAGTAATGGCTACTTGGAATATTTAGATCAAACTTTTGTTGTTGTTGTTGTTGTTGCTTGTTGTTGTTGTTACTGCTTGTTATTGTTGCATGACACACAAATCATTGAATGAAGCAAAAAAAAAAAAAAAGATAATCCTAATGGAAATGGCCATAAGTAATGGATAATATAACTAACCAAAAAAAAAAAAAAAAAAAAAAAACAACAACCATTTTCAAGTAATAGTCAATCGAATTGAAGATTATGGACATGATGATGATGATGATGATGTGATTGGCATCAATACGAAGAAGAAACAATCTCACACACACACACATGATATTTATTATTTTTTTTTATTTGCCTTTAAGCAGTTCATACGATGATGATGATCGGGTGTTTCGATTTTTTTTTTTTTTTGATTCATTTTAGGTTGCAATACCTAAACAAAACAAAAAAAAACCATCGATACAAGCCATCATTCAGTTGGTCAGTAAGTCAGTCAGTCAGTCAGTCAATCATTTGAAAAGAAAAAAAATTTTTTATTTAAATCTAACTAGCTGATAAACTATTGAATACTACTTTCCATCATTGCCATACATCTTGATTACAACTCTCTCTCTCAGTCTCTGTCTCTGATTTGGATACAAATTGTATTTAAATCCAAATGAAATGAATGGATGGATAAATCATGTACATCTCATTTAGATTTTGATTTTTTTTTGTCCATCGTGTGTGTGTGTGTGTGTGTTTGTGTGTGGTATGATCGAATCATTAGCAAATGATTATCTAAATATTCGAAAAAATGGAATCATATATATATATATATACTGAATTAAAAAAAAGAAACCAAACTATTACTGTTATGTATATTGATTGATTGATGTCAGTTGAATTTAGATGTGAACCAAAAAAAATACAATAATATTTTGATATGATCGATAATATAATAATAGATCGTCGTTGTCGTCGTGGTGGGGGTGGTGGCAGTGGTGGTAGTTGATTGTCGTATGTTTTCGATGCCAAAAAAAACCAGTATGACAAAAGTCGATTAGTTTTTTGTTTTTGTTTTTGATCTGATAAAACAATAATGACGAAGATTTAGAAAAAAAAACTTGAAAAAAAAGTTTAAAATTTTTGTTTTCTTTGTTTCTTGTTTTATTTCATTTGATGATGATGGTGAACAAAAAAAAAACTTTGTTTTGAATCAAGTAACAATTGATTTCAGAAAAAAAACCAGTACAACAATAAAAAAACGATTATCGATTGATTTTTCGTTTTGTTTTGTTTTGTTTTGGCACCGATGACAATGATGTGGATGATCATTGGAAGTTGTTTATGTCGTTGTTTTTTGTTGTTGTTGTTGTTTGTTGTTGTTGTGGTTGTTACATGTGAAAAATTAAAACAAAAAAAAACACAAAAAGTGAATTGAATGTAAACTGGCGATCATGGATGGTGGTGATCATAGATGTTATATATATAATAAATGATGATGATCAATGATCATTTGATGGTGCACATTGACAAATGAATATACAGTTGATGATTGTAATGATGAAAGAAGAAGAAGAAATAAAAAAAATTGAATTTGAATAACGATCTTAGATTAGTCAAGTTGTTGTTGTTGTTGTTGGCAAATAGATTTTTGTTGTTGCTGTGAAACAACAACAACAACAACAATAAAAATTGTTTGTTACAAATACATTGCACACCAAAACGAAAAAAAAAAATTTTTTCACAATCAAAAATGACAAAGAATTTCGAAGAAAATTCAAATTACAATACAAAATAAGAATGATTAGCGACGATTATCGCACATACACATACACATTGAAAATGCTACCGTTTTTTTGTTGTTGTTGTTGTTGTTGTTACGTAAGAATTTTCTACACAATGAATGCACACACACACATATATATATTCAAAATGATTGACATAAATGAAATGAAATGTGATGTGATGCGATGTATATCATCCATAAGAAAATGACCAATTACGTTGATGATGATGACGGCGATGATGATGATGATGATAATGGAAATAACACACACAAAAAAATTTTTTTCTTTGATTTAAACACGCAACACGCTACATTATGAATGGAAATTATTATCATTCAATAACACGGTTTGTTGACATTCATCAAATGTAATAATAATGAATCACTTTAAATTCACGAAACACACACTTTGCACGCACACACAAAAAAACATGCGGATAAATACAGAATTCAAAGTGTAATAATTTCACAATGATTTTCATATCCGAAAAAAAATCAATGTTCACTTATAATACTTTTACTACTTTGACAATAATGAATTCAGAGATCACAAACACATATGTAGAGGTTAAAGCTCATCACATCAGAAAACAAAATGATCATTCTCATGACCACAACACAGAGATATTGCCGCTAAAAATGATGAAAGTTTTTTGTTTCCATTCTGAATTCGAAATACAAATTGTCCATTATACGTGAATAATCATTGGTAGTAGTTGTTGGTGGTGGTGGTGGTGGTGGTGGTTAGTTGGAAATACATGATACTATTCAACCAACAACAACATCGACTGATGATGATGATATTTTGAATTTGTATGATGTGATTTTTTTTTGTTTTTCGTTGTCGTCGTCGTCGTCTTCTTCATTCAGAAAAAAGAGATTTTTTTTGTTGTTGTTGTTGTTGTTGTTGTTGAAAAAGAAAGAGAATCATTCAACCATTCTATTCGAATATAGATGATTGTTTGTGTGTGGTAGGAAAGTAAATGAACGAATAGAAAGAGAAAAATAGAGAAATAGACAGATAGAGAGAGAGACCATAGCCGACAATGGCCAACAACATCATTGATGATGATGATGATGATGATGATTCAAGAGAAAGGTTGGTGTTCGATTTGGTTAAGGTTCGTTTGGCACCATCATCAAACATATATGACGATATTATCCATAATAAAAATGATGAATATTCAATGAAGATGAAATACAGACGACGACGACAACGACGATATCGTCGATTCAATATCATTTGAATAAAATATTTCATTGTTGTTGTTGTTGTTGTTGTTGTTGTTCGTATTTCGTTCATTAGAATCATTCGTTCATTCAATCATCATCATCATCATCTTTTGGATGAAAAGTTTTAGATAATAGAATTTCAGATGGATGAAAATAGATATATATGAATATATATTGTGTGATTGGTACGATGACCAATAATTTTTTTTATTATTATTTATTCTTCACTTCAAAGTTCAAAGTTCAAAGCCTTGATTACCCTCACAATCTTTTTTACCTTTCTAAGTTGATCTAGTTTTTTTTTGTCATTTTCATTCCAGATCGATGAACAAATAGAAAGGAGATAAGAAAAGAAAAAAAAAACAATAAATTCAGATATATACAGAATTATTATTACATAAAGATGTTCATATTTCCGTAATGGTTTTTTCCGGTTGGTCGATTATTTTTATTATTATAACGTTGTCTATGAATGAATCGAATATTAATCATCATTCGATTTGATGTTGTTATCATGATGATGACCTTTGCAATAATATCGATTGATGTTAATGATGATGGTTTTCAAACTTATCATCACGATTGCGAGAATGATCATGATGATTTTGATGTTCTGGTTTCTTTTTCTTTATTTTAATGCTTTCATCGATTCATTGATTTATATAGATCATCATTATTTTTGATAATTAATTATCAACATTGTATATACACATCAAGTTGATTATCATCACCCAATTTATGTTCACGAACAACTCTTCCCTGTTTTTTGTTGTTGTTGTTTTCGTTGTTTTTCAGCTGAACAAAATGAAACCTAAATAGATTTATAGATTGTTAACCCAATTAATGATAACAGTGTTGTTGTTGCTGTTTTTTTCGCTGGCCAAACAATTAAGATTATTGAATAGAATATACATGGTGAGGTGAAGATGTATTGAAGATAACATCAACTTGAATATACAATCTGACCGATTGAATGATGATGATGATGATTATGATTTTCTCAAAAAAAAATCACAAGAAAAAATGAAATTCACTTAACCAACAACAAAAATACTTGGTATGTGAATGACCAATCCCAAAAAAAAAAGAAAAAACCCGATCATCATCATCATCATCATTGTTGGTTCGATGCTTATATAAACACCGACACAAACATATATTGGATTAATAAAGATAACCAAAATTGGTGGCCATAACCATAATGGCTGGTCATCAAATTTTGTTTGTTAGCCAGGCTGTTCTTGATCATCATCATCAATAATGATGATGATCAATGTTTGTGTTGGTGTCAAGCATACACACACACACACACATATGGGATCGTCATTGAATCATCAAAATCATCATGTTAACGGTAAAATTCACCTGGGTACATCATCATCATGAACATTGAATAAAAATGAAACCAAAAATAAAAAGACAAATTCATCGAAAGCAAAAAAAAAAATTTATTTTACTGATTCAGTTCTTATTCTCATCAAAAAAAAAAAAAAAAAAATGTACCATTCTACTTGAATATATATTAGATATTAATGAAACTATAATGGCTCCTTTCACTTATTTATATTTGTTCGTTCATTATTATTATTATTATCATCATATCGACATTCTCATCATCATCTCCACATCATCATCATTGTAATCAACATTGGTTAACAATATTATGAAATGAAAATGAAAACAACATATATAGATACATTTAAAAATAGACATTTGTTATGAATTTGTGTGTCTTGATGATTGTGCCCCAAGCCCATAAACAACATAGTTCAATGGTGATTTATACAAATATAAAAAAATGAATGAATGGATGGACATTATATCTATGGATGGATGAAAAAAAAGAAAGATAAATTAGATAAATTAAACTTTGGAATATTAATTGTGAAAAAATCTTTTCCAGGTTTGTTTTTCTGTTTTTGTTTTTTTTTAGTAAAGAATCGCCAATCAAAATGACCAATATTCATCCTGAATCAGACACAAACACACACACACACATTCAACAAGTGTGATTTGATTTCAAACGTTTTTTTTTTGTTGATAAAATAAAAATTTTATTTTACCGATGAAAAAAAACCACCATCATCATCATCATCATCATCATCACCATCACCATCATCATCTAGACATCGATCACGAATTTATGTTTTGTTGAGCCATTTAGAGAGATGAATGAATTCAACAACTTGTTGATCATTTTTTTTTTTTAAATTTTTGCATTGAATAATAACAACCATATCATCATCGTCGTCATATTCATTGTCAGAAATAGATCCATCCATTCATCCATCCATCCATCCATACGTAACATACATTTAACCCAATTTCAAAATTTAAATTTTTTTTCCCCATTCAAATAAATAAAAAAATTCATATTGTTCACGAATGTGAATGGAAAATGTGAATTTTTTTTTTGTTCTTTTCAAAAAAAAAAAAGATTGACTTGTATCGATCGATGAATATATCGAATATATCGTTTCTCTCTCTCTCAAATAGAATAGACCAAATAACAATGATCAGATATCGGAACCACCATTGATTGGTTTGATTTTTTTTTTTATTTCTTATATATGACAAAACAATGATTCTCCATATCGAAATTTTGATATTTAGAAGAAGAACAAGAAAAAAAATAATCTGATATATATCGTGTATGTAACAACCACATTTATTCAATTGAACTTAAAAACGCATTTTCAATCAACTTATCTATTCGATTTGGGGTTCATCATCAATGACGTTATCACGCCAACACATTTCTCCCTTCAACCCAAACCGGAGGACATCAAAAAAAAAAAAAAACAGTTTCAAGAAAAAGAAAAAAAAACAATTCTTGTGAAATGAAACGAATATCACTCTATATATCATACCATTAGCCATTGGATTGAATAAGATTCACAAATTATTTGAACAATTGACTTTGAAATTGTAATCCACGATCAATTGTTATTTGATCAAATGTAGGGGTCTCCTGTTACTGTACGTTGTTTTTGAATGAACAACCATGAAAAGTATATATTTAGTGTTTAAGATACATTCATTTGAGCACGTTTTCGAATTTCGTTATATTTCACAGAAAAAAAGTGTGGAGACTGGTCTCCAAATTTGGAAAGAAGTCTTCAAATTCAGAGTATTGCGTAAATCTTCAAATTTGGAGACCAGTCTGCACGTCACTTTTTTTGCTGTGTTTGTTGTTTTGTTATAACCGATGGTCAACAAGGGTAAGAAAATTGATCTGAAATTAATATTTTGTAAATAATCATTGTATTTTTATAATCATAGTTAATAAAGATCACTTTATATGTCTGATCAGACAATCTGCATCTTATTTGTGGTAAAAAAAAGCCCCGATGCAGAGGAAGCTCGTTCCCTTGATCCACCATATGATGAATATGAAGATTTTTTCTTTAAGACATAAAAAAAATCATATTTTTAATGGCAATAATTTTCACCAACTTTTAAAATACAACAATATATCCGATGTATCTGGGTGCTGAATTGCCCTGTTACAAAAGAACTGTCAATCTTTACTAGTTACGAATTTTTTGATGACACAAAAAAATGGATCAATATTATAACCCTATTATACACATTTACAGAATTTTCCAATCACTTAATTATGGCTTTATAAAAAAAACGGATAATTCCAAGCGATTCGAAATTTAGTTGCGATAAAGACATTATTCATGATAATAAAAGCCATAATAGATCAATAAATGATGAAACAATAAACCGTATCGCAAATTCATTCGCTAAATTAATTTTTAAACGGATAATAATAAAATCACTTGATTGGAAAAATATCCATCTTTATTAAGATGATACAATAAATTGTGAATGATGATAATGATTTGCGATAAGAAATCGCTTAATTTTATAATTAAAAATAATAATAAAAAATCTGAATAATTTAGTTATATTTAAATTTTTGCTTATAAATTGATTTCATTATGTATCGATTATTCTAACCGTTAAAACAACTAATCCAAAATGGTTAGCACTAACCTTTTTAGGGTTAGTACACTAACCCTACTTTATTTTCTGTGTAAGTTGAATGCATCTTTAACCCAAAAGAGAGCGAGAGAGAGAGAATAAGATATGAAATTTTTGAAAAAAGCCAAAATCAAAAGAAAAGATGACCAGATGGTTTCCAGATAAAACGAAGAATGAAAAAAAAATGAACGAAAATAGAATAAAAATAACAAACATCTGAAGAAAAAAAAGGTGTGAATAATAGATGTGGCCGTTGCCGCCGCCGCTGCCACCATCACCAATCATCATCATCATGGCACTTGTCTTGTCTAGTGATGGCTCGTCCAAAATGGATGATGATGATGATGAGAATTCATCTGAAAACACCGATGAAGAAAAAGAAATGAAATTCGAATCATAAAATAAATTGCATGAAATAGAAAAAAATTTTCCATTTCGTTCCAGAATTTTTTTTGTTTCCAAATGCACAAAACAACAGCGAAAAGAAAATAACAATGATGAAATGTCCAATTCAATCCAAAATAAACAAACAATCACCCGAAATTAGATTGAAACGAGAAGTGAATAAAATTTTTGTTGTTGTTGTTGTTGATGATCCCGATGGGATAATCTCATCATTATACACACACACACACAAGCAATGAATGAAACACGAAATGAATCTAAATGAAATGAAATTAAATAGAATGTGCGTGTGTCTGTGTGTGTGTGTGTGTTCCATTTGGGTTTGGTGTCAAAATGTGAAACTTTTTTTTTTTTTGTTTCACTCTATAAAATTCTTATGAATTTTTATCATGAAACCAACTGCTAGATTCCCGTGCGTGCCCTTTTTTTTGCTGGTTTTCCCATTATTTTTCAGATTTACCGTGGATCGGAATTATTTCTGGTATATCAGTTAAATATAATAAATGAATGAATGAATGAATGACCAGGATGGATGAATGAATGACTGGATTGGATGGATGAACAAGAAGAATGGATTTTTTTTTTTTTGGTTGGAAAAAAATCCAGATTTTAATCGCCATGGATGACACCACAATGATTATAATCATCATTTGTGTGGTATGTGTGTGTGAGTGTTGACCACAAAGATATGGATGAACATAAATTTTAAAAATTTTGCATTCCTGTAAATCTAAATGTCAGGTGATGTTGTGAATCTGTTTTTTTTTTCTTTTTCGTTTACTACTACTCCTCATTGGTTAATGAAATCAATCTTGATCAGATGAAAAAAAAAATCAAAAATGAATGATGAACTTGAACCAGAAAAAAAACTGACAAAGAGAATGCTACGACAAAGAGACCGGTAGAAAAATTCTTGACATACACACACACACACACACAAGATAAAAATCCCGCTACCAGGTATATGACCAGTTTTTTTTCACAAATGTCGATTATGGATCATCAATTATCTACCATCTAGAAACAAAACAAGAAATAAAATGATCGATTAGATTAGATGATCATTATAAATGTTTTTTTTTTGGTTGTTGTTGTTGTTGTTGTTTTTTTCTGTTGTTGCCTGTTGCTTACAATGAATCCATCTTAAGCCAACAAGTTCATTGTCATATTTTTATGAAGTGAACCAAAAAAAAGGTGTAACAAATAAAAAACTAAAAAAAATGAGATTAAAATCAATTATAATCCAATGATTGAATCAATGTTTTTTTCTGATTATGAAGAATTAAGCCATTGAGCTGATTGATTGACAAAAATAAAAAAAAAACAATTGACCGATTTGGAATTTGTGACAGTTTACCAATGGCAATAAATTCCGGTTTGAATGTTCCTCATCATGTGGTAGGTCGGTCGGTCGATTAGTTTTTCAAATTATTCAATCACATACACACACACACACACACACACCACTTTACAATAGTGATCATTATAAAAAAAAGTCACAAATAAAGTAGCAAATAAATGAATAAATAAGTTGAAAAACAAACAATCAAACGAAATAATAGAAAAAAAACTCATAAAACATAGGTAAAACATAGGTATTGGTGGTGGTGATCAACAACAAGAAGGAGAAAAAAAAAATATTCAAAGCTTCCATCATTGATTAACCTAGATTAAAGTCACTGAACCATTCATTCATTCATTCATTCGAATGGCCAATTGTTGTTGTTTGAATAAATCAAAGTGGAAAAAGAAAATCTCATCATTCATTTGACATTCAAAAAAAAAGTGGTGGTAGTAGTTTTTTTTCGATACACTAGGCAAACAAGAATGTAAATTTTTTGTTTTTTTGTTTGTTGGACAAAATAATGAGAATATTAATTAATGAATTTGATGAATGTAATGATGATGATGATGATGAACAAATCAGAGTAATATTTATATGCATTTCCAGTTGAAAACAGGTGTGTCCATGAATTTGAAGAATTCACACACACACACACACACACAAACAATTTGTATATTTTGTCATTTACAAATTCCATTCATTAATTGTTTCTGTTGTCAAAATTATTTCAATGTGGTGATCACGTGTCAGTCATGAGAATGGATGTCTATCCATTCATTGTATCATGATTTATGATGATGATCATGATGAAATTGAAACAATTAATTAAAATGTGTGGATGAAACAAAAACAGAAAAAAAAATTTCACTCGACATCCAGAATATATTTCATATGATACAAAGATGGGCGTACTTTTTGTTTTCATTTCGAATGACATCCAGGAAATGAATTTCTCGTTTGTGATACAAAAAAAAACATCGTCATTACAGTTTCAACGATAATCTTTGATGAGATAATCAAAAAAAAAACCTAAAGTTAATGATCATGATCATCATTGCCATTCTTGATGCATTTATGGTGACAATAATGATGCTGTAGTTGTTGTTGAATGAATTTATGGTAGAAAAATATCATTCATGTTTTTTTGGTTTGTCAATCGATTTTTGTTTTTGTTTTCATTTTCAAAAATATTCAGGTCATCATCATCATCATCATCATCATTCAGAATCGTTCACGGTTGACACATTCATTTAAAAAGGAGACAATTAAATTGATTGAGCAGAATATTAGTTTAGTTAGTTTTTTGAATTTCCACATTTGTTTCTAGGAAGTAATTTACGATTTTAGCTAGAAGGCAAACGAATAATTTTTTCCCCAGTTTTGTGTTGGTTGTATGATTCCCATCATTCATTCATTCATTCATTCTATGTTGATGATTATAGATCAAAAATCATAATCGAAATGAAATGATCACCATATACCGGTCAAATTGTGTCATCAATCAATATAATCAATCATCAATGAGAAGTGGTGGAACAAGGGGAATTCATGGTTAGTCACATGAATATAATACAATTATCAAGGTCAGAAATGAGAGAAAAAAAATCATAATAAGAAAAAAAATTGATCGATTCGAAATGATTTTCTTTCGATAATGTCATTTCCGTTCGAAATTTTTTCAAATCATCATCATCATCATCATCATCATCATCAACAATCGATACATCGATCGAATGTATCGTTTGAACCAGATTCGAATTCGAATGAAATTTTCTTGCTTGTGTGCTGTAATGTATGGATTTGATCAATCAAATTTGAAATGATACATCGATCATGATGATGATGGTGATGTAGTTGAAAAGTTAATTGAGTTAAAAAAGAAAAATTGGCTTTTTATTTGTCATTATTCTCAAACCACAGATACCATACTGAAGTTTTTTTTCTTTATTTTATTTCATTCGAACAAAGATATCAATGACCCGATGCCCATTAAAATTTGTTATTGTAGATTTTTTTTTCTCGTTTGTTTGTTGTCAACGATCAATATAGAAATATATTTTCTTCTTCTAATAGAATGATCATCATCATCATCATTGACCAAACCCGTTACCTGTTGTTGTTGTTCAATCAATTTCTATTTTTTTTTTCATATAACCAAAGAAACAAAAAAACCGGTTAAAATTCGGGAGTGGATGCTTGATGTATATGTTTGATTTGATCAAACAAGAGTTACCTTGATGATGATGATTATAACCTCTAACCAACAAATAGAAATATCTATTGCCAACCAATCGTGCAAGTAAACATTTTTCAAAAATCTTGATGATCGACGATTGTTCAAATGAATGAATTGAAGAGACACAAACCGTAAAGTAAATCGATTCGAACCAAAAAAAAAAAAAAACACTGAATTCAACCGGAATAAACAGAGAGCAACAATACAAACAGACTGGAAGAAATGTACGCATATATCGAGTGTGTGTTGTTTTTTTTATCGCCATTGATCGATAGTTTTAATTTTCAACCTCTCTCTCTCTCTCTCTCTCTCTCTCTCTCTCTCTCTCTCTCTCTCTCTCTCTCTCTCTCTCTCTCTCTCTCTCTGATCTGATTTTGGTTTGTTGTTTTTCTTTTTCTCTTTTTTATTTATTCCACAGTAACACTTTTTATGAAAATGAATGACAACAAATATAGTAAGGTAAACACAATTTGAATATTAATACCAATCACAGAAACTTGTTCATATGTTTGGATATTTTGTAAAATCTAAGTTGAATTTTGTAACCATTCAATTTTTAGATAATAACTGGATATTTTTTTTTTTTTTTTTGATTCCCATGTATCAACCACCAATCACAATTTCGTGATGTCGATTGATGATGATGATGATGATCATGATATAATGATGATGATGATGATGATGGAAATCATATCATATCGATATGGCCAATGTAAACATGCAAATCGAATTCAAAATGAAAAAATAAATTCAAAATATATCAATCACATAACAAACAAACAAACAAAGATCATCATCCAAGATAAATAAGAAAAAAAAATGAGATTTTAACTCAAACTTCCTGGTGATGAACGTCATCTATGTACATGCCCAAAAATGATTCGAATGTTGTGATCATCATCATCATCATCAATGAACATAGAACACTTGCCAAACACGACTTATGAAAGTTTTTTATCTTTTTTTTGGCCGCATATTCAAATCACTAAATGTAATTGTAACGAAATTATTCAACGAAAGCAAAAAAAAAAAAAAAAAAAAAACAAAACAAAACAAAATGATAATCGTAGGAAGTGTGATCATCATCATCATCAAGATATTCAAATGAAGATATGTATGCGTCTGTGTGTGTTGTTGGCCCATTATTTCAAAAGGCGCGAAATGCATTTGTCATTCGTCATCATCATCATCATCATCATCACCATTGTGATCCATTTGGAACAGAGACATAAATAATATCAAGAAAAAAAATGTAAGATCCCTTTCCCATTGTATTATTTAGATCTAGAAAATAAATGATGATGATGATGATGATGATGGATAGATGAATGAATGTGATTCTGAATCAAATTTTTTTATTTTTTTTTTTGGATAAATAATCACAATTTTTATTTTTTGACAGTTGTTTCATCTCGAGGATCATCATCATCATCATCAACAACATCGAATCTTAAATATATCTATACTTCTCTTCCTACATGGCATTTGTATATCACCAATGTGTACAAACGTTAAAAATGATACCAATTAAATGATCATCATCATCATCACCAAAGACAAAATGTGATCCTCACCACCTACATGACAAATAGTCAGAAGAAGAAGAAAAAAATGATTCATTTATATGTCTATGTATACCATCAACGTCATCAACGTTAAAGCAGCTACAAGTCGTTCCATTTGGAACAACAACAAGCAACAAGATAAATGAATGAGTAAATTAACACGCAGATGTCTTTAAGTGTGTGTGTGTGTGTCTGTGTGGCACGGATGGATGTCGCGTTCCAACATAGAAAAATAATAGGTGAAAAAAAAACAATAAAAAAAAGGTTAAACATTGTTCTATATTTTTTTCTTACAGATGAACCGATTATCATCATTCGTAAATGGAATGATGATTGTGAACAACAACGAATATATTTAAATGTAATATTCATATATTCATATTATCATATATAATGTCTAATTTTGGTAATGGCTAATTTAATATGTTTTTCCCCCTTTTATTTAACTTTTATTTTCTCTTCTTCCTCTCTCCAAATTCACACACACACACACACACACACACACACACACACACACACACACACACACACACACACACACACACACACACACACACACACACACACACACACACACACACACACACACACACACACACACACACACACACACACACACACACACACACACTTTTATTTTCATTTCAATAACGACGATGACGACGACGACGAATCATGTCTTGTTACTGAATGAGTTTAGTGAGTATGTCTTCTCAATGGTTATTGTTCCATTTTTAAAGTTATTGTTGTTGTTGTTGTTGTTGTAATTCTTATTGTTTGTTGTTATATTTATTAGGAAGACATGATAATAATAATTTCATTATTTTTGAACAACCCAAAAAAAAAAAAATTAAAAATTATAACAACAATAATAATAACCGAACGAACAACAGCAACATTCAAGACTTTTAATAGGACAATGGATGACCAAAAGATGACGATGGCGACGACCCAGACAACGATTATAATGATGATGATGATGATGATTCGGACAATAAAAGTTTACCGGACACGGATTAAAAAAAAAATGGAAAAAAAAGGTAAAAACCAAATCATCATCATCATCATTATTGTTATTATTAATGATGAATGAGAATTTAAAATTCTAAAAGATGAAAAGTTTTCATTTTCATTTTCATTTTTTTTTTCGAAACAAATATATAAAATATTCGTTCATAATTGTTCATTGGATGATTTTATGAAATGTCATTTCCGTTTTTATGATTCTAATTATGATGATGATGATGATTGAATTAAATGAAAGGATTATTTTTCATTTCATAGTTCAAGTTTGAAATAGACGTGAAAATTTTCTTGAAACACATGAAAGTGGTGGATATCATATATACAAACAAGTAATGGGCTTGTCATCAAATGATGATGATGATGATGATGATAATGATTATTATAATTAATAAGTACACATAGATTGTCTTGAATTATAATGATGGCACAATTGTCATCTTCATCATCATCATCGTCATTTATTCAGATTTCGTTGATTTGTATATACCATGATGATTTTTTTTTTTTTTTTTTTTGAAAAAACAAGAACGACATTTATGAATTTATCCATTTTATCTTTTTTTTTGTAAATTCGAAAATAAATATCCATCCATCCAACAATTCATACAACCAGATAATCAACCTAAAATCTGATTTGTGTATTCATCATCATCATCATCATCATTAATATGAAGTGGTAGCCAAAACCTAAACAACCTAACCAGAAAAACAAAACAAAAAAAAATAGAAATCAACTTTTTTGTTTTGTTTTCATATCTGCCACTGTTTTTTGGCATATCCATCAACTTCATTTGTACCACCTTTGTTTTTAAATTTTAAAAGGGCTAGCTATAGAAATGATTTTTTTTCTGTTGTTGTTGTTGTTACATTGTTTGTTGTTCATTTGTTGTTGTTGTTGTTGTTGTTGTAGTTGTCATAATGACAATCATCATCATTTTTAAACAAAAAATAATAATGAAAGATGTTGTGGCCATTCCATCATCATTTCATCATCAGTGGATTTCCATAAATAAAAAAAATTTTGTGAAAAAAAATTAATGATTTTTACCTCAACTACAGTTTTTCGTTGGTTGAATTTTTTTTTTTTTTTTTGAATCTTAAAAATTGATCAACACAGACACACACACGAACCGGAAAATGAACAAAAGAAATGATGATGATGATGATGATTCGTGACGAAAAAAAAACCTTGAAATGAATATTTTATTCGTGTGAATATGAAAATCCGTTATAAATAAAGAGACATAATGTTTAAAACACCCTTTTCATTTTTGGTCAAAATAAGATTGTTATCATGCCACAACAACAACAACAACAACAACAATAACAACAACAACAACAACGTAATTCGTGTCTAGATCTTCCCGTTTTTTTTGATTTTGATTTTTTTTTTGGGAGAAAAATTCAAAAGTTTTTTTCATTTTTCAACTTATAAATCATAAATCATATATTACACTAGATATTTTATCCAATGGATCAAAAAAAAAATGTTTTTTCAATACATTTTTTTCTAGTTTTTTTTTGGGCGAAATAAGAGATAGGTCACGATCATCTATGATCGGTGGTACCGTTAATATTTTTTTTTTTTTTTTTTTGAAAATCGAAATCATTCAATGAAAACATAAATGCAGACAGTAACAACAACAACAACAACAACCACAACGTCTGAAATGATCATGAAGATGATGATGATGATGATGAGTACTGTCAACGATTATTATTATTATGATGAAATTTTGATTTTGTTTGACAGTCAACACCTTATGGCATAGCATTATCATCATTATCATTATGACAGCTTATGTGATTACTATATACAGTGATAATAATTGGTGATGATGATGATGATGATGATGATCTATAAATTGTTCGAAACAAAAAAAAAACGATATTAAAGGTGATGATGATGATCATGACATGATGATGACGATGATTCCACAAATAATATTGTCATTTAACAAGCTAAAAAAAATTAAATGAAAAATTGATTGATTCAATGATTTGTTGTCGATGGAATTGAATGTGTTGTGTTGTGTTCGAGCAATAACAACATATTAACCACATGGTTTTAACTTGATGAACCAAAAAATTGATTTTTTTTTCTCAATTTCCAAAGATTTTAATTATAACAACAACAACAATAATGATGATGATGATGATGATGATGTCAATAATAATTGATTAACAGCAACAGATTTTTTCTTTGAATTTTCAGAATGTTTTTTTTTACACATTTAGTTATTATATTGAATGATCATTTGTTATTTTTTCGGCTTTGATTATCATCAACATTAACGATGATACAAGTATTAAAGATGATGATGATGATGATGATAATGATGATAATCATCGAGATCGGATTCAATTTTTGATTCAAGTTTCACATCACGTCGTCATTTATTATTATGTTTGTGGTTAATATTCAAACCAGTACTGACTGACTGACTGACTAACTGACCGACTGACTGACAGTAATTAAACTATGGAACCCAAAAATGATAACGATAATGTGATGAACAAATTCTATTGATAGAAAGATAAAGATAAATGTGAATGGATTAAAATTTGATTCGATCCAATAGGTTAATTTGGTTTTCCTCATCTTTTTTTTCTCAAATCGACGGCACAAATTTAATTAACCACAAGATCAATCGATTGATCAAATCTAATCATTAAAATTGGTGTTTGAGTCAATTTGATTTTTTTTTGTTGTTGTTGATGATCAAGAAAAAAAAATTATTTCGGGTTCAATTTACATCATTATGATCATCATCGGCATCATGGCAAAAAAAAATAAATCTGTCCAAAATAAAAATGTACAGAAAGATTGGTTAGTTTCATCAGTTCACATCTGTCCATCAATTACAATGGTACCGGGTATTATTATAATCTTTGGGCAACGATGTCCAATTACATTTGATATATACAGGCCATAACTATGAATTCATCAATTATGGTCATTATATTCAAAATTTCTTCATTTCAGTTGTGGTGCAAACAAAAAAAAAATTCCATGATTCATTCATCCATTGTTGTCGTTGTTGTTGTTGTTGTTTTGTTTTTGTCGATCATTTATGTCTTGCCATAATAATCATCATAATAATGCCAAATGTTTTCAATTCATCAATTTCAATTGGAAAACATTCAGTCCATTTTTTTCTGGGGGTTTTTTTTTGGATTCGGATGCCATTATTTCATTTCGAGTTAAAAACAATAACTGATGGAATCTGGACGGAGACGAGGAGAAAAGAAAAACATGAATAAATTAACAACAACATAATCATTTGAAGACGATGAAACTGAAAATAAGACAAAAAAAAGGAAAATTTTCAACTTCGGAATTGTGTTTGTGTATAATTTTTTGGGGTGAACAACAACAAATGTGAATTAATGATGCCGAAAACAAAAATTTTTTTTTTTGAAAACAAAAAAAAAGAGAATGTGAATTATATAATTGATAAAAATGAATTTGGTAGAACGAAAAAAAAAATTACCCAGAAAAAAAAGTAGAAATAAATCTTCATCATCATCATCATCATTATTATGATTATATTCATTGAAACCTGTAATTATTTTCGATACAGAAAAAAAACAATAAAAAAAACCAAAAAAATATGAATTAATAACCGGATTGTTTTGCGAACAATTTTGATATATATACTCACGTGGTATAATATGATTATTATATAAAACTATTTTGACTATAATTGTTAGATCAAGTTATAATGGCCATAATTTGAATTTGGATTTTTGTTTTTTGTTTTTTTTTTGTTGTTTTGATTTCGCCAATCAGATCTAGGTTAAATGATGTATGTTTTTTTTTCATCATCATCATCAATCTTTATCCATAGAGTCCAATTTTTTTTAATGATAATTAATTCCCCTTTTGGATACAGATGTTATATGTGATATAGCCATAAAAAAAATGATAATTGAACGACAATTGATGCTAATTTTAAAAATGAAAATTAAACCGAAAAAAAACCTGTTGCTTGTTGTTGTTGTTTTTTCTTTTGGTTACATTGTTATGTTGATGTTATTATTAAAGATGATGATGGTGATGATGATAATAGACATAAATTTACAGACAATTATAATGTCCATATGACACAGACGAATCATTTTTTTTTTTTTTTTTTGGTCAAAAAAGACAATAAACTTGTGTGAAACTTTTTTTTTTTGATCCATTCACAAACGATAAATACAATGAAAAAAAAGAAACAATTGAAACAGATGAAAACGAATTTTGTTTTTGTTGAAATGATAAAAAAAAATTTGCTGCAGCTGTTCATTTTTTTCTGTTCAAATCATCATCATCATCATTATTTTCATTGAGTATTTGAGCAATGACAATTATCATGTATGTGATGATAAAATACATAGAACAATCGTCAACATTTAGCTTGAAATTTCTGAGGAAAAAAATAGAGGTTGATCTTGATAGCCAAAGAGAGAATGATTTGTTTTTTTTTTGGGGGTGCATTCAAATGAAATTTTCGAATGTTTTATCATTTCGTTGTGTTTTTCAGTTGTTTTGTCAAAAAAAATCTATAAATAGAAAGATGTATTTTGTATCTAAATTATATGCACATCCTGATGATGATGTTGATGATGATGATGATGAATGTTGATTATCAAATATGGAATTTTGAAATGAAGAAATTCTGCAGAATCAGTCCATGAAATGATTTTTGATAATCAAAATCTATTTCAACCTCTCCGTGTTCTTTGGGATAGAAATGGAAAATAATTTTTTTTCAATTTCGTTCGATTTCAATAAAAAAAAACCATAATCATTCGAATGATTTGGTCACGATTATAAATGATAATAATGACCATTTTATCAATGAATTCGGTTTTTTTTGGACAAATATTTTAATATTTTGTTTCATTTCATATAATTGGAAAACGATCAATTATGTGTTGTGATCACTTCCGTCAATAATAATCACGTTTGATTTTATTTTGTATAAATAAAAAATCTTATTAATACTCTTGTTTTTATCATTTTGATCAATGGGCAACAAAAAAAAATTAATCCTTATTAATTATTGGTTGAAGATCACCATCACCACCACCACCACCACCACAACCACCACCACCCACCACCACCACTAACATCATCATTCAAATTGATTATTAGATTTGTTAATATCGATAATTTTATCATCATCATCATTGATTTTAAATCGTCAACAAAACGAACGATTATTGAATGCAATCATAATTTTACAATTGTGCAACAAATTTCTCAATTAACACCATACCATATCATCATATCAACGACATTAAATCAAGCAAAAAAAAAGTCCATTTAATCCAATGATTTATGATTTCGTTGTAAACAATACGAATACGAAACAAAATTAAAATCAATCGATCGATTGATTGAACATTGAATTGATTGATTAGGTATTATTGTATTGATCAATTTTTTTTTGTTCCAATCACAAGTTACACCCAATACATAACGGAACATCGATTTTCACACTCAAAAAAAAAACAAACTCAGAGTGGTAAGTAATCTTAGGCGGTGGCGTAACAGAAAAAATGAAAAATTCCGATATACAATTATGATAAGCAAAAAATTTCTTTGGATCAATTATGGTGGAGCGATGCAAATGTGATTTTTTTTGTGATTTTGTAAAAAAAAACACAAAATTTAAATTTGAATTTGAATTTGAATTTTTTTTTTCTAGCCAAAGAATATGTTGGTGGTCTTTCGAAACTAAGCAAACTGCTGTGCTCACCTTGTTTGTATATAATAGCTTTTTATGGCCAACTTGATTTTTGTTTGTTTGTTTGTTCTCTTTTCCTTCCCCCCTCCTGTGTGTTTTTCTTTTTAATTTGATCACACAAAAAAATAGCATCATAATTGAATTACAAATTATGTAATCGATTGAATATCTTTTTCCAATCAATCTATTTATGGATTAATTTTTTTTTTAAATTTCTTAACCATTTGAATTTTAGATCTCCATATAATAATAACAATTATGGCCAAATGCTGCTGCTGCTGCTACGACGGTGATTTCATCAGCAAGAAAAAAAAATACAAGAAGTGAATAAGACAATTTAAATTATCTCTCCAGGTATTTCTGTTCTATAAAATGAAATCTAGATCTAAACTATTCACACACACACGACGACGACACATCGACGGTATAGAAAGAAAATATCGTTTTGTTTTTCCAACTGTCCATCATCATCAATGGGGAATTAACACTGTGAATTTAATATTTTAGAAGTTTTTTTTCCCTTTCATCGTCATCGTCGATGAAATAAAAACTCGTGAGCTTTTAAAATTATTATTATTATCATCATCATCACAAATGATGATGATTACCATCATCGATCATATCTTTACCGTTTATTAGGATCTTAATGGACAGTTTCAGTTTCAGTTGCATTTAATCGAATAACATGAAATCGAACGGATAATGATGATGATGATAAAATATCAAGAATTTTTTTTTCCACAAAATAAATTCGATAAATATCCTAGCACAAAATTCGATTAATCATAATCGAATTTATCGAAGATATTAGCTAATCAACCATCATATATAATGTGAGTTGTTGGCTAGATTTTTCCATGAACAAGATAAAAAAAAATCATCGACCTAAACGTGCAAGACTTATTTTAATGATTGTGGGCATTTGGTCATCCAATACACAATGATCGTGTTTTGCCATGGCATCATATATCCACACACACACAGAGAGACACGAGTAACCGATTGATGAATGAAATGAAACCAATAAAACGATGATCATGATCAAAATGATTTGTTTTAGACAATAACAACGATTTTTACAATTTTTATTTCATTAAAAAAATCAACGCATAAATGGAATACAAATACAAATTATTTTAAAAGATAAAAAAAAATTTAAAAAAAACCATTTCACTTTTCTCGATTGAAGCATATGTCACATTTGTCTTTACAGTAAAATATGTTGGTGATGACCGATGTTTGATGTTGGTTATGTGGGATTGGACAGTCAAAAAAAAAAAATAAGTACAGTAATACCCCGCTTAACGCGGGGTTACGTTACAAAAATTCTGAGCGTTAAGCGAAACAGCGTTAAGCGGGGCTATTTTTACATAATGCATTTTTACCCTTCATATACAATGTAACAATGTAATGTAATGTAGGGTAATTGCACAGCGTTATATCGAATCAGCGCTAAACGGGGCAGCGTTAAGCAGGGTATTACTGTATGAAACTTTTTTTCAACAAAATTTTGTTTGCGAATTTCAGAATGTTTTGGTTGATTTTCCATGAATGATGAATGATTTCAAATGAAAAATCATACTGAGCATTCTTAATTTTTATATTACTTTACTTTTTTTTTCATTATTAGTTCATACCTGTGTTACAACAACAATTGAAAATCTTTATTTCTGAAATATAGGAATGATATATATTATAAAAAAGGAATAAATATACATTTAACATACCAATCGGTGGTATTACAATAATCATAAACACAAAAAAAAATCACAAAACAAAAATCATTTGAGTCAGTAAGCCAAATCGAACAATTTTACAACCACGAACAGCGAACACGCTGCTTTTCATTCATCCTTCATAAATGTACCGCTACATACCTGTGTCCAATAAAGATGGATATTTTTCAACAATATGATGTATTATTCTACGAAAAATTGGTTGTGGAATATACGAACGAAAATGGTTTAGCATTGCCAATTATTTGTTTCAATCATATAAATCTTCCAAATTCATGGTCCACCTGATCCGGTGAAAGTTCCACAATATTGAGACACTCATTTTTCTCTTAGGTTATTGATTTTGTTGAGCCAAATATTTTGAGAATCGATATAATTTCCATGAGATGTTTCAAGGATTTGAATTTTTTTTCGAGACATTTTTTGATTCTAATTTTAAACAATAAATGAGTTTGAAAAACAATAATTCACTTTTTTTTGTGCACCTTAAATACCTTTTCACGATCTGTTTTTGAAAATCATCATTTGTTACTGTGAAGAAAAAATCAGAGTTGAAAATAAAACAATACATCTGCCACTAAGTTGTAAATTTAATCCAAAAGGAAAGACGCAGCTTAAAGGTTAAATTCATAGAGAACGAATTCTCGTCGCTTAAGTATACTGTTGGTGAGCAAATTCAATTACAGAACTGTACACCACTAATCAATATTATTATCAATGTGAGTCATTAATGCGGCAAAGCCAAGCGAATGCAGTCATTCAATAGAACATAGAAAGAATTCGAATTTTGATAAGGACACACGTGATTTTCAAAAAAAAACACGTGATTTTCATTTTGTATGGCATTGTATGAGTATTTGACTATGAAATCTTGCCTGAATATACTCATCAATCATTTTCGAATCATTTTCATTTTTGTTTGTTCCAATTTCATCACACATCATCATTTTATTTTTTTTTTATCATTTAAATTCTACCATTTGGTATTTGGTATTTGGTAATAAGTTATTATTTCGGTTATTTTATTACCTGATACCTGAAATTAATCAATTTTTTTCAATAATTCCAATGAAAAAAAGAAATGGCAGATCAAGATCCTGACGGCATGGCCAAACGGAGTTTGGCATAGAAATTGTTCTCAAGCATATGAAAAAGTTTCGAATTCGAAAACATTCAAATCTATTGAAATATTGTATTATTGAAGATTTGAGATAAAAAATAAAAATCGAAATGCAATGTTCGAATCATGATGGCAAAATAATCGACAACAGTATGGTTGTACTACATAATCTCTACCTCCTATACTGCTGCATATGAAGCTATTTGGATATTGCTCGAATTTCCTATGCACGACAAGTCTCATGCAATATATCGACTTCCGGTGAACATGCCCAGAAAACAACCGATGTATTTTTGTGAAAAGCGATTCCACAAAAACAAATCTGTCGTCTTTGTGAAAGAGCTGATGCTGAAAGCCTTTTTCAAACTCAATGCAGAAGATTCAAATGCAAATGAGTTTCTTTATACAGAACTTTGTGAACACTTTTGGAACACGTTTGGAATAAGCGCTGTAAAAAGTGGGAGCCAAGACTGCGTCACGTTCCAATAATTTCAAGGATCCACTATATAAGTGCTCGCGAATCTGATTGTTTTTTTTCTTCTTCTGTTACTGCTTCAAAATGTCAAAGATCCAAAAAGTTATGAAGACCTTACAACTGTCGATTTGTACTACCTTCAAGGAAGCCGCCATCTTAAGGAGGTTTAGTGGCCAATGACAGTGAATGGATAGAATGTCTCACTGAAAACAAATGTGTACAATCTTCCAAAGCAAATTCGTCAACTCGTAAATATATTAATATTCCAATTGAAAATCACCAGAAAATCATCTGGCTTACCGGAACTACAGAAATAAAGATTAGTTTCTTAAAAAAAATAAAAAAAAATATTTCAATTTCAAATATTCACAGTATTGGGTGAAAATTCTGAATTGGATTCAGGTGTAACTGAATTGAAAATTTATCGTAAAGTTCGTTATCAAATTATATCACGTATTGGCAAGGATATGAATCAATTTGAAAATTATTTTAAAAATTTGATTGATAAATTGATTCGCATTGTTAAATTTAATCCATGGCCATATACTGAATAAATTCTCCCAATATTCCAAAAAAATATATTTGATGCTAATTCTTATATTTTTCTGTTGTGATTGTTTGGAACATGAACAACAATGATTAACGAATTGTTCAATTAAGAACTTTTGTGCATTGTATAAATATAACCGTAGTTCATTGAAATAAATATATAACTGTTTTGTTCGTGTAGTGTATACATCTTGTGTTCTTATTTTCAACAACTGTGTAGCAAAATATTCAACATTTTCCTTTGTTTTTTTGTTCAACAAATGTCATCAATTAAATCTAAAAACTGGATTCAAATTACAATAAATTCAAATGTATTTCCTTTGACTTTGAATAAAAAAATTTTTTGTAGTTATTGTATCATTATTTAAGAAAAAAAAATTACCATTCATCATAAATATGTATAACAGCGAACAATGGTCAAATGAATATATTATATAATAATATAAAATGAATCCAAATAAGTCACATTAAATGAATCTCGTCGATCATCATCATCATCATGTTCATCGTGATGATAATGATAAATGATTTTGATAGAAATAATATTATTATTATGGCCACCACCATTATCATTATCATCATCATGGCTTGTTGTCTTGATGATGATGATGATGATGAACAATTTAAATATTCGCACTCCATATAGCCATAAATCCGTGCGGAGGATGTTGATATTTAAATTTTTTATGTCCATCATCATTGTATGATATATATCCACATGACATAATATGACATGTGATATTATATTTTGGTCACAACAACAACAACAATAACAATTCAATGGTTGAGATAAAAAAAATAATGCAAACCTACGCTATAGAGGTCATTCAAAAAAAAAAAAAAAAAATATGAACGTGGAACAAGATATTCTTTCAAACTTCAAGATCGGTCAAAACCAGGGCGGTCACGATTAAAATATGTTTTCCATGTTTATTAAGTGTCCATTTCATTTTCGGTATGCATAATAATAATGATATATATTGTTTATCCGTAATGAATGAATTTCCGGGCCATCATAAATCAATTTATAATCGGTTGTCCGTCATAACGAATTTTCACATCATCATCATCATCATCATCATCATCGCAACGATGAGTTTATTTACAACAACAACAACAACAAAAAAATGCTCATTTCATCTGAATTCAATTGATCGATTTGTTTTTTTTTCTATTCTGGATCAACAAAAAATTGTCAAATATCAAAAATTGTAATGAAAAAAAAATTGGAACAACAACAACAACAAAAAAACAGTAAAAATTGTCAGCCAACAGTGTTTGACGAAAGAGAAATAGATAGATTTCCGTACCAGAAAAAAAATTCATGAAAATTCAAATCAAATCAAAAAAATTTAGTTTGACAACACAATCACAGGCTGATGATGGATTTATCATTCACAATGATCTACATTATTATCGAAATTGAAAATGAAATAAATGATGATAATGTTGATTTTATGCCGGTGAAAAATGTATTCTCGAAACATGATATTATCATGTCAAAATTGTTATATTTTTTTTTTGTTTGTTTGAACATTCGATTTCTTTCCAACGAATTTTTGCCCCATTACGTGAAGTAAAAAATTTTTTTTTTCAAATCAAACCTGTTTAATTAATAAATAATTAGTGTGTGTGTGTGTGTGTGTGTGGGTTAGTGATTTGTTGAAAGCACACACAATCATCATCATCATCATCTATTGAATGGATGCATTTTGTCGTGATGATCATTCGTAGTCGTCGTCTTCGTAATCATTACAATTACCATATAATCGTTGGTCATTTGTGAGATAATCTTTTTTGAATTGCAAAAATTTCTTTTGTATGATAATAAAACAAATGTGTCATCGCCTTTATTTTCTGTCATTAATTCAGTTCAAGTAAATCATCATTCTATTGACCTGATTTGAAATTTGAAATATATACACAAATGCAAATCACAATTTGAATGTCATCTGATTGTTGTTGTAAGGGGAAATTGTTTTCATTTTTTTTTGTCATTGTTGTCGTTTTCTCTTTTTTTTTCACCTATTGATATTGAATCAATAGGAGGGCAAAAAGGAAAATTTTCATTTTAATCGATCATTATTGAATTTCATCATTTCATCAATATATAAAATCATCATCATCATTTATCATATTTGTTTTCATTGAATTGTTTTCATGTTTCACAAGATTGATACATTATTTACAATTGATCACATCATCATTAATAAGTTCATGATCTAAAATGCAATGATAACCAGAACAACAATTGTATTGACCGAAAATTGTCCAAACACCAAGAACAGAAAAAAAAAATTTTGTTGTTGTTGTTGTTGACATTTTTATCAAATGTTCACATCTTGAAATATTTACTAGGCTTAGCCAAAAAAAAAAAAAAAAGAAATCATCTCCAATCTCTTAGTGGTAATAAATTTTAACGCCACTTGTTTACAAGTGATGATGTTGATTATCATCATGTTGATTAAGATATATCTGAAATCTGTACACTTTACACGCCTTTTTCATTAATATCCGGAACATTTTTTTTTTAATTTTTATTTTTAAAGCTGTTGATTTGTAACAATAGTTTTTTTTTCGTTCACATTGATGAAAGATATTTCACAAGCATTGATATATATCACTTGATTTGATTGGATCATCATTTGGATCACCAGTTAAGTCAAGTGTTGGACTGAATTTGAATGTGATAATTAATGATGATGATGATGATGATGAACTTTTGCAAGGAAACTAGCTAGAAAAGTAATTAATCTATTAATCAATCTAATCGATCACTATGACAACATAATAATGATTTTGTGGAAAAACAAGATATCATCCCTGATTTTTTTCCCCCCATAAGTAGATGATTTGATTAATTTGTACATCTTTAAATTTTAATTTTAATTTACAAACATGAAATCAATGTTTGTCTATGTCCGTTGTTTAAAATAATCAAAAAATCAAAAAAAAAAAAAAATTCAAACTCAAAAATCAGCAATAGAAATTGACACAAACGGACAAAACAAAGTTTTTTCCCTTTTCATTTTTTTTACCGCTTGATATTTCTTCGCTTGATCAACTTAAATCAACAAAACAACTAGCTGACCTATCAATCAAAAGATCAACCAAGCAGCCAACCAAATGGAAAAAAAACGATCAAATCGTGGAAAAAAAAATAATATTTTCTCTTCACTGATCATCGAATTGATCATCATCATCATTATGATGATGAAAAAGATCGATTCATCGATGATGATCTAAATTTAGCATTGAGACACCATGTTGAATCATATACAGATATGATTCACACTCAATCAATTCACAAGAAGAAAAAAATCGGATCCAATTTGACCAATTGACCAACATATACCAATTGAATTGAATGAATTGGACTGTCCAAACTTGAATGATTCGTTGATTTTATTTTTAAAAACAAATAAAACATGAAGAAAAGTTTAAGAACATTTCATAGTCAACAACAACAACAACAACAACAAATCATTTGCCATCATTACCAGAAGCATCATCAATAAATTTCACTTTTGGGATGTAAAAAAAAATAAATAAATTTTCGATCATATTTCTATTGATGAATGATTTTCAATCCATCTATCAATCAATAAAAGTAATATAATAATAACAGATTATTTAAAATTTGATGATGTTGATGATGATTTGATGGATAAAATCGATCGATGGATCGATCGATTGATTGATTGATTACCGGGTGAGATGTGCAACTTGTTGTTTGGTCAAATCGAATCAAATGACCATAGCTATATAGAAACGAAATTTTTTTTTTTTTTTTTTTTTTGATGCGGATAAATCAAATTCAAATGCACGAACACACACACACACACACACACACACACACACTACTCAAGATGAAATGCATGAAAAGTGAAAAAAAATGATGAAAATCGGGATAAAATATTTAAAAAAAAATTATTTGAATCAATCGATCGAATCATTCATTGATCGTTCATTTACTCAGATTGATTCTATTATTGGATATAGATGATCGGCATCTGTCGAATTGAATGATTTAATGTTGTCGCCCGATATATATATATATATTTTTTTTTTTTGGTTATTCAATGTTGTGGTCAGTCAATCTAATCTATCAATATACCCATGATGGCAATGAACGCGAGAGAAAAGGAATGGAAAAAAAACAATAGAAATCATAATCACTTGATAATTGCTTTCGATCATCATTACCATTTTTAACCAGATATTTTGTTTTCTTTTCATTTCGGTAGATGAATCTTTTTTGTTCAGATTTTATTGATTGATGATGTTCGAAATGGACAAAATGATTGTGAACTGATGATGATGATGATGATGATGAAACAATCGTTTAGTCAAATTGAATGCTGTCGATTGACGAAAAAAACAAAAAAAATTTGTTCTTGTTTGATAAACAGTCTGTTAAAATATTCATCAAACATCACATCATCATCATCGTCATTATTACCATTCATTTATCATCATCGATGATAATAATGATGATGATAATGAGTATGAAGATGTGCGATGATCATCATCATCATCATCATAATCATAATCATCATCATCATCATTCAACACCATTATTCAACCAAAAACAAAAACAAAAATTTCGGGCGCTGCCGTCATTGACCATTGATTCATTCATTGTGTATTTTCCAAATTTATCTGATTTGCATCCACGAACGAAAGAAAAGAAAAGAAAACGGATTTCTAAACATAAACCTAATCTATTCGTCGTCAATGAGTATATGAATTTGAATGTAATGAATGAATGAATGAATGAAACTAAATTGGCTCTCCCATCATCATCATCATCATCATCATCATCATATACGCTATATGGACAATCGATGGACAATGTTTTTTCCACTTTTTTTTCAACTGGCCTACTCAAAAAAAAACTATTGATGAATGATGATGATGATGATGATGACGAATATATTTATTATCATCATCATTAAATTGTCGATATTATATCCAATTCGTGAATGAACAAATATTTATACCCGAAAAAAAAAATTTTTTTTCAAACGAAGAAGAATTGATCATATGACAATCAAATGTTCATTTCATTTCATTTCATTTTTTTTTATTTTGATTTGTCGGTTATTTATTTATTTGATTGAAGAAAATTTTTTTTTTTTTATTGCCCGTCCAATATATGTTATCATTATTGGCAGCATCCATTCGAATGAATTGGATTTAATACTTTTTTTCGGTTGTTTTTGTTGTTGTTGTTGTTGTTGAATTCGATTCAGTCAAATTGGAATGTTTGTAGTTTTTGTTATATAACTAAAAAAGAAAAAAAAATGCCATGATGCCATGATACTAGGAGATCATAAAAAAAATGAAAAATTTTTTGAGAAAAAAAAATTGTTATTGCCCCCCCCCCCTCCAAACAATCATCTACAATTTTAGGTCAAAAAAAAAAATTTTTTTTATTTATTTGATTTCAATGATGTTTGACCATTATTATTATTATTATTATTATGCTACTGGTCAAGTAAATATCATAGCTATATAGCCATATCGATCGTATGTTGTTGTTGATTAGAAAAAAGAGAGAGAAGAAAATTGTACAATTGATGATGACCGGATCGATTCAATTGGATTCATTCATTCATTGTTTGGGTTGAATTAGAAAAAAAAATTTTTTTTTTTTTTGGAACAAAAGAACCTATATAGTTGATGATGATGAATGATCATTGGTCAATCTTGAAAGAGAAAAAAAAACGATACGAGGTAATAAATACAATACACTACATAATATTCGATTCAATTAGAATCATCAATCGTCATCATCATCGTCATCATCGTCATCATTATCTTTCGTGAGAACCGTAGAAAAAACAAAAACAAAAAAAATGTTTATGCTAATCGTTCATCCATCCATCCATCCAGATTCTATTGTTTAGAAAAAATTTTTAGATGTCATTCAAAAACAACAACAACAACAAAATTGGTTGTCCACATTTGTAGTCGTTGTTGTGTTATTTCGATGTCAGGGTGGTAACAAACAAACAAAAAAAAACTCCATGAAGTGAGTGAAAGAGAGAGAGAGAGAGAGAGAGAGAGAGAGAGAGAGAGAGAAATCATTTGTCTGGTTCGAGTACATTGGATATGATCTAGATATTTTTTTTTTCGCTTCCATTCTTTTTTTTTGGTTTTATGAATTTTTTCCAGCTATTTAAATTAAATTTTTCATCTTATTATATGGATGATGGAAAGTTTTTTTTTTGTTACGGTAGCCATGATGGTTGTAATAATACAATTATGATGATGATGATGATGATGATGGGAAACATGTTGCATGTCTGATAGCCAAATCCATTGTCGAGTTATTTTTTTCATTTTATTTTTCTAAATTATAAAATTCTGTATGAATCAAATTGAAAACAAACATAACTAAAATTTGTTACATAATAAATTATTAAATTAAAATCATATATGTTGATGTTTCTTTTTTTTTTGTTATGGTCGAAATATTAATAATAATTTGACCGATATGAAAATAATAATACTGGCCACTAGATAGCTTGCTTCAAATACAAATAAAACTTCAGGCCATGTTTCTAGATAACGGGCAATCAAAAATGGTGTGAAAATTGTTGCCAACCCGGCAAAAAAGAATAATAATGAACCGATTCGATTTGATAATTTAAAATGACGTTCAGTAAATGCTAGAATTGCTGGCCACATGGCTGAAAAACCGTAACCAAGTAAAACGGTTGTAATATAGATGATTGTTCGATTATGACGTCCAAAATAAAGACAAGTTTGTGCAGCAATTATTATGACAAAATGATAGGTCATGATTATGTCGGGAGTCAATTTAAGAGAAATGAATGCCGTTACTAATCGACCGATTGTATAGGCAGCCGATAAAACAGAAAGAACATGAGCAGCTTCAGAGGGTTCAATAGATAAATGTTGTAACATTGTAGGTGAATAATAGAAATAACCCAATTCGGCTGCATCATAAGTGCCCAAAAGCAATGCAACCAGAATTAACTTGAATTTTCTTAATGATTGATATTCACTAATATGATTGCTACTAACACCGGTTACTGTTTGAATTTCTTCACTATCATGTTCATCATCAAAATCACCAGATTTACGATATCTTCGTATGATGAATAATATCAGAAAAATTATAGGCACTATTATTTGGATCGCACCAACAATTGCAAATGGTGTACGTAGGGATTTTATTCTCATTGCCGGAGTCTCTTGTGTAGAATTTCCCGATACATATGGTGAAATCAAAGTAGGACTTATGATTGTACCGAGACCATACATAAATTGTGACGATTGCATCACAGAAGCATGTTTATTTGGCCACATTTCAACAAGCCAGATATTGTTGGAACTATCCCATGAACCACCACCGATTCCATTAAATGTTACCGCAGCAAACAACAGGTAGACTGAACCATAATATGGAACAAAAGCCATCGTCACTGCGATTAGCGATACCATACATATGAGTACTAATTGTCGATTAAGCCATTTGTAGATTGTTCCACCTAATAGATCAATGAAATTATTTAAATAAATTTAGTTAATGATTCATGATTTTCGGGTTAATAATTTACTTAATGATCCGATGAGATAACCAAGTGATGAAAATGTTGCAAGATAACCAATTGTTTCTTCTGAAACCTGGTAAATTTTACTCAAATCAACCAAAGCTGGCCATAATGTATTCGATGTTATTCCCTTGTGATTAAAATTCAAATGATTAGCATATGAACAGACCACAATTAAAATGACTCACAAATGCAAAATGATTGACAAAAATACACGACGAATAAATCAGATTGATCCATTTAGAGTTGATGTTTTCCATTTTTGAGCTGACAATAATCAAATAATTTTTATACTTATGTTGCAACCAACAAAAAAACGCCGCATCTAATAAATCACATCGAGTATTGCTATTCAGAAAAAAAAATCCAATTAAAATGATAAAATTATCATAAAATATCTGAAAAAAAACTTACACTCATGTTGATAATCATAAAAAACAATTAGATCAAATTAGGGAAAATGATACTATATGATATGATGATTTAAATACAATGATGATATTTTTAGTTGATCCAAAAACCCCAAACATTAATTTGTTTTTTTTTCGAATGTTATTGTGTTTGCCATTCAGCAACATGTTCGGCACCGAACATAAATGACGATTCATTGGGCATTCGAAAAATTCTGCACACATTTAACCAGCTATTCTAATGAGATGGAAATTGCACGATTAGCGGATATTTTTTCATTTTTATCTCATTTTTTCGATTTTTGTTACAAAAATTTATCGATTTTGTCAAATTTGTTGCCATTTATAGAAGAGAAAAATGTAAATATTTTTCGAATAAATTTGTTTTTATTTGAAACAATTGAAAATAGAAATAAATCAAATGAATTTGTTTTTTTAGGGAAAAAATCAATGTCTGATTACTCGTATATCGATTGATGATAAACAAACTATAAAAAGTACCAAAAACCGTGCAGACTCATTGGATTATATACTAAATTACAAAAAATAAAATTATAGCGTAGTAAATTTAAATTTCGAAATTGAATCGGAATGTGCAACAGATGAAACATCATCATTATCATCATCATCATCATCATTAATATTTAGGTCATCATTTTCGTGCTTCTTTAAGCATTTTAACAATGATCGGCACAATGGTTTTGTATTGATGTTTACCAACCATCGATGCATCTTCGGATGCCATAATAGCTTTAAGATCGGTCCATGTGGCCGGATCATATTTAGCATCACATTTATCCAATGATGAATATTCTTTACAAACTAATTCAATGTTTTCTTCAGCCTATATTTTTACACATATATGATTAGTTAATAGATTGATTGTATTGTTAGTTTAAAACACTTACAATATCACTGATCATATCATTGAAATAATCGCCTGTTTCACCACTGCATAGATTTGTAATATGATTGATGGCACATTCGCGTAATGAATGTGAACTGCAACAGGCACCACCAAGTCTTAATGGTTTAGGCATATTGGATACTTTTTCCATCATGACCATATGTTTATCTGCACATAATCGTACAGCATCAGCTTTTGAATTATCAGTAAAACAACCAATATGTCTCAAGAATTCAGCACGTTCAGCCGGATTATCACAACGTGTATGTAAATGATTTTCAAGATCGTTCATCACTTTGATTGTAATTGATTTCAATGCACCTTTAGCACATTCACGTGCATGATCAGCCAAACATTTTAATCCTTTTTTAGCGTTACTAAATATTGAAACATTAATTTATGGAACAGGGGGGCATAATTCTATATTTGGTAATATTTATACTTACTCACACATGCCAACAACTTCACCATCATTGGTCGGTATTTTGAGATTACGATTAGCCAAAAAACTAATCTCATATGCACATTGATCTAATTCTTCAATTGTTTTGCATGCACACCAAAATCCTGGTAAGACAGCGGCAATAACAGCTATTACATTTACGATTGAATGATTAGTCAACAAAAAACAAAAATTTAAAATAAACAAAAAACAAACACTTACCGAAACCTAATAGAAATTTCATTTTTAAAATAAAATTTTTGTTTTCAAAACAACAACAACAACAACAAACAATTTCTTGCTGTGTGTATTCAATTCGGGCTATTTAAGCACTGAAGTTGTTTCCCATTGTTGATTGTCAAATTTATATATTTTCAGCCAATTCCATTCAATGAAACTGAAAAAAAGTGATGATTAGTTTGAAAGATGAAAACTTGTGATAATTAATTCGTTAATTGTTTGACAGAACAAAAAAAAATGAACATTTACCAATTTAAATTTAAATTGCTTCAAGTCATCATCATCATCATAATTACCGCAATCATTATCATCATCGCGAATTATAGTAGCTAATGAAACAAAACCAAAAAAAAAAAAAAAACAACAACAACAATGATTCTTTCAAACGCGCTAATGATTTACTATTTTGACCCCCACATCAAAATCGATTAA
Source organism: Dermatophagoides farinae (assembly GCF_024713945.1). Lineage (NCBI taxonomy): Eukaryota > Metazoa > Arthropoda > Arachnida > Sarcoptiformes > Pyroglyphidae > Dermatophagoides > Dermatophagoides farinae. The sequence continues at coordinate 3,018,977 of NC_134683.1, read as the reverse complement.
TCGAATATACCTTTGTATACAAATACGAAAAAAAAAACAAAATTGATTGAAAATTTTGGAATTCCTGGTCTCACATGAACAATAATGATGATTATGAATTGTAAAAAAAAAAAAATTTCAATCCAGTTGTATATGTACAAAACGAACAAACGAACGAATGAAAAAAAAACAAATCCATATTTTATGATGTAATCATCAAATGTTGATAATGAATTTAACATATTATGGAATCTTCCTACCGAAACGAAACGCCTAATTTTTTTTCATAATTTAAAAAAAAGATGAAAAAAAATTAGCATGAGTCATGTGTGTGTAAAAAAAATAATAATAATATCAATCAAACAATCAATCGAACCATGACGATTGATTGAAAGATAATAAAATGATAAAATAATAACATCCATTTCTATCTATCTATTAGAATGCATATATATGCCTTTATTTCTCAATGTCAAGGTGAAAAAGAATAATCATTATTGAACAATCAATAGTGATTGCAATTCAATCAATTATCAATCAATTCATCAATAAAATAATTTTCATTCTTTCAAGCGTGATAATAATCATCATAAAGATTGAAAAAAATGAAGAATTTGCAAAACTCAATGATGATGACATTTACAAATTTTTTTCATCTTCACCACAAATTATTCTCAATTGATCGAGACAATAATCCAATAGAACTTTTAATTTTATTTGATAATTTTTTGAACAAAAAAAAAATTCTTTATATGAATTATCATAATTAAAAATACATTTTGACGATAATGATGGTGATGATGATGATGATGATGTTTATTTTGTTTTTTTTTCAATGTTATTATACAAAATGAGCAGCAGCAGCAGCATCAGTTGGAAAAAAAATGATAATAATAATGATTTATACTAAAACAAAACAAGAAAAATTTTGAATCTCTGCAATGAATAATGGATAATCAAACAACACGATATCGGCTTTTATTCAAATATGATGTATTATTCTGTGGAAATTGAAACAACAAAAAAAAATTGAAATGAAATTTATATATCCAAAAAAAAAAAAAAAAAATCCAAATGTCAACTTACCAATTTGATTAATTCTTCTTTGATTAGACGAATAATTTCACTTTTAGCTTTGCTTACAGCACGTTCATTCATACCTTCAATGGCCAGATATAATTTTCGTTCACCCAATTCAACTTTAGGTTCTTTACCAGTTGGAAAATAAGTACCACGAACAGTGATACCGGCTTCAGAATATTCACTAATCATAGCAATAGCTTCTTTACTAGTTACACGCCATCTAGCTTGTTGTGGAAAATCATTAATCTCTAATTCTTCTTCATAACGTTGTGTCAATGTTTGTGCAAATAAATCATCATCATCTCGTTTGATAATTTCACCATCATCATTATATTCAAAATCTTTTGGTGTATAATTTAGTTTAGCATTGATAAGTTCGGCACGTTGTTCAGCAATAGATTTGGCCGTTACAGTGCTAGCAATATCTCCCAATGAAAATGCATCACCTTTAAGTATTGCTTCTGTATGTGCCGTTGCTGATGGTTTATTCGTTACAATTGGATTTACAGCCGGTGTTTTTGTCATTGATATTTTCGACGCCAATTGTTTGGCTAATTCTAATTTTTCCGATAATGTTTTCTCACCAGTAGGTATTAATGGCTGTATGATTGTCTTCTTTTTTGGTGCCAACATATTTTCAATTTCTTGATCAATATCTTCTTCTGGATCTTCGTCATCAGAATCTTGAAGGCCGAGTGCTGCTTTTTGAAATTTTTTCTTCTCCACAGCTTGCATTGCTTCAGCTTCATCGAATTTGAAACCTTTACCAGTGAAACCAGATGATGATTTGACTTTTTTACCCATCAATTCTTGTTCACGTTTATAATCATCAAATAATTTTTGTAAACTTTCCGGTATCATATTTCCACTTGATGTTAATGCTTTTATCAAATCATTTGAATAACGACCCTGTTCAGGTGTTATAAATGTATAAGCATAACCTTTGTTTCCAGCACGACCAGTACGACCACATCGATGTACATAATCTTCATAATGATTTGGACAATCATAATTAATCACCACAATACAATGTTTAACATCTAAACCACGTGCTGCTACAGATGTTGCAACTAAAACATTGACACGTCCATTTTTAAAATCAGCAATTGTAGAATCACGATCATTTTGATCGATACCACCATGTAATGCTAAACAAGTATATGATGCATGCATTAATTCTTTCAATAACATATCTGCATGTTCTTGTTTGTCGACGAAAACAATAGCACTGCCTTCATTCGAATATTTTCCCAGAATTTCTAGCAATTTCAAAAATTTGTCATCATCATCGATAACAATAATTTCTTGTTGAACTTCTTTACACACTACAGATCTACCACCGACTTGAACTTCAATCGGTTTATCCAATATTCTACGTGCAAGTGCTTCCATTATTCGCGGAAATGTTGCCGAAAACATGACTGTTTGTCGATCCGGTCGAATTCCATCGATAATTCGCATAACTTGTGGTTCAAATCCCATGTCAAACATTCGATCAGCTTCATCCAATACAACATACGTACATCGACGAAGATTTGTGACGCGACCATTATTTGCAGCCAACATATCGATCATTCGTCCAGGAGTACAGACAACAATTTCAGCGCCAGGTTTTAGGTCACCAATTTGTTCGGAAATCGGTGTACCACCATATACGGCTACCACTCTCAAACCAAGTGGTTTGGCAAATTTCCGACATTCCGAATAGATTTGTGTGGCCAATTCACGTGTTGGTGTCATAATCACGGATATTGGACCATCACCAGATTCCAATGGTGGTTGATCCATTATATGTCGAAACATTGGCAATAAAAATGCCAATGTTTTGCCTGAACCAGTTTTTGCTATGCCAATCAGATCACGTCCAGACATTATGGCCGGTATTGCTTGACATTGAATTGGAGTTGGTTTTTCATAATTGTTTCGTTTCAAAACTTCCAATACTTTTTTACTTACACCACATTGTGCCCATGATTTTATTGGTCTTGGACAACCTTTACCTTTGGTTTTTATTCCTTCCATTTTTGTCTTATATGCATCAACTTCTTCATTAGTCATTTTAGTGATTTCAGGTACTTCTATGTAGAAATTTTTACGAAATTTAACATATGTAATATCTTCTTTTGAAATGGTCATCAATTTTTTTTGTTTAACTTTAGCTTGTAAATTATCCATTGCATTTGCTAATTCATCATTTTGGCCAATTTCATCACTAGATGAATATTCCATTGCATCTTGATTTTGTTCAATTAATTCACCTTTCTTTTTTATGGATTTTTTCTTGGCTACACCAACAACAACGGTAACTTTATCATTTCGTTTGTTAGCATGAACAGTTTGTTGTCGATATTTTTTCACTTCTTCTTGAATACCTTGCATATAAGCATCTAATGGATCAATATCATCATCTTCATCATCATTATTTTGTTTTTGTTTTTCTTCCGATTGTTCCGTTGTTTGTTGTTGTTCTGTTTCCATTTTTTCTGTCGATGTTGAAATGGTTTCATCTTCATTCGTTACAGATTTTGCTTCTTTATTATCAACTAAAGATTGAATAAATGAGATATTAAATAAAAACATTTTCAAATCAAAATTTACCTTTTGCAACTTCCTCAATTTTATCTTCAATTTCAACTTTTGTTACTGTAGGAGTGTGAAAATTTTCCTCATCAACTTCAATGGTTTCATTGGCATTATCAACATCATTATCGTCGTCATCGTCATCATCATCATTTTCATCATCTAATGTCCATGTCTTTTTTGGTTCATCTTCTTTTTTGATTTCATTGGAAACAGTAGCAGCGTTAGCAGCGGCACCATTATCATTTTTTTGATTAACAGTGGAAGTTTCATTTGTATTACTATTTTGTAATGATTCACCAAGTTTCTGTTGTTGACGCCATTTTTCTATACGTTCACGACGTTCTTGCATAATCTTTTCCAAACGTTTCTGTTGTTCATCCATATCGAAATTTTTATAATTTACATCTTGACCAATAATATCTTCAACACGTTCCCGGTTAACACGTTCAGGTGATTTGGATAAACGTTTTGATTTATGATAAGATGGTGATCTAGAACGATGATGATCACGGCGTTCCGGTGATCGAGACCATGAACGAGATCTAGAACGATGACGAGATGATGATGAATGATGGTCTTTATCTCTACGCGATGATGATGATGATTTCGATGATTCTGTACGATGTGATGATAATGATGATGATGATGAACGATTTTTATAATCACGATCACGATAACTTGATGATCGAAACGAAGATGATAATGTAGATCTTGATGGTGATCGGCTTCTGGAACGTTTACTATCCCAATGTCGTCCCATTATTGTTGTTTTAATCAGTAGAAAAAAAACAATCAAACAGATGATAAGAAATAAAAAAAAATGTGAAATTGGCAATACAAAAACAATCGAAACCGGCTTTGTTTTTGTTTACACCAAAAAAAAAAAGAAAAATAATCGATATTTTGCCATCGATATTCTGCATGCAGGATACATTTTCACAACTCTAGAAACTAGATGGCAACACTTTTGACTTTTGATGAAAATTGAAAATTTTATTTTTTCACATAAAAATTCAATCCAAAATCAATCCACCATTCAATTGATCATCATCATTAATAATTAAGAATTTTAATAAAAAAAAATAAAATAAAATAAAATCCATGATGACAATTAGTTGATTTGGATCAAAATTACAATAATAATAATAATAATCAAATTCATTGAATCATCAATCGAATAAATTATTTACAGAGATACAAATAAAAAAAAATTAAATCGAGTGTTTGCCATGATGATGATGATATAAGTAGTTTGCAATATAAAAAAAAGTCAGTGTAAGTTGTTGTTGTTGTTGAATGATCAAATTTCAAAATTTGTCAACAAAATCAAATTATGATTTGATCAAACAAATCATACAGATCATCATTATTATAATAATAAAAAATTGAATTGAAAATGGCTAGATTTCATTTTTGTTTTGTTTTTTTTTGTTTTTGCAGACTTGATTGTTTGATTAGATAGAATCAGCGATGCAAGATGATGATGATGATGATGGTGATGAAGGCGCGGCTGTGAATTATGATGGATGGATTGATGGTTGAATTTTTTTTTTGTTTTTGACCGGATAATTCATTTTATTTTTGGTTTGTTTTTGGTGACAAATGAATTGTCAAAATCACACACACACACATACACATTATATGAGTGGAATTTGTTTCACCGAATTATGGTCGAATGTGAAAATATTTTTTTTTTCAACGGGATAAATAATTTTCAAATGAATGATGAGATTGGTGGCGGGTCTGGATTTTCGTTTCGAAAAAAAATTCGTTAAAATTCAAGTCACTGTTCGATGTTGTCTGCAAAAACGATCACGGTCCTGTTTCAATTTTTGTATATGTATTTGGTGGTGGTGAGTGATATAGTTTTCAGTTGATTTTTTTCCGAATCAAAGATTCTTTGGTTTCAAATTTTTTTTATGCGAAAAAAAAATTCTTACAGCTAAAATTCTTTGGTCTTTCAACTATCGGCACGTTCTTCATTGGTTTTTGACTATATTTTTTGAGAGAGAGAGAGAAAAAAAAGAGAAAAATTTTAGAAAAACAGAAAAAAAACATTCAATAATTTGAATTTAAAATTGTGAATTGAATCTCAGCAAAAAAAAAATGAATGAATGAAGGAAAAAATTATTATTGGCCAATTTCCAAAGCAACTAACCGCCAGAGGAGAAACAAAACAAAAAAAATAACTGAGAAAAATTTTTTTTTGTTTTTTTCCATTGAAATCTTAGATAATAATAATTTTTCTTGTCACCAGGAAAAAAAAATCCAGTATATATTAAATGATTTAAAGCTGTTTATGTTTACAATCAGCCATAAACCATGATTTTGATCATCATCATCATTATCAATGAATAAAAGTGAAGAAAAGTAGGGGCAAAAAAATTCAATAAATTATTTTGTCCAAAAAATTCCAAAAAAAAACACATTCAAATTGTTTTTGGCAGCCAAACATGATGAACTATGACCGAGATGAGATGACATTATTATTATTATTATTGGCCCGCGGCCCGACAAATAAACACAATGCACACACATACATAAACACAAGATTGATGGAATCGAAAAAGAATTATTTCACAAGAAGCAACAAAAAAAAATGCAAATTTTTGTCCGACTACGATGTGGTTATGATCATCTTCAAGAAAAGCGGAGAAATTCATCAATGGTTTTGTTTATTATGAGAAAATTCCGACGAGGAAAAACATCCAGAATTCTAGCCTACAATTTCACTGTCAGGTTAGTTCATAATAAAATCATTTTAGATTTGAGACTAATCAATTTTTGTTGTTTCGGTTCAAAACAAAACAAAACAAAAAAAATGATTTACAGATCAAAAAATCAAATCAAAGAGTCAAAGAGAATCGAGCATTTGTTTGTTAGTTTTCCACCGATAAATATTTCGTTATCATCATCATCATCATTCACATTATAATCAACAATGATCAATGTCGGCTATATGCACACACACAAACACACTCAAACACACAAAAAACAGCAAAAATTATATTAAAAACATTCCATTCTAATCAAATCTACGATTCATTTCATTTTTCATCATCATCATCATCATCCTCATCATCATCGATCGTTTTCTCTTCATCATCATAAATGAAAAACAAAACAAAAAACTGCCGACACGTATACGAAACAACAACACTAGCAACACATAACCGAGAAAAAAAAATGATGAAAAAAAAACCGACAGAATATATATGAAAAAAAAGATGTGGAACTCAATTTTTTTTCCAAAAGATTATATAATCGATATATTACACACACACACACAAACATCGGTAGCAAACAACAAAAGCTTGCTACCGATGAAAACCATCTCAAAAAGCCTCAAAAAAAAAGAAAAAAAATGAAGATGAAGTTAGTCAGCATTCATTCACAATACATATATTTATTATTTATTTATTTGATATATAACATGACATGAAAATGATGGCGACGACTATGAAGACGACGACTATGAAGACGACGACTACGAAGACAAGTGAAATGTAAATATTATGACTTTATTATATTGAGAATATAATCATCATTCGGCTATAATAATCACCTCCTCTAGCCATTGATCCATATATCACTTTTTTTTCTGATGTTGTTGTTGTTGGTGATTTGAAATATTCACATTCAAATGCTGTTGTAGACCGGTATGGATCATCATCATCATCATCATCATCGTCGTCAATTTGTCTGAAAGTTTCTCTACTACACACACACACACACACACACATTCAAACCATACCTGACAACAATAATTTTTCGTATTTTTTCTTGTCGGTTGTTGTGTAATCATGCAATCGATAAACCAACAACAACAACAACAACAACAACATCGTTCTTTTGGAGAAAAAAAAATTTTTTTTTTCTGTTGTTGTATTCACCAACACACTGAATTTTTCTGAATATATGTGTATTTTTTCTGGTGCAATTTTGTTGTTGTTGTTGTTGTTGTTTTGTTGTTGATTTCTTATATTATTCGTATAAAACACAATAATCAACAATCAAGCAAGTTGTTTGTTTGTTTGTTTATTTGAAATTGTGTGCAAGAAAACTAAAGGAATTTTTTTTTTCTCTAGATTTTATGACCATCGAAACATAACAAATCAACCAATCACGTATGTGTGTGTTTATTAGGTAGCCAATAATAATAATATTTTTTAGTTTTCTTGAGGCACGAGTTTCATTGAATTTTTTTTTGTGTGTATTCAAAATGAAATAAAAACTTTAGAATGAACAGAAAGAAAAATTTTTAAGAATACGATCGAATTTTATATTTTTTTTTTCAGTAGTCATCTCTCAATGATCATCATCATCTTGATCAGAATGATCATGATGATCAAAACTTTTGCCGCAAGCCGACAAATGAATGTTGATCATCAATAATAAAAAAAAATGAATGAAACAAGAATTTATTTATGGATGTGTGTGTGTGTGTGTGTGCATAACACATTGATTATCGATGGAAGTGAAAAAAAAAGACATTGACATTGATTCTGATTCTGTGTAAATGAAAAATAAATTTTAGCAATTTAAAAAAAAAATTGAATCGAAATTGGATTGTCATGTCAAATTTGACAATCATTATTTCATTTCAGACACATTGACAATCATCAAATCATCGAACGTTTTTTTTTCTTTTACTGTTTTAAGTGACCACACCGACTATTGATCAGAATTTTTTTTTATTTCTCTTTACATTTCTATCTGTCATTTTTTTTCGATATTGCCAATCACATACACACACACACACACGAAACAATAACAAGGTCGGCAATATAAAGTCGTCAAAATTATCAACAAGACGTTACGAATGATTGAATGTTTGGCATGATGATGATGATGATGATGATGAAGCCATTCACTATAAAGCGGCAAATCCGTAATATTGATTATATTGGTCATTTGTATCAAATTTAGTGTTGTGAATATAACAACAACAACAACAACAAAAGCAATAGACAGATGAACCTGAAAAAATGGACCACACTGATTGATTCAATCAATCTTTTTCTTTTTTTTTTTAGTTCGCTATTGGGTTCAAAACTCCTCGCCTATTTATGATTTTGATGATAATCATTTCTTCTATCGATAATAAAAAAAAAAGAAGAAGAGAAAATTTTCCAAGTGTCCATTGTAATTAAGTTGTCTTCGCTTCAACATTTATAATCAACAATCAAAGCAGCAGCAATATAATAAGGGCTAGGTAAAACGGAACCTTGTTATTTATAATCACATTCGAAATGATTTTTTTCAGAAAAATTTCTGGATCTAATTTCGTTTTAGGTTATCTTCTTTTTGTTGTTGTTTAGCGGAAATTTTCAAACAAAATAGACAGTCAACGAAACGAAAAAAATTGATTCATCTTTTCAACAATTTTTTTTCGTTTCGTTTGTTCATCGTTGTTCAGGTGATGATGATGATGATGATAATCACCACTAAAAACACAAATAGAAACCGAGCAAATTCTCATCATTAAATGAGGTTGAATTCTTGAACCAAAAATGAACAAAGAATAACAAATAACTAATCGAACGAATTTTTTTTTTGATTAATGTCATATTTGGTCGGCAAATTCATTGTGTGTGTGTGTGTGTGTGTGTATAATGATAATTTACAAATGATATGTAATTTTGTTGTCGTTGTTGTTCACATGTTGAATTGCCGACTTTGATCTTTGATTCAGTGAATCATTCATTCATTCATCCTTGTTATCAGGTTATCAGAATGAGGTTCCAGATATAATCATTATCATCATCATCATCATTAGTTTGACCGGCTTGTCAACGATAATTCACTATGTTTGTATAATAGTAATTGTCGTGGAACCAAAAAAATTTTTTTTTTTGGAATGAATAGAAGGCCACCTACCAAATTATCACCTTGTAATTATCAAGAAAAAAAAAGAGAAAAAAAACGAAATTGAAATTGAATACGATACATTTCTACTACTGCTATTTCTACTACTATTGCTGCAATTTCGTTCCATATTTTCAGACGAAAACAAATTCAACTAGCCAAAAATGATAATTTTTCATCACCACAAATGTGATGATAATGATCATTAAAATTTTTCTTCAACTTATTTGGTGGTCTCGAAACGAAAATGAACAAGAAAAAAAAAGAAAAAGAAAACACGCACATGATGAATTTTTTTTTTCATTTTTGCACTAAACTAGCCTTCAATTATTATTTGAAGTAGATAGAAAGAAACAACGAAAAAAAAAGAATCTGGCCAGTTGAATCATTTATTGTTCTTTTGGGTTCGTTTGAAACATACACATATAAACAGAAAAAAAAACTTTTTTTCTGTTTGTTTGTTTGTTTGAATATAAAAGTTTATGCAAACGAATTATGAGTTTCATAGTAAAATCCAAACAAGTAATAACAACCAGAGATATGATATGGTTAGACGACATAAATTATATTGTCGTTTTGAACATCATCATCATTTTGAATGTTTGGATATTTTGTGTTGTTGGTGGGCCAACCAAATCAAAACCAGAACCGAACAGAATGGCATCAAATCATCATATATATAAAAAAAATAAAATAATTTTTTTTCCATATAACGACCGCCAAAGTTGTGTTTTGTTTTTTTTTTTGTTTTTTTTTCTGGTTTCATAGATGATGAAAAGAAAAAACCTCACACGAAATGGCCAATCAAACAATTTGGAAACAAAGAAAAAACACACACACACACACAAACTTACCGAAAAGGAATGAGGTGGTGTACGGGCAACTATGGGATCATAATCGACCAATGTTTTTACCGCTAAATTTGAAAATGTAAAGAATGAATGAATGAAAAAAATTCAATAATTAAATAATAAAAAAAAAATTGGCGAAAGAATTATGAGCAATACTCACGATATTTTTGTAAATCTTTATATTCACAACGATGACCTTTATAACCATCGGCACATCTGATTGAAATTAAATCAAATCAAATCAAAAAAAAAAAAAAAAAACAAAATGAATAAAATTGAATGAAATGAAATGAAATTTTTTTTTTTTGGCTGTATGATGATGATGAGAATCAATTATTTGTTACTTACTCACAAACATATTCACCAAGATGTTTATATAATGAACATGTACCACCATTCAAACAGAATGATGCAATTGGACATGGTTGTGGAATTTCAGAATTATCTTGAAAACTATTGAAACCATCATCAGTTACTTGTGGATGATAATGATGAATTTCATCACTTTCAACATCATCATTATTATTCAATATTTGATGATGATGATTATGATTAATATTATAATGATGATTTGTTCCAATAATCACATTATTTTTGGCACCAATACGATCATCATCGTTATTAATTGTTGTTTTTCTTATACCGGAATATGATGATGGATGTCGATGTTTACCATTATTTTGATGATGATGATAATTGCCTAATGATTGCCGATGTTTTGGATGATTTATTGGCCATTGTACATTAACATGGAATCGTTTTACTGATGGTTCTTTTGATACAACATTCATTGCTCTACATTCATATGTACCATGATCACGTCTAACGGATGCATGTACAATAGTTAATTGTGATATTCGTCTATATAGAATAATAATCGATAAAAAAAATGAAAAAAGAAAATTCGTTATATTAGTTTAAAATTCTATTTTTTTAATCCATTCTTATTCTTATTATTTATAATTTAACCACCACCATCACCATGGTACACAACCCGGATTCTGATTCTGATGATGATGATGATGAAATTCTGTCTAGTCTAGTGTTGTCTAGCCATTTTATGATATGTTTTTGTAAATGGGATTCAAATGAGAATTTGAAAAAAATAATGTGAGAAAAAAAAATTCTTTAAAATGTCATCAACAACAAAAAAACCAAACTGAACATTATCCGACCATTATCCTTTCACTTTTTTTTCCAGAAAGAAAAACTCTAGACGAAGACAACAACAACAACGACGACAATAAAATGACTTTCTAATACGTCATCGCGCCTTTAAAAAAAATTGTGAAAAACCAAACACAAACTGATTTTATTCATCACACACACATTTACATTTGGATTACAGCTAATTTTTTTTCCTCATTTTCAATTCAATTCAATTCAATTCAATTCATGAATGAATGAATGAATTCAGAAAAAGAAAATAAACAAAAAAAAAAAACACTGAATAAATAAATAAGTAAAAAGTATAAAAATAAAATGTCTTGTCCTCATATTCTTTCATTCATTCATTCATTCATTCATTCTAAATCGGGATATAGAATTTCTAAAAATGGAACAAACATTCACCACCATAGATTGAATGGAAATGTTTGACACTTATACACACACACACACACACATCATTGATGATGATGATGATGATTATGAAATTGTCTCTCTTCAATTGATGTTCAATTTTTTTTATATTTATTTATTTATTTACTGTCGAAAATATGATTATATTCTATACGAGTTTTTTTTTAGGAATTTATGCCTTTATTGCTAGTGTTAGGTAATATATATTTACAAGTTAAAAAATTCTTATTTTTGTCTGTGTGCTACACACACACACACACACTGTCAACATGAATTGTAGTACCGTCGCCGCCAATGTATATAATCGTCTACTACTTTACTGTGTAAAAATTATTTGTTGTTGCTGTTGATGCTGTTGCTGTTGTTTTTGTTGCAGAATAGAATATTCTTCAAAAGAATAATAAATTTTTATTGCTAAAAATGGTGATGAACTATGTAAAATTATTCACTTATGTTTTTCATTATTCACATATTCATGTTCATTTTAAACATTTTGAAAAATTAGAATTTTTTTATTTTTTTTTTTTTGTCGTTCGATGGACAGTGTTTGCAATGGGTGTGATACTAACCTTCGTGTATTGATTATCACACGTCGTCGTGTACGTAAACGTCGACCATTACGATACCATTCGATCCATGGAATTGGATTACCATCAACACGACATGATAATGTTATATTATGTTTGGCAATAATATCCAAACGTTCCCTGCTGCTATGTGCAATACGTGCTGGTTTGGCTATTTATTATTATTATCATGAAAGAAAGTAGAAAAAAAACAAAAATTATCGATTAGCACAAAAACCATTACACAATCATTCATTGATTATTTAAAAGTGAGCAAAAAAAATTTATCAGACAGATCGATAATCTGAAAAGATATTGTTTTGCGGTAAATTCAATAAAAAAAAACACACACACACACTTAGATTGATAATAAGACTTTTTTTTGTTTCTTCAAATTTTGTTTTTCATAATGAAAATCAATCCTTTTCACAAACAAACAAACAAAAAAAAAACACAGAAGCCATTTTTTCACCTGAAAAAACGCCTTATACCCAATTATACGTTCAATTTTCTCGTTATCTACGTTATTCACACACACACACAAGTGATGGGCCACCTCGTAACAAAGACGAAAAATGACGTTTTTTTTTCTTTTTTGGATTTTCTGTTTTTCTTTCTTCGAATATATTCGTCAAGGTCCATTCAAAAATCCGATTCGGTTACTGTTGTTGTTGTTGTTGTTGTTAAAAGGACACACACATACACACACACATAAACATAAATTACGGTCTCGAAGAAAAAAGTGGTATATACCTAATTTGTCTCAAAATGAGACCTAATAAAAGAAGGATTGCTAAATGAGTTACGGTTACAAAATTTTTTTTTTTTTTTGACCAATGAGAAGTTCAATGCAAATTCTTCATCATCATCGGTCGTCGTCGTCGTTGTCGTAATATTCATTTTTGAATGAAATATACTGGTGGTGAATTTGAATTCAAATTGAATTCGATTGAATGCAAAGGGTTTTCACCTTACTTGCCGAAATTTTTTTTTGGAAATCAAACTCCTGCTGGGTCTCCTTTTTCTTTATGTCAAAAAAATTTCTTTTCTCTGTATTCACTGAGCAATCGATTCGATGGATTGATGGCCATCATCATCATAAGTGTTGCATATAAGGAATGGGAAAAAAATATCCCTTTTTTTTGCTGTAGTGAGACAAATTCATCGAGTTCATTTTTTTTTTTTGGGTACTAGTGACCACCACCATTGGTACCTATATAGTTTGTCTTCTCAATTTACAAATTTTGTCAAAGATTTTTTTTTTTGTCAAGCTAGGCCAGAAAAAAAGCCGCCACGTAATGAATCAGTGTCAAGGTGTTTAAAAAACCAAAACCAAATGAAAAAAGTGAATAATTTCATAGCTTCCTATTAGTTTGTTTTGGATAATACAACGAAATAAAAATATGACTTTTTTTCGTCTGCATTGTGTATATAAATTCTTCATTCATTCATTCATTTGTCAAATGGAAAAGAATGCATTTTGAATTGAAGTAGCAAATGAATATATATGATAATTGGATGGTGGTGGTGGTGGTGGTGGTCAATCCCTAAATTTATATGGTGGCAAATAATAATAATGATGACTACAACAACAACAACAAAAATTTTTTTTATGAAGAAAAAAAAATATTCAAATGACATGAATTCAGAGAATGAAAAGCTCACACAATTGTCGCCGCGTAGCAAAAAAAAAAATCAAATCCAAACATTCAAATATACCCAGAAGCAAAACATGAAGAAAAGAAAAAAAGTTTCCATTTTCAAATTATTATTATTGTTGTTCCAGAAAACGAATTTTTCTTGCAAAAAAAAAAAAAAAAAAAAAAGACAGAGACAGATTTGAATTTGCCGCCCACACATTGAGAACAACAACAACAACAAATATATTACTCAAGCCACACACACACACACACACAAACAGAGAACGAACAATTCATTTAGTCGACATAATAATCAACAACAATAATAATAAGGCTTCAGGAAGGGCTCAAATTATGTTTGGAAAAAGAATGATCAAGGAAAAATAAAATAATAATAAATGACTCAATTGAATCGTGATTGAATGAATAAATGACCCACACACACACACACACACAAACCTAGACAACAAAATGAAGAAGAAGAAATATGAATAGAAAATGCGGCTTCTTCTTTTTTTTCCATAATTCTTTTCTTATTTTTCTAGATTTTGTTTTGGAATTTTTCCTCTTTTCTCTCTCTATTTTCTCAAGAACGACGACGACGACAACGATGATGATGACAGGCCATTCTTGTTTTTTTTTTTTTTTTTTGTTTCTTAGACACACACACACACAATGTATGTTTTGGCTTCTTTTTTTTGATTTTTTTCAATATTTTTTTTATATACGAATTATTTGATAGAAAAACCCTTTTTGGACCTTAAAAAATCTATGAATGTGTGTGTGGTGTGTGTGTGTGGGAATAAAAATAAAAATATCAAGGTTGTCGGCTGTACACCAATTGCTGTTGCTGCTGTTATTCAAATTGGGCTAACTTTCGACTTTCCGTGTCGACCGAAAACAACCGAAAAACATTGAAACATTTGAATTTAAACAAATTATTCTTTGATCTAGTATGTAAATCAACAACAACAACGACAACAACAACGAAAAATTGTCAAATTTGGCAAAAACACACTACGGAATTGCTTGGTACTGTCGAAATAAATGCAAAAAGAAAGAGAGAGACAAAAAAACCGTCGGAAATGTTTTGCATAAATAATCATGTTGATGTTGATGATGATGATGATAGTGACAACGATGATGAAAAAGAAAAAAAAATGTCACCATTTATTCGGTTGACGGAAAATAATACGATGATGATGATGATGATGATGACGACAGAAACTATCAGAATTCACTCAACTAAACTAGGTAGTATATGAAGGTTGTTTGTTTTTTGAAAGAATCGGTTCATTACACACCCACATATATAAAAATTTACGAATTAAAAGAATGAAATGAAAAACGTTTTTTTTTCCATTCACATTTATAGAATTTTTTTGTTTGTTTGATTGTTTGTTTTTTGAATTTGAAATTCCATATCTCTGTTATGTAAATGATAAATAATACAAATTCGTGATCCATTCAATTACCAGTAATTGCCATAATCGATAAAGAATTACAATAGAAACAAAAACAGACAAAAATTCAATTTCGAATGCTGTTATAATCAAATTATCATGATCATCGATCAATGACTAAACTGATGATAATCGGCTTTTCAATAAAATTTATAACCTATAATCATAAATAGATAATGAAGATGATAACCTGTTGCCGGGTTTACAAAACCTCAGACATTGAATTCATTGATTATCATCGTGATCAAATCAAAAAAAAAAAAAAAAAATTTGAAAAAAAACCCAAATTCAATCTGTCAATTTAGTCAATCATCAAAATACATTCATTTCAACACACACACACTGACAAACAATTATCTGATTAAACAAGACAAAGAAAATCATTTTGGAATAAAAAAAACTTCTATATCCGGCTTCTGTGTGGCCACCACAGAACAACAACAAAAAAAATCGAAAACAAAACAAAAAACAACAATGAAACATTGTTATTATTATTCAGTTTGATTTTGATTTTGTTTTGTTTCCACTAAAGCTATATAAATGATATATAAACAAGTAACAACAACAACAACAACAACAACAAAAAACCGGTAAATATCTTTTGTGTGTGTGTGTGTGTGTTTTGAATTATAATCACTATATAACCAAGAAAAAAAAACATCATCAAGAAAAAGCGAAATCAGAATCTACATTATATATGGCGTATAGAACAAAAGGCGAAAGGTCAAATCTTCAATTGACTTGAATTCCCATAGGTATATATCCTAAATCTCTCATTGTGTGTGTGTGTGTGTGTGTGTGTGTGTGTGTTTTCAGGCCATCATCATCATCATCATAATGTATCAGCAGCCCACACACAAACAACAACGTCAAAGAATTGATCATCATCATCATCAACATCATCATAGCAACAAGTGGATGGATCAAAAGTAATTTACAAATTATTATTCTATATATCTCAATCTCTCTCTCTTTCTCTATTTTTTTTAGATGTCAAAAATGTAACAATATTGTTTTCTCATTGTTGTTGTTGTTGTTGTCAATACTTATGATCAATCAACACTTATGATCAATGTATCGATGAGAGAGATCGTCTGTTAGTATTGTTGTTGTCTGTTGTGTTTCTAGGCAGACAAAAAAAAGGAATTTCTCTCTTTCATTTTGAAAATATTCAAAAAAAAAAAAAAAAAAAATACCATTTGAAACCAAACCAGACACAAGTGGTTCATTAATCAATACAAAAAGTCAAAATAAAAACAAATGAAAATTGCAAGAAAAAAAAACCTTGAAAAACAACGATAAATTCCAACAACAACAGAAAAGGTCAACAACTGTAAATATCCAAGTGGTGAACTTTTGTTTCAAATGGTGTTATTATTATTATTATTATTATTATTTCAATCAATCAATCAATGCCGGATCGATCATCAACAATATATATCAGCACGAGTGAAAAACAAAACAAAACAAAATCAAACACACAGAATCAATGTATGTACAAACGTCAATGAATCATATATACCCACAGGGGCCATAGTTGATCGATCCAGAAAAAAACGATATCAAATCAATAATGATGATGATGATGATGGAAAATTGAAAAAATCCATCATCAAATATGATCATCATTTGTATACTTGAGATGTATGTATGTGTGGAGAATCTTTATAATGAAACCCAGGTAAATGACACACAGGTTAATGAATAATGAGCAATATGTCACAATTAAGCCCTCCCTAGCCTATCTCATTATTTAAATTCCACTTGTGGGTGGGCAAAAAAAAAATAAATAAAAAAAAATTTAAACACACAAAATTGATATTCAAAAAAAAAAAGAGATTGATTGATCAAAACAAATCAAATCGAGATATATCGAGATAGATAGATGGAAAAAAAGACCGAAAATTGAAAAAAAATTCTTATTCATCGATCATAGTAATAAGTAGTGTAGTAAGTAGTTAGATCTGTTATAAGTTTATCCAGAAATATCTGTGTATATACAGCAAAACAAAAAAAAAACAGACCGACATCTTGACAAGTTAGTAATAATAATAATAAAAAAAATGACCAGATTGAAAAAGGACCAGGAAAAAAAATTAAAACTAAACTAAACTAAAGAAAAAAGTACCGCAGTGTGAATAAGAGAGAGAGAGAAATCTATTTTAAAACCCAGATGATGATGATGATGGCGCGGCAAACATTTTTATTATTATCATCATCATCATATATGATGATGATGATGATGAAAAGAAAGGAATCCAGGAACTGGCTTTGGCCAAGAATATTGTGATGTGCTGTTGTTGTTGTTGTTGGTTGTTGACGACAATAGACAAATTAGACTTGTTACATTCATACACACACACACACACACACATGAAGAGAGAACGAAGATTGAAACATATTGAACGAAACTAACAAAATAAAAAACTAAGGTGTGTTCCACATTCATTTATATATATACATAGTGTCGTTATTTTTTTTTTATTTACGTTTACGTTCAGGTTCTTCAAATGTTCATGGTATGCGTGTGTGTGTGTGTGTGTCCGGGGCAATAGTTTTTTTTTATTTTTATTTTCAACAACAACAACAACAATTTTTTTTTTATTCATTTGCATTGAAAAATGTAGAGCAAATTTTCATCATATAATCATCATTTTGGCTTCAGTAGTAGTAGGTAGCTGAATTTTTTTCATTCTGTGATCACTGTGTGTGTGTGATTGCAATTTAATCAAAAAATTTTTGTTCAAATTCAAAATTTTCAATCAGCTTAAAAATTGTGTGAAAAATTTGGAATAATGATGCAATCATTAATTCTGCAGAATTTTGATAATAACAGAATTATGAATGTTTTGAAATTCTTTTGACATTAATTTTCCAATCAATTGATCAATGCTACATTAATCAAAAAAATATGGAATGATGATCAAATCATCTATCCATAGCGATCATTGATGATGATGATGATCATGATGGTACTTGTAACAATCATCAACATCAACATCATTCTTTAAAGCCAAAGGTCAAGTCCTGGAGTTTTTTTTTTGTTTCAATTTTTTTTTTTGTTCGTTTGCGGCATATTTGTGTGTGTGTGTGGGAGAGAATGACTTTTTGAATATGAATGGTGAGAATCGATTTTTTTTCTTGTTCGAAGGCTAGGCCTGTCCCTTATTGCTATTTACTATTTTTTTTTCACTAGTAGTAGTAGCAGTGGTAGTATTTTTATGGCTACTGATGATGATGATGAAAGAAAAAAATAATAAAAACAAAAAAAAAACGAAGGAGAAACAAAACAAAACAAAACGAAAAAAAAATCCGATCCGGGAATCTGACATTCTTTCAATATAATCGATTTTGTTTTCTTTCCATCATTCATTTGTTTTGTTTTTTTTTCTCGATTATAATTGTTTTGTCTATTTTGATAATTATAATCAAGCCGGATTTTCTCATACACACACACACACACACTCAATTGTTGTTGTTGTTGTTGTTTTGAATATTTGTTGCTACTTCAACAACAACAACAAAAATTTGTTAATTTGTTGTTGTTGTTGTTGTTGAAGATTTAAAATATTTTTTTTCTTTTTTTGAAAAGTTATTAAAAGAATCACACTTACCACAATCACGGCAAAGAATTTTTCTTACTAAACGACTAGTATTACGACTAAGTGTTTCTGGTATCGTATATGTTATCATTGATATTAATTGATGGCCAACAACAATACGATTATTATCATTAAATGATAGACGATGATTATGAAATTTTGAATGAAGATCATTATTATTATTATTATTAGATGTTGATGTTGATGATGATGATGAATGTGATGGTAACATAAATCCACGTGATGATAAAATTTGTTGCTGTGCAAATAAAATATATCTAGTTTTTGTTCGTAATTTTTTCCAAATTTCTGGCATATAAAGTGCACAGAATGGTATTTCCATACTTTCATTTTGATTTGGTACAAAATAAAGTTTTACTTGTGTTTCATATTCAGGATTCGGTATTAATATGGATAAATCTTCATTATTATTATGATTCATCATTGAATGATGATGATTTATTGTTGATGATGATGATGATGATGATGATAATTTTGTCACATCTGGTTTAATTAATTTAAGTAATCTAAATGTTGCACCAATACGGCCACCATAATCTTCAGCTAATGAGATCAATTCACCATAAAATACTATTGGTGATAATAATGCTTTACCAGCAACATCTAATTGTTGTGACCATTGTTCTGGTGGTCCTTCCGGACATTGCTGTTGTTGTTGTAATTGTTGTTGCTGTAATCGTTGATGTTGTAATTGAAGTTGTTGATGTTTTTGTGGTTGATGTTGTTGTTGTTGTTGTTGATAATGTTGTAAATGATGACGATAATAACCATTCTTAAATAAAGATGATGATGATGATGAGGAGGAGGATGATAAAGACGATGATGATGATGATGATGATGGTGATAATCCTAGATTATACAGCAACGGTGGCTGATGAGATCGTTTTCTTATCCAATCGGATGAAATTCCTATTGCATGAGTACGATATTGTTGTTGTTTTTGTTGTTGTTGAATTGCGGAATGCCATTCATTTTGTTGTTGCTGCGGCTTATTATGATTTATCCTTTGATTATTATAATGATATGTAGTTGGCGGTAATTTTGTCGATGTTGTTGTTATCATTGTCATGGCCGTTGATGTTTCCGGCCTGTTTATTTGTGGATTTTGTTGTTGTTGTTGCTGTTGCTGTTGTTGAAGATTAAGATAATGAGGATGATGTTGATGATGATGACGATGTAGATTATGATTCATCATAATCATCATCGATGATGATGATGATGATGAACGTTTTGTTAATTTTTTAATTTTATTATTTACGAGCAATAATGGTGATGATGATGATATCCTATTCACAGGTGATGTTGTTATATTTGTATCAATCATCATAGATTCAACAAGTTCATTGATTTGACCTGTTGATTGTCCATTATATTCATCATAAATATGGCTACTATTATTGATGTGATTTTTTCGGCTTTTATCATCAACATCATCGGCCAACGATATTGTCATATTATTTACAATAGTCATTATCATTATAGTCATAATTAGGAATCGTATGATTCTTTCGTAAAATGATTGCGTTTTATGATGATGATAATGTGATGATTTTTTAAATTTAAAATTATTATTCTGATTATCATATGATGATAAATGATAACAAATCAATGACAAATGTGATGTTGATGATGATGATGATGATGGCCGATAAATAATATCGTTTGGTTGCCGTTTTATATTTATGAATGAAAAAATTTCCAACAATAATAAACGATGAAGAATATTCGATAAATAAAAGAAAAACTTCATTTTGTTGTTGTTGTTGATTGGTTTTTTGGTCGTTTTATCATTGATGATTCGTTGTTGAAATTAATCGTTGATGATGATTGATTAAAATTTCGAATCGAATTAGAATTGATTGAAAAATTATAATAATGGAATTGATGCATTGAAAAATTATCGAAAAATGTCAACAACATGATTTTTCTTTTTTCGATTGATTAATTATTAATTATTATTGTCGGATCGATATTGGATCAGAAATTTTAGATCTGTGTTGATATAGAAAAAAAAATATCTTGAATCATATCATCAGATATCATCATCAGCATCATGTCAATATAAGAAGGATTCCAAGCCGAAACAAACAAGAAAAAAAAACGGGTAGCATCATCATCTTTTTTTTGTATTTTGTTATCGCATTTTATCCAATCGATAATGATCATCAATCATTTTATAATAATAATGGTAGTCACAGATATCACACGACGATGATTATTATCGTGCTATTTATATAAAAAAAACACCAAATAGCTAAAAAAGTTGTGCAATTTTTTTTCCCAATTTTAATTGATTGATTGATAAATAATGATGATGATGATGAGATTGTTTCGATTTTTTGAAACATATGTATCAAAACAATCAATCAATTGATCGATATACGCACACACACATTTACTTTTAATCATTCATGTTCACAGGCAACAAGTGTATATATCAATTGGAAATTAAATCAAAAAAAAAAAACGATGTGCATTGACAAAAAAAAATTGGGATGATCCTTGATGATGATGATATGCATTTAATTAATTAATTTATTCATAATTAGAAAACAAAAATTCAATTGAAACACAATGGACCCCCTGTTTTAAACACCTATATTGTTGTTGTTGTTGTTGTTGCTGTTTGTGGATGGACATTAATAATGCCGGTACCGGTGTTTTTCTTTTTCTTTAAAAAGAAAAAAAAATTTCACTATTTTCTTGTTGTTACAATGATCAACATCGACAAACTAAAATCTGGTAGAAAACTATCATCATCATCGTCGTCGTAGTCGTTTTGGACTTCTAAAAAAAAAAAATCGGTGTGTGTATGTGTGGTGTGTGATTGCCCATAAAGTTCTTTCTTTCTTTCATACAAACAAACAAACAAAACAACACATTGCAGCAGACATCGAAGAACAGAAGACAAATTTTTTTTTTTACCAATTTTACCACCATTTACACACAAATACAGACGACGACGACGACGACGACGATAATATCAATGAGCCAAAAAGAAAAGTAATGAGATATACAGTAAAACGCTGTCTAATATTTAATGCGATTTAAAAAAAAAACAATCCTCAACATTCTTGGAATTTAAGAATCGGAATCTTATCGTATATATACGGCACTGTGTAATCAACATGTTTTTTTTGCCAGATTTTATTTACAGGTTGCCCATGCGTCCATAGTGTACAACGAAATTAAAATCCAATAAAAATTTATTCAATTGGATCAATATCGATTTAAATTGAATTTTTAATACGAAAAAAATAAATAGGTATTTTTAGAAAACCTAAAAAATGAATGGAACAAATCATGATATATATATATATATATTAGTTGATGAAAATGAATTTTTGTACCAGATCATTATGATGATAAAGTAATCCAGTAACAAAACAACAACAAAAAAATTATCCAGACCATGTCTTGTAAGTTTGTGTTTGTGGTTTGATTTTTTTTTTTGGTTGGTTGTCTGGTATGTGTGTGTGTGCGTGTATGTGCCATATTGTCGGCAGATTGCCACAAAATCGCTCCCACTCATCACATATAATAACTTGTTGCCTGGCGCTGGTTTATTGATGCTTTCCACTTTATGCTGTTGTTGTTGTTTTATTGCATTTCAAAATGGTAAAAAAAATAATTTTAAAAAGGAAAAAAATTCAAGCATCGTCTGGTTGGTTACAACATGATATGAAAAATTTTTTCCACTCATTAAATGTCGAAAATATGATTTGTAGACCAAGACACACACAAGTAAATCATATAGTTGTCAATCTGATATGAAACTAGACAAAATTCTTTCAATTGAAACAACCTACTACCATCATCATCATCAAAAATTTTGTTTTTTTTTCGTCAAAGAATCAAATGGAATTATTATTTCGAAGAAGACAACAACAACAACATCAGGATCATTAAATTCTACTGGAATTCAATTCAATTTTTTCTTCCATTCAATTTCGTCCATTTTGCCATATGAATGAATGAATGAATGAATGAATGGTACCACAAATGACAATTAAAGATTCAGTTTATAAAGTATAATTATTCATTATTCTTGGTGATGATGAACACCATTTGATGCATGAAGAATTACCAATTAGAATTATGCAAATTTTTTGTTTTGTTGTTTTGTTTTTTTTGGCTAATTCTATTTTCGTTGTTTTTTTTTGTTTGTTTTTTTTTTTGAATGTCTAGAGAGTTTTTTTTTTGTTTTTGTTTTTGTTTTTGCATAAACTTTATTATCATCATCATCATCATCATCATCATAATGATGAATTGACAACAGTAAACATTATTAGTATTATATTATTATAGTGGTACATTTGAAAAAATTTTTTTTAAAGTTTCGAATGAATGATGAAATAACATATAACAATATATATTGAGCTAGAGCAGCAGCTATTAGTTTTAATTAGATCAAATTAATTTAATTAGATTTTATTTTTTTGAATGAAAATGAATTGTTTGTTTTTTGTAGCTGTTGTTGAATTTTATTCTGTTGTTATTGTGTTTTACCCAAACACACACACACACACACACACACACACACATTTACCAGAACCGGAATAAACTAGAAATCAGAATATTTTTCATTATAAATTGGTATATATATTCTATTTTTTCTGGTAAAATGATGAAAAACAAAATGAAAATGAAAATGAAGGAAATTTTATGAAAATGTTTGGTTGATATTGAAATCATGGTCGTCATAGAAGACGACCACCATGATGATGAATATTTATTCAAATGTGTATGAGTGTCTGTGTGTGCGTGTTTGAGAGCAAATTAAGATCATTTTAGCTATATATATGGGTTTTAATGATGATAATGTTCATTCATGGCCAACGATGATGATGATGACCATTATGTTTTTTTTTGTTGTTGTTGTTGTTTTTTTTTTTGAAAATTTTTATTATACTTTTGTTTTTGTTGTTTTTTTTCATTTGTTTTGTTTTGTTTTTTTTTTCTCTGTTTGATATCATTTTTTATGGGCAAAAAAAAAAAGTTCCAGAAGAGGGTATACGACGACCATGATGACAATTAATACATATATGTATCGAGAGAAAGAGCAAGAGAGAAAAGGAATTAAAAGGAACGTCGGCAGTAAAATCATCATCATCATCATCAATAAAATTCAAATTTTTTTTTGCTGTTCACAACAACAAACGGAAATGGAATCGATTTTTTTTTCGTTTTTTTTCGAAGAATTTCCATATTTATTCATGTTCATTTTTTTTTTGATGTGAATGAAAAAATTCTAGATCACGTTCATTCACATTCGAATGATGATGATGATCATGGTGATTATTCATTCAGATCTTTCTGTCTTTCAATATTTTGACATACCACATCGATCAAATTCGGTGCAACCATGATGATGATGATGATGATGGCAATAATATTGAGTCCATTTACCTATTCATCGAGAAAACAAACAGTAATAACAAACATTGGATGGATGAAAAAAAAACAGTATCAAATATTTACGACTATTTCCATTTTTGATTGATTGATTGATTACAATCACCGTTATAAATGATGACGATGGTGGTGATAATAAATTGAATTAGAATAATGACAATCAGAAGCAAAAAAACCACTGAATGAAACGATTGAACAAAGAACCTTGATCCCATCATCATCGTCATCATAAATCCAGAGTAAATAAAAATAACAGCATCAAATATATTTAGTGTGAAATACAAGAATTGAAAAGAAAAATGAATGAGAAAGAAAAAAAAAGAATCATTGAAACATTCACAAATTTTGTGTGTGTGTGTTTACGCGTGTGTGTTTGTACATTTCAATGAATATAAAATGAAAAAAAAATTTTTTTTTTTCGAAATGCAAATAAAAATTCCATTGATGTATGTAAATATTTACCATGATTTTTTTCTGAAAGAAAAAAAAATGATCATCTTGTAACACTAATAGATGATGATGGTGATGGTATAAAAAACACACGCAAACATTTATCGATTGATTGGATTTCCGAACAAAAAAAAATTGATTACCAGAAAAAAAGGTCCATATGCAGTGTATAATGAATGTGAATCAATTTGTGATTGAATTAGTGTGTGGAAATTTTTTTTACTTCATGACAGACATTACGTGGTAAAAGAGAGAGAGAGAGAGAAAAAAATGTAAACATTATTTATTATATTATTCCATGTTTTCTGTCAAGATTTTCTCTTTCTTATTGATGGCCAATTGTGTACCATGAGTAAATGAAAACAAAAATCCAAAATGGAAATTGGATGAACATTCTGATTTGTTTTATATTATGAATTTCCAATGATGATGATGATGATGTAATTAAATCGGCATTTGTGAATATAAACAACAACAACAACAACAAAAATTAATTAGCTAAAATTTTACATCATGATGATGATGCGGCTTTTTTTTAGGCAAGAGAGAGTGGGATTTCATTTAATTTTGAAAAAAAAATTTCAACAGAATAACTAAAATTCACACCATGATATTGACCTGAATGAATTTTCCAGAATCGAATGGAAAACAATTTTCTGATCATCACCATTCAAATTGGAATATATTCATTTAGTTATTATTAACAAGAAGAACATATAATCAAATGAAAATAAAATAAACAAAAAAGAATTTGAAATTTTTTTTTTGTTTTTGTTAATTTTACAATTACCATCAAATAAATATAAATCAAATTGATGGTGGCAAAAAAAAATTCCGGTAACAATGTACTACGATGATGATCCAAACGGGTTGAAATTCTTTTTTTTCTTCTTTTATTTTTGAATATTCTGCAAAAATCCAAATCCAATCATTTTGATGAATCATTTTTGTTTGTTTGTTGTCTACATAATGTGTCTGTATGGGTGTGCGTGTGATTCATCGATGAATTTTATCAACCATATGTCAATCACTTGATGATTGATTTGTTGATTCTTATTGTTGTTGCTGATTTAGCTAATTTTGATTATTGTTATTGTTGTTGATGAGGCTGATGATCGTTTAACCCTTTTTCCAATAATTTATATTGTTTCTCTACAAGAAACAAAAAAAAAATTCATCATTTGTTGTTATTATGTTCCAGACGATTTGTTCCGTCATTTTCATATTGCATTTGAAATGGTGGTGGTGATGGTGATGATGATGATGATGATGATGATGATGGTAAACGAACGAAGAAAGAAAAATGAAAATGTTGCAAAAAAAATGAAATATAAAAATGAAAATTATTATTAGTTATTTGGCCAGAAAACAAACAAACGAATGAATATAGAATGTGTATAGAAATAAATGGTAAACAATTATTTTCATGATAAATGAATGAATGAATAATTCGTATATAAATTGAACATGTATAAACAACACATTTATAATTCATCCAAAAAAAAAAATTCATATTTTCTCTCTCTCGCTCTGCGGTTATTTTATTCTAACAAAAAAAAGTGAATGAATTTGGAAAAAAAACTAAGTGTTAATCATCCGAAAATGTGCGTGTTTGTATATATGGTATATTCAAAAGCTAGAAAAAGAAAAACATTTTTTTTTTTTGGATTCGGCAATTGCAAACACACACACACACACACAGGAAAAAAAAGTAATTAATTATGACAAGACTACGGCAAAATGAGTGAATAAAAGACAAAAAAAAAATGAACAATGATTATTACCATTGAATGTTGCTTGTTTTCGTTATTATTTTTTTGGTTTGTTTTGAATAATGGTAAATTATGAACATCAACCATAAAATGATAATTTTTTTTTGTTTTGTTCACAGGTATAGTACCTATCATCATGCTATTCATTTGATTAATTGAAATTGGTCAGACACAAGTGAAAAAAAATGAATGAAAAAAACAAACAAAACAAACGACACGTACGACCGAAATTCTTGCGCAAGACTAGACAAGCACGAATGTGTAAATAATATTTTACCATCACCAAATTGTTTGTTTGTTTGTTTGTTTTGGAACCAAAATCAAATTCATCACCATTATTATGATTCAACAAATTGTTGAAAAATGGAATTTCCATTTCCGTATTTACCGAGAAAAAAAAAGAGTGACCCAATTTTTTTTTTGGTCATGTTAATTTCTATCTGTTTCGAAAAACCAAATCTGAATAAAAATCTGATTCAACTTAACTTGATTTGTCAAAGAGAAAAATTCAAATTCAAATGAATTTTTAATTTTGTTAAATTGAAAATTTTCTTTTTCACTATCAATCATTCAACCAGAATTATCGAACAGTGAGACGAGACTATGATGTCTTTTCTCAAAGTTTAAGAATCTCAAGTCCATTCGCATTTGAATATGGTGATGGTGATGGGCTAATGACATGCGAGAATAGAATTTTCATGAAAAAAAATAAAAAGAGAAAAAAAGTCAATAATTAAAGTTAAAGGGGGTGTGTGCGTGTGTGTGTGTGTGTATGATAATGTTGTTGTGGATAATGTCATCAATCAATTGGCAATGGCAACGTGAAAACCAAAACGTAATCGGGTTTCGTTTCGTTTTTTTTTTGCTTGTGTTGAAAATAAAAAATTATCCGGCTAATAACTTTGTTTCGTCTTCTTCTATGTGTAAAAGAAAATGTGATGAAGACAAACAACAACAACGACGACGACGACGACTACGATGATGATGACATCGTCTGAAACTCCTCATTTTTGATGGGCGTATCGAATAGATGTTTTTGGCATGCCGTGTAAGGTTTTTCTCTCTTAATTTTTCAAACACACACACACACAGAAGATTACGAAAGCGATGGATATGGATGTGTGTGTGTGTGTGTGTGTGTGTGTGTGAATATAATATCCATCCATCGACGACAATGCCAATAACTATGTCAAATAAGCTATACGATTCCTGTTTTAGTATGGTGTATGTGTGTGTATGTATTAACAATCATTGAAAATCTTTCAAAGATTTTCCTAAGAATATGAATGAAGAAAAAAAATAAATAAATAAATAAAAATAAACTCAGCTATCACCGCCGTTGCCATCACCATCATCATCATCATAATCAACACATAAAGAATCGTCACCTCCATGCCTCTCTCTCTCTATCTCCTAAGAATATTCTCATCACTAACCTCCCAACTATTTCGCCTTCAGCCCTTAAAGCCTCCTTCTCTCTTTTCTCATCATTCATTCAAGATTCAAATTCAAATTTGTTTTTGCTCCCCAATGATTCCCCCCTTTGACGCAATTGTTTTTTTTTATTCTTTTTAGAATAAAAAAAAAACAAAAATAGCTAATGTAGCGCTGCTGTTGTTTCTGGAGAGAGGAGGGGGATTGGGAAGAAAAAAACTTTTTGAATCCATATCACTCATTCGTTCACTCAATCTATCTTATTTACTCGAAAAATTTTGTGGCATCAATTACACACACACACACACACACCATACGCGGTTATGTATGATGATGATGATGATGATGTGAACTTTTATCTGACCTAAGCATTTTCATTTTCATTCACAATTCATTGCTAAGAATTTTCCAAGAATTAAGAAATATATTCATCTATATATATGTTCTATAGCTAAAAAGTCGATTCCATTCGATAATAATTCTTTTACATGTCATCACGTATTAGTATTATAAATGTGTGGCATTAAACATTTTCACACATTTTTTTTCTGTCTTATTTTTTTTTGTCATTTTATTCATTCCAGAAATTTTTTGAAAAATGTCTGATCCAAATGATCCGACTGAACCACCACACTTAATTCAATGCTTGTGCGTGTGTGTATGTGCGCGCGGGTTTTCATGTCAGAATATTCATTCATTATTACTGTTCAGTAGTAAAAATGGATATTTTTAGTTGAAATTTGAATTTTTCCATTTAGCTTTTCTATTCTTATATTACACACACACACACACACACACACACACACATTATTGTAATTGGTTGTAAACTGCTTCTTATCATGCTAATTTTTACCATATTGCCTTTTACCATACATACATGAATTTTCATTTCTGCATACAAAACTTTTCTCTTTAAAACCTTCGAAATCGTATGTTATTATGAATTGAGGATTCTATATGCTTCAAAGATGATCAAGATGAAGGCGACATATCATATATGATGATGATGATATGGACGAATCCAAAGTGAAAGTTTTCCTTGAACGGAATAATTTTCACAGAAATTAAAATGTTAGACGCGCGTGTTTGAATGTGTGTGTGTACATGCAACAAAAAATATGTAAATTTATCAGAAAAAAATTGATTAATTTCTTGTGCTACCAATGTTCTGGTGGTGATGATGATTCATAAAATCGATTGATTGATGATTGCCAACCATGTTGATTGGCAATCATCAATTCACATATGATGATGTTGAAGAAATGTATATGTAACATGGGATTGAAAAAAAACATACCTAATCGTTTTGAATAGGCATCAATTGCATAGGCCATCTTTTCCAATCTGGTAACTTTACGATCTAATTTATCAATTATCTCCAATTTCGGTAATAGTTTCCTATATCGATCATTTAAATCACGATTTTCTTCCTGTATTTGTTGGGCAATCTGGGTCATTCCTTGAAATTTTTCCATTGTAAAATTGTTCATTGTTTCCAATAGTTTATAATCTTCTAATGTCACTATTTAAGAAAGAAAAAAAAATGAAATTTAGATCGTGTATGAAACATCATCATTATTTGTCGTGCAATCACAAACACATAGATTTCGTTTCTTTGAAGAAATCAGAACAACAACCGTAGGATGCTTACATTCAATTTCGGATGTAATATAGTTTTTAATATTTCCAAACAATTCTTCACTACAATTAATTAGCTGACTTTTGGAATCATATAATGGTAATGTTGTAGCTTCAATACCAACATCGATAGGTGGTTGTTGCTGCTGCTGCTGTTGTTCTTGTTCTTGTTGTTGTTGATCATTTACATTTGTTTCTTTTTCGTGTTGATTCATTATGGAAATGATGAAATATACAGAGAACAAAAAAAATGTGAATCATAGAATCTGGGACAAAATTTTGGCACCGAAATTGAAAATAAATAAATTCAATCCAATGTGTGTGTGTGTGTGTGTGTGTGTGTGAGAGAGAGAGAGAGAGTAAACAAACAAGAACACAATATGATGATAATTTAAGAATCCATCAAATTCAGCAAACGCGCCATCTTTTATCGATCATTGGAAACAATTTGGCAAAGAATTTTTCACAACCAAAAAAAAAAAAAAAATTTGATAATTTATTCAAAAGCTTTAAATGATGTTGAATCAATTTTTTCAATCACTTTGAATATTGGATATGCAAGTGAACGATCTAATAGTCGTTGGATTTTTGTTTCATAAAGATCACCTAAATAATAGCCATTATGTAAATTTTTTTCAATACCTAAACTGTCACCAACATTGAATTTATGTTGTTTTTGGCTATTGTTGATCTTATCATTATTGCCATTATGAACGTATGGTGGTGGATGATGATTGGCCATTATCGATTCAAGTCGATGTGAAATCTATAAATGCAAAAACAATAAATAAAGAAAAACAAAAGCTTGGCTATTTTTACAATGTAAATATTGGATAGTGGTGAAGATGATGCTGATAATGATGATATCTTTCGATAAAATCAGAAAATTTCCTTCAAATCTATACACACACGATGATATGATAATAATAATAAATACCTGACCACCAAAATAATAGACATCATCAAGTGAATAAAAATTTGTGGACATATCACGACCATTTGTTCGTTGTACTTGCATCAATTCATATGCTAATCGACAAACTTGTGAACTAAATGTACAGACTAGATAATCAGTATAGCTTAATGATAATACATCCATAATGAAACCATCGAATGATTCGGCTGTATTACGTTGACCTGGTGATGCAGATTTAGTTATCTGTGAATCACCATAAAATCGATAACCCTGTTTTATATATTGTGGTACTTCATTTTGCCAAACGGTAATATCATCAGTGGCTAGATAAATTTTACGTTCACGTTTCTTAATTTTTTTATTTTTTTCCATCATCATCATAGCATCTTGTATATCGATACGGTCATAAATTCTTTGAACAATTTTCATATAATCACTTAATGGATAATATTCACCTTCACCGAATAATTTATCTGTACGACGTACATGTATTCCGATAAATATTTCATCATCATCATTGTCATCATCATTAATACGGAATTTAATTCGTTGACGATATTGAAGGAATTTTCGTTCAAATTCATCATTCAAACGCATTATATAACTTATAATTGAACCTAAAAATACAACAAAAGGCATACGAGTCAATTGTTCCAGATGTTTACGTAATTGTTCTGGTATAGCCATTGGACGAAACTTTGCACGATTGTCTAAATTTTCAATTATGGGTAAATAGATCAATTCAATGTTGTCATCATCATCATCATTATTATTGTTTCTATCAATTGTTTTTAGTTTCTGATTTTGTTTGTGATTGATTACATCATTAATGTTTACTGCATTCGACATCCAATCATTTGATGGTGATTTTTGTTGTTGTGGTCCACCATCACCACCACCACCACCGTCACTACTATTAATATCACAAATTGAATTGATCGATTTGAATGACTTGAATAATCGTTGGTAATAGTGGTTGTTTTTACTTGATGAACTAATTTCATCACTAAAGTCAAAATTTTCTATACTTGGATATAGAATTAGTGTCCTGTTCAATGCCAATGCAGCAATCAAACAATAGGCCATATGGTGCACAAAACAACCAAATCCACAAGATTTATATGCATCACAAACAATCTTGTTTATCGATTTACAATTGTTTGTTGTTGTTGTTTCATGAGGCAATGATTGCTTTTCTCTGTTATTGTTGTTGTTGTTGTTGTCGAAATCGTTGTTATGTTTGATTTCATGATGATGATGATTTATACTATTGTTGTTGTTGTTGTTGCTGCTGCTGCTGCTGGTATTGGCATCCATTTTTATCAAATGTTTCTTTGGATTTTGTAATTGATCAATTTTCGTCCAGATTAAATTTTTCAATTTGTTTTGTCGTTGCCATCGTAAATGTTTTATATCATTTTCATCAACATCATCCAATCGTTCAATCAATGCATACATCAAACGATACCATTCGGTTAGAAAATTTTCATCTATAATCATCATTTTTTTTATTTTGGAACTTTGATCATAATAATTTAGTGATTGCTGTGACTGTTTTTGATGTTGATGTATTCGATTTTCATTGTAATAATCATAAAGAACATCTAGATTTGTTTTCAAATAGCCAGAAATTTGTACATAATTTGATAATAGTGGACGTTGGTCATCGTCATACGATTTATGATGTTGTTGCTGTTGTTGTTGTTGTTGGTGGCCATAAAATGGATGATGATCAAATACAAAATGTTTAAATTTTGATGATCGTTGCTGTAATGATGATGACTGATTATCGATACGACATATTGATGTAATTGTTACATAATATACAATTGTACATACTAATAGATTGGTAAATATTATTGCCATATAAAAACGATGTCCATAACAATATTGATGATGATGGTGATTATTATTATTATGTTGATAATGGTCATTATTATTATTTGACCACAATCTATCCACAATAAATGAACGTGTTTGATTTTGTTTGTTGGATCTGGTTTTCATTTTCATTTTTTTTTTGTTTATTTATCAAATGTGATTTGTTCATATACTCGCTCTGTTCATATAATGAGCACAACAACAACAACAACAACGAATTAATTTTAATCAAAAAAAAAAAATTTTTTTTTTGGAAATTTCGTTCGAATTTTTTTTTTTTTTTTTTTTTGATTCTATTTTTTTCTGTTCTGCTTACACACAAACTGAACAAATGAAAAAAAAATTGGAATTTCCTCACATAGAGGATTCTAAATGAAAATGAAAAACACTTGAAGATTAATATCAATAATATAAATATAAAATGAAAACAAAAAACAAAAACAAAACTGAAACGGGAAATTTCAGGAACAGGAAATTGATTATGCCAAACACACTGGATTGTGTGTGTGTGTGTGAGAGAGAGAGAGAGAGAGAAAGAACCATGAAGAAAAAAAAACATCAATGACAACCGCACACTGAACAAAAGACAAACCAAAATAAATGAATGAATTGAATCCGTATATTTGGAATGAATTGAAATTGGAATTGGATTAGTTAGTTAGCTTTTTTTATTTAGCAACAATTGATGATTGCATAAATGCATCTTTCATTGATTTTCTTTGCATTTCATTTCGTTTCGTTTCTTGTGTTTTTTTTTTTAAACAAACATTATTGTCGAAAGTTTGGAGACGACAACAGCGAAAAAAAAACGACAACGACCATCAACGAGGTAGGATACTGGAAAAAAAACAACACACAAACATATGCAATGAATTTCCTTTCTTTTCTTTTCATTCATTCATTCATTCCGTTGTTTTTGCCCCTTCCGAAAAAAAACAGAAAAATCTCAATATAAAATAAAAAGAGAAAGAAATCCTGCTTTATTTTTTGGTGGTGCTGGTTTTCATGTATGGCTTTCTAAAAATGAAAATGTCTACACACACACACAAATAGATCATTTTCAGTATCGTTTTTGGACATTTCGATTCTTCACTGCACACAAAGATACAGATCCGTATTGTCAAACAACAACAACAGACATGTATCTGTAATGTATAACGTGATGGCCTTTTTTTTCTCATTCGATCATCATTCTGATTTTATATGAATGAAAAACATCAACCTATCGTTTATGCGATTGGTTGATTGTTATTTCGTGTATATGTTTTTGTTGTTGTTGTTGTTGTTCAATATTTGTTTGTTTTGTTTTGATCGTTTTTTTTTGGGGGGAAAATCGTTGACAATATCTCTTTCGTGTGTGTGTGTTGATGCGATTTATTGGACAATGTCAACACATTGTTATTGTTGTTGTTGATGGTGATGGTGATGACAATGATGATGATAATCAAACAATTCTGTCGATTCTGATAGAATTTGATTTTAGTTTTTTTTCCTTTTTTTCCCATCTCTCTATCTCTTTTTTTATTCTGATTGAATGAAATGATGATCAAGTGTATACAAATAAAAGTTTTTCAAAACACTGAATTATATTCATTTCCATCATCAGAATTGATGGAATTTTTTTTTATTTTTTTTATTTCAAACTCATACAAATTATAATATTTTGAAATCAAGCGAAAATGTGAAAAAAAATGTTGAATATAGAATAAAATGGATCAAAACGATTCAATTCAAGGCAAGGTCTCTTCATGTAAAGATAAACCACACCGGTTCTCAATCTGGAAACGAGGACTCGCAAATCGTTGACAATAGCAAATTAAATGTATAGAATTTTGAGTATCTATTCCACACCAGCACGATGAGTCAGTAGAATACCCAATATTATATAAATAATGACGAAATTTACCATGTCCGGATAAAAATTGAACTAAAGTAAAATTTAGATCAATATAGTATGATAAACGATCATAAATAGACGGGAAGAAGCGTCTTGTAACACTTCCATCTCTACTTGTTTTCCAGCGATTATCCCAATAATAAAACATTATATTTTTCAAAAAATATTTTGCCAAGGAAACTGGACAAAAATCATACGAAATATAAGAGAGATTTGTAGCATCTTTTGCATGTTGATCAGCCAGTTCATTACCAAGATAGCCAGAATGTGAAGGTATCCATTGAAGACAAAAATGTATTCCAACCAAATTTAATTGAATACCATGAACCAATAAATCATTACTTTTACTTGAACAACAAGCAAGAAGAGCAGAATATGAATCAATAAAGATTTTCGCGGATTGATTATTCCTTTTTAACCATTCAGATGCTTGATAGATTGCAAATAATTCAGCTTGAAAAATGGAACATGAATCAGCCAAACGAAATTTTAAAATATCAATAGATTGATTAGAATTAGCAGGAAAAATCACAACTGCACACCCAACATGACCGGCCAATTTTGAACCATCAGTATAAATATGATAATTGTGATTAAAATTACAAACATTATTTAAAAAATTAAAAGATACAGATGGATGGTGAAAATCCTCAACAGGCAACGTTAATTGAAATTTTAAATTTGATAAGTGATCCACTGGTAAACAATGTTTAATGCGATACATATTGGCAAGATAAATTATTCTTAAATCAATAGGTACGATATTTGCCAACACTAAAGAAGCTTCTAAAGAGATAGTTCGATATCCTCTTATTATTGACAGAGCAAAAATACGCTGAATTGATAATAAGCGAGATTTGACATTCGTTTTTGATAAAGAATAAAACCAGACAGGTGATGCATAAGTAATTAATGGTTCAATTGCATGTAAATAAATCAATCGTAGAACATCAAAACTTAGACCCCAAGATTGGTTGATTGTTATTTCGTGTATATGTTTTTGTTGTTGTTGTTGTTCAATATTTGTTTGTTTTGTTTTGATCGTTTTTTTTGGGGGGGGGGAAATCGTTGACAATATCTCTTTCGTGTGTGTGTGTTGATGCGATTTATTGGACAATGTCAACACATTGTTATTGTTGTTGTTGATGGTGATGGTGATGACAATGATGATGATAATCAAACAATTCTGTCGATTCTGATAGAATTTGATTTTAGTTTTTTTTTTTTTTCCTTTTTTTCCCATCTCTCTATCTCTCTTTTTTATTCTGATTGAATGAAATGATGATCAAGTGTATACAAATAAAAGTTTTTCAAAACACTGAATTATATTCATTTCCATCATCAGAATTGATGGAATTTTTTTATTTTTTTTTTTTATTTCAAACTCATACAAATTATAATATTTTGAAATCAAGCGAAAATGTGAAAAAAAATGTTGAATATAGAATAAAATGGATCAAAACGATTCAATTCAATTTAATTCAATTCAATTTTAAATCAAAATGAATAAATTTTCTAGTGATCATAGTAAATTAAATTCCATTCAATGTTTGTGTGTGTGTGTGTGTGTGTGTCTGATATCCACATGGATAAATATATTCTATTCATTGAGAATTCATTCACATCGTTGATTCCAAAAAAAAGAAGAAAAAATCTTCAGGATTGAGACCACTTTGTTTTGAGAGAGAGAGAGAGAAAAAAAACTTTATCGTTATTATTATTAGTATGGTCGATCGTTTTAAATGGATGATGATCAAGAAAATGGTGGAGAAAAACAAAATATATAACCATAACATTCATCATCAAATAGTTACTTCTGGTTATTGGGTTCACCGTATAGTTTAATGATTACTTTGTTGATTATTTGTTTCTTGGAAACTTTTTTTTTGCTCGTCTTTTTTTTTATTATTATTATTATCGAGGCATTTCTATGGATTTTTAGTTGCTCAGATTGGTTGTTGTTGTTGTTGTTATTCGATTCTGATCGATCTGTATTTATGTGAATATAACACAAAGCTTTGAAGTTTTAGCAAAAACGATGAGAAAAAAAACAAGTGAAAGAAAAGTGAAAATGGAAAACTTGATAAAAAAAACCTAATCTCCTGGGTCAGATGAAGAAAAAAAAAGAAATGAATGTTCAAACCGAAAAGCAAAAGAAAAAAAAAGAAAAAGAATTTGAAAGGTGCAAAATAACGAGAAAACCATTACAAAAATTGAAGATTCCAAGATCAAATCAGTGATTCTTGTATTTATCATCTATATAGATGGATAGATGAAAATGTTTTGATACTTTTCTCTCTGTCATTCTTGAATAAGATTCCTATGAAGAATTTGAATATCGTCGTCGTTTATTCATATGGTCTTGTTTTACTTTTTCCCGCTTAAATGAATATAAAGGCTTGGATCGGCTTTTTTTCATTTATTCACTGTATTATTTTAAACGAATATATGGAAATAAACGAAAGTGAACCAAACGAATCAACCAGAATATAAGATGCCATATATAACGTTAGTTCGTCTTGGTTGTTTTTGTGTTCCATAATTCTGGAACGGCGTTCTTCCAATATACCAAAAAAAAAAAAAAATATTGGCTCGTTCTGTAGCAAGTATTTTTTTTCTGTTCCCGATGGATTCTGAGTCGATACCATTTTTTTCCATTTGATCTATTTTAGAAGCTTTTCTACTATATATAAACGATTACTACACGCACACACACACTATTTCTAACCGACACATATGTAGAATTTCAACAACAACAATTCATAGGTTCCAGAAACATACACACACACACACATATAAAACATTGGAACAAAAATTCATTATGGAACAAACGTTGTCTTGTGTTGTGTTGGTGAAAACATTCTGGTATTCTTGATTTTGAATTTTTTTTTCTATTTCATTTTCATTACCAGCCACAGACTGACACACACACACACATTGAAATCCAGTGTCAGTTTGATCATGTGAAATGTGTTTTGTTTGTTTGTTTTTTTTTCACTATCATCATGCTATAATTTTGCATCCCAAATCTCGTATTGAGAATTCAAATCTGAGAAAGAAAAAAAAATGTTAGTCTGTTGGTGATAAAGAAACGAAAAATTTATTATTATTGCTTATCGTGTGTGTGTGTGTGTTGTCCATTCGACCCATTATTATTATTGTCATTTACAAAAATTCATTACTTTTTGCGTGCGTGTGTGTGTGTATGTGAGTGAATACTGAATTAAATGCATCACACACACACACACACACATAAAACTTTACAAATTGTAATACATTGTTTGAATAACCGATCCAAAATACCAGAAAAAAAATCAAACTCGACATTCGGACATTGTGGTGTGTGTGTGTGTATGTATAAAATAATCTTTTTCATATCATCAATTTTCCAAACGCCAAAGAAAGAAACCAAACGATGATGACAATTTGTTCATGACCACTCGATCATTTCAATAGCAACAACAACAACAATAATCTATCTATTCTGTCGATAGATTGAATTTTTTTTTCTTTACTTTACTTTTTACAGTGTTTGAGCTTTTTTTCCATCATCATCAGAATCATCATAAAATTTATTCCATGAAAAAAATTCCAATTCTTAAAGAATTTCTTCTCGACTTTTCTCAAAATGTCTCAAATGATTTCCAATTGATTCATTAGATTCAGCAACAGCAACAACAAAAAAAACCAACACAGGTAAGTCACCATTACACACACACACACACACACTGGACAAATATTTATCAATTTCAAAATTCATTAAAAAAACACAAAAATTTCATAACCCAGTAAAGAAAATGGAAGAAAAAAAAATTTTTTCTACCGAAATTTTTTTTTCTGTTCTCTGGTTTGGTTCACTCAATTTCCTGTTTGTGTTTTTTTTTCTTTGGTTATTATTTTAATAACTTGCTTTTACTTTCATTTTTTTTTTGTTCACTGAGAAATCATTATCATCATCATCATCATCAACTACCTTGGGTATATACCAAACTACCCATTAACCATTGTATAAATAAATGGATTTCGGACATGTTAACAGGGAAAAAGAGTGGGAGAGAGAGAAAATTTTTTTCAATTATCACCTGACATTTTTCATTCGCGTGTGTGTGTGTGTGTCTGTGTGTGTTTCAACACATGAAAACATTATATTATGAAACTAAATCACATGTTATATCATCATCATCATGATAATAAAAAAAAAAAAATAAACCAGCTTGAATATACAAGTCACATACATTTATACACCGCCCACACATTTATATCCGGGCAAATGATGAAAACTTTCATCACACGGAAACAAAACAAAACAAAAAACAAGTGAAAAAAAGTGGCCGCCGTATATGGTGGATATATAAGCTCATTTGTTATCTTGGTTTCTTTTTTTTTCTTGCATTTCACTTTTATTTTCGTTTATTTTTTTTTCTTTTGGATCCTGTGGCTTGCCCATAGCAGTCCTAGGTTGTTGTTGTCGTTGTCGTTGTCGTTGTCGTTGTCGCCGTCGTAGTCGTCGTCGTTTTTTTATTCCCTGCTGTCATTTGTCCACTTGTCGTCAGTTTTCATTTTTCCAGTATTTAGCGTTTGGTTTTCTCAATGTCGTTCAATATTCTTCATCATTGTTGCTGTTGTTGTTGGCTAGAATTTTATGTCATTGTGGACATCCCTATGGGATATAAACAAGCGGAAAAAAACAACAACAACAATGAATATATGTGTTGTTGTTTTTTTTTTTTTGGTTTGGACTGGACGGTTGTCTAATAGAACAGAAAAAAAAATTGAAAACAAAATTGCCAGAAGCATTCGAATCGATTTGTCTATGTCGTCGTTTATGTGTGAAATTCTCACCATGGCCCGAATTTACAATGTACAACAACAACAACAACAAACAAGGCCAGACAATTAAAATTAATGAAATCTAATTAAAAAACAAAAAATAGACTATATCAACATTGAGTGTGTGTGTGTGGGTGTGGGTGTGTGAATAGTATTATTTTCGAATCAATGACTATGATATGGAGGGTGAAAAAAAAATTCTATATATCAGAGTGTGTGTTGGTTGCGTGATTGTTGTGAATTAAATTTAAAATAAAATCGGTTCCTGGAATCGAAAAAAAGAGATTCTGATCTATATATCTGTTTTAAAATTATTACTGCGAATTTTTTTTGTTTTGTTTTGTTTAGTTAGTGATAACCAACAACAACAAAAACAACAACAACAGAGTGCGAAAAAAAACGATCAAAGCTGCTTCTTCATATATCTATCGTATCTATCGGGTGAAAATGAATGAAATAAAAAAAAAATTCTTTTAAGAATAATTTCTTTTTTTTCCTCTTCTTCCTAGTTTTTTTTCTGTTTTGTTTGTTAAGAATAAGGAAAAAAAATTCACTACATGATCATAGATCTTTGCTATTTTTTTTTTGTTGCTAAACACAAACACAGGCCAAAAAAAATGAATTCTTCGTTCCAAATGATTCGATGATTTATTATTATATTTTGATTACAAAATGTGTATGTATGTGTGTGTGTGTGCGTGAATATCCGTGAAAAGTGAAAAGAGAGAAAAATGTGAAAATGAAATCAGAATCAAAATATGACTGCTGGTGGAAACATTTACCATGCAAAAGCAAATATTAACAACAACAACAACAACAAAACACCTCCTAAAAAATTGGGGGCAAAAAAGAAAAAAAAATTATAAATGATTTTAAAATGATTATTTTTCTTTCCTGTTTTTTTTTCTTTTTTGGTTCCTACGATCACAAATCATAATTTTCATTTTTGATTCCGAACATACAGACAGACAGATATATTGTTCCATATCGAGAATTTCATTAAAAAAAACAACAAAACAAAAACAACGTCAATGACTAGCCACATGAGAGATTTTTTTTATAGATTCTTGAAATTGATTTGTATACAACAAGAATGTTGTTGTTGTTGTTGTTGTTGTTGTTTTTCGGTCATTTGTTCCAAATGGGAAATGATTGTTGATTTCGAACATGACAATAATAATAATAATAATATAGAGAGACGAATGAGTGAGAATTTGGTCAAGCAAAAAATATTTTTTTTTCTGGTTTCGGTTGATAAAACTAAAATGACTAGCCAAAAGATAATGGACCATTTTTGTTCAAAGATTTCTTTTTCTTTTCTTTTGCTATTGTCATGTACTGTTGTTCGATCTTTATCGATTGATTTGATTGTGAGAAAAAAAAATCGACATAAGAAAAGGGCATTGGTTTTTTTTTGTCTGATTCTTATCATCGTTATACATTCGACGTTTGTCCAACACGATTGAATCAATGATAATTTTCGATGATGATGATGATGATGATGATGATAGGAATCGATTCAATTCTTTTTTTTCACTTTTACAATACTTTCAATGTGTTCATCATCATAATCATTATCATTGAAAATGATGATTACGATTACGATTGAAAAAAAGATGTTGATCATAATAAATGGATGGCCATTCGAATTGAATCAAATTGAATGAATGAATGAATGAATGAAAATGTTTGAAAAACAGTCACATCAGCGATCCGTAAAGATAATCATTCGAATCGAAATCATTGAATCAAAACAAAAACAAACAAA
Organism: Dermatophagoides farinae; assembly: GCF_024713945.1. NCBI lineage: Eukaryota > Metazoa > Arthropoda > Arachnida > Sarcoptiformes > Pyroglyphidae > Dermatophagoides > Dermatophagoides farinae. Next base: position 2,977,739 of record NC_134683.1, on the reverse strand, counting down.
CAAACAAATAGAAAAGTTTTTTTTTTGGAAGAAAACATTATTGTCCAAGAGAAAGAAAAAAAGAGAATTCTGATTTAACTTGAAGAGAAACGGGGAAAAAAATTCTGAAAGAATTTCATCTGTACGTCGACCATTTGGTTGCTGTTGGAAAAGAAAAAGCAAAAAAAAAATCATCATCATGATTTATTCCATTATTATTATTATGAACATTGAAATACCATTGAAATGGTCACTTTTATTTCCATTATCGTTATTATAATCGATGATGATGATTATTTTCTCAAAGTTTTTTCATCAAATCCAAATTGATTCTATTCGAATAATAATAATGTTGATGATGATGATAACTAATCGGTTTGTTTATTGTTTGCTCGAAATCGATAGTATCGATATGTGTATGTATGTATGTAAAAGTTCGAACGACAAACAAATTGAAATAGAAGAAGAAGAAAAAAAAATTAATCTCAAGACCCTGTTGTTGTTGTCATTATCAATTTTTAATTCATCTTCATGTTTTAATGATATATTAAATCATCAAATAATGATTGATTTTGGATATATATTGTATTCTACAAATTCTTCTTGTTAACAATTAAATGTACGTTCGTTGTTGATTAATTGTACACATTTCATTGGATCTAAACATTTATCTCTCTCTCTTTAACTAAACTTTTTCTAGATAAAGCTGATCAAATTTCAGTGGTTGTTGTTGTTGTTGTTGTTCGTCTTTCATGTTTATTCTTTTTAATTATTTATATTATATTGCCATATAATATGAACCGCCCGCAAAAACAATATATCGATGATAATAATGATGTTGTTGTTGTTGTTGTTGTTGTTAATGATGATTAGATTTCGGATATAGAAAAAAAAACGAAATATTCATTTTCATCATAGACAAAAAAAAAATTCAACACACCGAAAGCAACAACTACATTTCATAATCTCAATTTCAACCCATCATCATCAACAACAACAACAACAAAAAAAGAATCCATTTAATAAAAGGCCAAAGAGCTAAATAAAATGCAATCATTTATTCTGTATCGATTTCTCGTTATCTCATGATGTAGATGATATGAATCGATTCCATTGAATCCATCATCATCAACAAAATAGCCATCATTCGCAAACATACCGATATATTATAATGGAACAAATACGAAACAATAATAATTTCATTATTCTACAATTCAAACGATACAAATCACGCATAACAACAACAACAACAACAACAAAAAATGTGGACAAAACAAAAATCTGATGTAATCATCATCATCATCATCATCATCATCATGATCAAAAATCAACGAACGAAAAAGAATGTCACAAACTAAACAAAAAAAAAATCACGCACACACACAGAACAAAAGAGAAATATGATTATATTGATTATCATCATCATCATCAAGATGATGATTGTAATTGTAATCTCTTTGTCGATATGAATTCCATTCCGTTTTTCTTTTGTCTTTTGTCATGTGTGTTTTGTTTGCACCAAAAAAAAAAAAAAAATGTTACTGGCCACCCAAATGTATATAGATTGTTAGACATATATATGAAAAATGGGAAAAAAATGTCCGAGTCGATTCTTGAATTCCATATTCATATATATATAATATAATATAATTAAACCATTATATTTTCATCATCAGAATCTGTGTATGTAACTTTTCACCATTCACAAAGTATCGATAAAGAATCCTTACAAAAATAAAGAAAACATCACATTCAAATCCATTTTCCATTCATCATTTTTTTTTCATTGGTTGGTTATGTGATATCATGTGATATCAAGCATATATAGCTATATAGAATACGATTCTTTTGAATGAATTACACAATCCATCCATTATTAGTGTTTAGTGATTGTTATTATTCGATTTGAAGCCAGATCAATCTTTGGAAAACAAAAAAAAAGTTTTCTGGATTCAATCTATTTTTGGTTTTGTTTCACCAACACAAACAGACGCTGCACTTGTAATCAGAATGAATTTTTGCAACAAATTATCGGTTTTATATATATATAATATAAAAAAACATCAAACAAGAATCAAGAGGGAAAAACATTGATTAGATTGAATAAATTGGATTGATGACAAATAATGTCGAGGGAAAAAAAATTCCTCCCCAGAATCGATCAGTGGTTATGGTGGGAATTTGATTCAAATAATATTACAAATAGTGTAAAAAAAATTGAATTATTTTTTTTCCTCTTATTTTCGCTTCGGTCAAAATTGAATTCATTAGTCATGTTTTTTTTTTGCATTCTCTTTTCACAATATTTGGATCATTTCATATATGATGATGTTTGCCATTTCGTTTGTTTTCGTGGTTGGTTCGAATTTGAATGGTGGTGGTTGGTTCGAATTTGAATCTGTTTCTGGATTCATATGATGGTTGGTTGGTGTGTGTGTGTGTGTGTGTGAATGGTATATTCGTTCGTGTGCATGTCATTGACATTTTCATATTTTTTCAGGCTAAAATTCTGGTACATAACTTTTTTTATTCTCTTTCTCTTTCACACACACAAACACAGAATCTACTTATTACCAAAAAAAAAAAAAAAAAAAAAAAATGTTCTGTACATTTTTTTTCATCTCATTTCATCATAATATTCCACAATTCATTTCTTTTTGTGACTTTCTCTCATAGATGATGATGATGATGATGATCATGATCATTGTTAGGCCATTCGTTTCACTTTAACTTTTTCTCTTTATCCAAACACACACACACACACATTTGGCATTCGTGGAATTGAGGAATCATTGTCGATTGTCTTGAAATGAATGAGAAAAGAGAAGAGAAAAAAAAACCACAATCAAAATAATAACTAAAAGAATAAATTGATGATGATGATGATAGAGTCATGTGTGTAGATATTCATTTCATTTCATTTTCACAGCTTTCATTATATATCATTATAATCATTGTTGTAGGAATTGAAAATGGGGAAAAAAAAGAATGAAAATCGGGTATGCAGAAAAAAAAACGAAAAAAAACTTAAGACGATTTGTATTGTAAAGGTAATCTAAAAGAAAAAAAAATGAATTGAAATGAAATCAAAAACATGAAATGATCATTCTGTACATGTTATAGAACGAGAGAGAGAAAAACATTAATCGGATGAAAAGAAAAAAAAATAGAAGAATCGAATGCCCTCAAGTGATTCCGCCAGGTGTCGCCATTTGATTAATGAATGTTTTTTAGTTATAAAAAAAATGAATAATTTATTAAGAAAAAAAAATAAAAGAAAAATCAACATTTTTTTATGGAACGGTAGAAAAAAAGTCAAGGATCATCATCATCATCATCATCAATCTGTGTGTATGATCAAAGATGAATCAACCAGAGAATTTTTTCTGAAGAAAAATATCGAAAAAAAATCTTTTTTTATAAAATTCTGGGTGTGTATTGTGTGTGATAACACACAATCTTCGATGATGATGATGATGAAAAAAAACATGATGACGACCAAACCATTTTCTCTTCACGATTCGAATGATTCATTCAAGCGTTTAACATTCAATTCATTCGTGTGTATTATTAAATTTCATATATTTTTTTTCTAGGATTCCCGTTATATATTTTTTTTCTTTTTGCCTGGAAAAAAATTTATTCCACATTTTATGATGATGATGATGAAATGGAATGAATGGGGGTTGGCAGTAAGAAAAAAAAACTATGGTAGTACACGGTTTATCAGTTATGTTTGGGATTTATTTAGTGTTTATGTTGAATAGAATACCACACCAAAAACAACCAAAACAACAACAACACCGAAAAAAAATGAGTCAAACCAAAAGGGAAAAAGAAATTTTTCTTATTTCTCTTTCTTCACATTCGATTCTTTGCCTTTTCTTTCTTCCTTTTTTTGTTTTGTTTACATATTAATGTTCACATGAAAAAAATGATGATGATGAAAAGGCCCAACCACACACATATAACGTGCTCATGTGGATACCAACGATGATGATGATGATGATGATGATGATGCATTTTTTTGATTCATATATGAAAACATCAGCATCAAAAAACAGCAACAATATCAATTTACATAGAAGCTAGAAAGAGAGAAAAATGAAAAATTTAAGATTTTGAAAAAAAAACGTCGATAACTTGTTATGATGGACCATTTATTTATTCATTCATTCATTCATTTAATGTTTTCTAATGTAATGGGATATTTTTTTTTTTTTTACTTTTGGTCGTTAAATATCGACGATCGTCGTTGTTGTCGGCTCATTCATTTTCATTTGCGACCCTAAATTTGTGTTCCATCATCCTTTTCACATCATCAGCAACATGAACATTCTTTGTGGGTACCATTTTTGAATATTTTTTGTTAACGCAAATTTAAATTCTGTAAACATCAAACATTTCAACGAGCAAAAAAAAAAAAGAATTCTGATGATGAATATCAAATTGAATAAAGAGATGAGGGGCGAATAAAAAAAACGAATCGCTGGCAATAAGTATCGATAGTGATGAGGGTAGGAATTTTTTTTTATTTTCATTCTCAAAATTCGAAAGAATTTTTCATTTTCAATCAAGAATAAAAGAAGAAAACTTTCAAAACAACAACAACAACAACAATGAAAAAAATGAGCAAGAATCAGAAAACAAATCAGACAAGCCTGGGTAACAAACAAACAGAAAACAATCAAAATCAAACAAATAAATAAACAACCAGAGAGAGAGAGACAGAAATATAGGAATATTTCGGACGACAAAATTGCAATTTTAACACTATATATTTTCACACTCACTCATTCATTCATTCACAGACTTACTTATAGAATTCTCATTCATCCGGGAAGATTCTTCGGTTCAAGCATCGACACACACACACACAAACACACATAGAAAAAAAAATTGGTTCAAATTGGTATTTCTGTTCATTCTGGAACAATAGCCTCAGCGAATGTAATAATAATGTTGATGATGGTGATGATCATCATCATCATCAACATTAACAACAATGGCAATAATAATATTGAGAGAGAGAGAGAAAAAAAAACGGGAATTAGTTCTCAAAGACTCTATGGATGATGATGAAGCTTTCATTCTCTTTTTTTTTGTTCTATAATTCGAGAATATATGAATCGCGAGCAAATAATAGCAAAAGAATAACAAAAAAAAAATCACTGAGAGAGAGAGAGAAAAAAAATATAAATCTTGACATAAACAAACTTCAAAAAAAAAAAAAATTCGGCTGTTTCATCGGATCTTTTGGACGACAAAATCTGTGAATCCGTCGAGTGTGTTTGTGTGTGTGTGCACAATGGATGTATGTAATACTCTTTTTTTTTCTTATTATCATTATTTGGTTCAACGATTTTTTTCATCATCATCATCGTTTTCATTTACTTGTTCCATTTTTTTTTAAATAGTTTTATGTATGTGCCATGTTTTTTTTTGTGTATGGCGTTAAAGATGATGATGATGATGATGACTGGCTGACTTTTGAATTCAAAAGAACAAAAAAAAAATGATTCGAATATTGAAACATTTCGGGAACACACATTATATATACACACACAGGTTTTTTTTTCGATTCTTTTGCTCGTCAAAGGATCAAGAATTTCCATCATATGACGATGGTCCGATGATTTGAAAGAATCATTTTTTTTTTAAATAAACAAACAAACAAACAAACATTGATGACGAATTTGTTATTCTTTGTTATTTTTATCGATTATTATTCGAAACAATAAGGTTTTGTTTGTCTACCCACACACATACACACAGACCATTCAATCATCATACTAATAAGTGAAGATTCCATTAAATTTCAACAACAACAAAAACAAAAGCTTCTTTTTTTCATTCTTCTTACTTGATATTATTCCATTTAACAAATAATGATAATAATAATGAAAACAACAACGATTATTAACGACATCTTAACAAAAACAAAAAAAACAAAAACAAAAACAATGCCATTTTAACATAAATAACATGAATCTGTAGAATTAGAAAGGTTTTTTCTCTTGTTGTTCGAATTTTTATTTTGTCCAATCTCTGAAATTCTTGTCTATTGTTATGATGATATTACTTTTGTTGTTGTTGTTGTTGTTGTTGTCGATTTTAATGTTAGACATTAATTACAACGAATAACAACTTGGCAACAACATGATTTCTATTATTATTATATTATATATTATATATATTGGACTAACAGAGACAAACAGAAATGGTATTGTTGATGGCAGTTTATCGTTTATAATAAATAATAATGATGATGATCAACCATTCTATGGGCCCTGGGCGCTAACAACATCTTGCAGTAGCGACTGTGGGCCCCCACACATTGAATGAAAATAGAGTGAAAAAAATTTCATTGGACCTGCCACTGATGATGATTATGGTGCTATAATCTTTCAACTTGAATGGTAAAGTTGACAACTTGAGAAAATGGAACAATAACAACAACAACAACAACATCAACAAGCAAAAAGTTAATTTATTTGCATTATTGTCATCGAGTTTTATTTACAAAGATCAATTGTCATTAATTTTTTCTCTGCTATTTGTTGTTGTTGTTGATTATTATCATCATTATTGTTGTTATTGTAATTTGTTCTTGTTTGATTCCGATTCCACAATCGATTTCTTCAAAATGAAAATTAACGAATTTCATTCTAAAAAAAAATTTTTAACACATTATAAAATCATTCAACAACCCTGATTATTATCATCGATTTTTTTTGCACAGTAATTTCTCATTTTGATTTTTTGTTGTATCTAATTTTATTTTTTTTTCTTTCTAATTTTTACATTTAGAAACCATATATCTAATTATATCGTTATGATGATATGAATGTGGATAAATTCTTGAAAACAAACGAAACAAAAAGTTTTTTCAGTCATCGTCACACATAGCAACGAAAAATAGCAAAAATGAAAATGAAAATTTCATTATCCTATTCCTATCTATTTCATTATTATTGTTTTGTAATTTTATTCATATTATTTCAACAATCATTATTATTATCATCACATTCACCATTGACCACAACCACCACCACCACCAACGCTTCTGTTAACAATTTAACAAGTTCAATATCATTATCATCAACAATATCCACTGTTATTGGGGGTAACAAAAATCACGAATTATCATCATTACCCATCGATAATCACATAATCACCACTGATGATGATGACGATGATGATGATGATGATGATGATGATGACGAAGACGATGGCGACGATGATGATGACGGTTACATCATCAATAATAACCATTATAATATCGAATCATTGAATGTTGATGATGACGATCATAATGATAATGATGATTATAATAATAATAATAATGGAAAATTCCATACAAAAGCCTTAAGTTGTGATGATTATGATGATGATGATGATGATCATAGTGGCTTTGGAGGGATTTCACGGAATTCTAGATGTTCGAAACCACAACGTCATACAATTCAACCACAGCAGCAGCAACAACAACAACAACAACGACGATCAACGAAATCAAAAATACATATCGAAAAAAATAATCAGGGGATCAAGTCAAAAAATAAAAATAATAATAGTATTAAAGTTAGATCGAACAACTCTTTTCATGAACAAAAACAACAACATCAACAACCGTTCAACATCGTATCAAAATCATCATCATTAGCGAGTATAGAAAAATCAACAAAAAAATTACCATCAAAATTCTATTCAAAACAACAACAAAAACAACCACAGAATGAACATCAAAAACGAATCGAGTTGCAGAATTCTGAAATGATTATGAATAAGAATCGTGTTGATGATGATCATCATCATCATCATAATAATAATATTAAAGAAAAATACAAACCAAACATCATCAACAACAACAAAAACAATAATAATGATCGAAAGAAAATGAAAATCCTATCTCAAGTAAGTGGAATAAAAATTATTGAAAAAAAAATAATAATAATTTTCAAAACACCCACACTTGTATAAATGAATAGCGTATGCTATTTCTAATCAGAATGCAACCAACATACAACCACAACTTCTATTATATTTAGATACTAGATCTATTTGATTGTGAATAGTTTTTTTTTCTCATTCCACTATTAATATAATATTATTATTATTGTCCCGATATTATTAATGACTTTGACAATCTTCTCACCATGAATGAATTGAATGCATTGAATAAATGAATGTTTTTTTTTATTCTTTCTCTATTTTTTCTTTCTGTTTGTTTTTTGTTTATGTGTTTTTCCTGTTCCTGACTTTGGATCATTCATTTAGAATCAACAACAACTACAACAACAAGAAAGACAAAAAACAACAAGAAAAATGATCAAACAAGAGCTACGAATGAAATTGGAACAACGACGACGACGACGACAACAACAAAATGTTAATCTTCCGTCAACAACAGCAACGACATCATCATCATTGTTCATCAATGAACAATCAAAACCGAAACGATGGTCAACGAATAGCGAAAAATCCACATCATCATCATCAACAACAACAACAACTAAAATGGTGACAAAAAATGGTCGAATAAATAATAATAATCGAATTCTATGCAATGAAATCCTATGTGATTGGGATGAATATTGTTTCATTATTAATGATGATGAACAATATGGTGGCCAAGCTGAATGTGTTAAAAAACCAAATGTATTGAATAATAATGTTGTTTATAAACAACAAAACAATAATCATTTCAATATTTACAATGAAGAAAATGATAATGATGATGACATCAATGATGACGGCGGCGACGACGACGGCGATGATGATGATGATGATGATGATAAAGATGACTACGACGCCGATGAAGATGATAATGAAACCAAGACAGATAAAATCAATGATAATGATGTTAAATATTTTCCGGAAGTTTACAAAACTACTACTACTACCAATGTAAAATATTACCATCAAGCACAACATCCGTCTACAACTAAACAACAGCAGCATTTATTTTCATCATCATCTTATTTACAGAAAAAATTGAATGAAACAAACAGCAGCAGCAGCAGCAGTGACAACGGCAACAACAACAAAATTAAGCAAAAAAACAACAAGAATAAGACTACTTTAACAGGAACCAAGAACAACAATAGCAGCAATAGTAGCAAAAAAAATAATCGAAATAATAATCCAAATAATGATGATGATTCTGCTGCTACTGCTATATGGAAAACGATTTCATCTAATCAAATTAAGGCCATACATCACTATGAACATTATGATGGCAATCAACTAAAACCAGAACAACAACCTAAACAACACCAACAACAGCAGCAGCAGCAGCAGCGAACAAATATTCGAAATGAATTTGAACACCAACAACAACAGCAAAGAAATAATAGTTATAACAAATCGAATAACAACATCAACATAATTCAATGTCCATCCTGTCCATTTAGTCATGGTTCACAAGTAATTTGTGGTACAGATAATTCAACATATTCATCAATGTGTAGGATTGAATTCCATAATTGTATCCATGGTACGGATGTACGTTTCGCTTGTTTTGGATTCTGTCCATGTTCAAAATTGATTCAAACAAAAATGAGAGCCTCGACAACAGCAACAACAACAAAAACAGTACCAAAAACGTCAACGACAACGGCTGCTAAGTCATCAAAATTAAAAAGAAAAAATTCCATCAATAAAATGGAAGAAACACAAATCGCACTAATGAAACAATCTAAAAATTCATCCAATCTATTGAACAAAGATTCATTGAAACAATATCATTATTTTATTGGTGATTCAATGACATCAATGATGAAAAACAATTCTAATAATATTGAAAAAGTGAATCGAATGAATGAATGTTCATCCGATGAATTACGTTCGATGGGATTTCGATTACTTGATTGGTTTTCTGTTGTTATGCAAGAGGAATTAACACGAATCAAATCCAATATGACAAACACATTGATTCCAAAACAACAGCAACAACAACATGCAAATACAAATAATAATGATAATAATAAAAATCTACCGGATTGTGAAGAATCCGTGTCATTCATGTTTTATCATTTTGATATTGATAATAATTATAAATTAACACCCGAAGAGCTATATTATCTTGAACATGATGAAAATGAACATTGCCTCGAACCATATCTAATACAATGCGATGAAAATGGTAATCATCTATTGAGCGCCTATGAATGGTGTTCATGTTTTAGTTTACGTTGTAAGTATCAGTATTTGTTTTTTTTTTCATGTGTAAATTTTTAATCGATTTTTTCTCATTACTGATCATCATCAACCAAACTAGCCAAACCTTGTCTATATCATCAGAAACATCTTATACAACAAAATAATGGTAAAATGGCTGGACAATATTTACCACAATGCGATGAAAAAGGCCATTATCGTAATATACAATGTCAACATTCAACAAAACATTGTTGGTGTTCAGATAAGAATGGTAATGAAATTGCTGGAACAAGAGTTCGTGGTCGCCTTCCTGTCTGTGGTATGTTATGAAATTCTTTTCTCTTTTTATTGATTCTTTTTATTAGTTGTTTTTTTTCCTGCTGAAATGAAAAATTTATATGATCAATTGAACTTTTTTTTCGTTTTTTTTTCTTTCTTTGAAAACAGACAAAAGTTACCCTCTGAATAGATATTATATGATGAATAAACAGAAAACGATTAGCAATAACAATGATAGAAATAATATGAATAGAAAAACAATAAATCAACAACAACAAAAACGGCCATCATTTTCATCATACGTTGAAAATCTTGATCATATCAAATATTCTGTTCATAAAAATGACAATGGAAATGGTGATTACAATGTTAATAATAATAATAATAATAATGATGACGAAGACGACGACGACGATGAAGATGATGATGATGATTCATTTCAAACCAATGATGGTTCCGGACATTACGAATCATTCTGATATATGACTACATATTCTATATTGAGAAATTTTTTTTTTGTTTGTTTGTTTTCTTTTTATTTTGTCCTTTTCGATACATTTTTACCAATATTCATCCAAATAACAATACAACATTCATACATTCAGCACTTAAATTTTTACAACGCCATACCATCAGACACACCTATACTATACTAATATTCTGTATCGAATACGATTGGAGATATGTTCATCGGAAAAAAATTCACTAACAATACACAAGAGAATATTGCTGAAGAAGAACAAAAATAGCCATCATTTCTTTGCATACAACTTTTCAGGTTGATTACATCATTTTTCACTATTCTTCATTCACGGTTTTTATTGGTTCATGTTCATGTATCAGTATCATGAAAAAAAAAATGAAAACCTTTGAACATGAACAACAAAATTTAATTCAAGTCTTCCATATCGATGAATATGAAAAAAAACAAAAACAAAAACAACCGAATTGAACATACGACCGAAAAAAATAAGCAATAATGGTCAAAAAAAAAATATCAATAGAATAGCCGAAATAGACATTGGAATTTTGAACATCAACAAAAAAAAACGTCGTATTGTATTTGAATTGTACATACATCGATCAGATATTTGAACATTTTTTGTATGTATGAGTACTGGTCATTTGTTATTTGTTTTACGTATTTTGAATATTTCATGATACTTAAAATACTGGACAACAACAACAACAACAACAAAAACTATCAAATATAAATGGGTGGATGGTGATAAAATGTACACATCCAGATGCGAAATAAGAAATCCTCAAAATCAAAAAAAAAAAAAAAAATTCATCAATATCAAACGCATACACAAAGCAGAAACAAAACCCATTTACATTATCTATCCATCTATCTATTATATAAATGGAATGAATGAATTATATAAATTTTATCAAAATGGAACAAAAAAGAATATATAACCCGCCCATATCATCATCATCATCATTTGCCATCATCTATCTCCATCATCATACACACACACACACACACTTCTCACTATATATCAATATTCATTTCAAAATTGACAACATTTTTTTTGTTTTGTTTCCAATCATCATCCATACCTCATTGTTCATCAATTGGATTATTATTATAACTACATTAATAATAATATAATATTAAAATTTCTATATAAATTGAAATAAAATCAATAAGGGAGATAGAGAGAGAGAGGAAAAAAGAATTGTCTCTTTCGATGATGATGATGATGAAAATTTTTTTTCATTTAAAAAAAACAAGAATGGTAGAAAAAAAAAATTCAATTTGAATCGAATGTGAATTTTCGGGAACATTCTGTATTCTTGTTCATTTATTCATTTTTTTTTTGCAATGAGTAAAAAGAAAACGGAATTTTAAATCAGAAAAAAAATCCAAAAATTATGATCACATTATATCAATATCAACCAACGAACAACTGGTATGATTATCATTCCCTGATGATGATGATGATGATGATAAAAGATTTTTTTTCATTATTTGACGATTCAATTTTCATTTTGAATATTCGTATCAAGAATAAGAAAATAGAAAAAGATAGATTTCACAATACAAACACGTAGGTGTGTATTTGGCTATTTCAAGTAAATATATTATACAATAACAAGGAAATAAGAATTTTTTTTACACACACACACACACACACACACCATAAAATGTAGGAATCGATATGATGGAATTCTTTCTTTTCGTTTTCATTTCTTATCTTTTTTTTCATCATCTTCATCAGCATCGTTCGATATTTTTTTTTCGTTTTTTTTTTCATTCTCATTCTTTTGTTGGTATTTTGAATTCCAGAATCAGCATGAAAACAAATGGGAGAAAAAAAAATTCCAACCATTCTCCTCATGTAAGAATGGAAAAAGAAATGTTCAGCATTTTTTTTTCTTTACTTTATCTTTACAAACATTCGATGAGAAAAAAAAGACAAGCCAAAAAGTAAACGAAAAAAAAAATCTAAAATTTCCATCACCTTACAGCCAGAATTTTTTTTAAAGAAGAAATGAAAATTCTCTTTACAAATTGAAAACTTTTTTCTTCTGGTCAGTTGAAAAAAAAGATTTTTTTTTCTTTTCATTCATTCAAGTTGAACTTTTTGTCATTGCTTTTGCTATTATCGAATGGTGAACTATGGTTTTTTTTTTGTTTGTTTGTTTGAAAATGGATCCACACACACACACACACATACACTTGAAAAACAACAATCTCCAAAGGCTTTCATTTCAGGAGTAAGAATTTCTTGTCATTCTTTCCATTCATTCATTCATTCATTCATTCAAAATTTGATTTCGATCGCCCATTTTTATACACTATATGAATCGAATCGAATCTAACACCGTTATGGTTGAAAAAAAAGGACAATATAATAATACATAGTTGACATTCAACAAAAAATGTTTGACATCGACAACAGAACATATACATAGGTCTTTTTTTTCACTTTTTTTTATCTTTGTGAAAAGAAATAAAGAAAAAAAACTTTTTTTTTTGACATTTTTTTTCAAGTTTGCAAATTTTTTTCATTCTCATCTCTTTGCTGTTTTCACATATTCATTCATTCATTAAAAAAGGAACAGGCAACAAAAAACCATCATCACCAAAGATCGGTACTATCCATGTAAAACGGGGATCAAACAAGAATAAGAATGGAAACAAATTTCACAAAATAACAACAACAACAACAACAACAACATTTCCAAAAAAAAAAAAAATTGTTTGACAAACTCATTTGAATATTCAAATGATGTGTATCTGGGTATATGGTATTCAAACACACACACACACACACACTTTTTTGATAAATTTTTTTTTATTATCCTTCATCGAGTTCATTCTTCATGTTGTAAAGCTTTCAATCACTTTTATTTTCATTAGTTAAAGAGTTTTTTTTTTATTATTCGGTACTTTTCGATGCTAAATATTTGATAAAATGATTGAGCCTTTGTGAAAATGAATGAATGAATATTGAATCCTTTATCCATTGCAAGTTGTTGTTGTTGTTGTCGTCGTCGTTGTTGTTGTTGTTATTCAATATTATCACCATTTTCCCATGAAAGATTAAATTGGAAAAAAATTATCGTAGACCAGACACACACACACACACACACACACACACTAAACACAGAAAAAAACCATTAGTTTAACAACATGCTGGATTCTCTTTTCAGATTATTGATTACACACACACACACATATCGTTAAATATAGATTGATTCATTTTCGGTCTACATTCTAAATTCATTCATTTGAAATTCCAGACATTTTATTAATTGTCAATTGATTTAGATTGATGATAATGATCGGTTTTTTTTCTCTTTCGTTCCATTCTCTCTTCTTTTTTTTTGGTCATTAGGAACTTTTGATTATATTTTTTTTTGTTTTGTTTTGTTTCTAATGGTTTCAAATGCAAAACAACAACAACAACGAAAAAAAAACAATCAAAATTCATTGATACTCGGTAATAATAATTCAAAAACTGATCGAATAAATTGAATGAATGAATAAATTAAATCTGTGTATGTGTGTGTGTGTGTGTGTGTGTGTGATCCAAAATGGAATTTTCTCGGTACGGGCGTTAATGCGTGTAGAAAAAAATATATGCGGGACAATCTAATCTGTTTTTTTGTTCCTACTACTACCATAGTGGCCACAAATGTTGACGTAATTATCCGAAGATGGATGAATTTTTTTTTTCATGTGGGAAAAAAAATTCCATAGAAAAAGGTTTTCCAATCTAATAATATTTTTTTTTCATCATATATGATTACCAAAAAAAAAAAAAAAAAATCTCCGGTTAACTTTTTCTTTTTCAAATCATTGACAATTATGAAATTGTTTCATTAATAAATAAAAAAAAAACAAAAATGTCACATATGATTTCAACCTACATGATTTCAAAGGAATTTCTAAATTAAAAATAACTCAACCAAATACAAAATAAAACCATAGTTTCAAGAACCAAGTTTCAAGAATTTTGAAATTGAATACTTTTTTTCTGGCCTATATTTTCACTTTTTCTCTCCAGTTTTTTTTCCAAATCAATATAATCAGTTTTTGTTTTTGTTTTCTCTTTTTTGTTGTTGTTGTTGTTGTTGTTATTCGGATTCTTGTTTTGTTTTTTTTTTGTCGTCACATTTCAAATATATTCACATTCTGTGGTTCTTCATTGTTCCATAAATAACAAATCATTCATATTAAAAAAAAAATTCAAAAGAGAGAAAATAAAATATGTTGTTACGACCAAAATAGAAACATTAGAAGCAAATGTGAAAAAAAGTGAAAAAAAATTGTCAGCAAATTTGAGTAGAAATAAAGGATTATCATCATCATCATCATCATCATATAATCATCAAAGTGAATCTGTTTTTGTGTGGGTTTTGTTTGAAAATACAAAGAAAGAAAGAAAGAATGATAATTTCAACAGGAACGAATATGATCTATTTTCTTTTCAAATGAAATAAAAATAAAATTAATCCGGATCCGGTTCACACACACACACACGTGAATGACATGACATTTTGTGATAGTGTCGAAAAAAAAGAATATTTGTCCAAATTTGTTTTTGTTGGTTTTCCCTTTGAAAATTATCATGAATTGGAAATTTCCATAAGATTTCAATATATGTACAAATTCGTATGTAATTATCCATTCTTTTATGCATGCATTCTGTGTGTGTGTGTGTGTGTGTGTGTGTGTGTGTTTGTTTCCATAAACAGGTAGGTGGATGTTTGTGAATAGCGACCAAATACAATTCGTTGACAGATGAGAAAAAAACCGAATATAAATTCTGTCAATAATGATAATAATAAATATAAAAAAAAATCTTCTTTTCTTTACCAAAAGATAAGCAAAAAGATTCTGTTGTTTTTTTCACTTGTATGTAGGATGAAAGATTGGTTCGGATTTAGTTCTGCTATTATTATTATTATTATTGTTTTTTTTTCATTATAATTAGATTCCAGGAAAAAGATTTGATGCTGTTGCAATCATCGATTTGTCTGTGTGTAAGTGTGTTTGTTTGCATATAAATTTAAGTAATAATGGGGATAATCTTTGGGAACAATGAAAAAAAAAGAAAAGAATAATTCTTTGTCCGTATGAAATTTGAGAATCATGATGAAAAAAATATGAGATTATTAATAGAGTTCTGTTAGGTTTTATTTTTGCGATGTAGAATTTCAAAAAAAATGACGCATACGACGAGCGACAACAATTATTGAGGTCAGATGGAACAGAAAAAGAGCAGCTAATAGAAAAAAAAAGAAAAGAATCAATCGGAAGTGTGTGTGTGTGTGAAAAAAAAATAGTTGATACGAAAAAGAAAAATCTTTGAGATCTTTTACATTCGAAACGGTTTTTATGTTAAAAAGCGGATTGTTACACATCAATATATAGTGTATTATCATTCGAAAAATAAAAGAAAAAAATGATGATATTGTTGGCATAGTCAAAATCCAAATATTCATTCTGTTGTATGTAGGGTATAGAGGATAATACAAACAACAAACAACAAACAAACAACAACAACAAGCAACACCGGATTTATCTTATATCGTGTCAATTATGATTTGTAATAACAGATTAATGATAATTTGATGGAAGCGGATTGGTGGTGGAGATGATGATAATGATGATGATGACAATGATGGATAATCTTTTTGCTGGGTGATTATTATTGAAAGAATTGATTGAATATATAATTAATGATGTCAAATTTTCATTTTGTCATATAATATGAAAGGATTAGTATAGTTGAATCTGTTTTTTGAGAAAAAAAAACATTGTTAAATCAATGTTTTATATATGATGAAAGAATAATTGTAAGTGCGCAAGAATTCGTAGGTGTGTGTGTGTGTGTAGGATTCAAAAATCACGTGTTTCCGGTTACAAATGTTCTGCATATAAGATATATAATATAGAAATATAATTTTTTTTGAAGCAAAAGCAAAAAAAAAACGAAGAAATTATAAAGAAAAGTGTAATTTGAAGTGAAAAATTGAAGAAAATTATATGATGAATGTTCACGTGATTATTCGTCGTTATTAATTTAATCATCATTCTAAGTAAATAAATTGATTTGGCGCATTCGTTTTTTCGAGATGATAAGTTTTTTTTGTTATCGATGTGATATATATGATTGGCAACATCGACCGTAACATTCATGCATCATTTAATGCCAATATGGATAAAAATTTGAATTATTATACGGTTTATAGTTTGAATAATTATTATTCGGCATAGTATCAATGTTGGTAAGAAAATGTGTATCAGAATAATCATCATTGTTGCCACGAAAATTTCCATTCTGATGATCTGAATTACGCCAATTTGAATTAATGCTTTGATTATGATTCTTGAAAAATTGATTTCCTGGTCCACCACCATTTCCAAGACCATTACCGCTGCTGCCACTACCACCACCACCACCACCACGACGATTCATCATGCCACCAGAACTACCCATACCGCCCATTCCGTTTTGATGTGAATTTTGGTTACGATTTTGATGAGCGATTTTAATGTCACATTCTTTACCACCAATTACTTGTTTCGGAACTGAAATGGCCGATTCAGCTGCTTCACCGCTTTCAAAAATGACGAAACAAAATTCTCGACTTCGATTACGTTGACGATCAAATGGTCGTTCAATGTTTTCAATCTAAAATCAATGTTAAAGATAACAAATTGAAAAAATAGATGTAAATATAAATACAAGACATACTGCTCCAAATTGTTCAAAGTAGGTACGAATCTCATCATTCGACATATCGCCATCAATACCACCGACAAAAATTTTCTTCAAACCATTCTTTCCTTTCGGTCGTTTTGGATCAACCGTACGATTCTTTATAACATGTGGTCCAGTTTTCAATACAGCATCAACAGTTTCATCGTTGATAAATGTAACAAAACCAAAACCACGTGATCGTCCCGTACTTGAATTGTATTTTATTGTTACTTTATCCACTTGTCCAAATTGATTAAAATAATCGAAAAGATCCTCTGTGAAATAAAAACAAACACACAAGAATTAAATTGCAAAAATATTAATAATATAAAAACAAACACATACTTTCTTCAGTTTCCCAGCTAAGTCCACCGAGGAAAAGTTTTCTACAAATAAAATTAAAAAATGACAAATATTAATGCAACTTGATTTGAAAAGTTCATCAATTATCCACTACACACCTATTTTCATCATTGTTGGCCGAACTATTACCGCCATTAGTACCACTACCGAAACGATTTTGGCTTGAAGAAAATTGATTCGATACTAAACAATCAGCCATCGTGTTGTTGTTTATTTTTAAATCTTAAAATTAAGCAAAATAAAATCGTAATAATCAAATCAAATTGATTAGAATATAATGATGGAACACACACACATACACACGTCAATCGGAAACACTAATTAAAACTTTTAAAAGTTGAAAAAAAATTAAAAGCACAAAATTATTTTTGTTTACGTTGTTGTTGTTGATGATGATGACAATGGTGAAATAGTAGTAATCTATCGGAATCAAATTGTGTGAAAAAAAATAAAGTAAAAAAAAATCGAACTCAAATCAAAATGGTAAAAAAATTGAAAACAAAAAAATCCAACACAAAAGATATCATCAACATCATCATCAAAAACAACAACGAAAACAAGAAAAAAAACCAACACACAACACATAACACAAACACACACACCAGAAGAGAAAAACAAGAAACTCAAATCTTACTTTGAACTATAGAATTTGTTGTTTTCCATTATCTTCTCACATTATGCCATACCACCATTTTATAACATATCAAAATCATCATCATCATCATCATGAGCATATATAAATGGAATCCGCACTTTGAAGAAGAAGCAAAGCCATTCGTGATCGGTAAATTTGTTGTGGCCACCATTTATATTTATAGTAACACAACATTGAAACATATAAACATGGCCAGAAAGAAAAAAAAATGAAATCCTATACAATACGCTATATATATCTATCGGTGAATGTGGTAAGCCAAGCCTATCTTTTATTGGCTCTTTTTTCATAACATGGAAAATATATCTTGAATAACATGGATCCAGACATATTGCCACCACCACCACCACCACCACTGCCACCACAACCGCCTTCACAATCCAAATCGACAATCATCATTTAGCGGCAATGATAATTATTGATGTTGTTTGTTTTGTTTTTTTTTGGAAAAATAAATCCATTGAACCTAAACAATCATTTGATTGATTGAACGGATTAATTTGCGTATATTTGATCTATCTATCGTGATAATTATGTCGATGACTTTTAATTATTAAGATTAGATTATATCGACATCGATGTGAAAATGAATTTAATAGAAACTATATCCAAACAAATATCATTCTTTGGTCACATGCACTCGGTTGATCAATCAGTCTGTTGACAGGTAATAATAAATTCATTATTTAATTAATTTTTAAATATTTAAATTAAAATTTAGTTTTTTTTCTATTTCAGATTCAAAATGCTCGAATTGATCACCAGATGGTGAACAATATATGTTAATTTTTTTTTTTGTAAAGATGAAAATCATCGGATCACGTCGTATCTATTTGATTGTTGCATTTTTTGCCGGTTTTATCCTCTGCTTTATTCTTATGAATATCATTTTTGGGTCATCATCAAAATTAAATGATAATCATTCAGATCAGATATTTTATCCATTTGTAGATAATTCTGATCACCATTTTCTCATTTGTATTGTGTTCACATCGGTTAAAAATCTTGCCCGCCGTAATTGTATACGTGATACGTGGATAAATCTGGGCAATAATCTTCAATTTAAACATTATTTTGTTATCGGTACGAATAAGTTATCATCGGAAACAAAAACGGCACTTTTGAAAGAACAACATCAACATCATGATCTTATGTTATTATCAAATCTTAGTGATACATATCAGAATTTATCATTGAAATTAATTCAATCATTTCATTGGATCTCGGATCATCATCGTGGAAAATTTGAATATCTTATCAAAGTTGATGATGATTCATTTGCTCGTATCGATGCCATTTATAGATGGTTGGAACAAAGAAATCTCAAGAATTCAAATAAACTTCCAATCTATTGGGGTTTTTTCGATGGTCGTGCTCATGTTAAACAAAAAGGTGTTTGGAAAGAAAAAAATTGGTTTCTATGTGATCGATATTTACCATATGCATTAGGTGGTGGTTACGTACTTTCACATGAATTAATTGAATTCATTGCTTTCAAATTCACATTGGTTACAGCTATATCAAAGTGAAGATGTATCACTTGGAACATGGCTATCACCATTACATATTGAACGATTGCATGATATTAATTTCGATACCGAATATCGATCACGTGGATGTATCAATACATTTCTTGTTCAACATAAACAAACTGTTGTTGATATGACGAACAAATATAATTCATTGATAAATTTTGGCTATTTATGTTACAGAAATCAACAGCTGGAACAACGACTTGTATATGAATATAATTGGCATGAACTTCCTACCAAATGTTGTATAAGAAATAAAACAATGCTGTGATATTTGCATATTTTTTTTTATTTCATAATGATGGATTTTATTTTAATTTGTTTATCAATAATATAGAGAGTATAACAACAAAATTTTTTTTTCTCAAATCTCATAAATCAATCAAATGAAATTGACTTAGAATCAATATAATAAAAATGAGAACAAGAAATATTGATATAATAAAGGATGGGCGCACCGGAATCATTAATAAACGTGCCTTTAGATTTAAACTACTTGTATATGTCAACAATGAATCGAGATCATCTCTTGCTGTTTGTTGATAACAGAATGGTCTAGCACACAACTCATGGCCAATGTCGATGATCGATTGACAGGCGTTGGTCAATCTTGCTGCCTGTAATAATGGTATGGATAATAACAATGACCAATAAATCATTGATGAAATAGCCAACATTAGTAAATGCCATCCAACATATGAATATTTGGCAAACATATCCAACATGGTAACCGATGCTTTGGCCGTTATATAAATCATTAACAATGATACGCTCAATGAATAACGATTATTAAGGAAGTTGATGTTCATTTTGAATATTTCGGTATTTTTGGCAAATTCCTATGAATAATTATCAAAAAAAAAAATTTTTTTTTGTTAAATTAAATGTTTACCCCACATCATAATATAGTAAAAACTTACCTGAAAATTAATTCGTTTTTCTCTTATGGCTGTAACATTCATCTGAATGAATAGAATGTTCATTTGACAATAAAGTGCATATATGATTATGATTGAAATATGTATCAATTCAATGAATGAAAATAAAATGAAACAAAAAGATTTTAGCCACAATAATGGTTTTGGTAGCCATTGTAAATGTTCAGCACCGATAAAACCAAATGATACATCATCAAATATGAATAAACGTATAGCGAATTGAATTATGATCAATAATAGACATAGAAAAATGGCTACAATCCAATTTCGTACAATTTTTTTAATCTGAATACTAGCCTTTTTATGTCCAATAATTTTTGTGGCTAATAATAAATTCAATAGGCATAGATTTTGAAAACGATCCACTTCACAGAAACGTAAATGTTTCAATATAATGGCAAATGATACCAGATGAATGATACCGGGTAGAAAATAATGTGCCATTGCTGATCCTTTACAATGTAGAAATATTTGTACACGATTCATAAAAATTTGTTCATCAATTTCACTAGCAAGTTCATGATTAATTTCTTTGAAAATTTTTGTCAAATTAAAAAATTGATAACTTTGATTTGTTTCTAAATGAAAATGTTGATGAAATAAATCTATAATAGCAGCATTATCGTTATCGTTGAGAATTTTTGCATCGAAAATATCCATAGTACCGAGACTATCCTGTCGAAAACATGATGCATATTGAAGTAGATGGCCAATACAAATGATCAGAAACAAAAACATTATATGCAACGAATTGATTAAAATTTTACAACAATCAAAACCCGAACAATCAAATTGAAATGGTTGCCAACCCAATAATTTAAGTAATCGTCTATACGGTGGTAAAACTTCATTATGACAATATTCTAAAGCACGTGATATTGATGGTCGAAATTCTTGATGAACAAATGAACCGGATAGATTTGTTTCATCCATTGCGGTATCTTCAAGAAAACATGTCGATTCAGCAGCCGTATCATTATGATGTTGATGACGATATGAATGTTTATGACGATGATGATGACGTCGAATATTTGAATATTGCTCATCGTCATCAGTCATCCACAATTTTGTTAATGATTCAGGAATATTTTTCTTTATCAAATGATTGGAAAATTTATTAATTCTTTGGCTATTATCACAATAATTTGTCGATGAAATTGACAATAATGGATAATATGATGATGATCTAATTTGATTAGAATTGTCAAGAATTGTTTTCGTTGTAGATGTGGTGGTGGTTGCTGTTGTTGTTGTTGTTGTTGTTGATGTTGATGTCGATGTGGTTATGGATAATGAACCATAATAATGATAATGGTGATAATGTTGACAATTATTATGATTAGCTGTTGAAGTCAATGTTGAATTTATGGTGGATGTTGATGGCCAATTGTGTCGATTATTATTATCCATGATGATTATTATTTTTTTTACATTTATGATTTGTCTATTGTTTTCATTTTCAAGTCATCTTTGTGATTTTTGTTTTTTGAAAAAGTTTCTTTTTTTGTAGAGAGACAATTTGTTTCGCTCTCTCACACACACACACACAAACATTATTAATGAAAGGTTGAAATGATGCAAATTCAAGTGCAAATTAAGACAAATAAACAAACAAAACAATAAAGTAGCCACTTTTATGGGTCAATTATTTTTTTGTTTTCATTTACTTTATTTTTGTTTATAATCAGACGGGAAAAAAATTCATATCAACAGAATATTTTTTCCCATTGTGTCAAGATCAGATCAGACAAAATGTCGTCTGGATAATATTTGTGTTAAAAGATTACCATCTGGATCATATTGAACGATTAATGCGGCTGGAACAATACCATCTCTGTGATTACGAAATATTACGAATGCAAGAATAATGCCAATTAAACTATCGATAAATGCTGTAAACAAAAACACAAATTGAATGAAAAAGTTTAGTAATGAAAAATCAAATTATGAATAATAATGGTAATAACTTACCTAAACTTGTTCCAATTGCATGATTGCTAGTAACGTAAGCAACAATGGACATAATTAATAGAATGATTGAATAACAACCCAATAGAATCGATTCGGAAAGATACCATGGAAAATTATAAAAATGAATAATCAATTGACATGTATATATTATGAATATTAATCCATATATTAATAATCCAACGATCAATGATATAATGTAAGCGAATTTAAATTCACAATATTCAATTTTTTGTCCTTTTTGAAGCAATGATATAGAATCGGATTCTGTATATTCATCTACAGTATGATTGTCATTGATTTGTGTCACCAATATTGGTATAGTATCATTACCATCACCAACACCAGTGGTTAAAGATGTTTCAGGCATTAGTAAAAAATAAACACATGGATCACTGAAATAAACACACATGGCCAAAAATAATGTGATTACAATGTACAATTTCATACAATAACAATAACCAAAATTTGGTTGACAAGAATCTGCTGGATCCGGTATCGGTTGATCAGATGATTTATCCTGTGCTTTTCTTGGATCTGAATCATAATCTTCGGGTAAAAATCTTCTTACCAATTTTTTTAGACCAGTTTTACAATATTCATCTTCATCATTGATTGATATCAATGATGATTGATTTGTTATCGTTGATTTTGGTTTTATTTCGATTTTTTTCATCATTCCTATCAAAGATTCGGTTTTTGTTTTTGTACTTTGTACAGATGGTGATTGTGATCGTTTTGATGGTGTTAATTTGTTTTGCTGCATAGTTTTCAATTTAGTTTTTTCAACATTAAGAATCATATCATCATTATTTTTAATCGATGTGATTTTCATCGATTTCTCATTAAAAGATTTTTCCATTCCAGGTGAACGTAATTTTTTTTCCTATATTCAAAGAAACAAAATTTCCACCATTTATCGACTCGTTTATTTATGTAAAATCATAAACATTTTTGTTGTTTGTTTACTAAATTTATTCACACATTTTTTTTTGTTGTTGTTGTTGTTGTTGGAATCTGGAAAAACCATCGATTGTTGTTATCGGTTGTGAATATACCATAATAATAAATTCGATTATGATGCTTACGAGTAATTATGAGAAACATGATTCAATTATATGCAATATTGACATTCGATTTTTCTTTTTCTTTTTTTGTTGTTGTTGTCACTTCCTGATTTACAAACAATTTCAAATTGTCGCCATCATTTTATGAATGAAAATTTTGATTCAAAAATATTTTTTCCTTCATTTTATTGTTGATTGGATTCAAATTTTGAGGTCGAATTTTTTTTTTATGTTATCGTTTATGTTTTTTTTTTCTGGCCACATTCATGTACGAACAATCAAAATCTATTAAAAATGGATTCAACTTTATTGCCTTTCTTTAAAAATGATTTTGAATAATCACAATACACATGCATACATCTATGTGTGTGTCTTTAACTTTTCCAACTGACCAATGATGATGATGATGATCATCAATTTTATTTCTTATGACCGCAATTGTACATACAAATAAAGACAAATATCGAAAAAGTTATGTTTGACACAAATGATTCCATTGTTTGTGTGTGTGTGTCGTAAAACTTGTTCCAAAACCATAATTTCATACACACACACACACAATTGCAAAGTGATCAATTGTGTTTTTCCCATTTCAATCTTTACAATAGAAAAAAATGATGATGATGAAAAAAAAAGTAAAAGTGAGAAAAATGATAAAAGGTGGAACCAAATTGCAAACGGCAAAAGAAAATTCATTCTTCACATTGGTGAATGTATATCATCATCATCATCATCGTCATCATACAATCCATTTATTTGTCCTCTTATCGTATTTCAAGTGATTTGTCAAATCAAAAATTTTTTTTTCTCCATTTTTCTCAAACATCGCCGTTATGATGAAAATATGAAATTCAAATCATCATCCAAGAGTCATTTTTCTCTTTGAATGAATCTTTTGATTTTTTTTTGTGCAAAGAAAAATCCAATCCGATTTTTTTTTTTTGCTTGTGGTGATGATGTTTTCATGGTGATGATTGTTCATCGTGATGTGATCGACAAATTTTTGTTCAACAACAAACAATGATCAATTGGTATAATCAACAATTGTAGTGGTGGAAAATACAAAATACATGACAAGAATTCTATGCCATCAACAATTGATTATGATGAATAATAATAAAGTGATTAAAACTTATAGTGAAGAATCTGTTAAACCATATCGATGGAAATGGAACTGGTGGTTTGTCATATCGTTGACTATTGGTCATATTGGTGCATTGATTGGCATCTATTTAGCTATTATGTATGCTCAAATTAAAACCCTTGTTTTTTATTTTATTCTCATACAATTTGGCGCCACTGGTATTATTTGTGGTGCCCATCGACTTTGGACACATCGTGCATATCGAGCACATTTTTTGTTACGAATTTTTCTTATGATTTGTCAAACATTAGCATTACAGGTATGATTTGTGATTGTTTCGAGAATTTTTTTTATCTAATCTATTTTTTTTTTTTGTTCATTCTTTCACCTGTAGCTTAGTATTCTTCAATGGTGTTTATTTCATCGTGTTCATCATAAATATTCTGATACTGATGCTGATCCACATAATGCTAAACGTGGATTTTTCTATTCACATATGGGATGGATATTTACCGATCGTCATCCAGAATATTTGGAGAAAAGTCAAAAAATTGATATTACTGATTTAGAAAATGACGCAGTTGTTTGGTTTCAACATCGATTCTATGTTCCATTGGTTAGTTTTTGTTGACTTTGTGATTTTTCCCCATTATAACAATTTGATTTTTTTTACAACCAATAGGTTTTGCTTATAACATTTATGATTCCAACATTTGTGCCATGTTTTTTATGGAATGAATCATTTATAAATGCAACATGCCTGAATCTGTTTCGAATAGCATTATCATTACATCAAACTGCATTGGTCAATTCAGCTGCACATATTTGGGGTAGTAAACCATATGATGAACGTATCAAACCAACTGAAAATCGATTCACTACATATGTTACAATGGGTGAAGCATATCATAATTATCATCATACATTTCCTTGGGATTATTCTGCATCAGAATTTCGTTGGGATGTTAATTATAATCCAATGACAGCATTTATTGATCTATGTGCATGGTTAAATTTAGCATGGGATCGTAAAAAAGTTGATAGAAAAATGATTGAAGAACGATTACGTAAATACGGAAATCAACAATTAATGAATGTGTTTGATCGTCAACCAAAAAATTTACTACTCGATACAGTATTTGGTTTGTTGACATTATTCTGGGCCTTATGGGTGTTATTGGCATTACGATTTTTAATTCATTCATCTTTTATGATTCAAATAATCAATTGATCATCATTTAATAACTACAACATTTTCTTATGCGATGGGGGGAAGGGGGAAGATAAATATTTTATTGCTTAATATTTGTTGATCCATTTGTTTTTTTTTTTTTTTTTTGATTATTGCATGTGTGTATTTTTTTTTTCTTTCATTTTATGGTTACTAATAACAATGTCAAAAAATTATGTGGATAAATTTCAAGATCATCATCATCATTTTTATTATTATGACTTTGACTATAGTAGTGTTAGCTTAATAAAATAAATGCCAAGAATCTGATAATAATGATATCCAGGATATTTTGATGAGAATTTTAGAAATTTTTTTGTCGCCATGTAATCAACATCAGAGACATTTATACTAACTTGTTGCATACTACGATAATTTTTGTACTTTGTGTATATGGATGATAGTTTTGTTGAATTGTTTGATCATAATCATGTAAATCATCTTTGGATAAATGAATCCAACCTATGGGTAAGTGTTCATATTAATTAACTTTATCATAATTTATCTGTAATTTTTTAGTGATTAAAATTCAATAATTTGTTATGGAAGAATAATTTTCACTTGGGTGTCATATGTGACTTTCAATTAAAATTTTGTCATAAATCACGACAATAACAACAACAATTGTTAACCATCATGGATTGTGTGTTGAAAAATTCTAGTTCAATCTGTATAATAACAACAACAACAACAACAACAACAACAAAAAACCTATCATTATCATTACCATCATTAGGACCACTATTTAGTCAAAATACGATAATTGTTTCCATTCAAAAAAAAAGTATCAAAAACAGAAAAAATATGATGATGATCATCATCATCATCATATGTGTAGTGAACCGGTAGGATTTAAAATGCAGACAAAAAGATGATCAGAAAGAAAAAGAAGAAGAAGAAAAAATTTACAATTTATGAATACCTAATAAACAAAACAAAAAAAAAAAACGAACGACTGCTTATAAACGGTTGGATAATTTTGAGGCCAAATCATTTACATTTATATATCCGAAACAGCAATTGTCGACAACACAAACACCTATTTTAAAAAAAAATATATATAAAAAGAGAGTGAGAGAAAGAAAGAAAAATCTCATGCGAAAAGAAAAAACAAAAATTTCATTATTATATTGTGTGCCACAAAATGGACGAACGAACTGACGAATGAACGAATCTGAATGGTGGTTCCGATTGAGAGAGAGAGAGAGAGAGAGAGAGAGAGAGAGAGAGAGAGAGAAAAAAAAGAATTCCGTTTAGGCGTGTGTATGTGATAAATGGCCACAATAATGACACACACACACACACACAACGACGACAATGTCAAAATGTTTTCAATTTATTCATTCCGCAAATTGTTTTTATGTGTGTGTGTGTGTGTGTATGATTTCTCGAATGAAAAAAAAAAAAAAAATTTAAAACGTAGTTTTTAAGTGACAAAAAAAATTTTGTGAGAGAAAAAAAACTGAAAATTTTATTTTTCATGATTATGATGAAATGTTGACAAAAAACAAAAAAAAAATTTGCATGAATTCATTCATACGAATAACAACAACAACAACAACAGGTGTGTGTGTGCATGTGTAACAACAACAGGTTCAACATATATGTGTCCGGTGATGGTGTGTGTTGCTGTATGCCATGATTCATCATCATCATCATCATCGTCGTCATCGTTGTCGTTGTCAAATACAATTTTTTTTCCATTGTTGATTACGAATTTTCATGTCAAAAAAAAAATGATTTTTTTCTGATCACAATTTTTTTTTAGATACTGTCAATTGTTTATTATGTTACTACTTGTTTGATGATCCAATGGAATCCAATTATTGTGGTATGCTTGCGTGCATGTGTATTTTGTGTGACAATTCTTTTTCTTTTTATCCTTTGTCATAATTTTTTTTTATCTATGTTCATATACCCGATTTATTTATAAAATTCGCCCAAAAATTTTTTTGTTGTTGTTGTTGTCATGGTTCGTAGTAACAGTGTGTGTGTGTGTGTGTGCAGTAATCAAACTAACAATTTCCACCACTCATATACATTGACCAGATATAGATGAATAAATAGACCGAATGACAGGTGGTCATCATTATCATTTGCTTTTGGATTTAATTCAAAATCATTCTAGTGCAAAAAAAACTAGATTAACAATCTAATAGATAAAATTTACATTTTTTTTCACTGTTTTAAATTCAATGTTGCCGTTGTTTGATGGAAATGATACATCAAAAAAAATAAAAATAATAATATCGATTAGATTAGATCCAATTCTCAGGGTGAATGCGAAAAAAAAAAATTGAATTTCAAATATATCGATCGATCGATCGATTAACATGAATAAAAAAAATTATTTCATTTTCGGTTAATCCTTCCCCAAACAACAAGAATCGATTAATATTTGAATTTAACAATGATGAATAAAACATTAATTTTAGTTGTTGCTGCTACGTCTGTTTGTCATTAGTTTTGACATTATCGATCACGGATAGATTGATTGAAAATGAACACACACACACACACATGCACACACACACACATAGACATTGCTACTGACACCGATCGACCCGATTAATAAACTGGATTGATGATTATCAATCGAATCAGAAAAGAAATCAAATTGAATCGTTGTTGTTGTAGAGAAAATTAATTTTTTATTATTATTATTATTATTATTTGTTTGATATATTGGGTTAGAGAAATGAATAAATGAACCGAAACCGATACCCGAAATATGTCAAAATCAATAATTTAGCCAACAACAACAATCAATAATCGACTACATATCTATAGATATGGATCAATTACCGTCACATGTACATATAATAACGATAACATTTATTATTGTCGAAAATTTTCGAGATTTTTTTTCTCTCATTTTCATTCGATCAACTTTTCCGTTTTGTTGTTTTTTTTTAAATTGGAGAAAAAAAACGAAATCATGATGCTATTATCGTAATCACCGTCATCAACATTAATTGATGGCGTTGTTTAAAGGTTGAAAAATTCATTACATTAGAATCCCAAAAGGAATGTAATAATGCTCTTTTTTTTCTACGTATATATTTTGGTTCACCTCATTCGTATCCAAAAAAAAAAAAAAAAAAAACGTGCATTGCATGTTTATTTGTGTGTATCTGTGTATCTGTGTGTGTGTGCATCAAAAACGGGATTTCCTTCACCTGAATAAATGAATGAAAAAAAAACATGAATGAAATTAAAAAAATAAATCAACAAAACAGAAAAACAACACACACACACACACACGCCACGCAAGCCAGGGCGCCATAATGTATTTTTTTTTGTTTTGTCTTGTTTTGTTTTGTTTCTCAATTCAATCTTTTGGTTACTCCCAAAGAGTTTTCTTTTTCTTTTTTCTTTTGCATCCAAATGGAAAAAAAACATTGTTATATGACGACGACGAAGATGATGATGATGATATTCATTTCAACGAGAAAAAAACCATTAGACTGTGAAACACACACACACACACACACCGCACAACAACAACAAGTGTCTCTTTTTCTTTTGCGAATCTATTGTAGTTTATCTTTTGGCCAGGTGAACCTGTGTGTGTGTGTACACAAGCAATCTACAATGATGATGGCTATAGCTTGCGTCTATCTCAACTATAGATATATCTACCATTGTTCTACATTCACGTTGGATTCAAATGTATACCTAGAACGAGTGAGAGAGAAAGACAACAATTTTTTCGACAACAACAATAATAATTTCTGAATTTCAACAACGATAATATTATATGGTGAAAGAGTTGATATTTCTAAATCCATCATCATCATCATCGTTGCCGTCGTCGTTCTTTGGACCATGGCGCCCTATAGTGTTTATTAACAAACAATAAGACTATATATTCGACGTAAAAATTTTTTCGTTTGTTTATTTTCTTTTTTTCTTTTTCTTGTTTACCCGTTTATAAAACGATAATGATAGATCAAGTGTGTGTGTGGTAATTTTTGTGGCCCCAAAAAAGAAAAATACACAAACATCAACAACAATAAAACGATAATGATGATGACCGATCAAACCTTACCATCACCATCATCATCTGAAATGGATTTACATCATCACATCTCTCAATGATTTGGATGATCTAGTTCTTTTTTTTCTATTTATTTTCGGTCACATTTCATCATCAATTTTTTTTTTCACCGTTACCATATGCGTCAGATATTTTCGATTATTTGAATACCAAAAAAAAAAAACGACAACAGCAACAACTTTCATTGTATTCGCAGCGCCAATTTGCCCGACCCCTAAAAAAACCACCACCATCATCATCATTTATTTATCGATTGTTGTAGGTGTTCATAGTTATAGAAAGTGGAAAAAAAAGACTAACCAATCATTGATTTCATTTTTTTCATTCATTCATGGCAGGTACTATGAATTTAAATAGAAAGTTGTTTCATAGATAAATATATAATTGATTGATTGATTCGTTCTACGATTGATGTTTGTTTGTGTTTTTAAGGTTTCCATGATGATGATGATGATGTTTAAGCCAATAACTTGTTGAATGTTATACCAAACAAACAAACAAAAAAAAACCGAACATTTCGTTCCAGTTGTCAAACGTGTCAATGTTTGATTATCATCATCATCAATGTAA
The DNA here is from genome assembly GCF_024713945.1 of Dermatophagoides farinae. Taxonomy (NCBI): domain Eukaryota; kingdom Metazoa; phylum Arthropoda; class Arachnida; order Sarcoptiformes; family Pyroglyphidae; genus Dermatophagoides; species Dermatophagoides farinae. The sequence goes on along the minus strand of NC_134683.1, from coordinate 2,946,623 downwards.
TAATTTTTTTTTGCTTTTACCAAATTATCATCAACACAAAGATGTTAACAAATGTTGTTGTTGTTTTTTTTTTGTTGCGGAAACAAAAACTTTTTTGTTGTTGAATTGTGAGTGAAACAATAAAATGAAATACAAAGATAAATCCATCCATTTTCATTGTTCAAGTGTGTGTGTGTGTGTGTTGTTTACATCTTTTATTAGTGTTAACTTTCTGCTTCCTATCTCTGTGTGTGTGTGTTTGAGATGATAATGTAGTTATATATTATGCAATAAAATATTCTGACAATTTTTCTTTCATTTTTTTTCAACAATTCGGAAATCAATATATATCTTCTTCATCACCAGGTGTTTATTATTATCATCATCGTTTTAGGTTCATCATCATCATCATAGCATTGACATCTTCATTACAATGACTTCGTGATCAGCATAAATTTTTATTTTTTTTTTTCATTTGTACTTCGTCATCATCATCAATGGGGTATAGAATTATTTTGTTCTATTACGATGCACTATAGAAAGAATTGATTGATCATATATATATTTATTTATACGATGTTCATCATCATCATCATAATAATCATGTTTTTTTATGGTTTGTTTCAGGCCGGAACCGAATGATGATGATAATAATGTGTTCAAAAAAAAAATGTAGACAGCAACAACAAGTGCGAATAACATCGGATCATTGGATTTATTCGCTTTTTTTATGAATGAAAACCTGAGTCATTTTTATTTTCATCTTCATCACCACCATCATCATCATCATCATTGATCGGTCTATCGGTTGATAGGTCTTTTATATGTATTCGCGTGTATGTGTGTGTGTTGTTAAGTTCGTTCGGGTTCGCCAACCACCACCACCACCATTTCAATTCAATCCATTACATTTTTCTTGAAACACATACATTTTCATTTGATCGTAACGAATTGAATCAAATCAAATCAGTAGAAAGTAGTTATTTTCATTTCTTTTTTCTTGACCAAAGCGGTATGAAAAAAAACTGGCCAAACCAAAACCAAAATATAAAAAAAAATCGGCAAAACAAATCAAAAATAAAAATCGGCGGAAAGATAAGAAAAAAGAAAATCGAAAATCGTGAAAGATAACAAAATGAAAGTTTTCATCATTCGTTCATCATCATCGTAAGTGCTGAATCTTTTTTTTGCAACAACAACAACAACAATCTACCACTACGATTTATTATCATCTCCATTGGTCTCTTTCATGAAAAAAAAGTAGACAAAAAAAATCAAGTCTTCAAATTGTGTTATGACAACGATGACGATGGTCAATTGCAACAAAAACAAAACAAAAAAATTTGCCAACTTTGAATTTTGCTATATATATTATACATACAAAAAAAAACATTTAAATTAATTATAATTTGAAAAAAAACTTCCACTTTCAACAACTTACTTTTTTTTGTTATAAATTATTTAATTGTTTATGTGCCGACAATTATTATTATCATAAATATCGACCTTATTTTCAATAATCCAATGACATTATCAACAACTACGTCGACAACGACAAAACACACGTTATTGACCTGTTTGATTACGACGCAATTTTTTTTTTCGTTTGTTTGTTTGAAATTTTCAACATTTTGACATTCATTCATTCATTCATTTATATCGCAACAAGAGATTTCTCAAGAATAATTATCATTACCATTTTTTTTTATAGATTTAATCAGAAAAAAAATTTGTGTTGATCCAACATTTGTTGTTGTTGTGGTGGTCTTGAACAACGTGTGTTGGTTTTTGGTATGATCATCAGTGTACGTTATATTTGAACAACAAAATTGACTGTGAACTATAATTTTTTATTTTTGTTTTTTTGTTTTTTTTTGTGTCATACCCCATGCGTGTTTTTCTTTGTGTGTGTGTGTGCTCGATAACGCAAGATAACTTTGATATCTTTGATGAATTTGGATCGTCTTTTGAATTTGCTTCATGTGAAATAAGGCAAAACCTATACGAACACGACAGTGAAAAAAAAAAAAAAAATATCGACAAGCGTCATAATTGAATTTTTCTCTCCAATTTTTTTTTCGGGCGTGTGTGTGTTTTACATTGAATTTTTATTATTTTTTTTTTGTTGTTGTTGTTGTGATCAACCTATTTCTTTTCCCCTTCAAATCAATCGATTGTTGTTTAGGTCAATGGATCTATCGATCGTAAGATCAATTTTGATCAATACTTTAAATCAATCAATATCAACATTGATGTGAATGTGAAATGACCGATCAAGAATCGATATATTATTATTGATATATATGATCGACAAAATGTCAGTGGTCGATCACCAAAGTTATTTTCGTTGTGATGATCATCATCATCATCATCATCAGAGACGAACAATAATGACAACGACAACAATTGGAACATCTACATCGATGCCAATCATTACCACAGCCATAAAACCATCACAACAATCATCAAATAAATATCATAGCCATAATAATAAACAACAATTATCGACCATCACCTCATCATCATTAATATTACCATCAACGCCTACTAATTCCCTTCCCATATCATCAAAAACACCAATATCAACGGCTAAATCATTATCATTATCATCATCGACACCGCCATCATCATTATCATCATCGACTTTAATAATAAATTCATTGAATTTCATAATGAATACATTTCAATGTAATATCAATCAAGAACAGGCATGGGCTTTAATCTATCAATCAACCAAAACATTGAATGAATTGTTGATGCAATTCGAACGACGAAATGGAACTAAAATAAACGGCTGTGAACTTTTATTACGAAAGTTGACTTCATTTTCACAAATTTTATTCGATCATCATGGAAATGTATGCAATTCAACATGGACAGTGTCGATTGATAATAGGGCAAAAGTTATGTCTACTACTAATAATAATAATAATAATAATAAAAATAATAATGCCGAAACTGACGAAGACGATGATAATGATATACTTTTGTTCACTAAAAATGATGATAAACGTTTGATGAATGAATCAATTAATGGTTTGATTGCTTCGCTAGCAACAATTATCTATTCAGCATTAGAATGGAATTGGAAACGTTGCCAGCTGTCATCCAATCAACAAAAAAACAATAATGATGATGACGAAGAAGAAGAAGAAGAAGAATTAGACCTTGAAGAAAGTCTTGAACTATTAATGCTTTCGATGATCCGTGGATCCGAACATAAAGATCTCGTCGATGAAGGTTATATTGATGCAATGGAAGAAAGTTGTTTAAATTGGGTCCTAGTCAAATGTGAACAACATTATCAAACATTGATACAATCTTCGGAAAAGAATGCAACAATCGAAATGTTATTGACCAAAAATCAATTGGGTGCTGATTATTATTATCGTACTGTCTGTAAAATGATGATTGATGAGGCAGTTAAATTAAGTAAATTAGTCAATCAATTTTATGATCATAATGGACCTGATGATCAACGGCAACAACATTTGAATAAATTATTCGCTTCATCTGATCTATCACCATCATCTTATCAACAACTAGATACTGAAAGTCTAAAAATATGGGCACAAACCTGGATAAAAGTAATGTCTGAACTTCGATTCGGTGTTCGTCTTCGACCGGTTCCTTTACATGACGATCATGTTCACAATGATGATGAATCGAAATCTAAGGAACAAAAATTGACTCCCAAAAATGATGAATTACTTCGACATATCGAAAATATACGTGAAAATCTACGAAAAGCAGCTAATCATAATGATGATGAATCTGAACCATCATCGTTACGATCATTACCTGTAATGTTTACTCAAGAATCGATTGCAGAAAAATTGAAGAATTTAAAACCTCCTTCTGAAAGACGTAATTTGCCAAAGTCATCGAAATTTGTTCAAAATTATGAACCTTGTCTTCATGATCGTTTGATGACTGCTATTCACAATTATGATCAAAGTCAATTACGTCCGACAAGAACAGAAATAAAACCTGATGTACGTAAGCTATATCTTTTGGAACGTCAACAACGACATACGTGGCAACGACAAAAACATTGTAAATCTTTATGGAATATTTACGGTGTTGACAATGCTGATGATAATCTAATTGAAAAGACATCTACAATAAAAAGAAAAATGTATTCACCAGGTAAGTTTTTAATTTTCGAAATCTTTAAATTTTATTCGTCAAATTCTTCTTTAAAAGATACCTGTAAACCAATATCTAGGACATCAAATTATTCATCTAAAGCAGTATCCAGATCTCTTACTAGTTCTATCCGTCCTGCATTATCGCTTAGTCATTTGATCATGAATGATTCGACAATGGCCTTTCATAAACCGAAAATTAATCAATATCAACAACAGCAACCACTGCAGCAGGTGACAAACAAAAAGAAACGTTTATCATTGAAAGAGAACAATATTCATCATCAAATTTTAATACGAACTTCGACACCGAAATTCCATAATAACAATGTCGATACGAAACAATCATCATCATTCGATATGAATAATTGTTCAACGAATTTCGAAATGAACAATTATCGTAATTCTATTCATTCAAATGGTATTTTACAATCGTCTGTGTTATGTAATAGCTACGAAAATTTACTAGTCACTAATAATACTAGTTCCAATTGGAACGATGATAACAATGACAATGATGATGATTTTTTTTGCAAAAGTATCTGTCATCATTATCCTTGTAAAAATCGATCCTCATTGCATATCAAACAAACAGAGCAATTATCATACATCGATGACGATGATCAACAACAACCACCACCAACACCATTGTTAGATCGTAATCCATTATTACGACGAAGTTTCATAAGAAAACCATTACCTGCAACTTATGCAATGTCTAAATCATTTCATAATCATCATCATCATCATCAACATCCACAGCAACAACAACAACTGCAAAGATCACGTTGTAGTTCATTTTCTGTTTTACCAAAACCATCGGATAGGTTAACAACAAATATTGATTGTTCAAATTATGTTGGTGATCCATTATCAACAACTACAACAAATAGCGATTTTCTTGGATTTCGTTCATTCATGAGAAAATCACCATTCCGTTCATCATTAAGTCTTGTATGGACAAAAATATTTGGATCACCAAAAGAAAATTTACAACCAGAAGAATCATCATCTGATAAATTAAAACAAGATTGATTTTTCATTGTTCTAATAACTTTAATTTGATAATTCATTTTTTATTATTATTTGTTTGTACAGAGAAAAATATTTGTCGATTCATTTTTTTTAATTTTTGATTTTCATAAAAGTGAGAATATTAATTAAAAATAAAACTTTTTAAATAAATAATAATAATTTGCATATGAAAAAAGTTATAATCTATAGTTTGGTAATAAAATCTCTTGAATCACTTGAATGTATTGAAATGGATGATAAATTCTTTTTATGATTTGATGTTTTGTTTTGTGTTGGTTGATGATGATGATGATTATTATGATCGAGCATTAAATTTTCATCATCTTCATAAGCTTCATTCGTTAAACAATCCAATGAATTATGAACAGATTGTGGTAATGATATTGATTGTTTACAATCATTACTATCATTTTGTACAATGATTTGATCACTATTATTATTATTACCATTACGTTTATCATCATCATCAGCATCATTATTGTTTGAGGTTCTATTATCATCGTCATCATCTATGAGTATTTCATTTTCTTCTTCATCTTTACCGATTCGAATGTTTGTCTGATTATTATTGTTATTGTTGTTACTATTATTGACATAGATTATGTGTGATGATTTTCTTGGAAATGTTGATGTTGAATAATCATTTGGTGGACGAATTCTATCATCAACTAGAATGTCATCATCATCATCATCATCGTCATCATCAATATCATAACGACAATCATCTAAATCATTTAAACTAACATTTAAAGATTTGCTTGCAAATTTTTTCTTCATTTGTAATTGACCAACAAAATTTTCATTAGTATTGTTATTATTATTTTCGTTTGATGTACAATTTCGTAAGGCAGCATTAAGTAGAATCTGATCTTCTCGTTGATTCAGAATTTCCAATTGTGTTAGCTTTTGTTGTAAAGATTTCTGTTGAAGAATAATAAAAATAATTTATAATGATGATGATAATGAGATGAATCTAGAATTTCATTACAAACCTGTAATTTGATAAATTCAAGATGAAGCTCAATTTTACGTACACAATCTTCAAACAATACAACTAAACGCATTGTTTTTTCACAAGAATTAATATAATTGACTAGCGTCTGATGATCGGCTCGTTCAACATCACGTCCATTGATCGATAAAATAACATCACCAGGACGCATACCACCACGAAATGCTGGTCCACCATAGCTTACTTCATCTACATAAGTGATTAATTCAATCTCTTGTCCAATTTTGATGCCATATGTCTGTTGTTGGTTATAAAAAAAATGAATTAAAATCAAGAAATTAATAACAATAAGATGACAAACCTGTAATGTAAAACCGAATGTATTTTTTTGTTTTTCAATGATAATTGTACGTCTTCTACGATCCTCGTCCGGTTGTGTCAATATCATTCTATCGGAACGTAGTGATCGAACTAATTCTTGACTAGTTGTTGAGTATAATGATGATGATGTACCACTCTCAGAACTGGTACGTTTTTTCATTTGATTTTTTTGTGTTTTATTCGTGAACAATATATTACTTGCTTTAGAATGTTTAACAAAACGATTTGATTTCAAAATCGGTAATATTGGATTAGTACGAATATGATGATGACGTTTAGCGCCAGATTTTTGTAATTGTTGTTGTTTTTGTTGTTGTTGTTGTTGGTGTTGTTGATTATTATTACCACCAGAAGTAGTAATGAATGTTGAACTTGATATGCTACCAGTTTCAGTTTGTTGTTCATACAATTCTGATGATATGAATGATTGATTGGTGTCAATCGAATGAATAGCAAAAGAATCATGTGAATGATCAGATGATGATCGATTTTGTGATTGATCGTGGACTAGATCAGAATTATCATTTGATGAAGAATTAACAATAACATTGGTTTTTGTTGTTGTTGAAAATTCAGGATGTCGATCATCCGTATCATCAGCCGTATTTGGTGTTGAACAACATTCATTTGATAATTTTGAACATTCACTATCGCATAATTTTTCCACTTCTTCATCATCATCATCTGAATGATCTTTACGTATCATAATACCAGTACTTTTTGTTTTAATAAACGAACGAAATGCTGTTGCCGTTGTATTCGGTAATAACATTGTTGCAGGATTGGAATCATGAAAATGGTTATGGTTATAATGATTTTGTTGTTGTTGTTGTTGTTGATGATGATGATGAATATTCGATGATTGTGATGACGACGATTCCTTTTCACTGCATAACGAAGTCGTACTCACCGAACTGATTTTCGTTTTATTTAGCTTCATTCAAACGAATTTCTTTTTCAATGTTTTGATCTTTCGTTTTTTTTTTTGAAATTCTGATCTTATTCATATATACAGATCATCAGCAAATGGATTACAATCGTTCAATGACATGATCATATATATATATAAATTGACGATTTAATTTTTTCTAAATTCAAAAAAAAAAAATTAAAAAAAAAACATTAGTTTAAAATAGAATTCAAAATTAAAAATAGAAACATCTGATCTGGATTGATAACGGTACTTTTAATCGTTATGTTGTAAATACAATCATTTAGTCAACAACAACAACAAAAAAAAATACTGTTGAATAATCATAAACAACAACAACAAAGTTTTGAGCAGCTAAATTTTGAAATTGCAACAACAACAACAACAACAACAACAAAAATATCGTCGTCATATGGAAAAAGAATGAAGAGAGAGAGAAAACGAGTGGCATAATTGAAAACATTGAAATATGACAGTTGTATTCAAACACAGGCACACACAGACACACGCAAGATACACATGAATGCATGAACGGTGAACAAAAAAAAAGAACAGGATCACATTCATATATTATGCTGAATAAATGAATGGATCCATGGCCAAAATTGTAAAAATATAGAACGGGACGCTTGCGCAACTGATTTATTTTTCTAATTTTTTTCAAACAAAAAATCAAGAAATAGGAAAAAAAATCATAGCGGTATATATCTAGAGATATATAGATTGAATGAATGGATGGATGGATATTTTTTCATAGATGGTAATGATAATAATGGTGTTTGTATGTTACACATAACGATGATAATATTGTGAAAGAGAAACTAAACTAAAAAAAAAAGATATCGAATGTTTGGGGTTATATAATCACTGAGAGGTGTCAATGGACTGGTTATGATGATGTTCGATACTCTCTATCTAATATTTCTCTTCCATATAGATTGACATAAAAAAAATGAAACAGCAAACGAAAATGAATAATTCCAGGCTTGTTTGTTTGTTTTTTTTCTGGCTGTTCAGTTTCATAAACTACCGGAAATAGTGATAAAAATTTGCCTTTACAATGTTACAGTAATATTTTTGTTTCCTGATAATGAGAAAAAATCTCAAACAATCGAAAATCGGTAACAAACACATGCTGCTTACACATGAGACGAATCTGTTTAATTAACTGTTGTAATCCCCCCCATCCCCACATCATCATAATTCTTTCAAAATCCAATCATTCGTTATATCAGGATGATCGAACCATTCATTCATTCATTCAACTTGGACAAGAATCATAATAATGACATTTATTATTTGCAATTCTTGTATCATAATCGATATTATCATTATCATTATTATTGTATATACGAATTGATTAATCGATCGATTCATATATTGAATTGGAAATTTGCAAAAAAAAAAAATGAAAATAATCTCGTTCAGAAAGCATATAACGAGAAATATTTGTCATTATCATCATCATTATATTGTTTCTATATCCGGTTCATATATATAAATTCGTTGGATGCATATGAATGAAATCAAAAATGATGATAATTTCCTGTATGTGAATGAATTTTGTTTTGGATAGTAAAATACAACAACAACAACAAAATACGCCAATAGGGAATATATATAAAAACAACGTCTAATGATGATGATGTGAATGATGATGACAAGAATAATAATAAATGCAATGATGATGATGATTATTCCACCAAAACAACAACAGGGAATGAATGCCAAATGTAACGAAATTTATTCTGTTGTTGTTGTTGTTGGATGATGACGACGATTATAATGATTACATCAACGTCGTCATCGTCGTCGTCGTCGTCGTCGTCGTCACTAGCGACATTTTTTTTTTTGGCAACCATAACCAAAAAAATAATGTAAAAATGAAAAATATTTATCCTTGCTGTTCATAAACCCATTATAATCATCATCATCATCATAGATATAGAATTTATTGTTTTGCCATTCAAAAAAATTATTCCGTTAAATTAAAACGAATAATATGATTCCATAAACCGGCAATTCTACATTGATTATTCATTCAATTCACACCAGTGAAAAAAAGTAAAAAAAAAAATTCATTGATATTGATTTGTTGTTCATATATCTTTAGGGTCCTATAATGATAATGATCATGATCATGATCATGATCTGAACGACCAAATAATTTTTATATGAAAATTCCAGCTTCGTGTGTTACTGTGATTCACATTTATGAATTTAATGGACAAAAAAGTAAGACTAGACAACAACAACAACAACAACAAGGTCCATCGTATTAATAATTGAAAACAAAACAAAAAAAAAATTCTTCCATAGTTTCATCTTGAGATTTTTCATCACCATCATCAATCAAACATCATCTAAATTCATTTTTTTTGTCGGACTATAGAAATTCGTGTTACGAAATATAACAGCCATCATCATCATCATCATCATCATCATTAAATTTGGAACTAATGTATTTTTTTTGGCATCGTAAAAATAACTTTCAAGAATATATTCTGCAGTCCATCAAATGGATTACATCATCATCAACATCTAAAACAAATGAAATCAATTTGGCTAAGTTGTGTGTATGTACATGTGTGTGTGTGTGTAGCACTAAAATAATCAAAATTCAGATAATAGAATCGTGATTTCAATCTTTGAATCAAATTCATCATCATCATCATCATCATCATCGGTGAAAACCAGAATAAAATGGAAAAAAATTCAGCAAATTTTTACCATTTAATAAATGTTTACATTTGGGATTTTTTTTTTGTTTACACGCCCATGCATTTAGTTTTTTTTTGTAATTTCTCATCTCATTACACTGAAAAAATTGCAATTGTCATCATCATCATTACCATCATTGTCGACAAGTTGATTAGAATGACAAACAATTTTTCATATACATGTCATTTTTTCAATATTCGAACAAATCGATCGATTGTATTAGAAACAATTTGGCCTCAGGTGAATGAAAAAAAATTTTTTATTTCTGACATCGAATTGACTATATGAACAGCGATATTATTATAATAATAATAAGACATTTGAAACATCGATCAATGTTTCACATACACACACCCACACACCGATACCGGCAAAATAATTTTTTACTTTTTCCACATGTACACACACACACACACACACACAGTGAATGTTCATTTTATGCTCGAAAAAAAAACTTGTCAACATCACATTGTCATATATATATATCGGTTGTTTTAGAATTTTTTTTTCTGAAAAAATCTATATAACGTGTGTGTGCGAACATGTGTGCACCTGTCAAAAAATATTTGTTATGACAAATAAGTTTATCGAAGAAATTTGAATTTAACAACAACAACAAAAAAAATGGTTCAACAACAAACAGAAAAAGAATCAACAACCATGGATTCATCAACATCTAATGGTGAAATATTTATAAATATTGAAATTCATATAAAATCAATTCAACGAATTCTGTTGCCAATGTCACAAAAGGTATTGAGAATTTATTCATTGTTAATACCAAAAAAAAAGAGAAAGATTTAGCCAAACTAACTAACCAACCAAATAAATGGATTCGAATATTCTTGGAATCACTTTATCCATCTGCATATATATGGATTATTTTTACGGTTTACACATACATAGTAGTAGTGGTAGTAGCAATAGTAGTGGTAGTGGCAGTAGTAGCAGTAATAATAACAAAAATCGAATGAAATTCATGAATTTGATTTATTTGATTCTGTAATTCTGATTTTTTTTTTGTATCTGTTCTCACTCATTCATGTGTGTTTTTTGTGAAACTTTTTTATCCAAATTCTTATATACATTAGTTTCATTCATCTTGTCTTTGTATATATAAAATGATGATAAAGTAAATAATGACAAAGTGAATTGAGAAATTGGAAAAAAAATGGAATTTTTTTTCCAATCTTGTTCGATTGATTATTATTGTGTCTCAAAATGAGTTTTTGTTGTGAATTTTCCTTATATTTTCTTTTTTTTTTTTTGTTCAATTATCAAAAGTTAATTCTTTTGAAGGATTCGATGATGATGAAAATCTTTTATTATTATTATCATCATCATCATTATCGAACTGTGTGTGTGTGTGTGCTTAACGGTTCGAATTACAGGCCTTGTTTTCAATGATATAGTGAATGTAAAGAAACCAAGAAAAAAAAAATTTTTTTTTCTAAAATTTTATCATCATCAACATTGTTGTTGTTGTTTGATGACAATGATGCTACAGAATTTTTTTTTTTCGCTAGTTCGTTCGTTCATCGATGTAATTTGAGATGGACATATCTTGATTCAACTTTGTCTGTTTGGGACCTAGAATATTTTTTTTTTTTTTTTTGTTGGCTTCTGAATTGAATAGGTCTTTCACATCATTATGATGCATCATCGTCATCGTCATCGTCATCATCATGAGAGAAACACAAAAACAAACCGAATAAATAGACAGACAGACAGAGAGAGAGAGAGAAGAGAAACATTAGAATGTTGACAATATTATTTCTGATTTTGACATTTTCTTTCTTCCTCACTTTATTTTCGATACATGTTTTGATGTTTGAATGGCTGGTGGGTGCATGAGTTTGTTGGTTGGTTGGTTGGTTGGTTGCATGTTCCCATCAGCAGTTGTCGGCTATTCGATACATGTGTGATGTGTTTATTTTTTTTTTTTTTGTTTTGTTTTGTTTCCTTTTCTGTCTGTATTTGTTTCAAAAAAAAAAATTTTTTTTTCTTCCTATTTCCATGTATTCTTAGTCCTCTTGTTTTACGATAAATTCTGAAAAAAATCTTCTTTTGATTAAGAATCTAATATAAATATAGACTATTTATATTGTCAATACTCTTATGTGTGTGTGTGTGTGTGTGAATTATCATCCAAATGAAAATGTTCACATTATTCAATGAATTAATTAATTAATTATATAGAATTTGCAATTACTTATTATATATTTAGTTTAAGTTTTTTATTTTGTTTTACTTCAGCAATAATTAATTAGCTGGAAAAAAAACATGGTTATCAATTATTTAATTGTTCAATAGTCAAAGTAAAAAATAAAAGAATAAAATCATTCAATAATAATGATAATGGCCAACAACAACAACAACAAATATTATGGAATGTTTTTTTTTTCTCATATTGATATTTCAAAATCATTTGATCATGTAAACATTCCTGGAAAATTTCCAGGAATTTTCTTTATTATAATTCAAAAAAAAAAAAAATTTCCCATTCCTGATCAGTTCGAAATAATAAATCCAAAAGTATTTGGTTGGGAAAAAAAATTCTTATTCGATTACAAAGAAAAAAATCCATAGGGAAATTTCATTATCATCAAGCCGGGTAAAGAAAAAAAAAACTCAACTCAACTCAACTCAATGATTTGAAGTCAAAAGTCAAATCAATAATCACGTTTAATAATAATAATATTCTTCTATATATTATCCACTTGAAGACGTTCCATTATTCAGAATTATTGAATTTTCTTGATGATATGATTCTTTCCTTTTGAATTTGTTATTATTCAACATTACCGATTGTGTGTGTGTGTGTGTGTGTACTTGAATTCACCAATGATGACAATAATAAGACGATGATATCGCAAAAAAAAACGAATGTGAACTATGCAATTAATGTTCACAATGTTTTGTTGTATTAATTCTTCGTCATTCAACAAAAAATAAATAACAAAACAGCACCAAACAAAAAAAAATTGACGATTCGATTGAGACTAACGATCGTAATAATAACAACAATGATGATGATGATGATGATAGTGTGCTCATATATTCACAACAGCCAACAAAAGACCAGAAAAAAAACCGATCGATTCAAACGAACAGAACAAAAAGAAAAAAAATATCCAGGCCAATTCGGTTCACTATACCAGAAAATTTTTAAGAAAACAAAAAAAAACCTACCATAGTGATCTAAAAATTTCATTATTTCATTGTATCATTTATGTATTTTAATGAAACAAAAAAAATAATAATAATAAAAAAGAATATTCCATTGTCAAAAGAGGACAGTTGATTTTTCTGAAATTTTGAGAATTTAAATTTTTTTTTGTATTTATCAAAAAAAAATTTTTTTCATATTTGTTCATGTAATGGATCGATCAGAATTCACCATAACCATGTGTGTGTGTGTGTGTGTTTGTATATATTGCTTTTAGGTTTTTTTCCAGAATATTGCTGTTGTTGTTGTTGTTGTTGTCTATGTTTGATGTAGATTCTTAGCATTCTAGTAGAATTAAAGATAGAAAAAATTGAGCCAGGAGAATTGAGATGACTATCTACAAATAAAAGGTGCATGTATGTGTGTGTGTGCGTCGGTTTTAAGAATGTATTATACTCGTAAAAAAATTGCTGTTTGGTGTGTTTTCATGTTCCATATTCTAGCAGCATATAAAATAGATGAAAACTTTTTATTTTCATGTTCCAGAAAACGGTAGAATTTTTCTGATGATGATGATGATGATGATTATGATGACGCCATAGCGCCCCGGTGTGCTTTTTTTTCGCATTTTTTTTTTGTTTTTGTTTTTGATTGCAAATTAAAACAGCAAAATTTTTCATCACCATCATCATCATTATCAGATGGAAAAAATCGTGATAATAAATGTCATAATTCAGTGAGATTCTAAAGATTTTATCTCAGGATACATACAATGAAAATGGTAGACAGAACAAAAAAATTACGTAACATTTTCTCACGATAAAGAAAAAAAATGAGAAAAGATAATTCAGTTTACCACCCCCTCCCCACCAGAATATTTTTTAGGATCTTGAAATGGGCTAATAAACGTATTTGTTTATGGATGTGTGTGTGTTGTTTCAATCGGAAATTCCTTGTTCATTGAAAAGATTCTACTCTAGAAACAAGAAAAAAGAATTGTAAATCCAATAAAAACAATTGGACAACGACGACGACGATGACAAAATATTTAAAATTCTCTGCTACTGCTATAAATCGGAATGCCAATGCATGTGCGTACAGTTATTTTTCGTTCATGTTTATCATTGGCTTATTGTCGGCATTTTTTTTTCTTTATTATTCTTTTTCATCATTTTATCGAAATATTCCTCTATTTTTTTCATCTCGTTCATTCCAATTCCATTCCATTAGATTACATTACATTTTATATGAAAGTTTTTTCCTTTCTCTCTTTCTCTTGCTAGTTATGTTCATTTCTATCCATTTACACAACAACAACAACAACAACAATTTTTTTTTCTCATTGGTAAACTCATTTGGACCCAGATGAAGTTCGGAAATGAAGAAAGAAATTGAGAGTAAAACAATTTGGCAGACAATTCTAATTTGCATGCATTGCTATAGTTGGTGAGGCAGTTCAAGCTCATTTATGTGTTGTTGTTGTTGCTGTTGTTGTTGTTGTTGCTGTTGTTGTTGTTGTTGTGCTGGTGTATGTTTGTATCTCATGCAATAACAACAACAACAACAACATCAACAATTTTGGATGGATATAACTACCATCATTTGAAAACATTGTTATAGTTTATCATATCATAGTACCAACAATAAACCAACCAAACGATCTAACGAACGACTACCACCACCAATTTACTAGAATACAAGAATCAGCAGCAGTAGCAGACGACGACGACGACGAATAGGGAGAAAAAACACAACAGAATTCGATTATTCCGTTATAACGGTGAACCTCTAGACCAGTGATTCTCAACCTTTTTTTTGTTGCGGCACACATTTTACGATTTCAAAATTTGGCGGCACACAAAGAAAAAGCACTGCGTAAAATAGATTATGATAATGATTTTAAATGTGCTAAATAAAATAATATATAATATGTACTACAAAAATAACAGTATGTAGTGTATTTGTTGTTAATTCGTTTATTCCAGTTCAGAATCGAGAAAATAACAAATCCAACCTAACACGATCAGTTCAGAATCGAGAAAATAACAAATCCAACCTAACACGAGCAGTTCAGATGGTTAGTTATTGGAATTAGTTACCAGAATTGGTTGGTTTCTATACCGTTTTTTAGATTCATTAAAAATTATTTTCAATGATGAATTGTGTTTTCCAAGATTCAGAGTTAAATAATGTTTGTTACATTTAATTAATTCGATATGTATCGGATGTTCTGCCATTGAAGATGAACTGGTCGTTTTAGTTTGGACTTGTTATTTTTTTGATTCTGAACTGGTCGTGTTAGGTTGGATTTATTTTCTTGATTTTGTACTGATCGTGTTAGGTCGGATTTGCCTTTTTCTCGATTGTGAATTTTGAATTCTGAACTGGTCGTGTTAGTTTGGACTTGCCATTTCTAGAATCTAGCACTTTTTGTAAAACATTGATTAATAAAAAATTGTTTAAAGAAGAATTGCTTTTATTTGTTTGTTTAATTATACTTATTTTTCCTATGTTGGTTCCACTACAAACAATTCGCACAACTATTAATAGATATTTGACTAATCGAAGTACATGTTTTTGATTCAGGATTACCATAATATTCAAATGTATCAAAACAAAAAATATTTTCATTTTATTAAATCTAAAATTTGGCGGCACAATCTTAGAATTTCGCGGCACACAAAAGTGCCGCGGCACAGTGGTTGAGAATGACTGCTCTAGACACACAGAATACTGCAGAGAGAGTAGAAGCTTATTTATTAAAAGAATTCAAAGACGCATGTTTATTTAGCTGTATGCGTGTGTGTGTGTGTGTGTGTGATGCGTGTGTTTTATTCTAGATTCAAATATTGAACCAGAATAATCCAAGACAGTACCATGAAAAGACCTCGACACACACACACACACACATACACACTAACACACATGAACAGAATTCTAGGTCGTCGTTTTTGGATTCTTCATGAATTCAATACAATTCTGTTTCATTCATTCTGATTATCATTGCCTTGTTGTTGTTGTTGTTGTTGTCGTTGTCGTTGGTGTTATTTCATTTCAGCTAGGATTTTGAACCACTTCAATTTTGCTTCTTCGTATTTTTCTTTTTTTTCCTGTGTGTGGGTGTCCTGTTTTATTTGTATCTTGTTGTTTTTGTTTTTGTTTAAATCATCATCATCATCATCATCATCATTTTCGTCATCACCACCAACATTGAATCGTATGATCTATGTGTGTGTGTTTGTGTATGTTTTATGTTTTGTGTGCATGTGATCTCACCATGATTTGTTCCATTTGATTCGTGTTCCAAGGAATTTTTTTTCATAGAAAAATTTAAAAAATCATTCTGTCCAATTTTAAATGTGCGTGTGTGTGGTTTTCGATTCCTTGGAATCGAATGATTGAAATCATCAAACTATTAACAAAAAAATGATTTGATCTACCAGTGTTGACGTTATTGAAAGTGGGCGTCATTGTTGTTGATGATGATGATGATGATAATAATGTTTACCGGTAAATAATTATAATGCTGAAGATAATGATCAATGACGGTGGTGGTCAACATATATTTCCACTTGAATAACTAACTATTAAACAAAAATATAATCAAAGAAAAAAAAAATTTTGAAACTTTTATCGATCACATACGGAAACCCATCATCATCATCATCATTGAAATCGGAATCGAAAGAAAAAAAAAATTTTTTTTTTTATTTGGAGTCAATTTCATTTGACTTGAATTCATCATCGACACACTTATTCATATCGATCGATTCATAGATGATGATGATTATTATCATTATGATGATGTAGTGTGATGATAACAGCCAAACAAGAGTAAAAAAGAATTTCAAATTGAATTCTCTCGCCAGTTTCACCATGATGATGATGATGATGATGATGATCAATCAAGCATACAAACAATTTTCAAACTTAAAGTGAATCAAAAAGAAAAAAAAATCGAAGAGAAAATGATGCATAACCAGTAGTGTGGATGGGAAATTTTTTTTTTGAAATTGAAATCTTTACCATATTTTGATTAGATATAGAAATTTTTACTTTTTTTTATACATGAATATAATATATACATGTCATCAATACATATATATATGATATACATTCAAAATAGAAGAGAAAAAAAAATTCGTATCGAACCATTCATTATTACTAGAGAGAGAGTCGATGTCGTATTCTTGATGAATTTTCATTTTTTTTTTCGTTTCCCAATTCTATACAATCAAATATATATATTCCTCTTTATCATTTTTTTTTTTTTTTTTGGTTCCGTGTTCACATTCAAAGAAAATACCGACGAACTTTTTTTTTCTCTCTCTCTCTATCACGATCCATTTTTTTTTATTTCGTTCTTGTGTGTGTGTTTTTTGTTGTTGTTGTTGAATGAAAAATGGGAAAAAAAACGCAAATATTCTAATTATTCTTGTTCGTGATCTACTACTCTTGTGGTGGTATTCATTCATTTATTCTGCGACCATTTTTTTTTTAAATATTTTATTTGATCAATTGAACCAATTGTTAAATGTTAACGTGTGCTATATATATATATGTTGTGAATTATATGATTCTTATTTAGCTCCTATGCATTTATTATTCATTTTGGAATCGACATTTTTTTCGCTCTCTCTCTCCATATATCGACCAATTATATTTGCATATTTTTAGGCTATTTTCATGATTTATTGTATTGTATTTTGGCAATAATAATGTCATTCAATGATGATAATGTAATCTGATGTGATTCTGTTCAATTCAAGAATTTGTTTTTTTCCACTTTTCTTTCTCTTCAAAATAATCGGCCATTAAAATCAAGAAGAATCAAAAGGAAAAAAATTGTTTATTCGATTCCAATGATTGACAATTTTACTTTCACTCAACTTTTCATTCAAGTGGTCAGTGATTCTTTTGCTTCTTCTTATTCTGTGTGTGTGTGTGTGTGTGTGTGTGTGTGTGTGTGTGTGTGTGTGTGAATCATATATGGTTTCATTATCATCATCACCACCATCATATCAGATTATTTTCTCTTTTTGATTCATCTTCCACTTCTAAGTTATTTTCTGTTTTTCCAAAAAAAAAAATAAACATAAAAACCAGATTCTTGATTCTATGTCATCATCATTGCCGTTGTTCATTGTAATAAGCATACTTTTTTGATAAAAGATTTTTTTATTTCTGCCGAAATTGCTTGTTTATGATTCAACTCATAAAGAACTTTTTGATGATTCAATAAAGAAAGAAAATTGAAACAATCAAACGGACGAAAAAAAAAAAAAAAAAAAAAAATAAAAGAAAACGACCAAAGTACCAATACACGAATTCAATCCAGGCCAAACAAAGCCTAGCCATAATATTCTTGTGTTGTTGTGTTCAATGAAGAAAATCTCAATGAAATTAAAGTTTAGTTTGCAGTCACTATATATATAAGAAATGCAATAAAAAAAAATATGAACCAAAAAAAAAAGAAAAAAAAATGATTAATTGTCTACAATGAGTCGATGAGTTAAAAACAACAACAACAACAACAACAACAACAACAAAAAACAACTACAAAGATCAACCAACAAACTAATGACAACGAACAAAACTAAATAAAAAAAATGATGATGATCACAAAGATCAAGATCATTGTACGAAGATCATCATTTACAATCAACTAGAATTTCTTATCATTTTATTCGTGTTGTTGTGTGTGTGTGTTTTTGTCATCCTCATCATCGTAATAATTCTGTGTGTGTGTGTGTGTAAATGCTTAGCCTGTATATCGAATTCTTGTTGTTGTTGTGTTTCATATGATAAGGAATAATTATGAGCTAAAAATGTTTTTGCCTTGATAACAAGAACAAGAACAACAACAACAACAACAAAAATTCTGGCCATTTACTATCGATTCTATCTATCTAGATCTAGATTTGGTTCATATGAAAAACACACACGCACACCTACAACATTCATATATCTGGAATGAAAGGAGAAAAAAAAACATGTAAAAAGCAATACACAACGACCTTAACAACAACAAAATTAATGAGGCAATAAATAATAATTTTTCAATGAAAACAACAACAACAACAACAAGAATAAATAATCAAGATTCTTATCATCGATGTGGTATGTGTTAACCAGATGAACATAAAAAAAAATTCATATCTATCGTTCAAATATCGATAGATCATCATCAACAACACCAACATCATCATCATCATCATCCGGGTGGAATGTAATCATGTAATCGATTGTTGTCGATATCATAGATGAATTTCATCTTATGATGAGAACTTGATATGTAACTTTTGTTGTGTATGTGTGTGTGTGTTTTCATTACAAATAAACGCCCGGTGAATACTCGAAAATAAAAAAAAAACATCAAACAACATGAAGAAGAAAAAAAATGATATTATGTAAAGAATATATATAAATTATAGCCAAAAAAAAAAATCTTGTTTTTCGGCAAGCAGGTTGTTTCTTCTACAATTTTTTCTTCACTACACGCCTTTTATTGGCCTTTTTTTGTTCATTGAAAACAACAAACAAAAACAATAAATTAACCGCCCATAATCAAATTCATTCCGATTTGAGTATTGAAGTTTGATTATCATCAAATTGAATCACAAATCAATGACAATGTCAACAACGATAACTATCGCTGCGATTCAATTCAATTTCAATACAATTCTTCATTTTATCTGAATCTTAAAATTCTTTTCTTTATTCAATCCGGAAAAAAAGAAGAAAGAAAGAAAGAAAATGATACTATTTATCCACGAGAAACGAAAAGATTCTTACTGATGGATGAGAAGAAAAAGACCGATATGATATGATGATGATGATAATGATGATGATGGAGAAGAAGAGAAAAAAAAGAAAAGAACCGATATCTTTGTTTCGATTTGTCATCATGAATGATTACAAATGATGATAATGGTTATCATCATTATATATATAGAAACAATCATCAATAATAAATAAATATATGACATAATCATCATCATCATCATCATAATCATTTGTCTTTCTTTTTTTCATTTTTTTTCGATGACAAACAAGAAAAAACAGAAATAGAAATGTAAACGAAACAATGAAAAATGGAACAAAACAAACAAACAAAATGAAACTGAAATTCTTCTTGACAATAATCACACAATAACCTAAAGATATGATGACGATGATGATGATGATCAATAACAAGAATAATGATGGAAATTAATCATAAAAGTAAAAAGAAAAAAATTTTTTTTGCCTCCATTTTATCATAAATATGTCCAAATATAATTGATCTGGAAGTAAAATTGCATCAATCACCCATATATATACACATACCACTCACCACTCACACACACACATATCGATAAAGATCTGGTTCATCAAATGATTCAATTCGTTCGTTTGTTATTTGGTGATATATTATCATTCATTCTGGATTTTGTGTTTGTTGTTTGTCTGTGTTGTTGTTGTCGATTCCATTTTTTATAGTAAAATAATAATTCCCAATATTATCGGCTGTCAGTATTTCTACAAAAATTTTCATTTCTTAAAATCTCTCTTCTTTCTCTCTATATACATCTTTAATCTTCTTTCATCTAATTCATTGAACTATGTAATTTCATCATTTTTTTTCATCATCAACATTGATATAATTCTTAAAGCCTATGCGTGCGTGTGTGTGTGTGTTTGTGAGCGAGAAAAAAAAAGTGCCATCTTCATCATTATCTCCTTTTTAAAATTATTTTCAACTTTGTATGTGTGTGTGTGTCTGCGTCTGTGTACATTATGTGATTCGTTCATCCGGATTTATTTGGATTATCAAAAACATAACCGGAACAATACACACACACACACACACACACACACACAACATCGCACACAAATATATACTGAGAATAAACAACGATGCAACGACGTCATAGTCATCGAGTAAGTTTGAAAACAAACAAACAAAAAAATTGATTTTAGATTATTCTTTTGGTTTAAATTTCAAATTTTTTTTTTCAATTTAAAAAATAAGCATCCATTTCTATGATCAGACGACAATAAATTATACAGATGACAATAAAATTTTAGATTTAAATTTGATTCAGAATTCTGAATTTTTTTTTTTATTCGAAAATTTGTATTGTTTGTAAGGTTCGTTGAGTTTCGTTGTGATTCAATCCAATGCGTCAATCAATCTTTTCTCTCTCTTTCCCTCGCTTTTTTTTTGTTCGATTTTTATTCAATTCAATTTGATTCATTTCATTGGGTTTCATTTCATGTCATTACAAGACATTCAGAAAGATTATTTGTCCACTGTATTCTTTCTTTGAATTTTTTTTGTTGTTGTTGTTGTTGTTGTTGTATATTCTCATTGTCATTTGTGTGCCCATTTTCATTGTCCTCGGGTCGATTTTTTCGTTTTTGTTTTCTTTTTCCATTCATTTTTGGTTCACAATTCATTCATTCATTCAAAACAAAACAAAACAAAAAAGGAAAAACATCAACATTCATGAATTCATTCAGACTGTCTTTCTGTTATTTTTTTTTTTTTTTTTGGTTTTTATTTTTGCTTTTTGAATTTCGGTTCGATTTTTTTTGCCCTCGTCTCTCTCTCTCTCTCTCTCTCTCTCTGTCGTTCGATTATCATACACACAAAATGTCTTTGTTCAGCTTCCTTATTACTCTTCCTTTGTCTATAAATTTCATCTATAAATCTCAATCAATTTCTCCATCATTTTATTCGTAGAATATACACAAATAATCGAGAGAAAACTTTCGACCATTCATAGCATAAAATTCGGCTTTTTTTTCCTCTGTTTTGTTCAGAATTCTAAATACAAACATCAAATATAACGAAAAAAGAATAGAACAAAGAAAAAATTGGAAAAAAAATATCAATGATGATGAGACAAATGAATTATCGGCAAAAAAAAACTGAATGTTGTTGTTGTTGTTGTTTTTTTTGACAATTTCATTTCATTCTTTTTTTTGTGTCATATTATCATTGTTTCCATTTGTTCATGTTTTTTTTTGCATTCACTAGAATCAGTTTTGCCTGATTGATTCAAAAAAAAGAGAAAGAATTTTTTGTCCATTTTTTTCTGTCTTGTGTTATTATTGAATTTCGAAAGTCGAAATTTACTTGATTGGAATTTAGAATTTATTCATTTTTTTGCCACCACTTTTCAAATGGCTTTTCTCCTCTTGAATGAAAAGTTTCAGAATTCTATTCTACATTGATAATAGTAAATTGTGCATAAATTTTATTTTTTGTATGATTGACTTGTTGGCTGTCAAAATAAAATAAAATGAAAAATTTGGAATTTACATCCGAGTTCTTGATATTGGTTCATTTTGC
Organism: Dermatophagoides farinae; assembly: GCF_024713945.1. Taxonomy (NCBI): domain Eukaryota; kingdom Metazoa; phylum Arthropoda; class Arachnida; order Sarcoptiformes; family Pyroglyphidae; genus Dermatophagoides; species Dermatophagoides farinae. Next base: position 2,923,967 of record NC_134683.1, on the reverse strand, counting down.
AAATTCTTTATTCTGATATTTTTGATGTTCAATTCATATTCTTCATCAACATATATTCGTAGGATAAAATTCATGTTTAGACGTGCATGTCATGTCAATTCTGTTTGGGCTTTGAACAGAATTAAAATGAACTTAACCACGATAGAATCATGAATTTGAATCCAATGTGGAATGAGAAAAAAAAAATGCAAAACCTTTTTGATGGATTTAAGGTACAAATGCCAGAATAAAAAATATGGTTTGAAATCCGGAATCAGGAACAAAAATGAACAAAAAAAAAGAAAAGAAAAGAAAATCGATTGCAAATTTTACACAAACACACACACACGTTTCTTTCCATAGGAAATGAAAGTGGAACGATGAATGAATTCAGAATTGATAGAAAAAAACCCTTCAAATTAGCTTCCATATACTCAACTCATACTTATATTTCAATATAATATCAGTCTGATGATTTTTTTTGTTCCAGTGAATTTTTTGTGTGTGTGTGTGCATTTTCAAATTTGTTATCATGATCATCATTGCCATTTGAATCAAGCGAATTTAATCGCATGTCAAGGTATTCAAGAATCTATGAAAAACCTTGGTTAGTTTTTACTCAATTAATGGGAAAAAAAGCTCGTTTTTTCGCTTTTGTGTGCGTTCATCAGCATTCGTTCACAATTTGAACATTCAAAATTCTATGGACGTTCAGATAAAACAAAAGCATGAGCAAAAATTTAACAAAAACTAAACAAAACAAAACCAAAAAAAACATGTTTGAAAAAAACCACAGGAATTCTTTTTTATATGTTAATCATTAGTATAATCATTGAATGCAGAATTGTCATTTTCGATTTCGTTTGTGGTGGTTGGTTGTTTTTTCCTATTTGATCTGAATGATCTGACTCACATATCACATACGCACACACACACATTCGCCAATTATTCCCATCATCATCATCATCATTATTTTTTTCCATTCTAAATGCAATTCATTATTGTATAAAGGGAAAAAAACGAAGAATCACCTTTTTTTCCAATTTCATTTTATATTGTCATTATCATAATGCTATATGCATGCAGAACATTGAGAATTAAAAAAAAAAGAAAAATTGCTGCATATCAACAAAAATGGAAAAAAAATTTCCATATTTCCATCAATCTATTGGTTTCAAGATAGATAGGAAATTTGATTTGAATTTTTTTTTTTTACTTAGAAATTTTTCATTGACATTCTGTAGCCTCAAGTGGAAACAAACAAACAAAAAAAAAAGAAAAAAATCAATCGAAATTTTCATAGAAAAAAATTTCATCCATTTCCATTACAATTTCTTCAATTTGATTGATTTTTTTTTCTATTTTTAAAATCACATTTATTTATTTATTTATTATAGATTTCTTCATTCGCCAAATTACGTGAAAGACCAATTCGTAATGATAAACAATTACGTGCAATTGTTCGTGTTGGACAATCGGTCAATTTTGCTGTCGAACGTTTTGCATCCGTTGGTGAAGCAATAGCTGATGATAATCCAGAAATTCGTAATGAAATGTATGATGCATGTAAAGATGCCCGTACAGCTGGTGCATTGATTGAACAGTTATGTAGTTTAACGGCACCAAGTCTTCGTGGTATTGGTGGTAATTGTGGCACGATTATCGATCCAACCAGTGGTAGTTCAATTATTCCTATTGTCGATACAGTTTATCACCATCATCATCATCATCATCATTATCATCATGATACGACAACAGCCACAGCGGCAACAACAACAACAACAAATAGTGAAGAATCAATACGTACACATGCTGATCGTCAAGCAATGGCAAGAGCGGCACGTGCATTATTATCATCCGTCACAAGAGTATTATTGGTTGCCGATACAGTTGTTGTCAAACAAATTGTTGCAAGTAAAGATAGGGTAAGTGTACCAGAATATGAGCATCAAATTGATGAGAAAAAAATGAATTTCAAAATTCAAATAAAAATAAAATCTCTCTTTATTCTGAACAAATTAACTGAATAAATGTCACCATATTTGTTAGGTTTCAATGTCATTGAATCGTTTAGAAAATGTTGCAAATTTTACAGAATTTGTCAAAGCATTTTCACATTTTGGCATGGAAATGGTTGAATTGGCACATTTAACAAGCGATCGACAAAATGTATGTTTGATAAATCCAATTCAGTGAATGTGTTTGGATTCCCATTCAATTTCTAAATTTGCAAACATGTTTTTATGTCAATTTCCATGGTGACAATTTAATTTATTCATTTTATGTCATAAATAGGATTTAAAAAATGAAAAACGTCGTGCACAAATGACTGCCGCTCGTAAAACATTAGAAAGATCGACAATGATGTTGTTGACTACATCAAAAGTTTGTCTTAGACATCCTGATTGTCAAACGGCTCGTGAAAATCGTGATACCGTATTTGCTCAAATGCGTCGTGCAATGGATCTAATACATTTTGTTGTAAAAGAAGGTATTGTTACCTATCAATCGAAATCATCATCAACATCGATAGCTGTTGCGGCAGCTGCTGCAGCCGCTGCTCATGCTGCGGCAGCGGCGGCCGTAGCAGCATCTGGAACATCATCATCATCATCACCACATCCTTATCATCGGCCAACATCATCATCATCGAATGCAACAACAGTAACATCATCATCAACATCAGCATTACATTTACCATTCGATCCGCACAATGAAGCCCTATTATATGGGTATGATTATCTACAACAACAACAACGTGCTCAACAACAACAACGGTGTTCATCAAGGGATATGTTTTCCATACCAAAATATCAACGTCGTGGCCAATTACATCGTGTTCAACGTACTATACCTGGTAATTCATTTGTATTAGCCGTAGAATCAACATTACGATGGCTACATGAACAATTGGATGCATGTCCAACAATTGTAAATTTTTTACAAAGAATCTGTGAATTATCCGATCTGGCACAAATGGGCCAAATGACTAGCCACGTTAAAGAACAGATAATGTTCGCATTGGATGCTGCCATTGAACGTACTCAGGATTTTACCGATTCAGCATATACAAATCATGATCATCGTGAACAAATATTAATGTTATGCGATCAACTTCGTGCCGAAGTCGAAGCCTTTTTTCGAGCTGTTGTTTGTTTTGTAAGTTTTTCTCTTTATTCATTGCGTTTACTAAAACAAAAACAAAAAAAAATTCATTTCACTAAAATTTGCTGAATATTTGCTAAATGATAATAATTACTTTTCAACAATAGAGCCCGAAAAGAATATTCTTTCTGTCTATGCGAATTTTATCATTTGAATAATGATGCCTAAGTTCAAATTTCAATTTCAATAATGAATCACTGAATTAAATTGAAACCATCTATTTGCGTGTGTCTGTGTGTGTGTTTTTGTGATAGGAGGTGGGAGGGGGCCTAAATAAGTGATAAAACTGTTTCACCGTTTTCAATTTTTATTCTTGTGCGTTTAGTTAAATGATGAAAAATTCGTGGAAAGAAAAAAAAACGTCTGGAAAAAAATTGAATCGAAAGAATAAAATAAAATTGATCAAATTCCATAAAATGGAGAATGTAAAAAAAAATTTCATAATAGTCGTCTCATTGAAACAAATGATGATGATAATAATGATGATGATGATGAGAATCGCAAAATTTATAATCGATAAAAACGAAAGATGAGATTTGGCCATTTTAGGGTTATGATGATGAAAGAAATGATGAAACACACAATGATGTCTATTGGGTCCAATTTTTTTTCTATTTTTCACCAAATTGATCTGGTTTTCATAGTAAGTGATGACGATGTACAGTGCTTTTGTTGAAAAAAAATTGGAATTTTTTTTTATATGACGTCAATGATCGACGACCAAATATTATTACAGAATCATCATTATTGTTAGCGATATACTGCTAAGTACACACAGTTTTGTGTTGGTTCGATTGTTAAAGGCAATATGAGCCAATAGAATCCCGGATCACAGGGTCCTGGATTTTTCTTTTCTATTTTTTTTTTGGCTTTCGTCAAATCTTTTTTTTTCTGTTGTTGTTTCTTTCATTTTATTTTACCCTCGGCCATCATCATAATAATTCCTATTAATTTTCTCTCTCATTTATTGGATTTCATTTCATACTTAGATCGAATATAAGTCAAAGCAGAAACAAAAAATGATTACAATGAGAATCTCTTCGAATAGTAGTGAGAAATCTAAAAAAAATCAGTAAAGTTGAGCACAAAAATTTTGATGTTTTCTTGATTTGTTTGTTTTTGCCCATAGTTTTTGGTGCTGTTGTTGTTGTGTTTAACATTCGGCTTCCAGTGTAGAACAATATATCGATAATGATGATGAACGTTAAATTTGCAATTTGGAATTTGTTTGATCAAAATCAGCTATTGTGACAAATAGAAAAAAAAACAAATGAAATTCGCTAAAGAAAAAATCAGAATCTTTATTACCGAAAAAAAATTGTCCATTATTTTCGATTTGTTCTTATTGCAGTTGTTGTTGTTGTTTTATAGAATCGTGACGAATCATTTTTCTTTATATTTCAAGAATTTGCTGATGCAATGATGACTAGATATAAAAATTCTGATTTTTTTTTATACACCAAATCAATCATAATTCCAATTTTTTGATGTGAAAACAATCGATTAATTAATCGATTGTCGATTGTATCGATGAATCTAATTGTCACGATTCTTATTTTTATTTTTTCATGTTTTTTTTATGGCCACTATATATCGATATGATGTAGAATTTCAATCTCAAAAGAATTCTGCTTTTGTTCTGGAGTTTTTTTTCTGGGCCAGCTGATTTATTATATCAAGTTATGATCATCTATAGATCATCGATCTTGATTATATATTTATTATTGTTCAATATCGTCGTTGTCCTGTGTTCCAAAATATATATCGGGCATTTCACGTATATGGATCCGAAAAACTTTTTATTCTTTTTTTTTTATTCCGGAACTTATTTTCTTGTGAAAATCATTACAACAAACAAAATTTTGATGCTCAGTTATTTTATTTTTTTTTTTTGTTATGAAATTCAAACATTCACCGGAATTAACTTGAATTCGATGATGATGATTATGATGATGATGGTATGAGAAAGAAAAACGAACTGCTTCCACACTCATCTACACCATTTTCAATATAATGAAAAAAAAATTCATCAAAAAAAAAAATGTTCAGTATGTCAAATGAACGAAAAGAAAAACTTTTAGGATTTTCCAGTTGTTCGAATAATTTAAACTTTTTTCTTATCAATTTTTTTTTTTTTGCTGTATTTCAAAATAATAATAATAATTACAATACCATTTAGCATCAATACTGGTTTGACCTAAATTCATTTGATCATTTCAAATGAACGAGAAATTGAATTTGAAAACCAATTTCTATCTATCTATCTCTCTCTACACACACAGACAAATTTCAATCTGATTTCGAGCAAATTTATTCTTCTGATCATCATCATCATCATCATCATCAGTAGTGTGTATTTTACCGAATAAAGAATTTTCATTCTCGAATCGACATTGTGAAAATGAAATTAAAATTCTTAAAATTTCATTTTCATCTCCGCCCATATCAAACATAGATGAATGGGAAATATTTCGGTTTCCGTCCGTAATGTGAATAGGATGGGCACTCGCACTCGCACTTGCACCCGAACCCGCACACACACAATGGCAAATGATAAAAACAAATAATAAATGAATGGATAGGTTAGTTAACTCGAGGAGAGAAAAAAAAATGTAACCATTGCTAAAAACTTAACTGATAAGGCCCCTAAAGCTAAGCGGGTAAAAATTCATTTCATTTCTATTTTTTTTTCTCCGATTCACAAATCCAATTTTTTTTTTTTTTTTTTTTGGTGTGCGAGAAACTCATTTTTTCCGCACACACACACACCATTCGTTTATCATGTACGAAAATGGTTCGGTTACTTTTTCGTTGTATCTATATTTTATTTTTTTTTTGTATCCATAACCATTTTTTTTTTCGTTGGTGAGATATGAAATTTTTCTTTTTTTTTTGGGGTGTATTTTCAGTTTGTTGAATTCTTTCGGTTTTTTTTATCTTTATCTCTTGAGTCCTTGTTGTTGTTGTTGCTGGGATCTAATTGAATTTGTTATTATTGTTGTTGTTGTTGTTTATTTCTCAAGAGTTTTGCTTCTTGTATCAGTAGGCCGTATACTTTTTTTTGTTTTGTTTCTCTTCATTCCACATTCATCACAATCGTTATGATGATCGAAATGATGATAAATGAAATGATGATGATGATGATAGAAATAAAAACGTTTCTATCTCTCTATGTTTTTTTATGTTGAGCTTTCGAATCAAGATTAACAAAATTCTTTCAATGAAATTCTCGAATAGAAAACAATGACAACAAAGGCAGCAGCAGCAGCAACAACAACAAAAACAAATCCTATAATATTAATAGTTTTTCCAGGCTTTTAAATATTCTGTATGTGTGTGTGTGTATGTATCACTAGGGAAACAGACTGTTTCCCCTGAAATATTATCATGTTGATGATTCTTGATGGAATCAAATTGGTATTGATCGAATAGATTATTATTGAATTGAATGAATAGATAGTTGGTTTCGTTCGGTTTAAATTCAGATGTAACTGTTGCAAAAAAAAAAAAAAAAAAAAATACAACGTTGTTCAATGCAATTGATTCATTCATATTACTTCTATGGTCTTAATTCAGTAGAATATTCAACCAGAATATTCTTTCAACCACCCCACAACATAAACAACTTGAATGACAAAAACAAGAAAATGAATGAAAACAAAAATTATTAATTAATTTATTATTATTAATATTAACCTAAAATTATGATGATGACATTGTTGTTGTTGTTGTTGTTGGCGTTGTCGTTTTTATTTCATCCTTATCTATGGATCATGTGTATTATTATGTATATTATGGGCCAGAAATAATATATAACATGTCGACGACCATAACATGACCAACCCAGAAACAATGACAATTATGATGATGATGATGATGATGATGACATTATATAACTCATTTAGGTGGTGGTTGGTTGGTTGTTGTTGTTGTGAGAATGAATTTTTTTTTTGCATTCATATCCAACCAAAATAATAAAGAATGCAAAGGCACCATGGTTATAATGATGATGATGATGATGATGATTCAATCAAAAATTTTTATCCATTCTATTGGATAAAAATTTACTGAATCGATTTTTTTGTGATTGAAATGATTCATAATCATATTGAATTGAATTCTAAATGACTATGATGATGATGATGATGATGACAAATAATTTAGGTTATTGGTCCATTTGTGCCAAATTTCGCTTTCTATTATTTTCAGAATTTCTTCTCATTTCCATTATTTGTGGTTTTTATTCTTGTTTTTTTTTTATATTCCATCCAGTTTTTTGAACGGTAAATCACATGGTATACCATTATTATTATTGGTGGTTATGATTGAGCCAATTTATTATTATTGGCAATGGTGATGATGATGGTGGCTGGTTGAATGAGTTTTTGATCTACCATCGTTTTGATTATTATTAGCCATACCATAGTCTATGAACAAAAAAATTTCAATGGATAATTTGATTGTTCATACATAGAAAAAGAGAAATGACATCGTAATCATGCCATTTCTTTTAATCAGAGACCTAGATTTTTTGTCTTTTTTTTGTACCTTCATATTATCATTATTTTAATATAATCTTTATATGGTTCATATTATTTAATTATGGTTCATATTCGATATATATACAAAGATAAAGAATGAGAATCAAGAATTTTAGAAGCTAGAATTATGATAATAATAATTATACTTATAATTATAATGATGATGATGATGATAATAATAATCTACAGCAAGATTTCATTGTAAATGAACAAGTTGATTGTTAATTAAAAATTCAATCAGAATTTGTCCTGATTTATAGATAATGATGATTCTGCTTTATTGTCATTAATTGAACATTAAAGCTAATAGAAATTCGTTAATACAATATAGCTAAATACCGACAGTTTTATTCTATTCTGAACATCATAGATTCGAGAATTTATTCGTTTGAACTTTTTTTCTCCACTGTCGAATCTGGAAAAAAAACGGTAACCATTATTTTTTTGGTTGGTTGGTTGAATATTTTTTTTGTTTCATTTACATTTTTTTTTTTTTTTTTTTGGTTTGTAAATTTTGTGAATTCTGGCCATTCAACCGGAAAAAAAGAAAGAAAAAAAAATGATACATACAAGAATAAGAAGTAAAATTCTGAGTTTATGTCTTGTATTAATTTGTCTGTAAAAAAAAAAATTTTTTTTTGTTTAAATTTGTCTTGGCCAAGTCGTGTGTGTATTGGTCTGGAATCCAGACTCTGGATCAAATTTTTATTCTATTCACATACTACACACACACACGACGACAACAACAACAACAACAACAAATCCTGTTCATCTTAATCTTTCTTTTTCTACACATCCACAATAAATGATTCAATTAATAAATTTACATCTAAAATTGAAAATTTTCAATCCTCATCAAAATATTAGAGTCATGTATGTAAAATATGTGAAAGATTCTGGTGTTCTGGGTTTGTTTTTGTATTTGTTTGTATTTGTTTTTGTTTGTTTGTTCTGGTCTTGTTAACCAACAACAACAATGACAATCAGTGTGGAACATGAGAGAAAAAAAAATTGATGTTTTGTATATATGTAACAAAATTTTATTGGCATTCAATTCTGTACTGTACTATATTCTGGTTTTGGTCTAGAGAATTTATTGTCACATTGTTTTTTGTTTGTATATGTTGACTGTGAACAATATATTGTGTCAACTGTTAATTAAATTATTAACATTGACCATATTTCTCTCTTTGTCTTGAGTTTTTGTGGTTATTTTGTTGGACATTGGTTTTGGTTATTCTGATAACACTCATTCATTCATAATTTTTTTTTACGTCCAAGTGTTCATTTGGTTAACAATATTAGCTGTGTATGTGTGTGTCATTAGTGGGTAGATAACTGATGAAAAGAATGATTGAATTCTTGCACACAAACGTTTGTTTGTCTACCAATAACAATCTAGAAAAAAAAACCAAAAAATAGATTGTATGAGTAAAAAGAAATTGATCTATTCTTATTATATGTTGTTTATGCACTTACCTCGGTGCAAATTAATGTTCGTCGATTCAGCATAAACAATCATCAACTTTAATAAGAATTGTATGTGTGTGTGTATGCGTTTTTATCATGACAAAATATGGTTAAATGAACAACAACAACAAAAAAGAAAAGAATTTTCACAGAAAGAATTCAAAAAGACTTTATACAGAATTTTTACTTTCTCTATCTTTCTCAGCAGGATTTATAATTTTCCAAGCCATATGTGTGTAATAATTAATAAGGAATTTATTTGTAAACAAAAAAACAAAAACGACATTTATTAACGCCCCACATATTTTGTAATGAAAGAGAGAATAGATAATGCAATTGTTGTTGTTTTTTTTGTCTTAAGTGTAACACATAAAAATAACAACAATGAAACAATGGTAAAAAAGAAAAAGTCGAAAATGTTGACCAAAAACACACACATAAAAAGACATTTGTTCCAATATTTGTAAGCAAAAAAAAAACAAAAAGTTTTTTATATCGTTTTTATATGAGTTCTGTAGTTCAGAACAACAAACGAAATTAAACAATGCAATAAAAAAAACTATTGTTCTCCATCATCATCATCATCATTGTGCTGCTTTATATAAATTATCACCATAATACCGAAATTGTAATTGTTTTTTTCTTCTTCCTATTCCATTTTCTAATTCTTTGGAGTTAAAATTCGGATATATCATCTTAAATTTATTTTTCTTTCCTTTTTCTTTGGGTTCTATTATATAGTTTTGGTTATCCAAACTTTTTTTCTGGCTCATTATGGTTATTTTTTTTTGTTTTGTTTTCACATCAACAACAACAACAACAAACGAATCCAAAACCATTCGACATAAAATTTATGTCATAAATGTTTGTTTGTCGCCATAATAAACAAAATATTATACAATTGCACAAACATTAAGCTATAATTTGTTGTTGTTGTTGATCTTTTTTAATCGTTTCTTTTTTTCCAACTTTTATGACAATCATCATCATCATCATCATATAATTATTATTATTGAATAATTTATTCTTTTATTCTGTTTTTTTTAGGACGATTCCTGTTTCAATACAACCACAGTGATCGGTGATGAATTTGAACAATTCATTGTACAGATAACGAATCTATCTAATGAACTGAAATGCAAGGTAAGTTGTATTCGATTTTGATGTTTTCGCAGCCGCCCATCCCCCGTATATATCTCCCTCCACTATATTTCGCTGTCATGTGTCATATTAACGATCAATAATTTATAAACAAATTGAATTGCAATTTTTTATTTTTGTTTTTCTATACTTTCTTTTTTTTGGTTTTTTTACACACGGTGAACGATTTTGTTTTTTTTTGGGTCTGGAATTTTGTCGATCGATCGAATTCATACATATATATATATTATATATGCGTGTTTGTGTTTGTTTGGGTGTCTGTGCATATTTTGTGTCTTGGTTGTGTTTTCTTTATATCGATTTCAACAAACGATTCTTTTTTTTCTTGGTTGAATAATAATGATGATAAAAAAAATAGCTACAAAATGTTGCCATAGAACAAGCGGATGAACTATTTAGACATCATACGTCATCAATCGACCTGCCAGTATTGCTCAAAGGTTCAGCAATCGACTGTGATCATGAACAAATCGATGAACTTATTGAACAATTTCGTGAACATTCCGATCATGTTCAAGAGGTTTGTCGACTACTGTTTCATATATCACCAACTGCATCATTACAAGTGACCGCTGGCCATACAGAAACATCAATAGAAATACATGGTGAACAATTGCTTACAGCATTACATACATTATTACTATATTCGAATAGTAAAATTGTCAAAGAAAATTATGAAGTATTTGCTGATGTTTGGTCCACATTGATTGGTGATATTTCACAAATAATGCGTGATGTAAGTGACTTTCTTCGTGAACAACATGAACGTCAACCACCTCCACTTCCTATACCGCCTGTTCCACCTTCTGTTTCGCAACAACAACAACAACAACAATCATCACCATTACCATCATCATCGATGGGACGATTAGCTCCACCCGTAGCTACAAGGCCAATATTATCATCACCATCATTAGCTACGGCTCCAATTTCAATGAAAGGAGGTGTACCGGCTTATGGTTATTTAGAACCGGGTAAAGAACCAATACCAATGACTGGTGATACCGCCGGTGCCGATATGTATGGTGTGGCTGCAATGCCTGGTGCAGCTGCTGCCATACCGGATGCAGAAGATCCGGTTGCAGTTTCTGCCGCTGCTGCTGCTGCCGCTGCTAGTAGTGGTGGTGGTGGCGGTGGTGCTGGTGTTGTTCCTCGTCCGACAAATGTACAGATCAATCCGGAAGTTGAAGTATATGAGATTGAAAAATCATCTGCACCATCGGTTGATTTAGATGATAATGATATTGTACGAAAAGCTAAAGCAATGTCATCAATGGCAATGTCAATGTTTCAATTTACTCGTGGTGAAGGTGAATTGAAAACGACACAAGATTTATTCACTCAAGCGGAATTTTTTGCCGAAGAAGCGAATAAATTGTACAAAATCGTTAGACATTTTACCTATCAGGTATGTGTGAATGAATTTTTTTGGTTTTATAAATGAAAAAAAAAAGAAAAATTCTTTTTTCAACAAATAAGCAAGAATTTTTTTTTCGTACGCCAACTTTCATTTTCATAGCTTCATTATTGAATCAATGAAGCCTACTATTACGCCTGACTTGACTTTGAATTTACTTTACTATTTTTTTTTTAAATTTTATTTTATCAACAAAAATGATTTAGATTCCAACTGGTGCACCAAAAAAAGAGCTTTTGGATTGTATCGATCAGGTGCCAACTTATGTACAGCAATTACAATTTGCCGTTAAAAATGTAACCGTTGGTAAGACAGCTACTTTCACTAAAGTTGATAATGTTATACAAGAAACGAAAAATCTAATGTCAGTTATAACTAATGTTGTGAGCGCTTGCCTTAATTGTGCCAACAAGGTTTGTTTTCACCAATGATTGATTCATTTTCATTGAATTACTTTTTCTATTTTTTTTTCAAATATATATAGCATAATTTGGATATGCAAGGTGCATTACGTACACGTGCACGTACCTTATCACCATCATATCGACAGGATACCGAAATGTTTTTTGAAGGTGGTGCAATGTCCAAAGGTGGCGTTGCATCATCTGATCCAGACATCTGACAATTCGGTATGGGCCGTAGAGCCCTAAAAGCTTCGGGTGAAGGAGATGCGCGTCGAACACGCGTTTCTTTTTTACTCTTTTAGGGTCAAAATCCAGACGAGATTAGTGCAAATTTATACACAATATGATATAATATTTTATAGTAGTTTTAATATTAGTAATAAAATTTAAACGAATTAGGAAAATAAAAAAAAACATTCAACAAAACCAATCACACACACACACATACATCACTTTCAACCATTATTCATCGATCAATTGATTCTCAGAATTATTTATCATCATTAAGATTTGGATTTGTAAAAAAAAAATAAAATTAATGAAAACAAATATCTACCATCAATCTAACCTGAATATATCCACAAGCAAAAATAAACATTCCATGGAAATCTATTGATAATCATTCATCATTACTGTAAAGATATCCGTATTCTTGTTGAATTCGTATTCGTTAACAATCAACAACAAACCATCAATCAGGATTGCCATCTTGAATCAAATTTGCATCGTCATTTTCACGTATGTTACAATCACACATACATACACAAACAAAGATCCATGAACTGACACAGTTTTTTTTCCATTACATTTCAACATCACATACCATTCTGTCACATCTCAAACAAAAAGGATTTATTTCAGCGTTTTTTTTTGTTTTGTTTTGTCATTCCAGAATTTTTCTTTTTTTTGAGAATAACAAGAAAAAACAAAGGAACGAAAGAGAAAGAAAAACAAAAAAAATCAGACAACCACAGAATCCCATTAATAATTAGATGGTGAAATTTTCAAATTTTAATTTTAGTGATTTTTTTTTTGGTTTCGAAACAATTTTTTCCAGTTTTTTTTTCTCATTTTCATTCAAATATTCCTTCATTAGGTTGTCGCTCCGGGTGATCATTTTTTTCTGTTCTTCATTATTTTGCATATCTACATACCTTTAACTGTGGATTTTCTATGTATTCTATGATTCCTAAATGCTACACCATAGAATCGTAATCGGATAAGAATCAGAATATCCTTTGTTGTTTGACTATTTTTGCTTGCATTCATCTTGGTTCATTCTTATAATAGCCAGGAATGCAACAACAACAAAAACGAATCCAAATACAGAGATCATCATTATCATTGACCATGGACCATAGAATCATTGCTATTATATAACAACAAACGATAAACAATCAAGAGTAACAACAAAAGCAAAAAAAAAAGCAAAAAAAAACGAGAAAAAACAGATTAAATTGTTTATGTTGTTGACGTTTTTTTTTGTCATTCTTTTGTTGTTTTCCCCTTATTCTACCGAAATATAAATTCTGAATACAAATTCGAGTTATCTCTTTTCTACGGATTTCTCAATAGTGTTCAGTTTGTTTTTCTGTGTGTGTGTTTGTTTGATTCTGTGAAATTTTTTTTCTTTCCACTTCGTTTAAATTATCAGCATTTTTTTCTCCGTTATTATTATTATTATCATTATCATCATCATTCGTAATGTCAACCCATCCAATGTGTTCCTACCATACACACACTCACACACACACACAAACATCATCTTTTCCTTGTCATTCCCACTTTTGGAAGCATCCAATAAAATGTGAAAGCAAAAAAAAAAAAAATGAAATGACGAAAATGTTTGTGAATGATGATGATGATGAAGGAATTTTGAATTCCATCGGATCATATATATATGGACCGAAATACATTGTAAATAGAAGAAAATAGAGAATTGTTTATATGTAGCAACAATTGTAGCTATAATGTCATCATGGTTTTATATAGAATTTTAAATTTTTTTTTGTTTTGTTTTATTTCAAAGTGAAAATTTCTGAATTTTTTTTTCGTTTTCTGCCACTACTACTACTGTTTCTGGATCGCTGTTTATTGATCCACTTTTTTTAATTTTTTTTAAATTTTTTTTTTTGGTTGTCATCCTTGTTTATAAGCTTTATTCTGAATATTCTTTTATCCAGAATTTCATCACATCATCATCATCATCATCATCAGACAAAAAAAAGCGGTATGAAAAAAAAATCTTCATTTATTTAGTCACTAGTAGTAGTATTAGTAGTAGGGAGAAACAAAAAAAAAATGAATCGAATCCCATGTTGAAAAAAAATAACGCTAGAATCGACAAACAAAAAAAAAAAAAAAAAACATTATTGACATTGATATGATAAAGGTAGATAATAACAACAACAAAAAAAGAAAAGAACCGAAGATAATAAGTGTATGAAATGTCTATTTATTTTGGATGGATCACCATCATCATCATCATCAGCCAAAAAAGCGCAAAATTCTGACATTCAACCACCACCTCCACCACTACTTTAGATAAAATGGATCAAAGACAATAATAATAATAATAGTAATTTATATTATTATTATTTTGATATGATTAGATGAAGTGCCTTTTTTTTGCACTACTCTTTTTTGTATTATGAAATCGTATATTTCAATCTCTCTTTTAGTCTCTGTTTGTTGAATGAATGAATGAATAATATAAAAGATAACGATATATATATATTCAGATAGATTCATGAATCATCATCATAAATCTATCTAAAATGGTGTGAAGAAATAAAAATGGCTACTGCCACATACACATAGACACACACCACATAGATTGTAGAAAAAAAAATTTGCCATTTCGATGATGATCATCATCATATATGAATAGCGGTAATCATCAACAAACGTAACCAAGAAAATAAAACAAAAAATGAATGAATGAATTGTAGTAGTATGTTTATAAATCATTTATGGTAATCATTTTAAATGTAAAAGAAAAACATTAAGGGTAAGTGAAAATGAAACATGTTGGCCTTATGTGTGGTCCGTATGATGATGATGATGATGATGACGATTCGAATACGTGAATGAATGAAGTGAAAAAAAAATGGGAGAGCAAAGTTTTTTTTTCTTTGGCCATGTAGTTTCTGGATTTTTTTTTTGCTAAATTTCAACCGTTTTCTACTCACGAGATAGACTCATTTCCTTATATTTTTTTTTTGGGTTTTTTTTTTGTTCTTCTGCTCAGATACCACCAAGTGATGTCCATCTTCATCAAGCCAAACTTCCGATGATGATGATAATGATGATGATGATGATAACGCTAATGACCATAGTAATAATAAAATAATGCCCACGACCACCACCATGAGATAAGAATAAAAACCGAATGAAATGAATTCAAGAAAAAAAAATTGATAGTGAAAGTGTAGAACAACAAAAAAAAATGTGAATAGATCCAGAAGAATTCTGAAGGATTCTGATTTTTTTTCTCGATATTTTCACATTGAAAAAGAAAAAACTTTTTTTTCAATTTTGTAGCATTTTAAATTCTTTCATCATCATTTCATTCACACACAAAAAAAAACTGTACAACGATGACAATGACTGAATATTTTGATATTGGATTAAATGAATAGAAATATTTGGATGCTTTCCTCTGCCTTCTTGCTTCCCATCCCCCTTCTCATAACTTTGATGATGATGATGATGATGATGATAGGAAAAAAATTGATTAGAATTCGATTTTTTTTGCTTTCTCTTTCTCTCTCTCTCTCTCTCTCTCTCTCTCTCTCTCTCTCTCTCTCTCTCGTTTACTTTCATATTAGTGTGGGGAAAAAAAATTGTATTGAAAATAAAAATGAATGAAAATAGTCGATGCCGTTCAAATTCAGTAATAACAAAATCCGACAACAACAACAACAACAACAACAATGCAATAATGATTAAAGTGAAAATCCAGATGCCATGCAATGCAAAAATAAAAATTCTGATGAAATAGAGATTTGAAAAGAATTCATAATTTTTTTTTATTATGGAAGAGAAAAAAAAAGGATTATATTCTTGAATCTGACAAAAAAAAGAATATCCACACATAGTGGAGTCATCATTTTGCAGTCATTTTATATTTATGTAAATCATCATTGTCCATAAATGAATGAATGAATGAATTTGGATTTTTTTTGGATACAAATTTTTTTTTCTTTCCAGTAGCACTTTTTTTTAAACACTGAAACAAACAAAATAGCCAACAAATTTCGTCACATTTTGGTATATATTCATTTTACTTTATTTGTCATTTTTAATGAGTATGCACACTTTTTTTTCATGTTTATGTTGGAAAAAACAAAAAAAAAATTCAAATTTTGTTTTTTCCATTTTTTTGTTCAAATGGATTTTGGCCCTGATCAATATTGATAATTCTTTTTTTCTTTTCTTTTGATTATTATTATTCATTGAATGATGTGCATAATAATAATCGAATGAATATAGTAGGTGGTAGTAGTAGTAATTCTTCAAAATTATTGTTGCATAATGAAAATGAATTTTCTCTTTTCTGAGAATATTCTATTCACAATATTCTCACACTGTAAAGGTCACACACACAAATACTCTTGATATTAAGCTCAATATTTATCTCGATATCATCATCATTGCACACACAGACACACACACACAAAATCAATATGCTCAGGATTTTTGCAGATTTAAAACACACAAAATAGACAAAAACAACAATATATCATATTCATACACAGTTACCGCTGTTGTCAAAAATCGCATCACACTCATAAAATTAAAAAATAAACAGAAGCCTCAATTTGAAAAAAAAACAACAGGAAATATCACACACACACACAGTATACCCAATGCCCAGTTTATAGCACATTTTAAATTTTTTTTCCTGGATTTAGATCAACAACAAAAAAAAAACAAAACAACACACTGGTCACTGGACATATTTATATGAAAAAAAAACTGTGATAAGATTCCATGATTTCAACAACAAAACAACAACTACAAGATAAACAAACAGAAAAAAAACTTTTTCATAGTAACCGGATAAAACAAAGTTTTCCTTTTTTTTCCATTTCAAGTATTTTCATTTTCATTTTTGTTTCGTCCAAATTCTTCTTGTTCCAAATTTTTTTTTAGTAAAATATTTTCCACCTCAGACAGTACACACAATATCAGGCCATTTTGCAAAAAAAAAAAAAAAAATTAACCCGTCTAATACTCACATATACACACATTACCCACCTTATACATTAACCCTAATCAACAGAGCTCATATACCCGAAAGCATATCGTTGGTTCGTTTGTTCGTTAATTATTTATTATTATCATTCGTACACATCATTTCAAACCAGATCGATTTCAGATCAACATTTCAGAATTTATCGATTAATTTGATTATATTATAATTTATATCGACATATTATTAATCAATCATATATTCACCGTATCAAAAGATTCTACCAGATTTTTTTTCATGTTCCTGTGTGTGTGTGTTTGTTTTTTAAATTGTAGTTTTCACTGCATAATGATACTGATGATCGCGACTGACATTGATGATACAAGCCTTAGAATATGGTTAAAATGAGAGTTTCATTTTTTTCATCTTTTTTTTTCTTTTGAAAATTTACTTTATTCAAAGGAAAATTCTTGACTTTTTTTTTAATTTTTCTCTTGAATTCTGTGTGTTTGTGTGTAAATTTTTTTTTTGTATTTATTTATCTATACCTGTGTGTGTGTGTGTGTGTGTATGTTAAACCTAACATAAAAAGACAAAAATTCTTATTCATAAATAAAAACCACAACAACAACAACAAAATTCCAACGTTTTTTTTTTACATTACATAATGCATATTCTAACAGAAAAAAAAAACAAATTGAAAAAGAAGAATATTTCCACTAAAACCCACACACAAACACGCAAATCACACAATAGCTGCGGTGATGATGATGATGATGATCATTTTATAAATAAACAAAATGAGAAATAAAAAAATGAAATTCCACATGAAATGAAAAACAATAGAAAAATTTTCTAAATGAATAAATAATTATGTCGACAACAACAACAACAACAAAAGCAAATTTAAAAGAATTTTTCACATTTCATTTTTTTCTGTTTTCTCATCATCACATTTTGTGTTTTGTTCTTTTGTTTGTTTTTACACTGTTGTTCCACACTATTATATAATGATGATTGTACAATTATACAACAACAACAACAACAACAACATTACTCTCAACCATAAAATAAACACACATCCACACACACACACCTACAAGAATAACAATCTCTCTCTCTTTCTATCTACATTTTTTTCGATAATAATTACAGTAATACCTCGTTTTATGTTTTTCAAAAATTTTCTTGCTCTTAAATTGAATAGGGCTTGTCATACAATAATGTAAATACATATCTGGTCTGGTCTATATTTATATAAATATTTGACATTTGAGAATTCGTAATTTTTGGAAAACAAAACCAAAAAAAAAAACAATTATAACGATGATGAAAAAACAAAAAATTTCAATTCAAAAACAAAATGAAAATGGAAAAAAATGCGCTTTTTCATGGTTTTTTTTCTTGTAACATAAAACACTCTATACTATATACATATGTAATAAACCACCACATAAATCAATTATAATAAATAGAATCTTCATCTACAACACACAAACACAGACCAACATTCTTTTTTGTCCTGTTCAAATATGACATACATACAATTTTAATTCAAAACACAATTACCTGATTAATAAAATGATGATTGACCTGATTTTTAATTAAATTAATTCAAATTAATGATTCTAAACATTACCTTTTTTTTCACATGTCTTTGTTTTCTATTCACTTTTTTTTTCGTTCATGTTTGCTAAATAATAATAAAAACAAAAAAGTTTTGTCGTCGTCGTCGTCGTCTTTGGAAACAAATATTGAAAAAAAAATGAAATTTACAAATAAAAATAAAATAAAATTTTGAAATTTTTCGATTCTGTTTCTTTTTTTTGTATATTAAACGATACAAAATGGCAACATGCACAGAATTTTTTTTTTTTTTTTTTTTTTTGGTAACAACAGCTGACAAGAGTGAATAAAAATCACTACTATTCTGTATATATAGTAGTCAATTATAATCAATGTCTTTGTACGGAAACTTTATATAACTTTAATTTCTCATTTGGATATAAATTATCATTAATTTTTCTGGTATGAAAATATTCCAAAAAAAAAGAGAAAGATTTACATATTATGATTCTGTTTATTATATATGTAGCCATCTGTTTTTATTTTCATAATAATCAATTGCAAAAAAAAAAAATTCTTCATTCATAGAACGAAAAAGAAATTCAAAGTTTCAAAATAGCCATCATCATCATCATCATAATCGTTTGCGTTGTTAAAGTTTAACGATATTCAACAACCACCACCACTGCCACCACCACATCATCATTATCAACACAAATGATGATTGTGGCCAAGTAAAGTTTTTTTGTTTTGTTTAGAGAAAGAAAAAATTTATTCTTGAAACAAAATTTAATTTTTTTTTTTTTTGCTTTTTATTCGAATACCTAGAATCCTAGAATCTTTGGTCCTAGAATGACGTGACGTGATGTGTTATGGCCACTGGAAAACCTGCAACGAAAAATGGAAAATAAAAAACAACAAGTCAACTGAAATTTGAAAACGGAATTTTTTTTATTCTTTGATTATTTTGATTTTTTTTCCAACCTTTTTTTTTGATTGTTACGAATATTCTCCGCACACACACACACACACACACACATGTACAGATGTGGCTGAATGAATTTCGAATTTCATACGTTTATTGCTTATTGCAATTCATTAAACAAAACAAAAAAAAAAAACAAAATGCCAACAATGATGCCAGAGTGGTGTGCCATTATATTGTGTGTGTGCGGAGGGTTGTGTAATTGACTGTTCCTATGGAATAATGATGATGATGATGTTTTGTGTTTAAATTACAAACAAACAAAAAAAAATTCTTGTCCATTCTATCATAGCAGTAGTAGTAGTGGTAGTTGAGACGATAGTTTTTTTTCTCGTTCCACTTGATTCTGGATGAAAAAATAAATAAATAAAAACGAAAATTTTTTTGTGAAAAATTCTGTCAAAACAAAAAAAAAACGAAAATGAAAAATAAATAAACCTAACACACACACATAACACACTTCATTTCATTAGTTTTAATCTATTTTAGTTTGTTGATGTTCGTTGTTGTTTGCATTCCAGGAATATATAATGGGAAGTTTTTTTTCCAAAAAAAGAAAAGAAAAAGAAAAAAAATCATTTTATAAACAACAAACACTAACCGATTGATGTGTTTTTGTTTGTGTTTATATATGTGGTTGATGTCAAGAATAAAATTGAGACTAAAATTCAAATGAATAAATAAATGAACGACAATAACAACTACAACAACAACAATGAACCAAAATCTGTGAAAAAAAAAATTGGTCCGAACACATTGGTGATGTATTCCAGGCACTAGTTCTTTTTTTTGACAAATTCTATCTATGATAAAGTCAATGATAATGTTGACATCGAAGTGTTTATTAGAGCGAGAGATAGAGTGTGTGAGTGTGTGTGTGGAAGAAAAAACAACCAAATCCAAACTATGTAGAATTTACCATTGATAAATTGCATCATCATCAGTGATCCAGAATAAAGTAATCAGCAAAGTTACCTTTTTTTATATGTACATCTATGGAATGATGATTCGTTTGATTTAGATATTTGACCATAGAAAGAGAATTTGTGTGTTTGTTTAGATAATTTAATTTTCTGGCTAGTGGAATTATTCACTTTTGTTCAACGAAATTGAATAATGATGAATCACAATCAATGGAAATGAAAAATCAATTTATTTTTCCACCGAAATCATTTGTCCAGGCAGCCAATTTATGTGATGGTGGTTGGTGGTCACCATCATCGTCATCAATTCAATTTTTTTACAGGCCAATGACATCATCAGTTATTGTATTATAAAAATGGACAAGAGAAAAAAAAATTTGTAACTTTGATTTGATTATCATCAAGCACGCGTTCATTTACATTAATAAATTACGACAATGAACGAACAATATTCATTCATAATGGGCAATGATGATGATGATTGGAGATTGGGCAACAACAACAACAACAACAACAACAACGACGACGACAGCAGCAGCAAAAAAAAACAAATCTAAATCTAGATTGACATTAATTTCCTACACGCCTTATTTTCATTCGAATATGCCGCCTATTTCATTTCACATCTACATTATTCAGTTCAATTTGAAAACAATCTGAAAACTTGTCATCATCTTTCCTATTTTTTTTTATTTCTTGTTTCATATTTCCGATGAAAATGTCAACATACACAACAACAAAAAAAAATTGAAACAAGGATCATAACATCGTGAATGAAACATTTTCATTCATAATGAGCTTCTTCACACACACACACACCCTCGAAACAAACGACCTCGAATACGAATATTATGGGTGAATGGCAATGGTTTTTCTATTTTATTTTTGTTGGATTTTTTTTTCTCTCGTTTGTTCAAGTCGGATCGCTTCTGGTTCTTAACACACACACAGACACACGCTATATCCCATCCATCCTAATCATCAACAACAACCAACCATCTTGAGTATTTTTAACAAGCCACATCCGTTCATCAAATTTTTTTTTGTTTGTTTGTTTGTCATTGGCTTTTTTTTTGGTTATTTATTTTTTTTTCTGTTTGTTCAGTGTTTGTTGACAAATATAAATCTCTACAAATCTTGAGTTTTTTTTTTGAACAAAAAAAAAATATGATACAAAAATATTCAACAACCATCATCTACCACTACCTAAAAATAGAGCATCCTTCTTCAAATTTTTTTTTCTTTAATTTCAGAATACCAGAACAAACAAACAAAAAAAAAACAACCATGTGTGATACTGCTGTTTGTGTGTGTCCATCGGACAAGTTGTACATTTATATTTGATTGAATGAATCCTGGTTTCATCATTCTATTGACATTTGTTCTATTTGATTCATTATTTTAATCACTTTCAAATACGTATCCTGTTTTCAATTTGTTGGTGTATGTGTGTGTATGTGTATGTTGTTTATGTTCCGTTTGTCAGCTGTATTGAAATTATTAAGTTTATACAATCAATTTGATTTGATAATGAAGGACTGTTGTTTACCAAAGATTTTTATCTTATTATTTTTATTTTGTTGTTGTGAACGATTTTTTGTAACAATTATTGATGCAAAACAACAACAACAAGAGCAACAACAACAAGAACAACAACAACAAGAACAACAACAGCAGCAGCAGCCATTAAATAGCCGGACCCAGAATTTTATTATTACCCAGACAACCGATGCAACGGCCAATGATGAAGAAGCTTTAGTAGCTGAAGATGCAGCCGCTGTTGCTGCCGTTTCACATTTAATCGATCGTCATGTTTTCCATTATCAAGAATGGTCTTCCGATTTAAATTATACAAAATTGCTTAAAAATTGTTCCTTTGTTGACAATGATTTGTTCTGTGATTGTGATCTATTGTCTCGGACATTCATCTGTTACAATGTACAATCGGTCGATCAGATTCGTCGAGCATTCGATCATCTATTGAATGCTACACGTTCAATATATTGGAATCGATTGGAAATCCATTGTATTGAACCATATTCAAATGATGATCCAACAACGGCCACTGGTTCAGATAATAGTAGTGGTGGTGGAACAACAAAACAATCAACAATACCACCAAATAAAAGTTTTCATATTTCATATGAATTGTTCACTGATGGTCCTCGTTTTGATTCAATTTTATTTGTTGGTGATTGTTCAAAACCAAGACATTATGATAATTTAATTGCGGTCGATCGTGATGTACAGCAAATTATAATGCATAGAAATATGTTAAGAATATCTACATCTTGTAGCCTATTTCAACCGAAATTCGAAAGGCTAACTGAACTTATACTTAAAGATTGTCTAGTGGCTGGCGATATGATTTCCTCAACATTCTCCACCCGTTGTCTTGGCCATTATGGAACACGAAATGAGCCAATGCAATTGTCCAAATTGATCATATCATCATGTAACATTTCATTGATTGAAGGCGGTGCATTCTATAATTTTGCCGAACTTGAATTGATTGATCTAAGTAGGAATCAGATTACACATTTATCACGACAAGCATTTGCACCACATCTATATCGTTTACGAACATTAAAACTTCATCATAATAAACTAACAAGTTTGAATGGAGAATTTTTCGAAAAATTACCAGAACTTCGTGAAGTTTTATTATCAGAAAATCGTCTACAAACTTTACCATTTTTACCAAGTGCCGGTCCAGGCGTTGCACAAGTATTACGATTGGCAGAAAATCCTTGGGATTGTCGTTGTCGATTAACATGGATATTAGAAGAACCAATGGATTCTGTTAGATTAATATCCGATGAACCAAGATGTGAAACGCCTGTAAATTTTCAAAATCAAACCCTATTTAAAGGACTACAATTGATAAAACAAACTTTTTGCTGATTTATTCGACCATAATAGAATACACACATATACACACACACACAAACATTTATATAAATTTTTGATAGTCATCATTATTAAAAGAGCGAGAATCATACAAATAAATCCATGTTACAAACACACACACGCACACACAGACATTTTTGGCACTGGTGTCCATAATTCTTGATGATGATGATGATGAGGACAAATAGACCATATATACTTGACAACAACAACAACAACAACAAAAAACACAGCAACAACAACAACAACAACAAAAATCACTGAAACATTATAATCATAATATATAATAATGAACAAACAAGTCAAACAATAATTATTTTCGAGTATATAACACAATACGATTAAGATGGTTAATTTAATTTAATTTAATTTTGTTCCAATTCCGATTCATCATCATCATCATCATCGTCATCGTCATCATTATCATCGTTCTAATCACCATTTTGTAAGTTTGTTTGAATAAACATTAGTAAATAAAATAATTTCTGATTTGTTGTTGTTGTTGTTGTTGTTGTCATTTTATTATTATTGTTGAACATCTGCTGTGTAGAACAAAATCATTGGAATGATGATGTAAATTTTTATTTCTATATTTTCTTTGATGATTATTGTTGGTGATGTTTTGATAAAGTTCATTTGGTGTTGGCCATAATACAATACTATTGGCCATAGTGTTTTTCATCATTGAAATTTTTTTTACCAAAATTTCAATGAACAAAATTAATATTGATTTGATGGAAAAAATACAATATATAGATATGATGGCTTGTATATCATTGATGGACAATGACATTACTTCGAAATCATTTATCGTATGTTTATGGTTCATTTTTGTATATATTTCCACTTTATTCTGATTCAATGTTTCAATCACCCAATAATTGTATAGGCCATTTTCCGATAACGATATTATCCTACGGGCATTACCCAAATAACAACATGATAATCATATAATTAATTCTTGGAAATTCATTTCATCTTAATATTTTGCCACTTACATTTCATTCAACGAATGATCCATTTCATTGGAATTTTTATTACTTAATGGAAGAAAATATGGCAATACAACATCATTTCTAATTGATCGATATAGATTGGGAAATTTATTTAAAAACACATATTGAAAATAATCCAGATAATATTCATCGCTTATCATTGCTAATTTTCGATCATTTATCTCATTGGCTATCTTGTTTTCCCAATCTTCAATATCTTCATTTGGAGGATCTGTTGAGTAAAAAAAATAATTTAAGAGAAAAAGATTCATGATAATCAAACCTTCAATCAAAAAACGATTTTCAAGATCATAATAGAATGGATGATCAAATGCTGTCAAAATTGTTTGTGATGGTTCACCTTTGAATAGAAAAACTTTCATATTTCGATGGTTGACTAAATCATCTAATGTATCGATTCTATCATAAGCATGTCCAAATTGATTGAGCGCTAGTAATATGTATGATAAAAAAAGTTTCAGAAAAAATGTTAACCATATCAAATTTAGCAATAAAAAACGGATTTTCTTGTCATAATCTAATCTTGGTATTGGCTGTCCGAAAAGTGTTCGTATCATGTCGTAAATTATTTTCAATTTCATTGAACCAAAAATTAATCGATTGAAAGTTAATATAAAAATACCGATGAATATAAAGTATAAAGCATAAAGATGTACAAATGGATCGTTGAATGAATTGAATACAGACCAATTTATTTTTAATTTTTTCGTTCCTGAAATAATGCTCATCATCGGTACATCGCTCATTATTCTACTTAGATGAATGTGTTCTTGAACATGTTCATTGAATAGATTCATTGGTGTATAAGGCGAAAGAACCACATTGATGCCATTTTCCTTGAAATCTGAGAATGGTAATGTTTCATTTCCTAAATCGGGTATGTATGTTATGCTAAATTATGTTCATAACAAAAAAAGATTTAACAATTTATTCATCACATACGGAACATTAACACTTACTTGCTTTTCAATCTATTGGCCAATTCGATTAGATATCCTAATAATGGGCCACATATGACTGTTGAACTGTTACGTTCCAGATTGATTAGATTGATAAATGGTGGCCAAACTTCAACAGAAAATATGATATTATTCATCATTTGTTCAGGTGGTAATGTTCGATGAAAATGATGCTGTTTTTGATATTCAAATTCTTCACAAAAACGTGATTTCATAATTGATTGCCACTTGAATCATGAATATAATTTTCAAAATACACTAAATGATAAAAAACTAAATATTTGGATCGAAAAATGGACACATACAATGACGATGATGATGAGATTCCGATCGAATCTGTCATTAAAAATAAAATCAAAATGATCACAAGACTTAGAGAATGCTAAATTTATTATGTGTGTAAATCATTCATCATAATTATTATTTTGAAAGTAGTGACACAATATTACAATGAAAAAGAAAATATTCGATAATTGCAGAGGCAAAACTTTTCAATTCTGTATTATTTTCGATCGCAATACATTTGGTGCGAACAAAAAAAAAAAAAAAATATTATGGAACTAACCACATGCACTATTGACAAACTCACGTACCAAAAAAATGATAACAAGGGACACGCAAAAATACAATCCACACTTGATTTCTGACGTTGTAATAGGAGGAGGTGGTGGTGGTTATAATTCGTTCATTTTCATCAAAATCGTTGTGGAAATGTCGAATGCTAAAAAAAAGGTAATTGGTTTGGATATTTTTTTTCCCCGGTTCAATTGTTTTTGTTTTTCGTCATTTGTCGATGGATGATTCACATCTAGGTGGTTACTGTGATAATTATTGGCTGTCTTTCAAACGACCACTCTTGAATGAAATCAAAACAAGGAATCGATTTTAGATTTAATCAATAAAGTCTGTGTTTTGGATTTTTATTTTCTCTATACCATCACATAATAAAGTGAATGATGATGATGATTGGTAATGGGCAAAAACTAGGAACTATTTTTTAGTAAAAGAATGCTTTTAGCGGCATCTATTTGTTTACTTGGGATTTATTAATAAAATTTTATTATTATTGAAAATATTATGATCCCATTTTTTTTCGAATTAAATTATTTCCAATTTTTCTTCATTCATTCGAATTTAGTATTGTTATTATCCTTTTCTCTTGCCATCATCATTTTTACGAATTTCAAAAACGAACGAGCTAAAAGTTTGAGATTCATCAATTATTGACATGTTTCTTGAGCAAAAAATCCCATCGGACGTTTTCGTATGAACCAACGTCGTATTTCATCATATGTAAACATGTAAATGGTGAATGGAATCGCCGTAAACCAACCATACCACCATCTAAAGAGGAAATAAAATGAAAAGAAAGAAAAAACGATTAATCGGGATTTCATTTATAGAAATGCAATGTTGTTTACTTGAGTGGATAAAGTTTTAAAATTTTTTCGATACCAGGACAATATACAAGAAATAGAGCGATAATCGTTTCGACAATCAAACTCATATTCAATACATGATTGCTCATTCCTTGTTGAAGAATGGAATTAACACGTGTTTTACATATAATAAGATCCATCCATTGACAAACAACAATCGATACAAAGAATGAAGTTTGACAGGTATATTCGAGAATTTTTCGTTTCTTATAAGTCTAATTTTTTTTGGGGGGGGGGAAAGAGATAATTTAAGATTATCATCAGGAAAAACTTGTTTATTTTATTATCATTCAAACATACCCATTCTTGGTTATATATATCGATGATAAGATAATTCTTATCGTCCCAATATTCACGAAGATGATACAGTTGTGTGATGTAGAATCCATGATCGGCCATGACACAGAAATAGGTAAAAAATCCAGCAGCTGCTTGTATCATACCAAGCTGAAAATAGGATCGATGAATCAATTTTCCAGTGACAAGATGATCAACTTTAGGATTTCGAGGTTTTCGTTTCATTATATCTGATTCAGCTTTCTCATAAGCCAATGAAATCGAAGGAAATATGTCCGTACCAAGATCAATGCAAAGTATCGTTATAGTTCCAAGTGCTAATGGAAATCCAAACAAAACGTAGAATATAAATGGAACAATTTCAGAGAAATTCGAAGCCATTACATAGGAAATAGATTTTTTAAGATTGTCAAAAATCACTCGACCTTCTTCAATACCAACGACAATCGATGCAAAATTATCATCCATTAATACCATATCGGCTGCTTCTTTGGACACATCTGATCCATTGATTCCCATCGATATACCAATATTGGCTTTTTTCAATGCCGGTGAATCATTAACACCATCACCGGTCATAGCTACAATATGACCTAATCGTTGACAACTATCAACGATTAAAAGTTTTTGCTGTGGACTTGTTCGAGCAAAAACTATCTCTCGATAATGTTCCACTAGATGATCCAATTGATCATTGGTGAATTGATTGAGAATCCAACCTGGTATTACAATGGATTTTTCCTCATATTCTATCGTCTGCTCTTGTTCGTCGTCTTGTTTTGTCGAATTGGATTTTGAATTGGACAAAAATTCTTTCAATATATCATCGCTAAGAATAGTAACATTTTCATCATTTTGTGAAATGATTCCAACTTGTTTGGCAATTGCTTTAGCCGTAATCGGATGATCACCAGTCACCATAAAAACTCGTATTCCAGCTTGACGACATTTTTCAACTGCGTCCGGAACTTCTGGCCTAGGCGGATCAATCAATGACATAACACCCAATAATGTAAATTTTGTTTCAGCAATAAATTTATCGTTCAATGTTTTTCCATCATCTTTAGTATCCAGAAGAGAATGATAGTCATTTGTATAATATTCGGAAAATGCCAATACACGTTCACCCATTGAAGCGAAAAATGTGCAAACATTGTTGAGATCCTGTTTAGTTTCCGTTTCTAATTTCAAACATTGTCCTTGTAACAATATTGATCGGCAAAGTTTCAGAACAATTTCCGGTGCACCTTTTAAACAAATCAAATATTTATGCTTAGCATGTGGTTCATATTGGCTAATATCATGGACGGTAATATGAAATTTATTAGTAGAATTAAACGGTATCTCATGAACAATCGGATGCCGTTGACGAATCTTTGTAATATTAATTCCTATTTTGTCAAGTAATTTCAAGAAGGCTACTTCGGAAGCATCACCACGATAGATTCTGAAAAAAATATGAATAAGAATAAAACTTTAAACATTTATTATTGCTTCCAATTTACTTACTTTTTATGATTGGAATCATTTTCGTGTTCTGCTTTGCTGCAAAGGGCTGTAACTCGAAGAAAATCTTGGAATCGATTTTTTTCACTCAATAATTGTTTAAGGCTATGCATTGTATTGGCCAACAATGGTTCGATTACTTTATTGTTGAACCAAATATGCGAAACATGCATCTTATTCTGTGTCAATGTGCCGGTTTTATCCGAACAAATAATCGATGTTGAACCTAATGTTTCCACAGCTTCAAGATTCTTGACCAGACAATTTTTTTTACTAAGAGATTTAGCCGTAAGCGTTAGACAAACAGTAACTGTTGCTAATAATCCTTCGGGAACGTTTGCAACAATGATTCCGATAAAAAAGATTATAGCATTTATAAAACTATATCCCATTATAAGTGATAGCAATAAAAAGTTCAATCCCAAAAATAGTGCAAAAATGGTAATAATTTTGATAAATCTATTGATTTCTCTTCCAATCGATGTTTGACTTTCTTGTTGATGAGTTAAAGTGGCAATCTTTCCAATGACAGTTTGATCACCGATTCGAATAGCAATACCACGAGCACGTCCTTCAGTACAGTATGAAGAAAAGAATGCAAGATTTTCAGCTTCTAATGGATTTTCATTTTTCTGTTTCAAATCAGCTGTACGATGTTGTGGTTCACTTTCACCAGTTATAGAGGAATTATCAAATTTACAACCATATGCTTCGATTATTCTAATGTCGGCAGTAACTTGATTGCCACCGACAACTTCAATAATATCACCGAGTACAATTTTTTTCGAATCAATTTCTAATAATTTACCATCACGTATTACATGTGCTACATGCGGAATAAGCCCTTTAAATGATTCCATAATAGCTGATGATTTGGATTCTTGATAATATGCAAACGCCCCAGTTATGACAACAACGACAATCAAAGCGATTCCAAGATAAAGCTGCGACAATAAAAATATTCATTCATTAAATAAATTTCTAAAATGATCATTAATTCTTACTGTTTCTTGATCTTCAGTAATAAAGTAGGATATAATGCACAATGCGGCACCAACCCATAATAACATTGAGAATCCACTAAACATGAGTTTTACAAATTTAATTATTTCTGGAGTTTTCTTCGGTGGTGTTAATTGATTTAGGCCATTTTGTTGAGATTTTTCTCGAACCTGTTCGCTGGTTAGTCCATGATTCAAATCGGTTCCATATCTTGCGGCAACTTCATTGATGGTCATCAAATGCTCATCAATATTAACATGATGTAATTTTGATGGACTTTCTGTTTTACCATTTTTGTTGGTCGCAATCGAAGACATAATTTTGAAAACACTTGGCGACAAAAATGAATTCTCGTTTCATTTCTTGATTTAATGGATTTAAATACTCTTAATTTAATCATTGTAATGATTTAAATGTCGAAAAATAATTAAATTTACAAAATAAAGAATTTTTGCCAAAAATCGACCTGTTGTTTTTCGGACGTACTTTATGAAGAATGCAGAATTTCGACGTGGTCCACGAATTCACATGAGATTTTTTTCATGTTGCTGCAATATTGGAAAAAAACCATGGATTCTGAGCCTTCCAACGATAATTTGGTAATCGAATCTCAATCTCAAGGTAAGTAATTGATAAAGAATTTTTTCCTTTCTAATCGAAATTCAGATTTAGTAGAGAATTGCGATAATTCAGTGAGATGCTCGTCAAAAGTCAACAGAAAAAAACAACAAAAAGTCATAAACATTACGAAGCCTAAATCTTGTAAAAGAGGAATCGTATATCTAAGCTATATTCCAGAAGGAATTACTGTAAAAAATATCCGTCAAATACTGTCCAAACATGGCGAAATTGAACGAATCTATCTGGAAAAAGATTCATCACTGAAAAAATCACAAAAACGTTCGAAGAAAATTTATCGTTATACTGAAGGATGGATAGAATTCAAAAAGAAAAGTGTTGCTAAATTGGTTGCGAATACATTGAATGGAAAACAGATTGGTGGTAAACGTCATACAAAATTTCATGATGCATTATGGAATATGAAATATCTTAAACGATTTAAATGGAGCCATTTAGCTGAACAAATGGCTTATGAAAAAGCTTTAAGGGATCAAAAACTTCGCCTGGAAATTGGCCGTGCTAAACGTGAAGCAACATTCTATGCTGAAATGATTGAACGTAGTCAACATAAAAGAGCCATTTATAATGATAATAATCGAACATATAAACAACGAGTGACTGATGAACAAATACGACAACAAAAACCAAATCCAAATGAACTTGATGAAGAATTATTAGAAAATATTTTCAAATGATTTTCATGATCATCATCATTGTTTTATTTATTTAAAATTTTATGTACATAAAATGAATTAATAAAAAAATATATTTTTTACAACAATCATATATGATGTTCAAAGTTTTTCATCCGATGGATCAGTTGTATTGAAATAATATAATGAATTATTAAAATTATCCAGATCAATATAATTGTCTTTATTATTATTGTTTTCTTGAATGGCCAACAACATCTTCATTAGATGATATTTGATTTGTGTGAATGTAAATCGATCATCTGCTTTATATGCCCAACAGCTTTTCATGAGATCATACAAATGATCATTACAATGTACTGGTTGTGAACAGATATTGCCTTGTCTAATGTAGTTAATAACTTCAGGTGCACTCATACCGATATATGGCGTCGATCCTAATGTAACAATCTCCCATAACGTAATGCCAAATGCCCATACATCACTTTTTATTGAAAATATTCCCATTGTCAATGCCTCTGGACTCATCCAACGGACTGGAACTTGGCCACCATGTTTCATTTCATACATATCGCAATCTTTATCACGTATACTTCGACTAAGACCAAAATCGGCCACTTTACAATTTTTATTCTCATCAATCAATATGTTACGAACGGCTAAATCACGATGTATAATCTATTTTATGAATGAATTGAATAAACAATAATTAATAACGAATGTGTAGAGATAAAAAAAAATTGTAATTCGATTTGAACTCACTCCATGACTACTTATGAATTCCATTCCTTTCGAAATTTGATAGGCAAAATGAATCAAATCATAAGATGACAATGATTGATCATTTATATTTTGTTGTGAATGTTTATTCATTGGTTTTGAAAACGATTTACGATTAATCTCACCATAACCATTATTATTGTTATTATTTGTTTGATGATAATAAGTCATGTAATTATTATTGTTGATAAATGGCCCATTTGAATTTGGATTTGTATGTTGATGTTGATTATTATAATGTTGTGCCGTAGTCGTCAAAGATTTAGAAACTGCTGCTGTTGTTGCTGCTGCTGCTGCTGCTGTTGAATTATAATCATTGATGACATCCAGATAATCATCCCGACGTTTTCGTAGATATGATAATAATTTTCCTTGCGCTACAAATTCCATCACAATGTAATATGGCTCTTTTTTTTGTATTTGTAAAAAAAAATTCAAATTATAATTTGATTAATAGTCTGATGTTGATCGTCAAATTGTTCTCATCCATACACTTACTGTTTTCTGTACAACAACCTAGTAAACGGACAACATTTGGATGTGATCCCAATTGTACCATGATGTCTAATTCTTTCAATAAATCATCCTGTTGTTCACTGTTGTTTTCCATCACTTGATAGATGATTGGCAAAACAAAAAAAAAATGGAAAAAAAATAGAAAAACAAAATAATATTTAGAAAGAGATGACCTTTGAATATGCAACATATTTTTTTCAAACAAACATTTATTCGTTTTAACCGCAACAAGCTGTATATTATTATTATCTTTATTGCCAAAATAATGACTACGTGCTTTCCATACTTGTCCGAAATTTCCTTCACCAAGAATTTCTAACATTTCTAGAGAATTTCTTGGAACTTCGTAATTAGAATGCACTGGACGACTACGTACAATACCATTTGATCGTCTTACATTGATTAAATTATTCAGAGTAATATTTTTCTGATTATAACGTTTGTTACAATCTTGAAAATTGTTATTATTATTATTATTATTGTGATCACCGTTATTATTGCGACGGCAATTATTGATTACCATATTGTTCATAATCAAATGTTTGATTTGGCGAACATTCATCGTTTTTATTGATGAATGGATTTCTACAACATCGATTATGCATTCCACACCAAGCCAATGCACCGATACAAGTTGGCACGAAACCAATGAAAAAAATCAAATAGATATGTACAGATATTTGAGATTGATTTTGATTATCATCATTCGATTTTGAATGTGGTAATGGTGATGTATGAGGCATTGAAGTTGTTGTCATTGATGTAATGGTTGTTATGGTCGACTGTTGTTGTCGAATATCATTCACAATCGATAATGGATCATTCATCCCATTTTCAAGATATATTCTTCCTGTTGATTCTTCAAGAATCTCAGATGATTTCAATGGTGATGAGCTAGAATTTTGATCATTATCAATTGTAATCGAATCAATAAATGAAGTAATGTACACAAAAATTATTATCACAATTATGGTCAAATGTGATGACCACCAATATTGAAGAAAATTATTTCTATTGTAAAATGGCATTTTATTACTGGTGATGCCATGAAAAATGATGTCCAAAAACACAAGAAAAACGAAATTAGACGAAAAACAAATTGAATAAATTCTTCAAACACAATCACATTTTGTTCTAAATTTGTTGATCGACATTCGAATAAATAAATGAATTGTTGGCCAAATTCCAGATCATCCTACGCGTTATTTACAATGACATTAACATCATAATCATCATCATCATCATCATTTTTTTTACAATGTTTCACATTTTAGAAATAAACGACGACCATGGTAGCTTGAATGATTGATTCAAATGATGAATGGTTTCGATATACAACAACGGTGTTGACAATGGATAGTAGAAAATGAAAAAAAAAATATTCAAATCTTCGTCAATGAAAAATGTACAAAATAAAAAAAAAACTTCAACAGGTTAAATCATCGAAATCTAACCAATCGATGATGATGATGATGATCAAAATTGAATGACGTTTTCAATGTTCATATCAGTTGAAAAAAAAATTATTATTGATAGTGCTGTTCATCATTAGTTTCAAATGGTCATGGTATAGTACTGTACACACACACACACTGAAACACTGAATTGGCTGAATATTGACAAAAGAAGAAGAAAAAATTTTTTCATTTATAACAAAACAACAACTACAACAATAACCATATATATTGTTGATTGATTCGATTCGATCTATAACGGCCAACAACAACAACAACAGCAACAACAAATTTATTTGAATGAATTAAACTGAATCACAATTAAGAAAAGAAGGAAGAAACAAAAAAAATGACAGCAATAGCGTAAATGATGATCACGAGGATGAAGATGATCATCATCATCAAGTTTGTTCATGAATACATTAAAAGTGAGTATGTGAATGAATGAATGATTGAAAGTAAGAGGACAAGATCCCAAATGGATTCCCCGCGTTTTTTATTTTTATTTTTATTTTTCATTCTGTTCATTTAGCAAATCATCATCATCATCATCATCATCGATTTATTGACTGAACATTGCCATTGATAATCAACATACATCATCATCATCACCATCAATGGTATATATACGTAAATGATGATGATGATTGTAATGTTGATGGTGTCATTGAAATTATTGGAGAGAACACACGAGAAAAAAAAATGGTTGGTTTCAGAATGAATGAATGAATGAATATAGTAGTATTATTGTGATGGTAGTTGTAGTTGTAAAAATAAACAGAAAAAAAACGAAGCAAATGTGTGTATAGTATGATGTACCATCCAATTCAATACAATCATAAAAATGATGATCATGATCATCATTACCAATCATCGATATATTAGGTTTCATCATAAATATAATTTTTTTTTCAAAATGAAAAATTTCTCTCAAGTTTATTCAATATGTTTTCGTGTTTGGTATTTGTTGTATGTGCGTGTGTGCGGCATGTTGTCTCTCGTTGTTTCTTTTTTTTTTTGCCATGCAACTTGACAATGAAATAATAAAAAAAAAGAAAACGTTTTTATTCATTGATTTGAAAACAAAATGGACAATGGTAAATGTGTGATATGATGGTGATGATGATGGAAATAAATAAGTGAAAGAGAGAGAGAAAGAGAAAATCAAAGTCAAGGTAATAAATACAAACCAATCCATCAATTTCCGAATAGCAACAATTTTTAATTCAGGTGTGTGTTTGTGTATATTTCTGTTATTATCGTTGATGTTGTTGTTGTTGTTATTTGATTTTCATTTAATCATTTCACATGATGATGATGATGATAATGTTTACTTCGAATGTTTGACAACGAATTTGCGTGAGTGTTTGTGTGTGTGTGTGTGTATTATTGATGCAATCAATATATACCACTGGCTATGTAATATAGAAAACAGACTTTTTTAACCAATGGAAAATAAAAAAATCCAACAATCATCATCATCATCATCATCATCATCATCATTTAGGTATATGTAATCAGTAATGCAATGAAAATGAATAAATGATTTTCAAAAGATGTAATCAACAATATAATAAGTAAATTAATGTTGGTGTGCATGACAACCTACCTAAATGTGAAAAATTTAATTAATTTAAAAATTACATAGGTAAATTTCCGGTGAAGATTCGTAAATTATTTTCAACTCACATCATGCTTAAAAAAAACCGGATTGTTTTTGAGCAGAAATACGAGAAAAAAAAATTCGTCAGACAACAAGTGGCTATTCATATTCATATGTTCATCATTTATTCGTTAACAATTTCAATATGAACGATACATCAAAAATTTTTCATCACAATTAACAATTGCCAAATGATATTCTTAATAATAATAATAATTTGAAGCTGTCATGAACAATGATCGTTTATTGATTCCATGCCAAGGCAATACACACAAATGTAGTAGTTAATTACAGAAAGAAAACACATTTACTTTTGTATGGAAAAAAAAGATTCCATTGCCAATTTTTCTTTCTCTCTCTCTCTCTACCTCTCATAAATCAAACAACAGCAGTAGACAACATCAACGTTGATTGATCTGCTACAAGAATTTCCAAATACGATTGCCCATTGTCTCAATATTCATAATAAATTTTTTCGATGCAATTAATTATCATTCTTCAAAATTTTGAAAATTTTAAAGCTTGTTTCTCTGCCGTTAGATGTCATCATTGTCAATGGTTTTTGGATATTCTTGAAATGGTTTCGACCAACAACAGCGAAAAAAAAATAGCGATGACTTAAAATAGCGATAGCCGAAAAATAGCGACTGACGAAAAAAAAAAACGTGGATAAAAATATTCTCGGAATCAAATTAAAATTGTCGCAATTGAAGTGATTACGATTAATTGAACTCATTGGAAATCATTATCAATTTGATGGGGAAAAAATCTTTTAATGGAGCAAACAGGATTTTCGCATTAGATCATGCATGTATTTTTTTACAAGAACTGAATCAATGATTCACATCTGTTGAAACAATTGTTGTTGTTGATCGAAAATTGAAAATGTACATGTGTTTGTGTTTGAACGTTGTATTCTGTATAGATATTGTTGAAAGTGTCCATGGCCTGTGAAAAATTGTGTAGTGTAAAAGTTGGGTTTTATAAATTTTGGAATTTTCGGGTTTGGGAAGAATTTTTTGAAAAGTGTAACATTTTTTCGATGCAAAGATGAGCAAGTTTGCCGTACAATTTTTTAATTTGATATTTTTTAATTAATGGATGATATTTGTTTATTGTTTGTTCATTTGGATCCTTTCGTATGAATGTTTGACATTGTTTGATGAATTTTTCATCGCTATGAAAATAGGCCATAGAAATAAATTCGGTTGTTTTGATGATTAATATTAATTTCACCCGTATGTAACATACGTAGATATTCATAGTATGCATCATAGCTATAATCACTGATCGTTACCTTTTTCTCTTCTTCCCAATCATTCGAAAACTTATCGCCATAAAATTTGGATACGGATTTCAAATAACATTTAGACACTTTTATAGGTTTCTTCTCAATAATGAATTCTACATCATAATAGTTTGGATTATTGAATAATTGACAATTTGATTGAATGGTTGATGTATAATTAGATTCAAATAGATTAGTGACGGATGTTAGGCCAAATGTGGTTTGTGATTCCAATAACAGAGCTGATGCAGAAGCAAATGATGAATGTTGATCATACAATTTTCTAGGTGATGACCAAGTGCCATTCATGGTTTTACCCCATGCATAATAATTTAATCCATCATGTGCCAATGACAAGTTATGGTCTTTTGAACATGCGATTTGTTGCACATTTTCAAACGGTAGTTTTGTCAACTTTGTTGGGCCAATATCATAACCAAGACCAAGTTCACCATCATAATTAGAGCCACATCCCCAAAGCTGACCATTTTCAAGCAAGAATAATGAATGCTTCGAGCCGGCCACAATATCTTTGATTCTTGTATCGACCGAATCATCATTTGGAAATGTAACAAGACATGGTGTGTTTCGGTCATTTTGATCACCAAGGCCTAGTTGGCCAAAAAAATTATCGCCCCAGGAATAAATTTCACTGGAAT
Source organism: Dermatophagoides farinae (assembly GCF_024713945.1). NCBI lineage: Eukaryota > Metazoa > Arthropoda > Arachnida > Sarcoptiformes > Pyroglyphidae > Dermatophagoides > Dermatophagoides farinae. The sequence goes on along the minus strand of NC_134683.1, from coordinate 2,886,396 downwards.
TAGTCACAACAATACTATGAAATTGACCGCAAGCAATAAGTTTAACATTCTCAATACCAGTATTGATCATACTTTCATATGATGATGTTTCATTACCAGTTATTTTATCACAACAATTATCACCCATAGCGAAAACATGACCATCTTGTTGCAACATTAATGAATGATACTGTCCACAAGCAATCATCTTGATCATCAATAAAAATTGTTTTTCGTCTTCGTAAGTAAAGCTGAAAATCTGAGCAATTGATTGAAGAAATTCTTGATCAATGTATTCGAGATTATCTTGAAATAACTCAATATCAATATTATCAGTTGGTGATCTTGCCATTATCGATGAACGAAAACACTCGAATTAAAGACACAATATTGACAAATGCGATATAGTTGCGATAGAGAGAGAATAGCAAATGATCTTGTCGTATGTTTCACAATATTTCATCAACCTTTCATCACCATAACAATTGGCCAGATCAATAAGTTCGGCTATGTTTTGACGATTAATATGAATTTTACCAGTATGTAACATACGTAGATATGTATAGTATGTTTCAACGATAACCATGAGCATATTTCTTCACTATATGCATATGTAGCTTCTTTGGTCATCAATAAAAATTGTTTTTCAAAGTAAATTTCTTCGAAAGTAAAAAAACTGAAAATTGAAACAACTGATTGGAGTAATTCTTGATCGATGTTTTCGAGATCATCTTGAAATAACTCAAAATCGATACTTTCAATCGGTGATCTTGCCGTTGTCGATGATGAAAAACACTCGAATTATAAACACAATTGACAAATTAGTGACGACAGAAAAGAAATGATCAACAATTGCGTGACGGTTTGGACGAAGTTAACATACACACAGGTGTATTCACACAACACAGATTTAAAAATATAACAAGAAAATTTAATATTTTAAAAATGAAAATACATGTGTTGGAAAAATAAAAACAAAATGTTTGTGGTGATGATGACGGTGGTAAATTAAAACGGCCAGCCAGCAAAAATGATTCGAGGTGATGATTACTAGTGTGGCATGGACTTTTATATGATTTTTCCAACCGTCCAACTGCCAATCGGTTTGATCGAAAGTGGTGGATGAGTGGAAAATTTTCATCGGCCCTGAAAATAAGTTCATGACTCATGGCCACGTTTTTTTTTTGCTTCTCTGCCAAAACAAAAAAAAAATTAAATTAAATCAATGTTTAATTTAGGACATCACATGTATATCGTATAGCTATTTCTTGCATAGAAATATTCATAATGTTATTAATATTAAAATTTCTAAACATTTTATGACTTGATTAGTCAAAATATTTGATGATTGGGTTAGTCATCATCAACTTATTTCTTGATAAAAAGTCAAGCTATTTTTCGATTTTGAATAGTCATGAAATAGTGTTGGACCTAGTATCAAATGAAAAATAGCTTGACTTTTAGTCAAACTATTTCATAACTCATTTTCCTGTGTGTGTGTGTGTATGGCGTGTACACGACGTGTTCAGGAAACGGAACAGCTATCTTGGTCGATTTTTTTTGGTGGTTTTTTGGTGAGAAAATCACGTAAAGTAGTAGAATTATTCATTAAATAATATTTCAATAATAATTTGATTTTTATTCAATTTAAAAAAACATGAAATTAGCATTATTTAGAATTTAATTTATTTTTAGTTGATAAAATCTCATACATGACAGGAAAATTGTTTTGGATTCTGTATTATTTACTAGATCGTTGGCAATCATATTTGACCTGTCCAAAAAAAAAAATTATGACGAATGATTAAAACTTGTTATTCAAACTGAATGAAACAAATCAATAACATACCATATCGAATGTTGCACGATATTCTTTTTGTCCATCCAGTCGTCTAGTAGTTTCTCTATATTCTCGTGCCCGATGTTTCTTGATTTTTTTGTACCGATAGATGATATATGCAATATACGAAACCACCAAGATGACTATGATGATCCCCCCAGCTGTCATGAAGTATGACATTGTCTTAGAGATATATGAGGCAGCAATCTTTGATAGCAGCTCGTGTTCAACATCTATCAGTGTTTCTAAATTCTTGAGGCAGATGTCTGATCTATCTGGGTCAAACACTTTTTCGTTTACATAATCCGAAACATCAGTTTCTAACACCGATAGTGTTCCCAAACGGAAGCTTTGTACCAGGACGGTTTGTCCGTTTATGGAGATGTTAGTTCCCTGCTTTTGTTTATAAATCTGGTTTAGGCATGGTGTTGGATGCTCTCCAATTGTCAGATTCTGTGAAAAACAATAATAGTAGACAAAGTCATGGTCCCATTTCAATTGTACCACTTCTTCAGGTATCAATGTTTCTAGACTTTCACATTTTACTTGTCTCCATTTTACATTCGCAGTTTTTATTGGAGTTTTGCACAATTCCGAATGGAATAGTAATAGTGTTTGATGATCTCCTATAGGGTTGTAAGGAATTTCTCGGAAGCATTTGGTTTTCCGATTAAAGACAATGTATTGTGGCCCCACGTATTCTGAGATGCATAGTTCCGTTTTTGGCTTAATCATTTCGTTGGTCTTTTCCTCCCGAATAATATAGAACGGATCGGCTCGTAAAAGATTAAAATCTGGGTCCATTTTGATGCCATTTATAGATAGGACAAGTTCATCGGAATTGGTCATTATGTCTTCTTTCAATATACATCCTTCCAATGACCAATACTCATCCGGTGCCTCTGGTCCCAATAATATATTATGGAACAAATCTTTCAACTGCATGGCTAGATGTTCATTGTCTGGTTGCAACATTTGTTTCATCAATTTTTCCTTCAAACAGATTAATGAAACCTTGCACATTGCCAGAAACATATTCGAGTTTCATAATTTCTTCCAAAATTCTCATCTTTTTCGAGATAGGAATCTTCACATTTTTGGTCATGTATTCATAAATTTGAAATGGTGTCCGATATTTTTCAATTGACTTCTTGAATTTGAAATCAAACGTTAAACGCATATATCCACCAATTTTCAAATAATTTTCATAATTTGAATCAGTTTCGGTCAATTCTGACTTGACAAATTTTGTAACTCCGAGAGCCATCAATACATCATCAATTTCAGACTTCCACTCTGCAAAATTTTGACCATTATATTTAGGTACCATTTTGAAATGTACACCAGGATCAGAATTCCAATGTTGAACATCGGCCATTTTACCAACAGAACCAGCAGTACCAGCTGAAGATGAATTTGATGAATCAGAAGAATTTGACATTTGAAACAAAAAAAAAATAAACCAAAAAAGAAAGAAAAATGAAAACGCTCGCTACCAATGTAAAATTAATAGACACGTGCTTAATGAATGACAGCACAAAATAGAATAATTTTATTTTTAGTTCAAATAAAAGTCAAACATCACAAAACCATACAATACAAAGAAGACTGTTCAAATACAAAGTTACAACAATGGTATTCCCCACTTCGGTGAACCTTCTCGTTATTGTATTCATGACCGTAATTTCCTGGAGTCGATGTTTCATTTCCATATTTTCTTGGTGCATCTTGGTGAGGACTTTTAGAAATTTCTTATTTATTTGGTTTTCTATTTCCTTATATGCCAGGTCGTTTCGTTGCCAGGACATTTGGTCATTAGGATCGTGGAAGTAACTGACTAGGCCAATGGTTGCTGTCAGCCTGATCTCCAATTTTACCGTTTTGTAGACGAAACTAATAATTCCGCGTTTTTGAATTCCATGACCAAATTCATCTGTCATTTTTGTTGGACAAAACTGTCTCAATGGTTGGATGATTTGTTGTATATATCCTTGGAAGCATTGTTTTCAATTGTATTCGTTTAGAAAATGAACCGCTTCCGTTTTATTGAAGCTTAACTTGTCGATTATTTTGCACGGATTTTCTAGTTTTATTTTAACATCGGCCTGAACGACTTGTGTGGCCACATGATGACTGGATACCCAAGACGATCGGATTGACAAACATTATTCATACTAAATAGGATGATGGACCAAAATATGATCGTGTTAATATGTCGTAATGCCATGATTCACTAAGAATTTCAGAAACAAACAAGAAAATTATTGACAGTACAATAGTGTTGATCACTAAAAATTTTTGGTTCGAGATAGATGAATGTTGAAGTTTTATGATTTAGTAGTAAAGAAAATTTGATTCGATGAAAAATACAATGATGCAGTTTAATTTATAGGAAAATCGCATATACAGCAAGTTTTTCCAGAATAAAACCATTATTACAAATGACATATAACCAACAAGTTTTGACCAGATGTCAATGACTAAATCGATAAACAAATGAATAACCAACAAGTTTTTTTTTTGTTTTTTTTAGTATAAATGCGAATGGATGACTGAAAAACTGGCATTCAACAATTACTCTCAAGTTTCTTCTGTAACGAAATGGCAAAAAAATTGGCAGCCGAACAATCGAAAACAATTCAACAACAGTTGAATGAATCTAATTCTCGTCTACGACAAGCGGAACACGAAAAATTTTTTTGGAAAATTAAATATAATTAAATTTATAGAGAATCCCGAGACGAGATCCGAAATTTGTAAGTTTGTTTTTCTTGGTAAGAATTTTTTTTTAATAATTGAAATTTTTTCTTTGCAAAAGAGAAAAAAAGAATGAACAACTTAAACGGCGTCTAGACGTTCTAGAACCACTTAAGCATTCTTCTCCCTTCATCAATTTTCATCGTGATATACAACAACAACAACAATCATCATCAAATCCGGACCGTGAGCCAGAAGATGCTATTCTTCTCAATTTGGAAAATGCATTTAATATTTCGATTGATATTTTCCGATCCGTTGATTTCCCATATGAAGAAGCTCGTCTATTAGAAGAACGAATGATTCAAAGCACAATGAATTCGACCGAGGATAGGGATCGCATTGTATATTTCATAATGGATCCTACAATCGTGAAAACTTTGCCGACACAATTAGATTTCGTACTTGGATATGAATTCATGGATTATCAATTGTTCGATCGATTCATATCATCGATATTTTATGTTGGTCAGGGGAAAGAGCAACGCCCAAGTTTACATTTAACGTTTGATTATCAGGAATTCAAAAATCGGACAAAATTGGATGTTGAACCGAAAACTCGCCGAATATGGTCATTATGGCGTCGGAAATTGCAACCAATTTTGTTTAATGTTTACGAAGATCTAACAAAAGAAGAAGCAAAAATGCGTGAAGCTTTAATCGTAGAGACAATCGGTGTAAGCAATCTCACCAATCCACTTTCCGACAATCTTTCACGACAGTTGACCATGAATTTACAGGAAAAAAAATATTAGGCACATATTTAATGTGTAAATTTTTCCTAAAATATTCATTTGAAAGAGGAGAATTGATCGAAGAGTCCCAAAGTGACAGTGATTGATATATAGTTTATTATTGACCTTATATCGATTTTTAATTGAAACAAATTAAATGATTAAACTATTTTGAAAATCGACTTGTGGCCAAAACTTTTATTCAGTGTTGACAGATGTCGCTTTCCAACGGTTGAATTTAAACAACTGTTTTAACAATCGCGGGCTTTACTGCACAAATCCAAAATTTGTTAATACACAATACAAGTACATGCAGAGTGTAAATGGTGAATTTTATATTCAAAAAGTAGTTGTCAGCTGTTCTTTCGATCAAATTGATGAAAATTGCTATTGTTGTTATTAGAAAATTTTTAAGGGAAAATTTCTGAAATTCACTCAAACTGCACTCACAAGACCCAGAAAACTGTAAATTTTACCGGAACTTGTGAAGAATATATACGAGTATATTAACCCACATTGCCCCCTTTATACTTACCTGGCGGGGTGATCGGGTTCTCAAGCAAACCCGGCACCGGGTGGAGTCTGTGCCATTGCACTTCGGCACGTGATGAAACCCGCCACTGGTCCAAAATGGATCAGATGGCTCGTGTAATTTTTGGTAGCGAGGTTTAGCGTACGCGCTGACCTCTTCCTTTTATAAGATTGAAAAAAGGGTGCACAAAAAACAAGTCATTATTGACAAATTACCCACTGGTGGCATGGGCGCCGACAGGGGGTGCAAGTAGGTGCATGTGCACCCCCTAGCTTTTGAAAAAAAGAAAATGGAGAAAAAAAATAAATCTTTCAATAATAAGAAAAAACGCGAAAAAATAGTTTGAATTTTAAATTTTTAAATTACAATTAGACATTTACATTTTACAACTTATTTTCTAAAAGAGCAACTCAAGCCTTCTTTTTTGTTGTCCAAACTTGTCTACAACTTTGTCGATAAAATTTGGACAATTATTTATTCTTTTTTTGTGTACACTAAGCATACATAATCCACTTAGTCTATCGTCACTCATTGTAGATCGGTTCCAAGTTTTGACGCGCCGTAATGTGCTAAAAGATCTTTCAATACTGCAGGTTGTTGCAGGAAGTGTCATGCCAATCTTGAGTGCCTCGGAAACAGCCGGATAAAACTTCGTAGCCTCTTCAATTAAACTCATGCAATCGGTAATTTCGTTCGCAATGTTTTTATTTTTCCACATCTCATACCATGTGGTAGCGTCGGATATAAAGTTTGGAATAATATCACCATACAGACTGTTAATGTCTTCCAGAACTGTTAAAAACGATGACTTGTCCAATTTACTCATTTCTTTTGGGTGAAGTTGTAAAAGTGAAAATGCTTTCTCTTGTGTAGAAGAATACCGAATTTGTAGAGAAGATATTATAGAATCCAAATAAGGGATGAAAATGGATCTCCTAAAATATTCTTCTGCGTTTTCAGAAGGTAAATTCGATCTGTGAACTTGCCTTTTATTTAACCGTGGCTGTTTTAATTCAATGTCTAATTCTTCACAAATCGATTGTGCTTTTTTGAAAATCAATGAAAACTCTTCAGAAACATTGTCTCGATGGGATTGCAGCACATCTGTTGATTGAATTATATGAGCAGTTACATCTTTAATGTTCATATTTACTTGCTGCAACTGATTGCACACAGATTCGAGTTTAGCCGAATAAGTAGCAATTACTAAAAGCGTCAAAATGTAAGTTGGAGTTGTGATAGCAGTGAACAGCAAATGAGCCTTGACCATTGTTTTTTTGTTCGCACTGTCTGTAAGCTTTTCTAGCTCTTGGACAATTACCAAAAAGTTCTCAGAAAATATTCTGATACTTTTATACTTTGCCGACTAACGTGTTTCACAAAACAGAGGAATATTAGGAATCAAAGATCGTCGTAAATCAAATCAAAGATCGTCTGCTATCACGTATGGTTATCAAATTTTGGGTGATAAACTAATTGTCAAAACAAAAAATAAGCTTAACTCAATTCAGCATCATATTTTATTAAAATCAATTTATGCATATCAAACGGTTTCATGCAATATTGTCTGTATTCTCAACAACGTCGAAAAATTAACTGATTACATTGATTCTTCTCTAATTACGTACAAGATTCAAGACAAGGTTGTTAGGAAAATTATTATGGCTATTCGGAAGAAACAAATTATTTCAACGATGTAAACGACAATTTCAAAAGCTACTTTCCCACATCGCAAATCCCAAAATTCTTCAAGCCTAATTTCTACAACGTACAGTTTATTACAGGTCATGGTCATTTCATGAGCTACCTTCACCGAATTAATGTTAAACCAACTCCCGCTTGTGAATGCGGTCACAGCTACCAAGACCCTAATCTGTTGAACTACGATGCGCATGTTCTATTTTAGTCATTGGCTCTGTGTCATTTAAACTTTTGTCTTTTCTAAATTTTGTTTGTATTTTTCATCTCATTTAAAGACACGTGTTAATTTTCCATTATCATTATTATTTTTTCTGTGGTGAAAAACATTTTTGATAATAAACCTTTGTTTATTGATTATTTTTCGGCTGAAGTTTATGTCTGTGTATTGTTTGTTTTTTTTCTGTATCGTAAAATTTCGTATCAATACACTAATCATATGCTGTTTGACTGCTCGATCCACCAGCAAATCCATCACAATTTAATTAATCCATGGGAATTTATGATCAACAAACATAATTTTACGTTGTTTAATAATATCTGCAAGGGATACGTAGTATCCAATTATTAATTTGATTACTGTATTACATTTTCTTTTGTTTGTTCCTTTATAACACAAATGCCATCATGGCAGTGTGTTTTATTCTAAATTAATAAATAAATAAATAAAGCATCAGATATTTTATTTTCATCTTTTTCTTCTTTATTCGAGTACCTTCATTAGAATAAGTAGCAAGTTAAGTGGAAAAAACCACCAGAATAATTGGGCTTTGGTGTGTTCATATATACATCCATTGACCATATCTGGTATACTTACCTGTTGGGGGTGTGGCATTTCAAGCAATTCCAGCCCCGGGTGGAGTCTGTGCCATTGCACTTCAGCACGTGATGAAGCCCGTCACTGATCCAAAATGGATCAGATGGCCCAAGTAATTTTTGGTAGCGAGGTTTAGCGTACGCGCTGACCTCTTCCTTTTATAAGATTGAAAAAAGGGTGCACAAAAAACAAGTTATTGGTCTCCACATTCGCAATTACCCCCTGGATGTGTTTTTGTGAAGCATCAGATATTTTTAGCCCCAAGAAAAGAGTTCCCACGGAAAAATTTCTGGGCTACAAATGTGATATTTTGGTTCTATAGAGCAGGCTTACAATCTGATCAATCGATCGATTTTAAACGAAAATGGAAGATCTTAAGCGCGCTTTAAGCAGAAAAATAGAACCATTGCAGCCCATCACGTGATCACAATTTACAGGGAACTTTTCACCTGAATGAAATAAATTTCCGAAATCATTCTCATTTTCTGCATATCCGCTGCTTATCTGGTTCATATTTTAATCATTTTATTTTAAAAAATAAAGTTATTATCATTAATCATAAATCAAAAATTAAAATTCAAAAATTGAAAATCAAAAATCAAAAAAAAAACAAACAAAAAATGCCAAAAAAATGTGATAATTCATATTGATGATTTTTTTCCTTCTTTTTTGATTTTTTCATTGTGTAATTTTTTAATAAATTTTTAACATATAGTTTTGCAGAGATACCATATGCCTTTAATATCATCATTTGGCATCATAGATGATGCCAAATCACTGGAATGTACAGCGATTCTGTTTTTCCCGATTTTGATTATATTCTAAAAAATAAACTTAGTTAGTTTTGCAAAATAAAGTATAAAAATTCATACGTTGGCATTTATGCCATGACTATTTGTCAAGTAATCGATTCTTCTTGTTAGTTCTTGACATTTTTGATTCAGTTCTTCCACTTGCTTGCATTTCTTCGAATTTATGATTTTCGTCAGCTCGACATAAGGATTGTTTTTTTTTTTTGAATAACTTCTGCCTCTGTACCTAAAACAAAATATGATGTTATAAAATTTAAAATGTGGTCTTGTTTATTACAAATATAAAATTCTATTACCCATAACAATTATTTTTCCTTTTCTTTTATTAAAGTCTACCGAACTATATTGAATGTCATCTTCATTCCTTCACCGCCATTTTGGATCGAAATCAAAAATTTGGAAAAATCTAATTACAAGCAATTTGCCAGAATCATCTATTAATGATGCCAAGTTTGTTATAACAACAATTAAAAATCTTTTCGTTACGACCATCAGAACGTGATTGGGAAGCATTAGTCGAAATCGCTATATTGATACGAAACACCTTATCAAGTGCAAATCTAGCATCAGAAGAACGATCGTTGGTAGGTGTACTGTTACATAAAATTGATCTTCATGCACATTGGTGATAAGCGAGCCATTACGTTGGAACAAATACTATCCAACCTGGATCATTAAGCTGTGCGATGATTATTCCTTTGTCTCTTGTGAAGTCAAAAATTTCTTTTTTTAAATCGTAAAAACGCTTAAGCATTTTCGCTTTTGACAACCATCTGACTTCACATTAATATGTAACATCGTCATAATCGGAAAATAATTCAGCCAAATAATTTCTGAATTGACGATGTTTCTGAATTTGTTAACTTGACCGATTTCGCACATAAATTTTGTTGATGGATAATACAATGTAAGTTGGTCAGCTTTTTTGGACCAATTTTTTTTTGTTAACATTCCCATTGAACCCTTTCTGGGTTCCGATCATTGCTGGCGCACCGTCGGTGCATATCCCTGTCAATAAATTCCAATTGATTTTTTGAAAATTAGATCGACAGAGTTGAATATTTCTTCTCCGGTTGTGATCCCTTTCATAGGGTGGAGAGATAGTAATTCTTCTGTTATGTTAAAATTTTCATCAATACCTCGAATGAATATGGCTAATTGCGCTGTGTCTGAAATATCAGTGCTTTCATCCAGTGCTATTGAAAATTCTTTGAAATTAGCGATTTTGGCTTTCAAACTTTTTTCATTTCAATACGTCGAACAAGCTTGTTCAATTTTAACAGTCCATCATGAAAAAATCCTGGTGGGTGGTGCAACATATTCGGATGATTCGGATAATGGTACATTGAGAAAAGATATTCGTATATCAATTTGACGAGTATTTAATTTGAATGTTGCAGCATAACTCAAAGCCAAATTGGTTAATAACTTCTTGTAAAAATCCATTTATCGCTTCAATCCAATGTTCAGTGTCGTGTAACGTCATTTATGACGACCGTTCTCGTGAGCTAATGCTTGGTGTGCTCTATTTTTCTATAAATTTATATTCTATTACTCATCACTATTTGGAAAATTCTTGATTCAGAACATTCCAGATCTTCTTTAGCTCATCAAACATCAATATTCATGAAGATTGTGAGATAAAAGCCTTCAATCGGTGAGTGATAAAAATGATTTAAAATATATTGATGATTAATGATTTAGGCCAAAAAATTTTCGCCACTGTTTGATACTTTGGTGTCAATTTGTCAGGATTAATTTCCTGGACATAATATCGAAATAATTTGGTCTCTCCAACTAAATCATCGTTAATTAATTTGAAAAGAGTAATTTCATTACTTTGAAAATTCGATATGGAATCCACATCTAGTTCAATCCATCTGCTAATGTTTGATGGAAATGTTGGAAAATTATAGTTGTCAACTATAAAGCTATTCGTGCGATGAACGAAAAAATTGCACGAATAATTCTGGCAATTTTGAAAATTAATCAATTAGTTTAGATTTAGAATATCATTCATTTATACTTACTTCGTTTAAATTTCTTTTATAACGAAAACGAAAACGAGTAATTTATTTTAAAATATTGTGTGTTATAGTAAGGTCATTCAATACAATCATTTATATATGTTTCAGTAATGTAATAATAATCATAAAAGTTCAAATATTAGAATAAAAAGTTTGTTCTATTAATGTTTTCTATTTCAACACTTCAAGTCTTGCTCGCTAAAAGAAAGAGCAATATCAAAAAGATTTTTCGTAAATCTACTCTTGATCTCTACACAGAGAGAAAAAATCGAAAATGATTTACTTAATATCCTGTCAATAAACAACGTTACCATTGAATTTGTATGGTAACGCTGTTTATTGAAAGGATATTGAGTAAATCAAATTTAATTTTTTCTCTCTGTATACTCTTTATCTCGGTTAAGTTGTTATCCAGAGATTGTGCATGTATATGAGTATGTATGAGTATTTGATTTGATGAGTATATGATGAGTATATGATGAGTATGATGATGAGTATTTGATAATGAAATCATTTTTGATTTGGAATTCGAATTTGAATTCGAAACATTTTATTTCATTTCATTTCATTTCATTTCATTTCATTTCATTTTTCATTTCATTTCACCATCATCATTATTTGGAACAACAATTATTATTGCGGGTATCCAGCTATATTGACCGTCAGGGCCAGCTTGGGACTGGCGCGAAGCGCCTGTACTTGGCTAGTTAACAATTATCATCACTATATTTTTACTAACTTTATTATCTTGCATTATTATTTTTTTTTTTTTGAATAATGGTTCTGTACATTGTGTACAAAATTTTCGTTATTATCAAGCTTGATTATTCACTTGAATATACTTATCATAGTGGTTATTGTGATAAACTAATGTAAGTAAAATCAATCTGAATATCGAAACCTTGAATTAAATTAATTGAATGAACCCAGCCAAAGAAGATCCAGTTCTAAACAGATCGCTGGTGGTTCTCAACAAGATATAGCGAAATTAGCAGGTCCGGCTGAACCCATAATTTCAGAAATTCCATTTGATCAAGATCATGGACAAACTTCGAGACATGAAAGTGAGATTCCAATGGATGTGGATCCATATGATCCTAAAAATGAATCAGATGATACGACAACGATGATAACGACGATGATGATAACAATGATGAGTATGATCAGTATGATCAACTTGAACAAGTCTTCGAAAAGTCTTTGAGACGAGAACCAATCTTAAATTCATTTTGGTCTTCAACTGTGTCACCATTAAACAAAGGTATTAGTGAGTATTTACAAATTAGATTCATATTTTTATATTTGATTTAGACGAAAGAGATTTTTTGAAACAATTCATTGTGGAAATGTCGGAAGTACGTCTAAAAAAATCGATTCCAAATTCACATGTGGAAGAACTGGGAACGGTTATTGCTAATAATTTTGTAAAAGCTTTCGAATATTCTGAGAATATTAGAAATATTATGGCACGGTATTGCTCCAGTTGTTATTTGCAAAACAACTTTTTGGAATTGCAAGACTCCTATGTACAGTAATACCCCGCTTAACGCGGGGGTTGGCAATATGCAATGAATGCAATGTCCTATATCGAATACAAACCTAAGCGGGGTATGAGTGTACCACCTACCCAGGTATAGAGTTTGATTAATTTAATCATTTTTTTTAAATTTTTGAATCTAATCTATTCAGATAACTACTTCGGACGGCCAACTTTCTATTCAATATTATTCAGTTGAAGGAATTTTGCAATCCATAATCAATCAACATCCCTCGTTGATTAATTCAATCGAAAAAGAAAAATCATTGAATTTTATTCCCGAACAAAATCAAGAACAATATGGTTATTCGAAATGAGTTGGACACGACTGATGAAAGCATGTTTCAAAGACTTAAAGGAAAACTTCGAGTTGAAATTTCCCTTGATGATTTTTTCTTTATTGGAAAAAAAGGAAAGAAATTTTTAGCCGGTTACATATCATGCACAAATCTACCATTGAAGGAACGTACGAAACGTGATAACATACACTTGTTTCTGATGGTTAAGAGACCACATACTCGAATAGTGGAAGCAATGAACCAGATATTGAAACCGTTTGTCGATGAAATGAAGCTACTTGAAAAAACGGCTTAACAATAATGGATAATGAAAATGGTGAAACAACCAAAATCGATGTTACACTTTCGAAAGTTGTGTGTGACAACCTAGCTAAAGAAGGATTTAAATCCAGAAAACTTTCGAACAATTCTCTATGAAATTTCGGCAATCAATTCTCGTCCAATTGCGGATATGAACGGATCGGTGTTGACTCCGAATTAAAATTGATATATGGCACAGAATTGAAGAAACCGTGCCGCAACCACCGCGTACTGTTAAAATAGACTTGAACATGATTCATTCAACAAACATTTCTTGTCTGTCACACATATAAAAACAATCCTTAGGTTTAGCGTACGCGCTGACCTCTTCCTTTTATAAAATTGAAAAAAGGGTGCACAAAAAAAAATTGAGAAATAAAGTCATTGCTCTCCTTATTCAATTACCCATTGGATGTGTTTGTTCACCATGTTTAACATTAAGCATCACTTTTCGATTAAAACTTTATTTTTGAATTTTTATCTTTTTTTTTATTCAAGTATTTTAGAATAAGTAGCAAGTTAAGTAGAAAAAACAGATATACCGAGATAAAAAAAATCTGCTTCATCATTTAGCTTATAAAAACAAATTATAAATTTAAAAAAATATGGCAAATATGATTATGGCAGCTATAATGATATTCGGCATTTTCTCATTTTGAATGTCCATTTGTTGCACCATTAGCAGCAACAGTAGTAGTTAAATCATTTTGTTGCAATGATTGTAAACGAATTTGATCCTGAATTTTGGCCAATTCTTGTTGCATACGACGAATTTCAGCTTCTTTTTCCAATAATAATCGATCTTTTTCTGTTTCATCCATTGTCATACCGCTAAGTATTGATACATTATCACGTACATCGCTTGTATTGAATCTTCTTGTCATTGGACTCATATCGCCACCAGAATTGGCCAAATGCAATGAACGATAATTTTCATAATGTAAATCATGTGTTACTTCATGCAAATCTTGCATTTGTGATACCAACATTGAACGCAATTTAACATAATCACTATGATCATCACATTCGGTACGAACAATACCCCATGGATATTCACGGCCACGAATACGTTCACCATTTACTTCGATAATATCCACCGATGAAGAAACGGCGAATGGCATTGAATTTTGTAATTGTCTTACATGTTCCTGTGATAGAAAAAATAGATAATTTCAATAAAAAAAATGAGTACTTTTTGACAAACCTTATATTCAATATCATCATCTGGATCACAATCCGGTATTGTATAGATATCGATTTGATGTTGTTTAATCTCTTCAAGAATACGTTTCTTCAATGTGGATGTTTCATTTGGTGTAAGAAAATCAGATTTAGCAATCAATGGTACAATATTAACTTTATGTTGTAATAATTTTAAAAAACGAACATCCGCCGGTTTCAAGCCATAATTAATTGGTGAAATAAAGAAAAAACAACAATGAACACGTGTATCACGTATCTGGCGACGATTTAATCCGGATTCATTTGTTAAATATTTTCTATGTTGTTCATCAATATATTGTAATATTGGATCATAATTATCCGAACAATTCAATGCATCACCATAACCAGGTGTATCGACAACTAAATAATTGGAAAATGGAATATTTATTAAAATTTAAAAAAAATATTAATATTTTCAATTGATACAAACCGGTCAATTTAAGACGGACACCACGTTCTTCAATATCCAATGATGTAGTTTCAATTGATAATGTTCGATCCAATAATTCTTGTGTGGTTGGAATCTTTCGATTTGAATTAATATTTGTGCCAAACAATGAATTGATTAATGTTGTTTTTCCCAAACCAGATTCACCGACAACCATTAGATTGAATTCGAAACCTTTTTTTGCAAATTTTCTTTGTACTTGATTCGGTAGATTGGCGAATCCAAGATAACTTGTTGTCGTTGCCATATTTTGATTCGATTAATTGATCACACAGAGATGAGTGGAAATTGTTTGTTAAACACAACGTTGTTTGAATGTCAAAAGTGATTGAATGTGAGGAAACAAAATCGAATAGAAGACTGGTAATTTTTTTTTTTTTTTTTTTTTTTTTTTGATTAAATCGAAAAGCTCGATGCGGATGTGTTAGATATTTTTGGTGAAATTTAACAAAATCTGATCAAAAACAACTTTTTTCCTGTTGCTGCTGCTGTGTATTGGGTAAACAACATACAAGTGGACTGGCTAGAAAAACGACAAATTTTCTATATAATCAAATTTGACAAAATGAAATGATATGAAAAAAAAATGTGGAATTAAAAAAAAAACAGTAACAGTCGTTGTTGTTGATGATCAATGACACTCAAAACACAAACATAGAAAAACCTGATTCAAAAAATGACAGAATGCAATTGCAGCAAACAAAAATCTGTTGCACACAATCACAGCCAAAACCATCGAAAAATCGAAATGTTTGGATAACACTGTGTGGTGGTGGCGTCGGTGGTGGTGTGTTTGTCCAACCAACCCAACGCTCATTGAGCTCGATCCATTTTAACTAAACATGCTGCGCCCGTTAAATTGTGTAGTAATAGTGGACACAATCGTCTTGTTATTTTTTTTCACAAAAACGGTGAGCGCGAATTTCAAATATTTTATTTTTATAAATTCTTTTTCAGAATTTTACAGAATTTATTGCTCAATAAACATGTTTAGCTACATAATTACTTTTTGTAGCCGTAGATGATGTTGTTGTAGATGATCCAGGCATATATCGTCCTTGACTAGCCAATGAATTTGCTTTCATTCGTCGTATTAATTCTTCACGAGCTTTACCAACATTTTCAACATTTCCAGCCCAAATGGTAATGGCTGAATTCTGTAATGCACGACCATAACTAAAACTTAATTTCCATGGTGTTTGTGGTTTGATTTTTGAACCAATTTGATTGATCATACTTAAATTAACTGTTGCTTCTTCTTCAGATTGTCCACCGGATAAAAACATTATACCAGGAACGGCTGGTGGTATTGTACGCATCAATGTCATAACTGTTGCCATACCGATTTCTTCGGCATTATTTTCTGCCTTGCCATTAAAATCATGTCCGGCTGTGATCATATTTGGTTTGAGTAGAATACCTTCCATTAGAACATTATGTTCATGAAGTGCAGCAATAGTTGCAGCAAACACTTTCTGGCTAACCTGTTGACATTTTTCCAATGAATGATTACCATCGGATAAAACTTCTGGTTCAACAATTGGTACGATTCGACATTCCTGACAAATGGATGCATAACGTGCTAATCCACGTGCATTTTCAACAATAGCCAATTGTGATGGTGAACCACCATGTTCATCAATTTTTAATACTGCTCGCCATTTAGCAAAACGACAACCAAGTTTATAATATTCTTCACATCTTGGTTTCAAATCATCTAAACCTTGAGTGTTTGTTTCATTATTAGTACCCATTAATAAGACTAAACCTCTATCTACTTTAATTCCAGGCACAATATTCTTTTCACGTAATAAATCCACAAAACCTTTGCCATTATCATCTTTCTGATATAAAGTTTCATCATGAAGAATAACACCACTGATAAATTCACGAATTCGATCATCACCAAATAACATTTGACGATATAAACGACGATTTTCTTTCGTATTTTCCACGGCAATCTGTACAAATTTCTTTCCAATCGTTGACATTGATTCATCGGCTGCTAAAATACCTTTACCATTTGTAGCTAATAATCTTGCAGTTTGTTGTAATTCATCTTGAATATTTTTCGATAACATCAACGTCATTTTTCTTTTTTTTTAATCAACAGAATACAAATGAACAAAAATTGAATCAAAATTTCATTCACAAACACAACACAACACAACGATTTATGTTTTATTCATTTTTTTTATTCAGCTGTAATGAAATTAGTGTTGTTTTTTTTCATTCAATCTCTTTCACATTGTTGTCATTCGAAAATTTCCATTTGTTTTTTTTTTCAAATTCCAGAAACAACAACATTAACAATATATAAATTAATATTTTAGTCCATATTATTGTGTGCGATAACAATTTAACAATTTGTGATAAAAATGGAAGAATCTATGTATAAAACAGTGGACAATATATATTTAGCATTTTGAAATGGAACCAGAATTGTGACAGCAACATGGAATGTATGAGAAAACCATTCAAAAGAATAGAAATACAAGAAAGAATAAAAATGTGATGATGATGATTGATGAAATATGAATGAATGAATGAAAAATTCGAAATGTTTTTATGATGATGACGATGATGGTGATGATGATAATGAGAATAGAAGAATTTTAAAAAAACAATGGCATGATTGGCAATTTATTTTGAAATTCAGAAATATTTTTTTTTGTCATTTTGATTTTTGTGATTTCAGTAAATTTTTTTTTTATTTTTAAATATGTGACTCACAACTAATGATAAACTTCGCAACGATCTTTATTACCAGGTCGACAACGTCCAACCTCTTCAACAAATACCTGATCAGCTGGACAATGATGTGTCAATGTACGGAAACCTTTTTTACCACGACCAGCTGGTGCACAAACAACAAACATACCACAACTTTCGGGATGTGCAAATACACCACGTTTCGAACAACCAAGACCACCATCATTATTTGAATATACGGATGGCCCATGAAATGTATCAATCGATGGTGCAATATATGGACGACGAGTTGTTGTTGTCGTCGTCGTTGTTGTTGTCGTTGTAGTTCTAGGTGCTGTTGCATGTGAACTTGTCGTCGGTGATTGATTATGATGATTATGATGATGATGTATGCCAGGTAATGGCCTTCTTGGACGTGCAATTCTTCGTCTTGGACCCAATGAATGAAGTATTGGATCATCATTTGTAATCAATGCTGTTGGTATCGGTGTAGTTGGATGTGATGACGATGATGATAATGTTGCTGTCACACTGTCCAATAGGTCGGATAATCTATTTTTCTGAAAATTATTCGCCTGAATTGGATTATATAAACTACTTGTACTGGTGAAGGGTGAGATATCAAATTCTGGTGGTAATGTATTGTAATTGGTAAATTTTGGTACTGGCGATGGTGTTGTAGTTAATGGTAATGATGTTGTATGCAGAATATTAAATGGTAACTTATTATCTTCAGCTGCACGCGGAGGTGTGTTGATCAATAGATTGATTGGATTTTCTTGCTGCAATGGAATATTGAATTGATTCTGTGGTTTACGTCGTTGATGTTGAGCATGTTGAGATTGTTTTGGTTTTGATGATGATTGAGAATTATGACCAATATCATTATTAGGTAATTGATAAGGTGGTGGTGGTGCTGGTTGAAATTGACGTAAATATGCTGACAGAGGAAGTTCACTACCTGGTGGTAAAAATTGTCCCGGTTGCATCAATGACGGTGGTGGTTGTGGTCCAGACATTCGATTATCCGATGATGATTGATGGTCGAAAAGGAATTCATCTTCATAAACTACACCGGCTTTATCGGGTACTAAAACTGCCGTTGAAAACTGGTGCATCGTATTTGGATGTGGAAGACGAATACGTCTTGATATTGTCATTGCCGGATCTTTTTGCCGGGCAGTTAAACTATTATCGATTATATCCGATGGTAATGCTCGATTATTATTCGGTGGATTATCCGATGGCATTAATTGATATGGTAATTTAAATATTTGTCTTGTATTAGGATCGATTAAAACTGCCGATGTTAATGATTCATTTGAAAATTTTTGTTTATTTTCTTCTAAAATTAATCGTCGAGAATTTTGCATATCATTGAAAGCATTTATCATCATATTACGACCTTCAGGTTGATTATAATTAAATTCAAATGGTTTTGCATTAGATTTCTTTACAAAATTATCGATTGATTCGGCTTCTAGATTAGTATTACTACCACCACCACCATTATTATTATTATTTCTACCATTTGATTTTGGTTTCTCGTAATATGTAAACAACGATAATGTTGTCGGTGGTATCGGAGTGGTGGCTGTAGTAGCCATCGTTGTTGCCGTAGCTTCGGAATCTAAAAATTGTGGACGTCGTTGTCGAATAGGTTTCGAACGATCTTGGCGTGCTGGTGCAGGTGTAGTAGTTATTGGTTCCTGTGTTCGTTTAGGTGTAACATATGCAAAAAAATTCGATGCCGATCCATCATCTTGTTCAGAATTTAACGGTTTTCGATCATTATCGTTATTATTATTGTTGAAACCTTTAAGAATGGCTTCAAGTTTATCAATACCTCCCAATGCTTTAATTAGATTAGAAAGCTGAACTAATTCATCTTGATTACCATTTTTAGCCGCATCATTGAATTTTCTCATAGTATCCATCATCATTTTTTCATCATTATCTCGTTCATATGATGATGGTGGTGGTCCGGTGATTGGCATCTGTGTTGTTGTTGTTGTTGGTGGAGGTGTAGTCGTCGTCGTTGTTGTCGTTGTAATCGGTGATGAAGTTGTAGCAATCTTTGGTCGAATTCGTGGTCGTCGTGTTGTAATTGTGGATTTATCTTTTTTATTTCTACATGAAACATTTTCCTGATAATCACAAGCTTCGGTTTTGCTATTGAAATATAATCCTGATGGACATGTAAATGAATGAGCAACAATACCCAAATTAGCTGGACCACTATCTAAACACCAGAAATATTTTCGACAATCTTTTGGATTATTGAAAAAACCTTCATCTTCACAATTGAATTCAATTCCCGGATCCGGTGTGGTTGGTGGTTCCGGTGTTGTATATAATAAAGCTAAAGCTGTAGTTGGTGCTGGTGTTGTCGTTGTTGTGGTGGTGGTAGTAGTAGTAGTAGTAGTTGATGTGCTAAAATATTGTTTCCGTCTTTGATTACGTCGAGTATTAACATTCAATGCATTGAGTCCAGATTCGGATAATTCAAAATTTACAGGTCTTGATCGATTACGAATAAAATTGTTTTCTCGTGATGATGATGGTCGAATGGAAGATGTGGAATCACGTGATGCAGCTGGTTTTGGTGATACTTGTAACAAAGGATTAATTAACGATGTTCGCAATGAACTTATTAATGGATTTTGTTCACCATAACAATTGCCACGGAAATCATCATTATCCAATGTCCAAACCATTGCACCACCTAATCCTTGATCAATAATGAATTTAGCTTTATCTTGAATGATTTCAATATCATCGAATGCAACCCATTGTTTTCCTTTTACCGCGTATGGTCCTTCAATATGTGGATGTGGTCGATGTAATTGCCAATCATCATCTTCAACTTTTTGACATATTTCATAGAAAGCAAGATAGCCTTTTTCTCTTGTCGATGGACCTGGTTCACCAGGGCCTTCAGCCAATGCATTGATACCATTATTATTTTCATCAGCCAATGTAAACGAACGTCCATAAGTAGGTATACCAAGAATTAATTTCTCACGTGGTGCACCCAATTTAAGATAATAATTGATTGTCCATTCGGCATTCAATTTCAATGCTTCGGTATCAATAATATCGGGTTTCGAATTCAATGGTGCATGATGATCAGTTTCTGGATCAAATGATGTATGATAATCATAGCTAAGTACATTTAAAAAATCGGCATATCTATACGAAAAAAAATGAATCAATTAATGCAACAAAAAAAAACAATTCTTTTCACACATACTGTGATATGACAGGAACATCGAATCCTTGATCAATATAATCTTGACCAGCCGGTACAGCAACACTAAGTAATAATCGTTCTTTACCTGTAGGTATTTTTTCATTGTTGAATGCAAAACGTAATTCCTATTTGGATAGATGGAAAATTATTATTATCATTTGGATACATTATTTTGCGTGTGTGTGTGGTCAATGATTTCCTGATGAAGATGACACAAACAGACGCACAAACAAGCACAGGTAGAGATAATTTATTTAGATCCAATATATAATTTTCAACTTACTCGAATCAATTTAGCATATCCTTCCTTATCTTCGGGCGCACTTCCTTCACGGAAAGCTGGATACTCCTAAATAGATTTTATGACATATACACAGAGAGAGAGAGTGAGAGTGAGTAAATGAGAAAAAAAACGATAATTTTTTTTTTAAATAAATGACATTTGTATAAATTATGATCTAATAAATGAAAAAATGTCATACCCAATCAAAATCGATACCATCGAAATCATGTTCACGTAAAAATTTCAGCACACTTTTAATGAAATTAAAACGTAAATCAGTATTGGCAACTAATTTAGAAAATCTTTTCGATCCTTCATTCCATCCACCAATAGCGATCATTGTTTTCAATTGATTATTATATTTCTTAAGGCCAACAAATTTTTTATAATTTCCTAAATAAAGAAAAACAAAAAAAAATTTGAATTTGAGTTTGAGTTTGCACGTGGTGAAATTTAATTTTCATATAAATATATACCTTGGTTAATATCATTGTATGGATCGAATGCTTTCAATTCATATTTACTTGATAATCCAGCAAATGCATAAATCAAATGTGTCTGTGTGTGTCAGGGAATATTCGAAAAAAAAGTTGGGGGAGGATTTTATTATTATTATTATTATTGTTTTATGAATCAAAAAATTTTTTTTTTTTTTTGGAACAAGATTGATTATTATTGTATGAATTGTCTTTGATCGAATCAAATCAAATCTTATTTAGATCGTTAATCTTTTTCACATTCACATTCATATTACAATTGTCATGTAAAGCTGTACTTACACATAAGAATGGATTAATATTTTGTGGAGTAAAACGAGCCACACCAGGCCTATATATGGCCCAATTGGAATAATAACAGATTAATTTGACATTTTCATTTTGATCATTCGATAATGATAATGATGATGATGATGATCGTTTCGTAATGTTATGTACATTTGTATTGGACAACGACGATGTTGTTTGTTGTCCATCATCATCATTGTTGTCTATAGCCAATGATAATTGTAGGATGTTGAAAAAAATGGCCAATACGATAATGGTGATGATCGTTGCCAATGGCAATGTCTGAAAAAAAATGGGAAACAAAATGAAAAAAAAATTTTAGACATTCATACGGAAACAATGTTTATCATTTAATGAATAACGGAATCAGACGGGCAAAAAAAAATTTCGAACACAAGTGCATATAGCCGACAATAATAATAATATAATTGTCGTTTTGTTTTTTAAACACTTATAATTTGACACATTGACTTGAAAAAAAATGACAATAATAATTTGAAAAAACAATTCCTGTATGAACAATGTGTGTGAATGAATTCAAATCATGATCACATAATGCAATGCAAGAAATATGAATTGTTTCATTTTAAAAGTGATGAAATTATTATGCAATTATCAAATGAGAAAAAAAAATGAACAATGAAAAACAAAAACAAAAAAACAAAGATCCAAATGGAACAATTTTTTTTTACTGAATGTGAAAAAAAAGAAAACAAAATGATGCTGAAATTATATTCGGTTTATCTCATCATTATCACTATTATTATTATTACCGAAAACAAAACAAAAAAACAAACAAACTACCGAATGAATGAATGATGAGCGAGAAATTTACAAAAAAAAAAAATGAAAAAATACCTTGACATAATTGTCAATCATTTGTTGATGACGATGATCTATCTATCTATCCACATCTGATGAGAAAACACTGTTGTTGTTGAAATAATAACAACAACAACAACAAAATTATCAAACATGATGATCATCATATATATTAATTAACTGGACATTGTAGAAATATAAACAATTTCTCTGTTGAACTTTACGTATACGTTAAATACAAAACGAATGAAAAAAAAAATTAAACGGCTAGTCAACTATATTCAATGTCTGATTTGGACATTGTGGATGCGCATCCATACACGAAATAAAAAAACATTTCAAAATCATCATGATGCATCATCAGATATTTATTTATCAAAATTCAAATGCTGCACATTTGCTGATTTCGATCGAATCAAATGTTTATTATCGATTTGAAACGCGTGTTTTTTGCAAATATTTTGAATGGTTTTTTTTCTATTTCATGCCCCTCAATAGGGGGATAATTTCTTATTTCAATAAAAAAAATTATAGATCACCACCATCATCATCATCATGGTCATTGAAAATATGAAAAAAAAACAAAAATTTTACAAGCAAAAAAATTATGCACATTAGAACATGAATGTCACTGTAGACTAATTAAATTGTCCAATACCATTTATTAATACTAATAAATTCCTTTTATAACCATCATTGGCCATGAATAATGATAATAATAAAATAAAACTTATTGGTTCTGCACATTGAGAGAATACGAGAAGAAAAAATGAAAATTTAGCCAACAACAAGGTTGTACACTGTGTATACACAACCTTGTTGTTGTTTAATATATTCGGACCGATTCAAATTTATTATTCCTTGGTCTTATTTCACAACAACAACAATGATGATGATGATGATGGTGATGATGATATGAAAATTATTATCATTGTTCCACACACACACACACAAAAAAAGAATGACGACATTCCGAATCATCATTTGTCTATTTTGTATTATGCGGTCAAACATTCATAATTCCCATCAAAAGACGAATGATGATAAACAAATCAAGTTTTTTTTTGTTGTTTTGTTTCACAAAAAGAATATTTATGATGATGATTTATAATGCATGAAACGTGTTGTAAAAAAAAAATTTCAAAATTAACAGGATACACAAACAATTGACCATGTTAATATGTTTCAACAAATAAGATTCGAACGGAGGCTATTTTTACATTTTCGAACCTTTTTTTTTTTTTTTTTTTTTGCTGTTTCTATTATCGGATTTATTTTGTAGTTATATAATCTAGTCATCATTATATTATCATCGAAATCAACAACAGGCTAAATCTAATGTTCAAATCAAATCAATTGATCTATTATAAATTGCGTATAATTATCCTTGTTTTTTCATCATCATCATCATCATCACATTGAATTATCCAATTTAATTTATTTTTCTTTTCTTATTCTTTTTCATATCCATCTATCAAAAAAAAAACATCACAAATGATGATCTTTTTAGCATCTTGTCATGAAAATGATCAACAATTGGATGTATGTTTTTTTTCCATATAAAATATATCTTACAATCATAATCATATCATCATCATCATACATAATAATGATAATAGATATAATAGGATATATGATTATCATGATGATGATGCCTAGTAGGCAGGCATGCAGGCATTGATTTTTTTTTATTATTATTTCATTGAATATGTTAACACAATGTTCGAATTTCGAGTGAATAACTCAACCATAAATGGTCAACTATATGATGATGATGATGATGATGGTAGTGAATGCGATGATCACATGTAATGAGTATTATAGACTATTATGATGATTATTATTTTGAAAATAGCGAAAGTCTATGTTTTCGTTTTCGTTTCCATTTTTATCACATACATCCCATCCACAAAACGGTTAGTTGGTGATGATGATGGTCATATTGATGGCCAACATCAACAACCCAATCGATGTTTATTATTCGAATGATAGTCGGGGGAAATAAAACATATTCAAATGTTTACCATATGTTTTTGATATTTTTTTCTTCACACCGAACACAAGAGAAAAAAATTGAATGCAATAAATAAATAGGCAAACAAATATTACAACAACAACAACAACAAAAAAAACTCAAAACTTACGCCAAAATTATCTCAGAGAATCGATCTCAAAAGTGTTGGGAGATTGTTGTTGTTGTTATATAACTTGAGAAAATTGATCAATTTGAATTGTAATTGTTATTGTGTGTATGATGTTTGTATACACACACACACAAAAAAAAATGAAATTTGAATTTGAATTAAATTGACAATAACAAAGGATTTTTCTTGCAAAAATTCAACAGGATTGATACATTCGAACGATCAAACGATCGATTGATTGATTGATGTTCGGTTTGTTTATTTAGCAAGTTTCTATTTTACCTGAAATTGTAAACGTATTGAGTTTGTTTTTTTTTCTTGCTTTTTGATTTGAATCCATATGTTTGATTGATGGCCAAACGATAATGGTGGTGTTCCATTCAAATTCGATGTCGATTGTCAATCATCATCATCATCATTTGTAAATATAGAACATTCGATATAAATAATAATATGGGAAAAACATTGGATTACAATAGTTGAACCGCTATTTTCACCCGTTATGTTTATTGTGGTTTTGTTGGCAAAAAAAAAATCAATGAAACAATTTCATGGACATTCAATAATCCAAAACCAAAAATGTTCCAACACCGATAATGATATAGAGATACAATTAAAATGACAAACAAACATCTCCACAGAAAAAAATGGTCAATTATCATACATTCATATTAAAATGATTTCACCCACTTTCCAATGTTTTTCTCTTTTCAAAAATGTTTTGTTTTCACAATGATGATGATGATGACAATTTCTATTGTGTCATCATTCTTTTTCTTCATCATCATCATCTTTGAATGAATATTATCCATCTCTAAACACAGTAGCCTAATTTGACTATTTGATGACAAAAATTCAAAAATGTCCATCATATATCAAAGCTCATCATCATTTTGAGAATGAAGAAGAAAAAACTGATGTCCAAACTGTATGTGTATGTGTATGTGTGTGTTTTTTTACATTTTCCCTTGTAATATTCACTAATG
Organism: Dermatophagoides farinae; assembly: GCF_024713945.1. Classification (NCBI taxonomy): domain Eukaryota; kingdom Metazoa; phylum Arthropoda; class Arachnida; order Sarcoptiformes; family Pyroglyphidae; genus Dermatophagoides; species Dermatophagoides farinae. Next base: position 2,860,407 of record NC_134683.1, on the reverse strand, counting down.
AAATTTTTTTTTTTTTTTGATTTTATTTACTCCATTCAGCATCATCATCATCATCATAATGAAATGAATAAATATACTGTTAAACTACAGCTCAATCCACAATTCGGTCTTTTATTTTTCGCATTTATCACAATAAAATTGCCTAAAAATAGATGAATTTAATGTATGGAAAAGAAAAAAAAAAAAGATTTTCTTGGCCAAAAAAAAGAAAATTTTTTTTTTCCTGAGGCCAGGGTGTTTTGCTCTCTCTTTTTTTTGTTGGGAATTATCATATCCGAATATTTTGGTTGATGTTCATCATCATCATCATCGGCAACAACAACAACAACAAAGGCATCATTATATCATTTGGTGACACAATGTCAAGAGACGATGTGAAAAATGATGATGGCAACAACAACAACAACAACAATAGTAGTAGTAGCCGCAAAAAAAAACAAGGTTAAGTTTAATGATCATCTTGCCTTTCTTCTTTTTTCAATATAATGAAATTATTTTTGGGTGATATTGTCTTGGTACCAGCACCACCACCGCCACTGTCAATCATCGTTGTCGTTTTACTTTTCTTCTCTTTTTTTTCTTTATTTGTTTTTTTTTGTGTGCTGACAACAATGACAACAAACATTTTTTTTTTCGTTTTGTTTACTGTCAACAAACAACAGCAATATATGTTGTTGATGATTGTTGATATTGGCCTTTACCCATTACAAATTAAATCACAAATATAACCTGTATATATAATACATGTGATTCTCTAAAATCTACGAAAATATATTCGACACAATAGTTATGTCAACAACCATTCGATACAAACACACACAGAGACAGACATACATACAACAGGTGGCACTTGTTGCATACAAACAAATTGATGACATTTACCGTTATGATTTGAACTTTTTTCTTTTTCTCTTTCTACTTTTCTTCTCTATTTAAAAAAATTGAAATTAACAAACAAAAATAAATAATATTTATATAATTGTAGACAAAAAAAATGTCAAATAATAAATGATATTCATGTTTTTTTTTCTCTCGTTTCTCTGGTTTGGTTTACTTTGGTTTGATGATGACCATATGAACATTTTATCATCTGTGTGTTTTACATTATTATAATTTTGATTTTTTTTCCACTGGATGTTTAAATGATGCCATAATAGTAGTGGACAAGGGTCACAAGTTAGGATAATTTATTTAGTTGAAAAAAAATCAAATGTTTTCCAACAATTGTGGTCACGATCGTGTGTATGTCTAATTAATATTATGATTTTTCTGGGTCAAATGCTTCCAGGTATATGAATGACTAAATGACAACATTATTGATCAGTTTGTTGTTGTTGTTGTTGTTATTTATTTGTTGTTCTTGCATCAACAACCAAAAACAACAACAACAACAACAACAACAAATAAACAAATAAACAAACAAATCAATTGACCTTATAGAGGCTGTAATATCTACAAAATTTTATCATAAATTAATTATAATGTTCATATAGTTGAGGTTTATTTATTTCGTCAATATTGAAATTGAATTCGATTTAATCTGATGGAAAACATATTAATTAATTGAATTAATTGATGAACAGACAAACAAACAAATCTTTTTTTTTCTAATTGAAAATCAAAAAAAGATTTCAAAAAAAAAAAACATTGAAATTACCATACAAAACACATCTTTTGTAAATTTTTTTTCCATCTTTCTATGCCTAAAAATAACGATGATCATCGGGATTGATTGAATTTATTTTTCATTTCACTGTTCCAATCAATGAAAGAGAAAGAACGAGAGACAAAAGAGATATCATCGGAAGACACGAAATAAAAAAAAAATTCCAACAAAACTGACAAATCATCAAATGAATGGCAACAAATTGAATCATTTTTTTTGCATGGCAATAAAATAGAGAGATAGATAGTGAAATGGAAAAAAAATTGAAATCGGCAAACATGAAACTGAAAATTTTTTTTTTATAACACCTGTTGCTGGCTCAAACTGTTTTTTTCATTCATCTCTGCAACTTTAATTCGATTTATTTATTATTATTATTATCACAAAATGGCGGTAGCATAATTGATAACTATATCAAATTTAATTCAAGTAGAACTCAAATTATCTATATCCAAAGATTCGATTTTCATTTCTGAAAATAAAATGTAAGGTGGAAAATGTCAAATAATCTCTAAGCCGAGTAGATTGGGTTTTGTGGCCAAAATGATGATGAAAAAAAAAATTATGATTATCATTATGATGGGTGAAAATCAATTTCGAGTAGACAGATTCATAATTATAGCCAGCAGTTGTAATATTTATATACAGCATACAGCAGCCATACAGACACATATTGAGCCTGAGGATAAAAGGCGGATATAACCCCCCGAACGATTATTATTATTATTATAATCGTGATCAATCTTTTTTTTAATCCAATGTTCTATTAATGTGGATTTTATTATAACGTGTCGCTACTAATACGGCTACTGTATGTATATAGCCACATTTCCTACGTCGGTGATCATCATCATCATCATCATAATCGTGATGATCTACATTAAATTGTCATTATAGTATCATCATCATCATCATCAGGATCAAAATAGCCAAAAAATCTTATGATATCAAATATCAAATATGATACTTATGGTTATTATTTAAGGGATTGACAATTTTTTTTTATTAGTTATTATATGCAATCAATCATCATTCAAAATTTTTTTACATTCAAATAGAATATGGAAATAGTTTGTTTCCGGTAGGTGATTATGTGTTTGTGGTTTGAAATTTATCAAAGTCACTAAATTACTCGAAAAAAAGAAAGAAAAAGAAATAACGAATAAAATGAATGATCATTTTACATATATTCAATTCAATTCAATTCAATTTTCATTCATTCATTCATGTCATTTTCAAATTAAAAAATGAGAGAAAAAATTCAAATTTTAAAATTATCGTCATTGACAACACTCATATAATATATATATCGGATAATAGACAAATGAATGAAAAATTGTGTGGAAAGCATTATCGTTTCGCGGTAATTCCGGTTTCAATTTTTCTGTCTTTCTGATTTTTTTTGTTGTTGTTGTTCCTGCTCAAATTAATAATCAGATATTGGCGGAATATCCGTGATTTTTTTCTTTTTAATATACAAGACAATATGCTTGAATTGCACAAACAATCATATATTTCCTCCCCCCTTCAGTCATCAACATGATGATGGGAAAATTACATTTTCAACTGCAAAAAAAAACATCAATTTCAATTTTGGTCTATTTTTGGTATAGACAACAGCAACAGCAACCAATGATGATTCAAATCAATTCGGTTGAAGAAGAAGAAGAAGAAAAAAAAACAATGGACCAGTAAATCAAAAATGGACCGGTATTTTTTTATGGCTAGTTTTTTTTTGTCTATGTTTTTTTTTTTTGGTTAAAACATTGACCAACTACTGACCGGTATTGATGTGAGAGAGAAAAAATTGAAAACAAAAATTTTGTTTTTTCATTTCTCTGAATCATTCCATAAATCAAAATACAAATATTTTTCTTTGAAAAATTGCAAATAGAAATTGGAACATTGAGCAAAGAAAAAAATTTTATAGTGAATTACCGTTGATGGTGACATTTTTTTTCGTCGTTTTTCGTCGTTTTTTTTTCTCTGGTGGTTCTTGGAATATTGTTTGCTGTGTGTATGCGTGTGTGTGGTTGTGTGTGTGTGTGTGTGTGTGTGAAAGAAACCACGAATTTCGTGATGAAAATTTTTTTTTTATTATTGTTTTCTGCTCTAATTTTCAATTAAAAATTATAAACAATCGGTATCGGTTGATTGAATGCTTGAATCGGTTGATATCGGTAATCGGTGATAAATTATTATTGGCACATGTAATAAAAAAAATCACATTCAATTATCACGCGCACACACACACAAATGGTTGAAAAATTGGGCGGACAACGCCACAGCCATCGCCTAATTTTGTATATTTTCTTTTATTATTTGAACGGAACTTGAAACAAACAAACAAACAAACAAACACGTGTAATTAATGTGAATTCAAATGAATGAATGAACAATATGGAAATTTTTAGTTTAGTCAATGATTGATCACTTGGTTGTGGAAGAAAATGAACCGAATGATAAGATGTTTGTTTGTTTGTTGTTGTTGTTGTTGTTGTTGTTAAATGAAAGAAAAAACTAAACAGACCGATTGATTTAGATTTTAAAATGATTCACAATCAAACACGTGCAATTTTGAATAGAGCGAGAAAAAAATTTTTTTTTTCGTTGTCGTAAACTGAATCAAATTGATTTTGAATTTTGAATTTTGATATGTTTATTGTCTGTGGCGTATGGTATTTGACGAATCTTTGGGCTCTATCCAAATAAAAGTGTTTTTTTTTTTTGGATACAAACACACACACATGGATGGAAAACCGAAAATGAAACATCTAGAGAAATGAACAAAAAAAAATGCAAGTACAAATGAAAATAACAAAAAAAAGAAGAAGAAGAAATAGAAAGAGACAACAACAACAGCAAAAAAAAGAATGGTAAAAACTTCAATCAAACACACACACACACACATCATTTTTTTTTATTGAAATTTCGATTTTCTTATTCACCTGAAGGTAAACTTTCTCTCTCTCTTTCACTCTCTCTCTATTTGTTGTTGTTGTGTGAATATTTCTCATTTCATCTTCATCATCGACCTAATTTTGAATTTGACATAAACGAAAAAACGAAGATGAAGAAGAAGAAGAAGTAACAACCGATAAAAAAAACAGCTACCTTTTTTTCCAGCAGATTTTTCGTTGTATTTGTATTTCTTTTTTTTTCGTTGTGTCTGTGTGTGTGGCTGTGTTTCTTTTTAGGAAGACGATGGATGATAATATATTCCATAAATCGCGCCACCTTTTTTTTATTTTTCACATTCATACCATCATTGTGGATCATTGGATCATCATCATCGCCCATAGTATGACGACTACAATGAATGAATAAAGGAAAAAAAAGTGGAAAAACAAAATAAAATTCAACAACAGTTTTTTTCGCCGTTTGAACCACAATTGATGGACACACACACACAATCCGTCCAAAATTTTTTTTTCTTCTTCCATTGATACAAATTCATTGTGTGTGTGTGTGTGTGTATTCCACACGAACACCGCCTCGACAGGCGATATTTTCAAAAAAAAAATGATTCATCAATCCCAGTTTGGGCCACCACCATCATCATCACCACCACAACCACCATGGCCATAGACATCGAATTTTTTTTTCGTTGAATTCATTCATTCCATATTTATATTGAAAACAAAATGAAATATGAAAAAAAACAAACACAAACTCCACCTTTGATTCAAATGTAAAATAGCTAATTAAATTTATGATGATCGAATACATACATTGTGTTGTCTGGTTACTAATAAATTCCATGATAAAAAATGTGGCCAAAAAAATGATTTTTATTTCCGGAATGGTGACAAGCATTGTGTAAAAAGCTAAAAAAAAAAATAAACCAAAAAAATATCGATAGATCGATTGTGTGTGTATGTCGAAGAACTACTTCGAACTACTCCCAAAAAAAAAAAATTTGATAGTGATGGACGATGAATCGATTTTTTTTATTTCACTACATCAAAATGTTCCAATTAGATTAATCTATCTATATTGCTGTGATATGGCAATGATTATCATATTTGTTTGTCTTCAATTTCTAATCGTTGTTGATGATGGAAATAAATGTTGACAATTCAAACTAAAATCATTTAGTAGTACATTTTAAGATGCAAAAAAAAAATGATCGATTCCAATGTATTTGACTTTGAAAATGATAAAATCCATCAAACAAACACACAGACAGATAGACAGACAAGACACAAGTCGTTGATAGTTAGCCTTCTAAAAATTATTTGAAAAATTATCATGATCTTCTGATGATGATGATGATGATAAAAATTGACACGAATCAAACAACAACAACAACAACAATAGAAACTAAAACATAGGATTTAAAGCGCCCATGATTTTAAAAATTCAAGCAATGAGATAATAAGATAAATAGATAAATCAACAATTGTTTCAATCATCATCATCATCAATTTCAATAAAATGATTTTCTAACCTAATTTTTTGGTGGCCAAATCTTCCAAAATTCATCGACAAAACGACGACGACGACGACGACGAGTTTATTGCCGCCTACACACACACACACACACACACAAATTATTTTATTTCGAATCATGTTGTCCACTAAAAAGGTGTTATCGGATGCACAAATCATTGTTGGATTGTTATAGTTTTTTTTTCTTTTCCACATTTTTTTTTACTTTATTACTTGTGTTACTTTGGGCGAATATCCAACAATAGAATCAATCTATTTCAGTTAAATGATGATGATTGAATGAGACAACAACAACAACAACAACAACAACAACGAGAAAAAAAATATAGTTTATGCAGTGTAAATTGGTCACGATTTGACAACAAACGATTGTTCAAAACCACGAATGAATGAAGATAAATCTTTTTTAAACACACAGACACACACACAGTGTTTATAACTGTCCATGGTTAAATCGACAAACGGATCATCGACACCATCATCATCGTTATTTATACCATAATCAGAATGTAAAACAATTGGAATCAATCGATAAACTATTATTGTTTTTTTTTGGAAATCAATAATCGTTATTTTTTTTTTGCTGATGATGATGATGATCGTAATGAACTATAGCTAAAAACAATCAAATAATAATGGCAAACCATCGCGAATCGATAAACAATAGATTCTTGGATGTAATCGAAAACCAAAAAAAAAAAACAATTGTAAATGACAATGATGAATAGTGAAGATGAAAAAAAATAATAATAAATTCATTAAAAAAAACTGGATGAAACCAGATTTTTTTTTCGTTAGTTTTGCGCGCTATTGCTCAATATTCGAATTCGAATACAGAGGGATACAGGTTTGGAAAGTGATGGACGCATAAATCGGATACTATCGATACATATATATATTTTCAATGTTGTTGTTGATATGAGGATTCAACATACACACACAACACACATTCAACGGGCTACGTGTTTGATTTTTGGATCTTTATTTTCCCAGTTTCTGTCAATTTTACCACAAAGTTGTTAAAATTTGTTTCAAAATCGTTGAAATTTTATTATTTTTTTTTTTGTTAAACCGTTTGATTATGATGAATTAGTTTTGATTGTTATTTGAATTGAATCACAAGTTTTTTTTCTTATTTTGAAATTCCAATTTGTACTCATGTTGTTTTTGTATTCCAAAGTGTTGCAAGTCAAAAACATAATAAAATAAAAACAATGATGATGATGGATAAAATTTTCACCTATTCACTAGAACAACAACATCAAATTGGTAATATCATCAACCAAAACGTTTACACCAATGATTCCATGGAAAAAGGTTCGAATTCTTTTGTTATTGTCAAAGTGATAGAAATGTGTATGCAAATTAAAATTATCATTTTGTGTACATGTTTAATGATGATTCAAATTCTTGTTTGATATTTTCATCAAATGATCGTGCTTACATTTTGTCTTTTTTTTCGTTATTTTAGTGATATTAGGCGAAGCAACGACCTTGTCGACGTTCATTCTTAAAAACAATCAACGTCTAACAAAAGCTAATTATGTACATTTATCACGTATGACATCAATGATAATCGAATATGAAATTGAATTCGAGTCGAATAATGAAAAATGGAAAAATGAATCCAATGAACAATGGCTTCAGACGGTGGATCCATTGTTAAAAAATTTGATTTTATTACGATCTCGTTTGAATCAGGAACGAATCAACGGTTCATTGGATGCTAGTTATTTAAAGCCATTCTGTGATGTAATCGTCAATAAAGATGTTAGTGGACCAGTTACTGGTTTGGCATTGCAATCGATCCAAAAGTTTCTTAACTTTGGTTTTGTCAAAGATGGCGAAATAGTTAAACTTATCGCCGAATCTGTAACAAAAGCACGTTTCGTTGGCACTGATTCGAATAGTGATGAAGCTGTCCTCATGACCATATTGGCCATACTTGAAAGTTTGATTGTCATGCCATTCTATTCATTAACCAATGGTTTAATTTGCGAAATAATGCAAAGTTGTTTTCGTATAGCATTCGAAAGCCGGTTAAGCGAATTGTTGAGAAAATGTGCCGTAAAATCTTTAACCGAAATGGTACGTGCATTATTTACACGTATATCATTGTTCCAAGAAAAAGGTCATCACAGTGGTGCCGATGGTAGCCTCGGTAATGGTGGCAGTGATAGTGATGTGTCCGATTTCAATTATTTTTACCACGATAAGAATAATGCTTCATTCCATAAATTGAATCGAATGGGCAAACGATTTGTTTCGGCCGCCGGACAAAATAAACATGTTAACAAAACAAAGCTAGAAGTAGCTAAACAATCAACCAAGGAAGATCTAACGACTTTGGGTAAGTTTTTATTGTTTATCCCTGTTTATTCGTTCTTAATTCATAATCTCTTTTCTATTTTTGTTGTTTGTATATCAAAAAATAGAATCACATATTCAAAAATCCTATGGATTAGCATGTGTTCACGAACTACTGTCATATTTAACATCATTGATTAATCCATTGCCTGATGGCCAAAATACTGAATACATGGTCAATGTTGGTCTACAATTGTTGACTATTATATTTGAAATTAGTGTCCATGAGATTGGTGCAAATTATTGTTTACTGTCAGTGGTCAAAACCGATCTCTGTTGGAACATTATGCAATTGTTACAAAATGAAAAGAACTTGAACACGTTTTCTAATGTCTTGCGGTTATCGTTTCTTGTATTTGTTGATCTTCGAATGCATTTAAAATATCAATTCGAAGTTTTTCTACTTCGCATAATGGATATTGTTGCAACGGTCAACATACCTCTAGAATATCGAGATATTTGCATGGAATATTTATTGCAATTCTTTCATCACATTCCATATTTACCACATGAATTATTTTTTAATTATGATTGTGATTCCTATGCTTCGAACATATTGGAAGATTTGTTGCAACTATTGTCGAAAAATTGTTTCTCTTCATCCACCAACAACAATCAACATCAAAATGTTCCGACATCTCCTACATCGTTATCATCATCATCTAATTTAAATTTCACTGCCTTACAGATATTATCGTTTGAGGTGCTATTATCAAATCTGAAAAGTTTACAAATGGCTGAACTACTAAAAGATAAAGATGTCTATCTTATAGCGAATCCAGCCACCATGATTGTCAATATTTCCAACATCCGCGATTTAGCAGTGGCAACTTTTCCTGTTGCTCCTAAACAGCAAACTAATGATGATGAAAAAAGAAACAGTTTAACAATGGAACAATTCAATAATAATAATGTCATCAACGATATCAATCAGCAAACACAAAATAATTACCATGAAAATAATTTATCTGCCACTAGTCTTGCTAACAATACGATGGCAGATGCTATTGGCGGTGATAACGAGAATGGTCAAGTTGATCATGATACTATTGAACAACCATTGTCAACGGAGGGAAATTATGAAACAGAAAATTTTGAACTCGTCAACAATTGTATTCAAGTTGAATCAACAAAACAAAATATTCAACAAACAGTACCGGAACCGAATGCACCAACGATTAATAAGTATTGTGTGACATATTTGTTTCCGCAAAAACCGAATCTTCTCAATAGCGAACAAATAGAAGCATTGAAACAACGAAAAATATTATTGTGGGCGGCCACAGAAAAATTCAATCAAAAGCCTACCAAAGGAATTGAATATCTTTATGAGAATAAACTTGTTCAAAATGATGATGATGTAGTTTCATTTTTACGTAACAATTCTCGGCTTGACAAAAAACCATTGGGTGAATATTTATCGAACAAAAAAAACATGACTGTTTTGTCCAAATTTGTACAAAGTTTCACATTCAAAGATATACGTATTGATGAAGCTCTTCGATTATATTTAGAATCATTTCGGCTGCCAGGTGAGGCTCCGCTCATTTCATTGGTCTTGGAACAATTCGCTCATCATTGGCATGTATGTTGTTGTTCATATTGTTTATTGTGATTTTTGATTGATTGATTTATTCATTTTAGGAATCAAATGGCTGTCCATTCGTCAATGAAGATGCAGCATTCAGTTTGGCTTATGCTATTATTATGTTAAATGTTGATCAACATAATTCAAATGTTAAACGTCAAACTAATCCGATGACATGTGAAGAATTTATATCAAATTTACGTCAAGTAAATGGTGGTACAGATTTTGATAGAAACATGTTGACGGAAATCTATCATATGATCAAAAACAATGAAATCATCATGCCGGCCGAACAACAAGGCGTGATACGTGAAAAATATTTGTGGAAATGTTTGTTGAAAAATTCCGAAACATTAAGTGGCGTCTATTGGTTTCATTTAAATAATGTCATGAAAAATCAACATGATTCGCCCTCATCATCTATTGTCGAAAATCATTTCAAAAATACAAAAGAAGATTTCGTAGTCAATCTATCTATTTTAGATCGATCAATTTTTGAAATTTCTTGTTTACCTTCGATTTCGACTTTAACTTTAGTGTTTGATAAATTGAATCCTGATCGTCAACCTTGTATGTCTCGATTAGTTTTGAATCAAGGTTTTGCTAGTTGTTCATTACTTTGTGCAAATTATGGCCATTTAGACAATCTGATTGAAAACTTATCAAAATTTGTTATCGCATCTCCTCGAATAACTACCAAAAGTGAATTGGTTGCTTATTGTCTGTTTAATATCTGTAAAGAATATGCCAACGAAATGCGATCATCATGGAAAAATATTATCGAATTAATATTATACTGGTACGATAATAAGTTACTTGATGATGGATTAGAGATTGATGATTTTGCACTCGAATCGAAAAAGATTAGTTTCACAAGAAAAACACCATTGAAAAATCTGAAACAACAAAGTGAACAAAATCAATCGACATTTTTCCTATCTAGTTTTTATTCATATTTTTCCAGCAATTCACCAAGCGATCAAGATATAATGAATAATGACAATGATGTTATAGGTGCTGGTAATGGTACAGGTAATGTTGGCAACGAAACTAATGATCCTGAACAATCAGGAGCTAATAATAATAATTCAGATCCTTCGAATCAACCTAATGATTATTGCCAAACTTTAATATTGATAATTGAAGAATCGAAATTTCTACACATTGATTCCTTAATTGAATTGATCAAGGCACTGATTCAAGTAGAATATTGTGATACATTTGATGATGATATCGAAGTATTCAAAATGGAAATGCTATTAAAAGTTATATTCATGAATCGTGATCGTCTTTCAATATTCTGGGATCTAATCTATCGCCATATCATTAAATTGATGCGTTATTGTCCACAAAGTGAATATCTAACTGAACGTATCATATCGTGTGTATTTCGTTTGGCAATTCGATTCACATCACGACCAGATTTATTGAATGATCAAATCTTTCTACTTCTCTATCAGATTCTGATATTTTTTGATCCCTATTTGATTCAACGTAAACACACTGCACAAACATTGCATTCATTTATATCTCATTGTAATTGTTATCTTACGAAAAATGAACAATGGGCACTCGTATATAATTTGATTTTAGCTATTTCAATTGGTTACTATCCACCGAATAAAAAACTTGGACAACCACCGGAACCACAGCAATCGATACATAATCATCAACAAGCACACACTCCGTCAACACCAGATTCAACCAAAAGAAATTTTCCTCAAGAACCAATGACCAATGTTTTTATACCATCGATACCAAGCATGCCTAATGATCTAAGTAAATTGGCTGCACATTTGAATGTTAAAAAGAATTTATCAGAGAATATTTTCTCATTCAACACATACCAGTATCGAATAATGGATGCTGAAGCTTATGAAAAATGTGTGGACATAATGGTATTGATCATACGAGAATATTTGCCCAATAATGCAAAATCAATGCAGAAAAATGATTCAGTCAGTGTTTATGAAATTGCACAGATGGCAGTTGGTGTTCTTTGTCGATTTGTTGAAGCTTCCATCAAGATACAATTTGCAACAGCTCGACCAAACGTAAGACATGGTAAAAATTCCAAAATCGCCAATAAATCTCGGTTGTCTAGATTGACCAATGCTATACTATCATCAAGTGAATCTGATAGTGATGATGAATATCAGCAACAGCAACAACAACAAAAACAACCAGTCAGATCGGAAATCACATCAGTGACCGAAAATGTTGCTCTGAAATTATTGGATTTGATGCATTATTTTCATCTTTATGCTCCAACGATTGCTGGCGATCAAATTGGATCAGATGTTTTATGGAATACAATCTGGTGCCCTTTGCTTCAAGCGATTGCATTCTTTTGCTGTGATTGTCGTCGACCAGTACGAACCTGTGCGTTTACATTTCTGCAACGAACGTTGCTATTGCATGATTTACAGGTGCTAAATGCCAACCAATGGGAATCTTGTTTTAACAAGGTTCTTTTCCCCTTACTTTCTAAATTATTGGAACCTATTAATATGTGCGATCCAATCGGTATGGATGAGACCAGAATGCGTACAACAAATTTGCTGTGCAAAGTTTTCTTACAACACTTGAATCCGTTATTGACGTTGAATACATTCACAGCTCTGTGGTTGACCATTTTGGATTTCATGGAAAAATACATAAAAGCTGATATGCAAACCGAGTTGGTGGTAAGTTTGTTAACCATTTCTGATAAATCTCGAGTTTAAAATTTTTTTTTCACAGAAAGAGGCCATACCAGAATCGTTGAAAAACATTCTTCTTGTGATGAAAACTGCCGGTTGTTTCAATGAAACATTGGCATCAATCACTTGGGATCGTATTAATAAATTTCTGCCAAATTTGTATCGTGACTTGATCGAGCCACAAATCAAGCAGTCAGAACCAGCAACGAATCAGGTATAAAATAAATTTGTAAAAGATTCAAAATCTAAAATTAATCTACATCAGGAAATGCATCACATTGAAGCACCCTCATCTCTAATGTCAATGGAATCCTCACAGCCAAATAATCAATCAATCCAAACTGAAGATCATTCTAAAAATCTTCCGCCTCCAACAGAATCAATTGTAGCCGAAACCAACATTACAGGAAATTCCCACCAACAACCATCTCAAACGATCCCCACATATCCAATTTATAACTTGCCTTCGACTTTTATTGATATGGAATCGGTTTGCATTCATTCGGATTCACAGCAATTACAGCAGAAAACAGCACCGGTGCCTTCTAATCCAGAAGAAGTCACGAATCCTATTTCACATTTAAATTCTAGTCAACCAATTCAAGAACCACAGCTTTTTCAAAGTACATCGAATCCTTTGGTTTATCCAGGAACAATAGCTCAATTTTACCCTCGACATGAAAATTCTTCGATGATACAAACAACTGGTACATCATCAATCTTGACCAATACGATGGCGTCAACTAATTATCCGATTCTTTACTCATCGATTATGGATACAAATATGAACAAAATGTCAATGTTACCACAACCTGGACGAATCCTAGTACCACAGTCATCATCATCATATCCATGGCCATCACCAAATGATGATACAACATTGATGAATGCTCCACAAACATCAACATCTCAACATAATAATCAACCACCGCAACAATCTTGAATAGATTCTTTTTAAAAATAAATTTTAATGGAAAAAGCAAAATATAGAAAAGAAAAACCAAAAAATGTTTGCTTTTCATGATGTAAATGGTTATGATGACGACAATGTAAAGAAAAAATAAATAATGGAACCATATGAAAAATGGATCGCTCCATTCATGCACACACACACACACCCCAAGAATTTCTTACTCCAAATATAGGGAAGCGGGCAATCTTTATTTGAAACCAGAAATAAAAAAAAATATTAATTAATCAAAATAGAGTAACAAAATTACCCGCCCACACACACACAGACATACATATTGAAATAATGAATTGAACACAACCACATAAGAAAAAAGATGTTCGTGTCTGAATAAAAAAAACATCTATACCATAGGAAAAAAAATTTGATTTTCAATTTTATTATTTTTTTCATTTTTTATTTCTACAAAATTCTTTGAATTGATAATTAAAACGAATCTATTTTTTTCGATGACGATAATGATGATGATGATGATGATAAAGATTCTGGTATATGTAATAATTAGAATAGATAAGCAAGAATGAACGATGCTGTTTGCCATTTTGTTATAAAAAAAAAAAATTTGTTCACCTTTTTAGGATGCGTTTTTTTTTTCTTCATTTGTCTCGATGATAATAATAATAATAAGAAATCCATAAATTTTCTGATTTAAAAAAAACGGAAAACGAAAAAAAAAAACAAAATTCACAATGTGTGTGTGTGTGTGATTGATTTTGATTCTCTTAATATTTCTCTCTGTCTTTCTCTGTTCCAAATGCATATATCTAGCAAAAAAAAAAAAAAAAAAACGTAAACTATAGATGGATGGAACAATCCATTTAAGAATGGAAAAAATTATATGAAAAAAAAAATTAAATGAAAAAGAACCATAGAATCGATTGCCACTGTGTCTGTGTGTGTATGTTTGAAACGGGTTTTATCGGTTCATATAGACCGAATGAAATGGCTGCCATATCGACAAAGATAAACCAAGATAAATGACTATTCTTCTTTGTGCATTAAATTTTGTGTTTATTTTTTTTTCTTTTGGCTGTTTTTTTTTCTACACTATGGAACCAAGAAAATAATAATTTTTTTGTTGTTGTTGTTGTTCCATTCATTCATTTATTCTTGTTTTTTTTTCATCTCACTAATATTGTGAGCAAAGAATGAATGAATGAGAAAAGAAATGAACAAAAATCATTTTTATTAATTAGTTTTTCCCTAGAATTTTTTTTTCTTCATCCATTGAAACAACAACAACAACAACAAAAATTCATTTTCTATTTCTGT
Source organism: Dermatophagoides farinae (assembly GCF_024713945.1). NCBI lineage: Eukaryota > Metazoa > Arthropoda > Arachnida > Sarcoptiformes > Pyroglyphidae > Dermatophagoides > Dermatophagoides farinae. The sequence continues at coordinate 2,845,390 of NC_134683.1, read as the reverse complement.
GTGTGTGTGTGTTTTTTTTGGAACGTCGTAAGTGTGTGTGTATGTGAATGAAACAAGCGAAAAAAAATATAATTTTGGTAATAAAACTTTTTTTTTCTTCATGCATCTTTGGAACTTCAAAACTCAATTTTTATTCAGTTTTTGTTTTTTGTTTCGTTTTTTTTTTTTGGTTTCCACAAGCTAATGATTCTAACTTTGTATTAAATTTGTATATAAAATGTTTGCAAGACGCTTCTTCGGTTTGTTTTTGTTGTGTTGTTGTTGTTGTTGTTGTGTGTGTGTATGTGTACGAAACACACAATTTCAAATATTTATTCATTTCAAAATAGTAATTCTTTATTCGTCATTCTTTTTTTTCTATTAAAAATTCTTTATTCTTTATAGTTTTTTTTTATTCTTGTTGTTAGAATTTTTTTTCTGGTTTTGTTTGTTTATTCAATTTTGAATTGAAAATGAAGACAATATAACGAATTTGTTAAACTCTGGTATGTGTGTGTGTGAGTGTGTGTGTTTGTGTTTGCACTGGCAATTCTGTTAATGTCGTTGGTTTGGATGCTGGGCATATCTCTTAAATGAAATTTTTTTTGTGTTCGTTTCTTACGAAACAAAATTCGTTATTAATAATTCATATTCTTTATCACCAAATTGCAACGACAATGACACAGTAAAATGAAGAATATTTAAATGAAGAAAAATTCAAATCATCAATAAAGATTGGTGGTGGTGATTGATGATCAGTGATCACCAACAGCAACAAAAATTGAAAGGAAAATTTTTTAGGATCGATTAAGATAATAATCAACATTTAAGGAATCATTTCTAAAATCCCAGAATATCTACAAGGTGATTCAGAATATATAGAATTTTATTTTAAATGAAATTCATGCCAGGAAAATATAATCAAATGATGACAAATGTGAAATTTTTCTAAAAATAAAAAAAAATGAAATAAATTTCTTCTTTTCAAACAAATATGATTGAATTTTGGATTCATTCAAAGGAATGAATTCATATTTTTAATTTTTTTTCTTGTTCTTGTTTTGTACAAATATTCGTGTAAACATGAATGTCAAAATTTTACATTATCAATAACTATATGACTTCCTGTTAAATGTCAATATTACAGTAAGAAAAAAAAACGGACAAATACTGAATGAATGAATTGAACAAAAGAATATTAATAGAATTTATTTTTTTCAAAATAATAAAAGAAAAAAAAATATTGAGAAATCAGAATTCAGAATAGTAAAAAAAAAAAAAAAAAATAAAAATTCAACATTCTCTCGTTTCGACTTTCAATGTTGTAATACAACATAAATATATTAGAAAAATTTCATAAGAATCAACCTACTTGAACAAAATGAGATTCGATATGAATATAAAAAAAAATTTTTGATGAATTTTAATAAATTATTTTTCTTGTTAATTTTGAAACGCAACAAAAAAAAACATTTCCATTGAATCGCTCTCTAATGTCTGTATTGTGTTCGTTTGTTCATCATCATCATCATCATTTATTAGTAATTGAAAATTCCAAATAAATACATCTTTATATCATTGTCAAACAGTAGCAACAATGTTTGGTTCTTTGGAATGCAAAAAAAAAATTCTTCATCAATTTAGCAAGAATTTGAACATTTTATTATTATAATTATTACTGAAAATTATGCATTGATTTAAATGATAAATGACCATTTGTTTCTACCGATTCTATGTCTATATTCGTGTTATTCAATAGAAATGCTAATGTTATGCATAGAGTAGGATGGATATATATATGATTGAGAAAAAAAAACTTTGAAAAAAAATTCAGAAAGCAGAAAATTTAAAACTTGTTTTTTTGGTTTGATCTACACACACACAAACAAATAAATAAAATGAGAAATTCCCAGCAAATAAAACACAAACATACAAAATTAAAAAAAAAATTTCTTCCGGAAAAAAATCCCATTTTTTTTTTGTTAAAATGTTTCCAATTTAATATCATCATCATCATTTAAATGGCGGTAAAATATCTAGACATCAAAGATTGGTCTGATGATCATGATGATAGTGGTGGTGGTGGTGGTGGTTGTGGTGGACAACTTTACTGTTGTTTTAGAAATTGTTCATCATCACAATGACCCGAATTTATGAAATAAATTTTGTGTGAACTATCTTCACCATACGTTTACTATTTGAATTCAGAAATTTTTTTCAACCAAAAAAAAACATGAAAACTTTTTTTTTCTTGGCATGAAATAAACCCCCTCCCCTCCGATATATAGTAAATTTATGTGTGATCATACAACTAGATAAATAATGGGCTCATCAATTTTTTGCATTTTTTTTAATTTTTACAAGTTGATTAGGGTTTGGTTATGTTTGAATTTTTCTTATTTTTGCTCATTTTTGATATTGATGCTCGCGACTAGATTGGTCAGTTATTCGGTTAGCCACCACCACCACCAGCACAACAGCAACCACCACTGCTGAATGATCACAAATACGATTCACTTAACATCATAGACGATGACCGAATTGCTTAATTAATTTTTTTTGTTCATTTTTTTTTTGTTCACATTAATCGTTGCATTTTTGAATTTGAGATTTTTTTTCAATATTTTCAGTCCAATTATTTTCGTTTTGTTGCTATAATATGTCGGCACTTATCGAATCGAATGATGATGATGATGATGATGATTGCATCTTTACAAGTCAAGGTGATGAGGATCATTGAGAAAAATTCGATCATGATTTCTAACTGCAAAGATTTGATTGAAGATAATTTGAGAAAAGAAAAAAATGTCAATCCGAAAGAAGAAAAAAACCCAACATACAAAATCACCAGATCAAAATCATTCAATATATTTAGACACTTATACACATCATCACAAGATCCGGAACCACTCAGCCAATCTGATTTGATGATTCGTCTGGTCGAATGTCTGGGTCATCCAGTAATCATCATCATCATCATCATCATTATCAACAGGGCTAAATTAAGTATTTATGTCGGATATCATTATAAATTGAAACTTACTATAACACTGATCATTCAATCAATCCAGAAAAAAAAGTATTGCTATTTTTTTCTCCTATCTCTTCTTTTCATTCATTTAATCATTCATAGCGTGATAATAATGAACATGATGATGATGAAAAATCCCACAAACACACACACACACACACATTCAGAGATAAAAATGGACAATTAATCAATTAATTACAAGAGATTCACTCATCAATGATGAAAAAATGTTTTTGTTTTCGTTTTTTTTATTTTATTCGCAGCTGCAAATAAATCAAAACCAAAATAAAAAAAAATTCATCAATTAGTTCGATGATGATCAATTATCATGAAACGAACAAAAAAATAAAAAAAAAATAAAAATAAAAATTCCATTTGAATTCTGTTCACACACAATGTGTCAAAAGGTTTTTGTTTTTGTTTTTTATCCATTTATCCACTATCAACGTAATGATAATGATGATGATGATGATCATATACATTTTAGAAACATAAAATTTATATAGATAGATTTATTATGGCAGATTATTATTTTATCATTAATCATCTACCACCTTCTCTTTTCCTGCCCCCCCTCCTACAAAAAAAAATTATGATAATCCAAAAAGAAATTACATCAAACTGTAAATCTTTCCCACTATAATGAATAATGGTGTGTAAAAGATTAAAATAGTTGATGAGGATGATGATCATCATCAACATCATTTTTTATCCGATATCAATCATAATTCAATTCAATTGATTTAACAAGATAGGAAAAAAAATCAAATCCATAACCAGTTCGACACACACACACACACACACACACACAAACACAGTCAGATGTGCATATAAAAATTCAAATTCGCGCGAATCAAATCAGAATTCGTTTCAGTATTTTTCTAAATTGAATTTTGCTATGAAAAAAAAATATTCAGACTTTGATGAAAAAAAAACCAGAAAATTTATAGCGCCCAAAACCGAATGATCAGACAAGCAAAAATGTGCGAAATATTATTTGCAGTAAAAAAAAAAAAAATACACAAGCGACAAAACAAAAATTTATATTCAATCACTCGAAAGTCTTTTCATTTCATATTCCTGTGATTTAAAGGAAAAAAAAATTTTGTCCAATTTATTTTATGAACTTTTCCATAATAAATTATGAAAATGCTATGCACACCTGTGTTTCTCTCTCTCTCTCTCTCTCTCTCTCTCTCTCTCTCTCTCTCTCTCTCTCTCTCTCTCTCTCTCTCTCTCTCTCTCTCTCTCTCTCTCTCTCTCTCTCTCTCTCTCTCTCTCTCTCTCTCTCTCTCTCTCTCTCTCTCTCTCTCTCTCTCTCTCTCTGTCGGTCTGTGTGTGTGTTCAATTATGTAAAGGTCAGCAGCGAATCCAATAACTTCTAGCAGCCATAATAATAATAATAATCCGGAATAGTCAAAAAAAATGAGAAATTTTTTTTTCAATTTTCGTGAAAAAATATATAAATTATTGACACATTGTAGCGAATGCAAATCTTAGTCAGTGTGTGTGTGTGTGTGTGTGTGTGTGTGTGTACCTGCTGGTTGAACAAGTTTTTTTCTCTATTTTTTCTGATTAATTCTGTTTGTATGACTTGATTAGTTGAACATTCGATGGTGGACAAAAAAAAAATTTCTTTTTGTCTTGTTTGGACATTGAAGAATCGATCGATTGCGATCGTTTGTGTGTGTGTGTGTGTGTGTGCGACAACAGATGAATTTGACATATGTCCAGAGAAAAAAAAAGTTGATGTTCATAATAATCATGATGATGGTGGTCAAGCTGGTGAAACTTTTTCTTTTCCTCTTTCTTTTTTTTGTTTGCAAACGGTCAATCTGTCTGACCAGAACAGAAAAATTTGGTTGGAAAATAAAATTTATTACCGACTACATCATCATAGTCTGTGAATGAATTTTTTTTTAATAATGATAATAATCTGGCATCATATGTCAAAGTTGACTTGATTATTGCAAAATTTCAGTGTGTGTGTGTATGACCACAATGGTATTATTTTGGCAAATAAAGAAGGATTCTGGTACAAACACTTTGTATACAAGTTGTACAACAATGATATATTTATGCAAATATGAACCAGTAGTTGTTTTGAAACTAAAATTCTGTACAGGAAAAAAAATTATTCATACATGAATGATGATATCAGTATCACCATAGGAACAGAATCCACAACAACAACAACAATAATGAAAATGGTAAACAAAATAAAAACTTACCTGGATTCTGCTGCCATATTGTCATTGTGACGTATTTGTGTGTCTCTTTTTTTTCATTATCATTACATTTTTTTATTTGTTATCAAATACACGAATTCATTATCAGTATGGATAATGAAAATTGCTTGATTTTTATTTCTGAACATAAACATAAATGTGTGTATATACTGAATTTGCAATATATATATGTAAATAGATAATGAGATACAATCAAAATGAACATGGTAACAATAAATATGAATAAATGATATGCGAAAAAAAAACATAACCATATGTCCAAAAATAGACAATTAAAACGAACGAACAAAAAAAAAATTATGAATCGTTGCGACGAATATGCGAAAAAAAAATTCTTTTTACGATCATACATCAATTTTCTCTCCGTGTGTGTGTGTGTGTGTGTGTGTGTGCGTTTATGTTTTCATTACAATTGAATAGCATGAATCATCATAATCTCGATGATGATCATCATGATAGAAAGCACTAAAAAAAAAACAAATCAAATACATGTGAATTGAATCAAATAAAGAAAATTTATTGGCCATTCAAGATGATATCATACCAAAAAAAAAAAAAAAAAATATAGAAAAGATAAAGTTCCGAATGAAACAACAACAAATATCGTAAAATTACCGTCAAAAAAAAAAGTTTTTCTGATAATCACCGATTCGGTCATTAATAATTTGTTTTTTATTGCAGAAAATTTTTTCCTGTTACCGTTGTTCAATTCAACAATTAATTTCGAATCAATTCATCAATCGTTATCGAAATTTGTTGATCAAACAAAAAAAAATTGAACTTGGAATAAAAAACTTATCTGTTAAACACACACACAATGAAACGATAATATCGGGTTAAAATAGACATTTGATGATTGGCGATTGTTGTTGATAGAGATATAGATAGATTTATTTGTTTATCTTTCTTTGATTATCACATTCAGTTGATCAAATTTAGTAGATGATCACAGCATCAGATTTAGATTAATTTTTTTTCTCTTCTGGATTGATTCATTCTATTAAAAAAATAAATTATCAGATGATGGAATAATGAAATGAATTCAATTCAAGCTTGTAGTTTTTTTTTGTTTCATTTATTTCAAATTGCCAATCTATTCAACAACATATTCAATGTTGATTCGGATATTATTCAAACGACTTGGCCACGACAACCATCAAACATTGGTTATTTTGTATCTGAAGGAAGAAAAAAATAAATTTCTTCACTATCACCATCATCATTATTGTGTTGGATTGAATCATTGAATTGATTGATTAAATGATGATGATGATGATGATACATTGTATATGTTCATGTCTTGATAATGATTGTTGAATGTTGATCATCACCACCATCACTACCATAAAACGCCCATTTCTTCATTTAAAAAAAAGAAAATTATTTTTATTAGCACTTTGATGTTGTTGTTGTCGTTGTTGTTAACCACTTTTTTTATATATATATCCATCTCTATTTGGATACAATTCAGCCATTTCAACATCCAAATCTTAACGGATATCTGTAGATAAGAAAAAAAAATAAACACATAACAATTACAATCATACAAAAAACTGATTAATGAATTAATCCTTGTTTCATGATCATCATCATCATCATCATCATAATGATTCGATATATGGATGGATTATCGATCAGTTTTTTTTATTTTCTAATTTTCGAATTTGTATTCACCAATAAGATATTCGAAATGTAGGTGTCCATTTTGAAGAAGAAGAAAAAGAAAAAAAAACCGGCATAATGATAATGATGGTAAGTTTTTTTCAACTTCTTCTTCTGCTGTATTTGCATTTTTTTTTCTTTTGCCATCCATTTATTCAATCATCATTTATTATCATTTTTTCCGTACAATTCAATTATTCGTTCAATTTGTTTTAATATTATTTACACACACACACACACACATCGATGCATGTATGTGTGTATAGATCAAATCAAATTAGAATGTATTACATTGCATTAAATTCGGTCAAATTGAAATGAATCTGGTCAACACAAATATCACTATATAGCTACGTTTATTTGGATGAAGAAAACAAAAAATCATTTCATCCATTCTTTTGGTTTTTTTTGTTATAACAAACTAACGAAAAAAAAAAATTCAACAAAAAATCGCCAAAAATAAATAAAGCTAAAAAAAATCAATTTTGTTTGCTCGTATAAAGTTTGAATATATATTTATCAACTCTATCACTGTGTACTGTGTGTGTGTATCTGCCACTTCTGGTGAATTTATTGGCAGAAAAAAAATAAGAAAAAAACTTCAAAATATTTGATAAATTATATGACAAGGTAGACAAAAATAAATAAATAAAAAAGACATTCGTACATTGAATATCTCAGCAATATCTGGACAATCTAAACTACTAATGGCTAATATGCATCATCAATGTATGCAATGTAAAGGTAAAATATTAATCGATTCAATTGAAAATTGATTCATATGTTTGAAATTCAGTTCAAGATTTTTTTTTTGTTTCTTTCCAAGAATTAATATCACACACTTGTAATTCATTCAGATAAAATTAGTTTATCGATAATTTTATTTTTATTGATATGAAAAAAAATCGGACAACAACAACAACAAATTCAAACTTCAAAATATATATACGGCAATTATTGGCAAATTAGTTAATTTCTGGCCAATTCATTCAGATTTTTTTTCTCTGTTTCTTTTTTTTATTTATTTATTCACATATTATACACCAACACAGGTTGAATGAGAGAGAGAGAGAGAGAAAGAAAAAAAACATATCGATTCAATGAAGCGTTGGAGAATCCAGTTTTTTTTACATTTTGGTTGTCTCAATGCCCTCGAGGTTATATGGGATGAAATCTCGATTCGAAAACAAAAAAAAACATGTTCGGCTAGTTCTCTGGATACTGGCACTGGTTCTTGATTCATCAAAAAAAAGTCCACACAAAGGTCATCGTCTTTTTTTTCTTTCGGATAGTAGTAGCCTGATCATCATATGAAATTTTTCCATTCGATTTTTTTTTTGCAAAACATCTTTGCTTGCCTAATAATAATAACCAAAGAAAGAGAGAAAAAAAAGATTATGGTAAACTCTGTGTGTGTGTGTCGTGTATCATGTACCTTTCGGAGAAAATTTCCAAAATCCAAAAAATTAAAATTAATCAACAAAAAAAAGAAAAGAAAAAAAACGAAAAAAAAATCCATGAGAGGCTGAAAACAGTTCCGTTCGTATAATTTTTTTTTGTTTTTCGTTTAAAACGAATCGAAAATGTTTGCAAATTCAATGTTCAATTTTCTCAGCCAATCAAGTTTTTAATTATTGTTGAAACTTTTTCAATAATTTGGAATTCAATTTATTCTTTCTATTATTTTAACTGAATGAATTTTTTTTATCAATTCAATTCAATATAATGATAATGATGGATCAAATTGATGCAGCAATCGACATTAATCTATGGTTTATTTCAATGAAAATGAAATGAAATTTATTTTGCCCATCCATTTTATATACAGTGTGTAGAAATTGCATATGAATTTTTCAAATATGGTAGAATCGAATTTACTTTCGTTGTCAATCAAACACACATACACACACACAATGAATTGCAACATTGTTGCAAAGAGAATATACAGAAACAGAGAGATAAAAAACGAATGAATGTAAATAATTAATATTGTAATGTAGTCAAAGAACAACAAGAATTGCATTAGATTTTTTTTCTGTTTGTTTGTTTTAAAAAAATTTTGAATTACAAATTTTTTTATTTTCAATAGCTGATGAAATCTTCATTATCATATGATCATCATCATTTTAAAATGAAAATCAAAGTCTGTGAGTGTGTGTGTATGTGTGTTTGCGATCTTATCTAGTGTTATTTAGTAGCTTGTTTTCATTGCCATAATCTTTACTGTCCTTTTTTTGGGACAACATTTTGAAAACATTGACCAGAAAAAGACAATTCCATTGTTTATCGCTTGAATGATCCCTCCCCCAAAAAAAAATCTAAAATCAAACTTTATAAATCCATATAAACTTTACTTGAAACTTTCAACAAAATCACAATGCTAGAACACTGGAACTATTGAAAAAAAATCAAAAAACTACATGAAAGTCAAACAAAATTAAAAATTCAATAATCACACACACACATACAAACACACACACACAAACCGAATACATGAATATATGAAAAAAAATGAAACAAGAATCAATAGAATCAAAAAGCAAACAAAAGTTTGATGATAAAAATAACAACAACACACAGCTTCGACCTGATGCATAACACACACACACGCATACATGAGAGAGAGAAAAACATGAATTTGATTTTCGATTCCAAACATGGATTCAAATTTGGAATCAACCAACTAAAATGTGTAGATGTACATTTCAAAAAGAAAGAAAAAAAATTTGAGCATAAATCAATTGGATGAAACTTTTTTTCCCATTCTATTCTGCAAGCTTGTTCATTCATTGTGTTGGATTAGTTTTTTTTTCTCTTGAAACTTGTTATTTTTCACCTTTTTTACTCATCATCATCATCATCATCATGTATTGATCGATTGTAATAATTTCAGTGTTGAAAAAAATTAGAAAAAAAATCCAATCTCATAAAAACAAAACCAAAAAAAAAAAACAACAATCGATAATGATTGAACGATCATCATCGACCATTCTTACCATTATCAACTATTGTTGTATTGGTAAACAATGTTTTGATTTTAACAATAATCTCATTTGGTTTTTTTTTGTTTTCGATTTCGTCCTCGATTTTTTTTCTCTACTTTTTCTTGACATTATAATGATGATGATGATGATGATGATTATTATATTTTCATCAATCAATTCGTGAGTCTCATCTATCACTATCATCTTCCTATGGTCATGATGGTATTTTATTTTATTTGTTGGTTGATTCAATTCAATTTCCTGTATAAACAATATTCTCAATTTTTTTGGTCATCATTTTGTTGTTGTTGTTGTTGTTGTTATTGATACATTCATTGTTGTTGTTGTTGTTGTAACAATAAAATGTTTTTTATTTTGTTGTTGTTAGTCAATCTCAATCGATCGCAATTTGGCCAACTTGAATTCTTCTTCAGTGGTACATATTACTTGTATTTGATACAAACTCTAAATGATATCATTATTCAATGCACATACACACATTTCCACTATTATTGATAAAAAAAAACATAATAAGCCAACATTTTCTGCAAAAAAAAAACACGATTATAATGATGATGATGATGATGATGATAATAATAATAAAAATGAAACAAAAAAGATAAAACTACAGAAAAAAAACGTGAAAATCGAATCATCAATTGATCAACAACATCCAGTGTGTGGATGATGATCCAGAAAAAGAAATTGTTTGTAACAAAAAAAAAGAAAATACCAAGATTGTAATAATAAATGAATGGATGGATGAGATAATTACAAATAAATCACTTTGTTATTTTTTTTCAATCATCCATCAATCTTTTTTTTTTGGTCGACGATCCGGTTTTCTTGGTTTTTTTCCACTGTTTTGTTTCACATTTTTTTTTCATTTCAATAAATTTTTTGGAAATTTTTTTTTCTGGTACCGATAAACAAAATGATTATTACATACGATAAAACATAAAGAGTTCTTCTTCCAGTATAAAATTGGTATCGTCGTTCGTGCATTACAGTGTTTGGAAAAAAAATTTCGAATAGTAGCAATCGATATAGCTGAATTGTTTGTTGTACATCATAGTTAGTGAGATTATAGATAAGATAACCAAATGTCGTAAATATATGACAATTTTTGCTGTCATTTTATTTCATTCAAGTAAATCTTTTTTTTTCCTGGCCTTAAAATTTATTGTTATTATTATCACCAGAACAACAGCAATTATGTCATTATGACAATGACAAAATGATCATCAAATGAGTGAATGGAATCAAGTTTTAAAATTTGAATAATAATGATATATTTATATTTATATTTTCGTCAAAAAGATCAATTCAATTCAAATCAATAATTGATAATGAGGATTTGAAATATTTTATGCATCGATGTTGACAAATAAAATAATAATTCACAATTACAGAAAGGTGAAAAGGAAGAAAAAATAAAAAGGGAAAAAAAATTACATTTGATCAATCAATGTTTATTCCATGATGATTCATGCTGTTGATGATGATGATGATGATATTCACTCATCATCATCGAATGAATAAAATGATACGAATGTGTGGCAAATTGAATGTATGGATTTTTTTTTTCATCGGTGGTTTTTTTTAAAAGGGCCGTCGTCTGTTTGAGTATATATGATTCTTTGTTGTTGCTGTTGTTTTTGTTTGTTGTTTGTTTTTTTTTTTTTTTTTTTTTTTTGGTTAAAGATAGAAAAAATAAACATATCAATAATGGAAATTAATAAAATAAATTAATTTACAAATTATAAAAACTAAAAACGATTCAGTCGATAATAATAATAATTAATGATGATCTTGAAATTAAAATTGAGAGAGAAAAAGAGAGAGAAATGAAAAAAAAAATGAAAAGAATTGAGCAACAAATTCTATTGATGATTCGGCGTTTTTTTTTTATTTTTTGGCACAATTTTTTTTCATATTAAAATGATGATAAAAATTTCCTAGAAAAAAAAAAGATAAAGGCCCATCCATTCGTCCATTGTATAGAGATGTGTTAATTTCAGTTACAAATGTTGATGAATTAATTAATTCTAATTAAACTTCAATCAAAATCAAAATAAAATAAAATGAAGATAAAATGTTACAAAGCTGCTGTTGTTGTTGATGATGATGATGTTGTTGTTGTTATTATGTAATCATTATTATTGGGATTATTATTGCTATTTGGAATTGGTAATAATCCATAGAAATCCATATCAGGATCACATAAGGCCGTTGTTGATGTAACCAATTTAGCTGTCATTAATGGACTTGTTGTGGTCATATTATTGAAATTAACATTACCACCATGACCACCACCAATCATACCATTACGAATCATGCCCGTTGGTGATGATGATGATGATATATGGTGATTCATTCCGTTCGTTTGATTCCACCAATCGAATTCATTGCGATTATTATTATTGGGAAACATAAATGTCGATACTGGTGGTAATAGATTACTACCCGATGTTGATGATGAATTTGGTGATGGTGAACCACCGTATGATTGTGATCCACCACCAACCGGTGTCAAACGATGAGGTGAATGAGCCGATACTGGTGATCGTAATGCCGCCGTTGATGTAACAAATAATTTACCGGTCGTTGATAAACTTGTTGTTTCATTCGATGAAACCGAACCATAGGATAATGAATCTTGATAAGGTGAATCTAATGATGAATAATATGGTGATGTATGTTGTGATATCGATGATTGTGTTGACGATGTAGGATCCATTGTAGAATCGATTAGATTATTATTTGTACGACCACAAGCTATGCCAGCGTTTGAATGTTGATGAGAATGATGCTGATGATGATGTTGATAATCAACATCCATATTGGTTGATGAAGCTATCACCACTTGTTCCACACCTGTTGATGTTATTGAAGTTTCATTTTTATTATTATTGTTGTTGTTGCTCATCACAGATAGATTCGAATTGACAAAAAATGGTGAATTCGATTGATTTGTTGTTGTTGTCGAATAATTATTGGTGGATGTTGGTGTTTGTGGTTGTCGAGAATTCATTTGCATTGCATATTGATTATTATTATTATTATTATATGAATTGGTAATATCTAGTGTGTCAGATTGTAAATAAATTTAAAAAAAATTGTTTTCACGAATTCTAATAATAAAGAATAAATAACAATGGACATACCTGTAGATGTATTCATAGATGTTGTCGAATTTGATAGGTGATGGTTCATAGTTGTGGTCGTATTCACTAAAAAAGGATCACCAACATTATTCGTTGATGTTGTTGTTGATGGTATTGTGGATGATGAATCCGCAGATGTGGTCGTTTCATTCGATGATAAAGATGTAGAAGGATATGATGGTACAGTAGTTGCTGTTGTTGTATTTGATTTGAGCAATGTAGCCAAATCGGATTGGACCGGTGGATTTGTTTTTCCATATGGGCTTCCAACCATTCCATTCATCATCGATTGAGTGGTTGATGGTGGTGGCGGATATTCTATAATGTTTGATCCGGGTGGAAGAGCATTCGGCTGTTGTTGGTGATTTGATATTGGTGGATAATTGCCTTGATTATTTACATTAGTATTATAAGGCATTGAGGTATTTGCCGGTAAAGATTTATCGGTAGATTGTAAAGTAATCGGAGCAGTAATTGTAGCAGAAGCAGCATTACCAGATCCATAATATGAACTATATGCATTATTAGAATTGTCAACGGAATGAGTGGCATTTGAATCAATTGGAGATGCTGTTGCAGCTGCTGGTGATGGCATCGAATATACTGGTGTTTTTCGTCCAGGAGTAGGTGGTTTAGGTGATTTATCCGGTGGATTTGTTGTTTGCGGTGGTTGCTGTTGTTGACTATTCGATTGAGAAATCCAATGAGAATCAATTGTAGCTGCCGTATTTGGCATTGGTGGTGGTGGTGGTGGTGGATAACCAGGATGACCTGATTTTAAACAAGTGATTTTTTTTTTTGATTAAAATTTAAAATTTTTTAATTTTGTTTAAAAAATTATTAAAACTTACTTGAAAATTGTGAATATTGTCCAGCCATTGTTGGTGTTGATGGCTGTGGTTGTGATACAATATTTTGATCTTTTTGATTCTGACGATTCTGTATCAATGTTTTCAGGCGATTATTCATTATCTTATGACGATTCGAATTTTCACCAACAGGTGCTTGATGTTGTTGTTGAGGATTATCATTTGAACCATTCAAAACTGATGATTGTGGAGGTGTTTGATTACCATTTGATAATGGTGATTGTAATTGCTGTTGTTGTTGTTGATATTGTTGATGATGAGGATGGCCATAACCATTTGTTTCATATTGACCACCAGGATATGGTTGAGATGGATTGCCATTATTATTATTATTATTATTCGGATATTGTTCCGGTCCAAGATAAACGCCTCCAGGTTTTGTCTAATTATTTTCATTATTTTCAGGTAAAATAAAATAAATAAACAAACGAGAAAAAAAAATCAACGGTTATAAGTTATTGAGACGGATAAATTGATAAATCACAGTGGAAAAAAAAACAAAATAAATTTTCTCCTATTTTCTATTCATATTAATCCAATCAAACGACCTTCTTTGCTTTGAATGCACAAAAAAAAAAAATTTTCAATTGTCAAATAAGTTAGACACATAACGTGAGAAAATGAATGGCCAGATTAGATTGGCTTTCAAAATGAGAGGGGGTGGGGGTAAAAAAATATTCCATCCGTTAAAATGATGATGATGATGATGATCTATGTACCTAATATGTGGACTTTATTTTTTCTTATTGGATGTTGTTGTTGCTGCTGCTGTTGTTGTTGTTGTTATTGCCAAAAAAAGGGGGCAATATTTTTTAAAAGATGTCGAAAGATTGAAATAGTTGATTAGTGATTTTTGTGTGCAAATCAATCGATGAAAGTAAAATATTGACCGAAACAATTTATTTTTCTTCGTATTCTTCTTCTTCTTCTACTACTACTTCTCTTTTTGTAGGTAGGTAACCAAAACAGAAAAAAAATCTAAGCTCAATTTATATAAGCATAGAGCAGTAAACAATAGATTTGTGAGATTTTGAAAAAAAAAATGTCAACGACAACAAACGCCAAGGACGCAATTTTCGATTTTTTTTTCTTTCGTTCGTTTGTTGAATAGAAAAATGTAAATTTTTTTTTCTTCTTTTCTATTTTTTTTTTCATTCATCGGAAAACCTAAGCTATGTGTGTGTGTGTCTACGAACGAAGAAGATAAATTGATTTGCTGCTTTCGGTGCTGTCAACCAGAAAAAAAGGGGACCAGGTGAACTAACAACCAACCAAACAACAACAACAGCAACAAGGACAATGTTGTTTGAGCTAGATTCAAATCTATTAGCTATCAAACTAAGATAGAAAGAAAGCAAAAATAAAAAAAAAACGGAACAATAGCTAGATCCAATGAAGAAACACAAACCACCACCACCACCACCACCAATCAAGACCAAAACGAATGGATGAATAAAATGAAATGAAACGAACCGAACATACGGTTTGAATACAAAAGGACCCGAGAAATGAATGAAAAAGAAGAAAAAAAAAGAATGAAAAAATGCCAAACATTGACGACTATAAATATGAATTGAAATGGAATGGAATGGAATGAAATACACACACACACACACACAAACACAATGGAATTATGGCTACCATATATACACACACACACACATACACACAATACAATAGAATTATGACTATTATTATTATGGCCATTTTTTCTCTAGTTTTTACATAAACATACAAAACACATAAAGAAGAAAATCTAGAGCTTGAAAATTACAAAAAAAAAATAAAATAAAATTCATTTTGATTGTTTGTGTGTGTGTGTGTGTGTGTGTGTGTGTGTACATGTGAGCTATTGCTATCAAATTGTAAAGCATAGTATTCTCAAAAACATTAGGGGTCAAACTTGTTGTCATTTTTCAGTTTCATTTTGGATCATGATCATGATCATCATCATCATCATCATGATGGTAACCATTTATGTTTCCGAAACAAAGAAAAAAAAATTCCCCATTTCTTTGCAATTTTCAATGGATGTTTGATGGTTGATAAATTTTACAGGAAAACTAAAAATAAAAAATATTCATTGAATAAAATTGTTGATACCTCTTTATCTTGTTTTTCGTTTTACATCGGTCAAGTATCACTTGTCTTGATTTTTTCTCTTTCTCCTGGTGAATGATTCATTCAATAAAAAATTACCAAACTTGTCAAACAAATCCACTTGAAAAAAATAATTACAAGCACTGCGGCCCATAGGGAACAAAGATGATGGTCAGCGCCATAATCATCATCAATGTATGAAATATTATTATGTCATCCAAAAAAAAAAACATTCGGAAACAAGTGAAGCAAACAAACAAATATTGAACATTTATAGGAGGAACATAACACCCAGAAAAAAAAGAAAAACAAACTAGGTCTAACGAAACAAAATCATCAATCTGTGCAACGAGCTTAGTTGTACATACACGCACACACGCACACAATAGAAAATGACAACCATATGTTCACTTGAAACATGAAATATTAGAAAAAAAAGACAAGGATTTTATTTTTACGGCCATATCATCATCATCATCATCATAATGATAATCATTGAATTATTAGATGAAAAAGAAAGTAATGATAATTTTCATAATTGATTCAAATGATGATTTAAAAATGAAGCTTTATAGAGAAAAAAATTTCAGAATTTTTTTTTTGTTCATGTGTCCAAAGCTTATTTTCAATTTAAGTCAAGTCGAAAAAATTTTTTTTCGTTTAATGTTTCCTGGCTTTAGCAGCAGCAGCAGCGTGTGTGTATATGTCATGGACAATCTGTTACAAGATATTATCATTTTTTTTTTGAAAAAAAGAAGCCAAATGAAAAAAACAAAAGGGGTGGAGAAAATGGAAAAAAATGTAAATTTCATTTTTTTCCCCTACATAGCAATATGTAAACCAAAACAAATGAGGAATATGCAAATGAGAATCTACGATACATTAGCAACTGTTATATATGTTGTACCTGGAACATGATGAATGAATGAATGAATGGATGGCTGACCAATGCAATGACAGGACAGAATTGCATAAAAAAAATATCCAAATATCTAAAACTTTTAACACAAACAAACCAGTGTACAAACGCCGGTGTTGGAAAGAATCTAGTAAAATGGACTAAACCGATCTAGATTAGGTTTTAGATTAGAAACACACCCACAAACATAATTTTTTTCCTTTTTTTTTGGTTTGTTTGTTTGTTCGTGGTTAAATGATTCGTGAATATTAGATTGAATTTCTTTCAATCATTATCGTTAATTTGTCTTTACGAAACAAATATAATCTCTATATATTCGTTATACAAACAACAACAAACAAATGAATAGAAAATGGCCCGAAAAAAAACTTTCATTTCAAGCCAGAAAAATAATATGATGATGATGATGAGTTTGAGCTCTAGTTTTTTCCTATAGGAATTTCTATAATGAAAAAAACAACCAATAGGTTTTACCGAAAAAAAAATTTAAAAAAAAAAGTTTTTAATAAATTTAAATCTCCATTTTCAAGCTGTAATTATAGATTGTTTTTTTTTTTTTTTTTGCTCCACAACCTACAACATCACCGGATTTTTTTTTGGTGCTCATTAGGAATATTTTTTTCCGATTTATATATCCACAGTTGAAGAAACAGAAAAAATACACATACAGATAATAATGATTACGAAAATGAGAAAAAAAAACAAAAAACAAAAACAAAAAACAAAATGAAATTAAAAATCGAGAATCAAAAAAAAACAAAATTCTTTATTCTCATTTCGTATATAAATAAATTCTTTTATAATTACCATACGCATAGAATATAAATGAATATATATCGCTATAGTAGTAGTTTTCTATATATTTATATGAAACTTAACAAAATTGAATAGGGAATAATATAATTCTATATGATGTACAACATATATTTGCAATTGTTTCATTATCATGGATTCATTCATTATTATTTGTCTTGTATATTTTGATTCGTTATTCTTTCGCCATAATCATCATCATTATCACAATGATGAACACACAGAATGTATATAGTTGAGTCAAACAAAAAAAAAATCTCAAACTAGAATAGAAAATACACAAAACAAAACAAGAGAAAGCAAAAAATAAAAATAAAAATGGAAAAAAAATTCGCAAATGGTAGCACACACACACACATACACAGAGAGAAAACAGCAGCGACAAGTCAAATGATTTATGATCAAAAAAAAAAGAAAAAAAAAACACAACACAACACATTCTATTTTTTTTTTCAATGCAATGTTTTTAGCTGTAATGGTTGGGTTTCAGTTTCAATTTTTCCCCTCATAATGGTTCATTCACATGCACACACATACTACCCAAACAACAATAACCCAAAAAAAAAGAATGATGATGATGATGAAAATCCAAAAGTTATACTATTTTCTAAAAAAAGGAGGTGTGTGTGTGTGTGCTTATAGGATATATAAAAAAATAAAAATAAAAACGATAACGATGAACAATATAAAAAATTCAGTATTCATCATCATCATAACATAAAAAAAATAAATTGAACCGAACCAAACAAAAAAAAATGCTAAACAGAATACAACAACAAAAAACAAAAAAAAACCAGAATGAACGAGTCCACTATATATATACATCATCATCATCATCATCATTGATATCCAAGTGAAATGGATATAGAGATATTGTTTGTGTGTGTGTGTATGATGAGGTAAGAATCATCATCATTTCCATTTTCATCATCATCATCATCATCATTATTATTATTATCAAACAACAATGGACACAAATAACGATGATGATGATGATTTTTTTTACAGAAATTTTTTTTTTTTTAGTTATAACCATTGATTACCAACACCAACACCACCACAACTGCTACAACTAATATATCTTTGGCCAATGAACCAAAATTATTATTATCATCATCATCATCATCATTATTTTACCACTACAACTAAATTTTTTTTCTGGTATAGTGAATTTTAGAATGAATTATTATTACCAATACCGACACACCGATACACACACACACACAATAGAAGCAGGTTCAATAATAAAAAAAATACCACATTCTGGAACAACAACAACAACAACAACAATGAAGAGCAAAGTATTGGAAAAAAATTTGTTTTTTCCATTCCTTTTTTTATGGATCATTATTATCATTCATCAAAAAAAAAAAAAAAAAAAAAATGGAAAAATGTCACCCAGTAAACACACGAACACAATGTTAGTATTTGAGATTAGATTAGATTTTTTTTTCTGTCATTGAAATCGTCATCATCATTATCATCATGAATCTTTCAAGGACCGATTCTATTCAATGAAATGCAATTAGATTTGATTTAAAAAAAAAATTCAATTCATTCTGTTGGAAGAATGAAAATAAAAATAAAAAAAAACTAAAACCAAACACTACCAATAAGAATGACCTTGTTGTCCTTATGATCATCACGATGATGATGATGATGATGATGATGGTACATCAAACATAGTAGTATTCTTTAACATTCATAAGCTTTTTTTTGAGGGGTAGAAGCATAATCAAAAGAAAAAAAAACCAAACAATATAACGAATGTGAAAGGACGAAGTGCAAAGTGCACCATGTTTTTTTTTTGTTGTTTGGCCATTTATTATTATGCTCAGACCAACTTACCCATCATTCAATGGACTCGTCCTTAACATCATCATCATCATCATTATTATTGTCGATCTGATCTGATCATAATATATTCGTCGTTTTGGCCAATAATAATAATAATAATGACGATGATGATAATAAAAAAAAAATGCGAATACCCGAAAAAAAACCGACACACACACACAGACAAACAAACAATGGTCGACAACAAATGAATAAAGTTAATAGAAAATAAATATTGAAAAAAAGACAATGAAAACAATGGCGAAAAAAAATTGCAGCATCATAGCTAGAATCGATGATGATAAATTAAAGCAAAAAAAAAATTCATATCGTATTTCCAGAAACAGAATTATTATTCTCTATCACATCATCATGAATGTGAATAATTCTAAAATTTCAAAATACAAAAAAAATGAAATTTACCTTTCAACAACAACATTTGAATTGAGATGAAATTAAAAAAAAAAATTTCCAATATTTCATCCGGTCTCTACGAAAAAAAAAAAAAAAAAATAACGACAACATGGCATGACAACGAAACAAAAAAAAAAAAAAAACAAACGGTTCCAACACCAACAACAAAATTGCATACATAAAAAATATTTTATATTCACACAGGAAATTCGTTTGGAACACACACACACACACACACACAGCAACAGCAACAGCAACAACAACAACAACAGCAGATACCGTTAACATTTTTTTTATTTTATTTTCAATCGTCAATTTTTCATGCCGTCAAACATTTTTATTCATTCATTCCATATCATATATACACACACAATCTGTCTGTCTGTCGTTATATATAAACACAAAATAGAAACATAAACTCTCTCTCTCTCTCTCTTGCATTTTATATCTTCGTAATCATAATAATAATAAAAGAATGAAACTATTACGATTGGTTCCAATAACAACAACAACAACAACAATGTCGATGAGCAGTAGACAAAAAAAACTGCAGAAAACCATCTGCCATTATCAAATGAATAAAACAAAAAAGAAAAAAAAATGAATGAAAATAAAAAAAATACATAAAATGAACATTTTTATCATTGATTGATTGATTGATTGAATTTACAGAATCGAAAATTAATCAAAAGAAAAACAAAACAAAACAAATAAGTTTCTGTATTCTGTTTGAAGGTCAAATTTTTGTTTGTTTGTTTATTTATTTGTCAATTTTCATTCAATTCCACATTATACACACACACACACACACACACACACACACACACACACATTTCACTACTGATCTAGTGATCTACATTGAATGTTTTGATTTTGTTTTTCTTTTCTTTTTTAGTCATTTTTGTTGTTGTTGTTGTTATTATTATTTCTTCACATTCACCCACATCAGCATCAATAACAACAACAACAACCCTCTTTTATAACATCATCATTCACAATTTATGCTCTTGTTTTATTTTTCATGCACACACACACACACTCTCACTATTTGTGGTTGTTTTTGTTGTTGTTGTTGTTCACACATCCTTGTTTTTTTTCCAAGTGATCACAAACAAAACAACAACAAGCAATGGGTGTTCATTTTTCTTTTTTTTCTCCCCTCAAAATACACACACACACACACGTTTTATTTTGATGGCCATATATGCCCGTTGATTTTGCTTGTCTTGTTTATTTCTCTATTCATGGTTCCCTCATCATCATCGTCATGATTCCCGTTGTTGTTGTACGATATTAAGCCGGGCGGCCGCAGACGAAGCAAATAAACCAACCAACCAACAACGAAATCGGTTGATGTGTGTAAGGCGACCATGTGGGATTCTCTATTACATACACACACACATAGATTCATTCATTTCATTCACTAAAAATATAGTCTCATCATTGTCAGTCATCCAGTCATTCATTCAGTATCTCTCCTGCATTTGTTCCGGAAAATTGCCTGGGATCATTGCCCATCATCATCATCATTATTATTATTATCATCGTCACAGATGCCGACAATTTGATGATGCACCCATTCTAAACACATTTCATCAATTGGATTAAAAAGGTAAACGAATAAACGAAAAAAAAATCTGTCTAGAATATGTCTGATCACCAACAGAAAACAAAAATAATAATAAAATTGACAGCCAAAAGCAACAGATGATTACTTACCCTTTTCATTGATGATCGTGGTGAAACAGAATCTGTTGTTGTTGTTGTTGATGATGATGATGATGACGATAATGATTGTGATTGAGATTGTGGTGATGAATTTTTCGATGTTAATGATACATTATTTTTCGTTATCGTCGTCGCCGTTGATTGATTATGATGATGATGATTGTTTATATTTGAATTTGGTAAATTAGATACAATTGCTGGTGTTGTCGATGCAATAGATGCTGCTGCTGCAGCCACTGATGAAGATGACGACGATGAAGATGATGATGATGATGATGATGATAATGATGATATTGTTGATCCATTACTTGATTCTTTATTATTATTATTTGAAGCTTTATTATTATTATTATTCTGACTCTGATTTTGTTTCGATTTTCCACCCTGATGATTGAAAAAGATAAGAAAAAAAAACAAATTAATTAGTCACATTGAAAAAAAAGATGGTCATGAAAAAAAACACCCACACCATATATA
This sequence comes from Dermatophagoides farinae, assembly GCF_024713945.1. Classification (NCBI taxonomy): domain Eukaryota; kingdom Metazoa; phylum Arthropoda; class Arachnida; order Sarcoptiformes; family Pyroglyphidae; genus Dermatophagoides; species Dermatophagoides farinae. The sequence goes on along the minus strand of NC_134683.1, from coordinate 2,823,162 downwards.
TGCGTTGGAATATAAACCATCATCATCAGATTACTGTTTATGAAACAAACAAACAACAACAACAAAATCTGAAATTCCAATGAATCATTAAAAAAAACTATTTTGTCATCATCATCATCATCATCAGAGAATTGGAAAAAAAATATAGACAACAAACAAACATATACACCATCATTAATGTCTACATTCATATTATATAACCATCATCATCAACATAAATGATTCGTTCAGATCATCATTAGAATTGTCATCTGAATTTTCGTTTTTTTTCTCTTTCATTTGTTATTTTGGTAAGTCAGAAAAAAAATTTCAAAATTAAACACACACACACATATGGAACCAGATTTCAATTTTCTTTCTCTCTTTATTTCATTCATTTTTCTGGTTGAATGGCTGCATTTTGGTTGATCATCATCATCATCATCATCATCAACATGACCAGAAAATAAAAATCGATTCAGAATGTTTTTGTTCATTTATTATTCGGTATTCATATTTGCATTTCGTTTCGTTTGGTTGAATTCATTTTTATTTTCAACATTTTTTTTCGGGTAATATGGTGATGTTTTATGTTTCAATATTACATCATCATCATCATAATCATTGGTTTTTTTTCAAGGTCATCATTTTCTTTACATCATTTCTCTTATTATGAATATGCGCACAGACAAACACACACACACACACTTCTTATAGGTAAATGACCTAAACAACTAACCAGCCAAACAACAGCGCCATATACCTGTATTTTTTTCGAGAGAAAGAAAAAAAAATTGAACAAAAATCCATTGGAAAAACACATACAAACACAAACATTACATAACATTCAGTATTGGACCATCGAAATTTTAACGAAAAAAAAAATTTTTTTTTGTCGTAGAAATAATAAATAAAAATAGTAGAAAAAAAACTTGATCTTCAACTCAATCGGTTACTAAAATGTTCACTGTGTGTGTCTATGTGTTATGTGTGTGTGTTTGATTGTGATTGTAAGACATCGACATTTGTTAAAAATAATTTCTACCTGATTATCATCATCATCATCATCATCATCATCAGACTATAGACTAGACACAAACAGGTAGTATGATGATGATGAACAAAATTGTCAATGTCGTTGGCCATAATGCCAATGGCCAATGAATTTCAGGTGAGAATGTCTCCACCATTGCCGTATGTGAATGAACGAACAAGTGAATGAGAAAGAGAGAGAGAGAGAGAAATGAACCTAAACTTGAATTACGAATCCTAATAAAATTGATGATGATGATGATGAGACGAAAAATAAATAAATAAAGTCAACCCATTAAAAAAAAATTTAGATAAATTGAAATACAATGTTACAATATTCTATCAAACAACATTTTACCTTCTCCTTTTTATTTCGGTTTTTATTTGTAAGAAAAACAAAAACAAAACAAAAAAAATCCAGACAACCTGGTAAATTATGATTATTAGATTAGATTTACATTGTAAATTTTATTTGATGAAATAATTTACATCATCATCATGATGGATGTTCGGATATCTGACAAACATTGAAAAATCCATAAATACCGGTAAATTAATCATTGGAAAATTTTTTTTTCGAATGAATGAATGAATAAATGAATGAAGGGAAAAAAAGTCATTTAGGTGCGCACATATTGATTCGGAATTGAGAATGAAAAAAAAAACCAAATTTTTCAACGTCATTTTGAGACGATTATAAACAAACAGAAAAAAAATCTCTGTACTTTCCACACAGCTCACTTTTTGCCGCTGATTTATCACAATTTTATAAATGGAAGCCAAAATGTAAAATTCAAATGAATTTTACATACAAACAAACAAACAAACAATTGAGTGCATATGACCTTGCCTTAGGGCATTATACAGAGTGAAATATTTATTTTTTACACACACACAAAAAAAATAAATAAACAAAAAACATGTAAAAAGAGAGAGAAAAAAAACTATGAGAAAATGGAAATTAAATAAAAGATAAAATGAAATGAAATTATTACAGTGAAAAATTTTTTTAGATTTTTTTTTTCTGCCATTACGAAATGTAATTCTGAATGACAAAATAATGACAACAACAACAACAACAACAAGAGAAAAACTGAACTCAATTTAGAAATCTTCAAACTAATATATAACATAATGAACCGAACACAACATTAGAATAATGCAAGTATAATTAATTGAAATTAATTTCAAATATTTAAAAAAAAATCCTCAAACGAAATTCGGAATGAGAGAAAAAAAATATAAGACAAACAAACAAACAAACAAAAAAAGTTCATCATCAAAATTCTCTATATTTTTTTTCTCGTTTATTTTTCAAATTAGTTCAGTTTCGCTTTTCCATTCTGTGTATGTATAATATTCATTGGCAGAACAAAAATTCTATTTTTCAAAACCAAATGAAACAAAAACACAAAAACTAATGGAAAAAAAAGTTTGACATTCAATAAAGTTTTATCGAAAGAATCCTAATGAGCATTCAAATATATAATATATAATGATCATCATCATCATCAATAATAATAATAAGTTAACAAAATGATGATGATAATGATGAGATCTCACGAATAATAATCATTTAGAAACAAAAAAAAAATCAGACAAACAAACAAATATACCGAATATGAATGATGATGATCATCATCATCATCATTATCATGTAAAGAATTTTTTTTCAATTTCAATTTTTCAATAATAAGAATATTTAATGAATTTGTGTTCAGTTTTTTTTCATCATTTCATTTAATAATAATGATGATGATGATATTTATGCCATTTTTCTTACATAGACACACACACACAGACATTGGATTTCTGAAAATGCAGACATAGAATGTTTGTGTTTATGGTAGTTGTAATCATTTCTATTTTTATAAATATTCACTGAATTTGTCTTTATTTTTTTCTTTCATTCATTTTTATTTGGATTGTATCCAAACACCGTTGTACATATTTGTGCTTTCTGTATGGAATAAAAATGAATGAATGTAGTGGCAAATAAAAAAAGAAAGAAAATTTTCTACCACAGGACAAAAATGGAATTTTTTTTCAAGAAGAAAAAAAGAAATTTGACAAAAAATAAATTCAACTAAAAAAAAAAAAAAAAAAATAGAAGACAGATTATTATCATTATCGAGATTTTTTTTTTTTTTGGTGAAATTCAAAATTCTGTTTTGTATAAAGAATTTTTTTTCGAATCATTAACTAACCTTTTCTTTTTTCGTTTTTAATTGATCACATTTACGCATCTTACATATTTGATGCGATCGTACACTTTTACATGGACCACATTCACCACAATTATCTTTACGTAGACAACCGGGACAGCTACCACAACGTTTACGTTTTTTCTTAGATGATTTATCCACATCCTGTATTGATTGTTGTTGTTGTTGTTGAGTTGGACTGCAACTACCTCCGGATGTTTTATTTGTTGCTGAACCATTTGCAATATCCCATGATGATTGTGGATCCGTTGTTGTCATTGATCTCATTATGCCGCTGGCTGTTGGAACAGTCTGTTGTTGAGCAATTGACATTTGACTATGAGCAATTTGTTGAGGGTTGCCATTATAATGTTGTGGAGCCGAAGGTGGTGGTGGTTGTCGAGATCCCGAAGGCACTTGATGTGATAATTGTTGATGATGTGGATGTGAATGTGGATGATGAGGATGAAATGCACTACCATCAACTAATGTTGGATCACCACTGGTAACGGTCGTTGTTGGTGGTGGTGGTTCATTCATACGCATTTTTTTAGCCATTTCATATGATGGTGATGATGGTTGATGATGGCCAAAATGATGATTCGGTAATTGTTGCGATGAAGAAGGTGGAGGAGCAGGAGGTCCGGTCATATATGGTGGTGGTGGTATTGAATTCATCTGCGATGGTGGTGGATACATAGGAGGTGTACCCGGATATACATGACCATAAGGTGGTTGCATCATCATCATTCCGGGTGTACGACGATCATTCGATTGATTAGTTTGTGGAGGTGGTGGTGGTTTCGTATCTTGAGCATTTGATGTACGACTTTGATCATGCATTAAACCCGGTGGAGGTGTTTGTTGATGTTGTGGATCATGATGAGATGGTTGAATCGGTGGTACTGGCGGCTGACCATAACCAGTAGCATAATAATGTGCCGTTGTTCCATAATCATTTGGATGCGGTGGTGGTGGTGGTGCAGGTGGATAAGATTGATGTGTTGGTGGAATTTTCATCATACCACCATAATGATTATTAGATCCTGGAGGTGGTGGATAATTCATGGCACCAGATTGATGTGGTGGTAATGTATGATGTGATGGATATGAATTTATTGTTGTTGACGGTGGTAATTGTGATGATGATGATGATGATGATGGAAGTGGTGGTGGAATTCTATGTAAATCATAATGTTCTAAATTTGGAGGTGGTATTGGATGAGGTACAGCCATCGACACGTTTTTTTATGTGTGTGTGTGTGTGTGTGTGTTATTTGATGTTAATTTTCACAAAATAAAAAAAAATTGATTGATAATTGATTATTGATAATCTGGTGATTGATTATTTTCATCATCATTATCATCATCATCCATTAACATTATCATTTAAATTGAATTATTATAGAACTATAAATAAAAATCAAATAAAAATCAATGACAATTGATGATGATTATGAATGAAAACGATGCATAAACACAAATTCACACACACACTATAATGATGATAATGAAGGCGTCAAGATTCAAAGGCGTGGGAGGAGAAATATAACGTATTTGATTGTTAATCAATCAATAATGAGAATATATTTTTTTTTATTTGAGCGGAAATTTTTCTTTCAAAAATACACACACAGTTAATCAGCTCATAAGTGACCAACTCCTCCTTTATATTGCTCTATATATATTGGCGTTTTTCTACATTGAAAAATTGCAAAACTCAAATATAAAATGAATTTTGTCCGAAAATAAAATTGCTATTTCTCATTTTTTTTATCGTTGTTGTTAAAAAAAAAACAAAAAAGAATGTCTCATGATGATGATGAGAATCATTAATTTTGTTGTTGTTGCTGCTGCTGCTGGTTGTATGTAATGTGAAAAAATGAAATTATTGTCGTGACGACGACGACAACAGCAACAACAAAAATCAGACACAAACTATCAGAATTGCCAAAATTTAGGGCCAATATTTGAGTTATGTAAATGTTGAAAATTGTTGTTCCAAAAAAAAAATATGAAAGAAAAACGGGCAAAAACAAAAAACAAAACAAAAACAAAAAAAAACAACGGCCGTCCAAAACACACCAAAGCAAATTTGCTTTTTGAAGAGGAAGTGAGAATATTTCATAAGATTGGGACAAAAGCAAAAAAAAAAAAAAAAAAAAAAGATTCACAAATACAAACACACACACAAAAGGAGAATGAAATGAGATTTTTTTTTTGTTCTTCTTCTTTATTTCGATTCAAGTTCAAGAAACGAATCATTGGCCGGTCAGAATAATAATAAGATGAAATGAACACACGACAAAATTCATTCGAATAACAATAATAACCGGATATTGATTATTAGAATTTTGAAAAACAAATTAAATGATCTTCATCATTCTTCGGTCTATGTGATTGTTGTTGTTGTTGTTTTTGTTTTTGTCATATAAAAACGCATTAGCGCCATAATATTTGAACCAGAAAAAAAACTGAATAAAAACAAAAATCTAATATATTCGAATGAAAGAAAAACGAATAAAGCAACAACAAAAAAAAATTGATGAGTATGAGGGTGATGATTTTGATTATTATTATTATTATAATGTTGATGTTGATATTGATGATGATGATGATGATGTCGGTGATTTGAATCAAATCGAATCCAATCAAAATGTGAATGAAGAATGAAAAAACAACAACAAGAAGAAGAACAAGAAGAAAAAAAAAGAAAAAATAAAAAAAAATGATTCATAAATGTAGTGGTATTTTTTTTCAAACACACTACTACTGCTGCTGCTGCTGCTGCTGTGTGTGTGTGTGTGTGTGTATGTTGGGGTTTGATTTGTTATTTTTTTTTCTTCTTCATTTTGAAATGTGTTCGTGTGTGTATATGCCGAACATGTTGTTGTTGTTGTTGTTGTTAATGTTGAATATCAAAAAAAAAAAAAAATGTAAGTAGCATTAATCAGTGTTAAAAATATAATTCTAATTCATATGGTAGTGGTTAGTTTTTATGAAAGAAAAAAGAAGAATAAATTTACGACGATAATGATGATTACAAAGAGGGTGAGTTAGAAAAGAGGAGGAGTATTGAAAAAGAAGACGGTAATAATATATTTATCAATGACGTCAACTTACGAAACAAACAAACAAAAAAAAACTAAAGAGAGAAAACCAAGCCTTCTTTTTTTTTTTTTATTTTCGTCGTCATCGTTGTTATTTCAAAATGTAAAATTTTGAATGGAATTTTACATTTTATGAAAGCTCCGCCCAACAAACTTATACACGCATGAAGTAGTGGTATACAATAATAATAATAATAATAGTAGTATACAAAAAAAAGAAAGAATATTGAACCGCGCGGCAATGTCATCATCATCATCATCATCATCATCATCATTCAACTTTTAAAATGATTGGCTTCGGCGGGGAGACTGTACGCGCACTAAATAGATTAGAAAAAAAAATCTTTGGTTTGTTTTTGTTATGTTTTATGTGCTATTTTTTTTTCGTTGTTGTTGTTGTTGTTGTTGTTGTTGAAGAATTGAATTTTTGTTTTGTTGTGTATAGAAAAAAAAATTATAAAGAATTGCTGCGCATTGGCATATGTAAAATTTTTGTGTATTTTTTTGTTGTTTTTGTTGTTGTTGTTGTTGTTGTCCCGAATCTAAAAAAAAAGAGAATGATTTTTTTTTCTGGTGGGTGGGTGGTTGGTTCATTCTCATTATTCTAATGATGATGATGACGAAGTTATTTTTTTTTCTACATTAGTTTCGTATATATTATATATATCACACAACGATATAATGATGATGATGATATTGCTTTAGATTCTCTATTGTTCTCCATATTTTTTTTTTCATTGCTTTCAATATCCACAAATATTGAATTTGTTGGTTAGTTGGTTTGGTTGCATTTGTTGTTTTGATGAATTTTGTTTGTGTGCATTTTTCTCAATTTCTTTTCTTTTTTTTCTCATTTTTTTCTTTCTCTTTACAATTTTTCCAAATCATGATCAATAATGATCGATGATCTATAATGAATTATATTGACAACGACAGCAGCAGCAGCAGCAGCAGCAGAAGCAAAAAAGCAGCACATAGCAAATGAAAAAAAAGGACCTAAGCATGTTTTTCTCGGTGTGGTTGAAAATAAATGATTTCAAAATTTTTTTTTGTTGTTGTTGTTGTTGCAGTAGTAGTGGTGGTTGTGGTGGTGGTGGTGGTGAATTCATCAACCAAAATTGTTGTTGTAATATCTAGGCCCACTAGGTCGTCATGTCTAGGAATTAGTTTTTTGGCTATGCTAAGAAACCAAAGAAAACAATAATAATGAAAAAAATGGCCGAATGGTTGACATACACACACAGGTCAATTTAATTTCAATTTTTCTTTCCAGGTCACTAGGACAAAAGGTCAGGCTAGGTTTTTTTTTTGGTTAGGTTAGGTTCTTTTGTTGTGTTTTCAATCTAATTGAATATACCAACTGAGGTAAATTTAATTCCAAATCCGTGGGAAAAAAAATGTTTTGCTACCTTTAAATTTTAACTAAAAAAAATGAATAAATCAATCAGATGAAATTTATCAAATCTTTGTTCCACAAATAATTGTGAATGAATCTGTTGAAAAGAATATTCTGTAAATCAGCTGATTATGATGATTCAATCAAACAATATCACCTCGTAGCTATTTTCAATACAAATCATTTTGGCTGACGCTTTCTCTCCGCTTTTTCCCAGTCAATCACATTTTTCATTCTAAATTCTAATTTCTACACAGATACTACACTCATTCAATAAAAGAAAGAACAACAACAACAAAAGAAAAAACAAAGCAAAAAAAAAGATACAATCCAGACATAGAAATGACGTTGTAGAATTGTAAAGAATGAAATGAATTGAATGAATGAGATGAATAGAAAGCGAAACAAAACCCAAACAAAAAAAACTTTTCGGTTATTTAGGATTTTGATCGGCGACATGTTGTGTTTGCATGTGTGTGTGTGTGCATAAAGATGAGGCACCTGACAATCAGAAAAAAAAATTGAATGAATGAAACCGAAACATAAGGGATTGTGTGATGATTGTGGCAATTTAGATAATGGGAGATAGAGGGTAAAGCCCTTCTTTATAAACACACAAAAATACACTCAGTAGTGAATAAGTAAAACCCGGAAATATTTTGAAAAGTGAAAATTCCTTTTTTCGCCCCCCTCCCAAACAACAACACAACTATATTCATTCAATGCTATTTATAAAGGTCAATTGAATCATACATAGTGTTAATGATGTAATCATTTGGTTGTCTGGTGGTGAGAGGGTAATAGAATGAAAAAGACACGCGACGATTTCATCTTCTTTCCTCAAAAAAAATTTTTTTTTTCGGTTGGTAGGTTCTCCCTATCATCTTTTCGTCGACTCATGTATAAGGATGATGATGATCCCCTCCTGACACCCTAAGCATAACAATCATCACCCACACCATTCTTGATTGACTTATCAACAAACTGACTGACGGCTACCGAAAGTTTGGTCAATGTGTGTGTGTGTGGGGAAAAACAACAACAACAACAACAAAAACACGATGACGGCCGACGTGTGTCAATTTATCGGTCGATGGTTTTAAGGGTAGAAATCTCCTTTTCATTCATAATGATTGAATCCCCCCCTAAGAATAACAACCAGGAAAAAAACACACACAGGTCAGATTGTTGTCGGTTTTTTTTTTGTTTTGTTGCGGGTGGTATTATTTTATGCCGAGGGAAAAACGGTGATGATGATGATGATGATTGAAAGGTTAAGTTAAAAGATCATGATGTTGATGATGGGGAGACAACAACAACCACAACAACAACAACAACAACCACAACCTAGAAACCGACTGACCTTTTTTTCTGTACTGGTGACCCAGGAAGTAAATTATCACAAATTATTTTTTTTTCCAAGGGAATTCGGTTCATGTGTCAATGCCATCATCATCAATATTTGTGAATAAAAAAAAACATGTGTTTACAATGTTTACATTGTGACCATATCAGCTGATCATATTGTGGTAAGTAAAAAAAAAATTCTGTTTATCTTTTTATTTATAACTAGTTCTAGTTCAAGTTCAAGTGCATCTCTTTTATTCTGGATCGCATACACACACACACACACGTTCATACACCACATGATTTCCCGGGTTCGAAAAACTTTTCATTGAAAAAAAAACTTTCCACCTCCACCACCTCTCTTGATTATCATCATCATCATTCCGGGTTCTTTGACTTTTTATCAACAACACTTCACATGAAGAGTACATTTTAACACTTATACTTGAATAAATATATACTTGAATGTCTGGATTGATTTCATCATCATCAACATCTCCCGATTTTCAGTTTTCTTTCCCGCACAAAACGGTGATGATGATGATGATGACGATGACGGGAATCAAGAAAGAACGGGAAAAAAAATTACAGACAAAGATAGAATATGAGAAAGTCAAAATCATGTTTCAGTATGTGAAATGAATCGGGGATAGAAATCCCGATCCTGGAAACGTTTCTTGTTTTCATTGAAACATTTTTTTTCCCGTAGTCGTCGTCGACATTGTTGTTGTTGTTATTGTTTTCGATGTCTAGTACTGAGTTTTGGATTTTTCTTTCTCTCTTTTTCACTTTCACTTTTTTTTCTTCTTTATTTCTTTCCCTTATACTCCACCATTACCACCGAAATTGAAACAAATTATTTTGCTTTTATCCTATTAATAGAAAATGGTGTCTGGTTGAAGAAGAAGAAGAAAAAAAACGAAAGGCGATGATAATGATGATGATGATGATGACGGCAACCATTGCATTTCCTTGAATTCATTCATAGAATTTTCTATTCACTCTCTCTCTCTCTCTCTCTCTCTCTCTCTCTCTCTCTTCTCTCTCTCTCTCTCTCTCCTCTCTCTCTCTCTCTCTCTCTCTCTCTCTTCTCTCTCTCTCTCTCTCTCTCTCTCTCTCTCTCTCTCTCTCTCTCTCTCAATCTCAATGATAGTTTTTGATCTATCAAAAACTAGACTCCATGGTTGTCCGGTTTATTGTTGTTTAACGTTACTTTACGTATGTCTTCGTTATCGGTCCGGGACTGGTTTCCTTCATCTATGTGTCAGTGTGTTAGTCTGTGTGTGTGTGTGTGTGTATGTGTTCACCTAATGTGGAGCCCATTCAATAAAAATCTCCTGGATCAAATACACACACTTTGAGACATAGAACATGTATATTATAAATACCGGCAACGGACAATTTGGTATCGTTGAATTTTGATCTGTATACAATATCAACAACAACAACAACAACAATAACAAAAACCAGTGATAGCCAAATACTGAGTATTTGAAATTCGATGTATGTAATTGACTTATACACATTATTACACATTTACAAGACGCCCTCCACCGCATTTGTTCCGATTTTTATCGTCACTGTCAAATATAGGTTGGTTATAATTCTGGTTCATTGGACCATATGTAAGTCCGATGTAATCTTACCCGTAAGTGTCTGCACGACAATCTATTTTTGATGATGTAATTGTTGTTATTGTTGTTGTTGTTTTTGCTTCAAAATATCCAATAATCACGCAAATAAATTCTGTAATTTGCCAACGGGAATTTACTGTGAACGTAAAAAAAGTTTGTATATTTGATTCCTCATTCTTGTCATGATCATCATCAAAATAATACGTAAGACGATTCTGGTTTACTGGCCTTTTTCTTATGTACTTTAAGCTGTTTTTCTATGGTTTCTGGATCGACAATCAAAAGAATAAAAGTCTACTTGAATAGCTCACCCAAAATTATGTGGAAATGGGAATGATAGACTCCTTCATCACTTTTGTCGTCGACAATGATATGTAGTCAAACAACCAGACATACGAGACATACTAACCAGATTTTTTTTCCTTTTTTTTTGTTTGATTCCTTTCATCGTCGTTTCTTTCACGGACATACTGGTTTTTCCCTATGTGTATGTCTGTGTATGTGTATTTGGGTGAATTGGGCCGTATTCACTCTCTCATCGTCAGTCTGATATTTAATCGGTCGGTTAGTATAGTGATCACGTGGAAGACAAACGGGGACAGTCAATATCACGGTCGTCGTCATCATCGTAGTCGTCGTCATAGTTTTCGTCATCAAATTGCCGTCGGAGGCGTCATATGAAATCGGCCGAAAGAAGACAAACCAGAACAAAGAAAAGAAAAAGAAACTATAAGTACCAGGAACAAAAGAAAAAAAGATCCGGGAATAAAACGGGAAAAAATAGGACATCCACACACATACAAACACACACAGACATACAAAAATAAAAATTACGGTACATTGCCCCGATCACATTCAATGTTTCAATGAACCAAATCAGAAAACATTGGGAGATTTTCATTAACACAACGGGAACGGGAATGGGAATAGAACAACAACAAAAAAATCCGGAAAAAGATTCACGGTCAAGGTTTTTTTTGTGTGTGTGTGTGTGTGTAAAAAAAAAAGAAAAGATTTATTCAATAACAACATGGCCGAAAGGGTTGCCAGAATGATATTCCTATATTCCGTAGTGAAAATCAAAGATTCGTCCATTGAAAATGTGAATTTTTGTCCACGATCATTTGAATTTCAAAAACATTGTTATTATTTTGTACATGATGCACTACAATTTACATTGTAGAAAAAAAACAGGCAAAAAAAAGAGACTGGGCAAAATTTCTATACGAAATCATTCAATTCATTCGAATTCAAATAAATGACAACCATTTTTATTATTGATTGTGGAGAAAAAAAATCGATCGATAAATCGAATATGAAAATTTTTTTTTGTATTGAATTAAATTCATTTTTTTTCCTATAGGATCATTACACACACACACACACATATACATGTATGGTGAACATTCTGAATTCTGTTTCATCATTTTCATCGTTTTTTTTTTCTCTCTCTCTCTCCATCTCTCTTTTTTTTGCTCATTCTGCTGTTCAATTTATTTTGATGTCGATGATGATGATGATGATGATGGTGATTGAACAAGAAAAAATAAAAATAAAAAATAAAAATCTATATTGATGAGTTTGACTTTGATCATTATTTCGATCCAATTGGATCGAACAACAACAACAACAGCAACAACGAATGGGTCGACGAAACATACAAACATTGGAATGAAATGAGGAGAAAAAAAAATCGAAATCAAATCAAATTGAAACAGTCATGAAAATCAATAAAATAATAATATGCGGAGAGAATGATGATGATGATGAAAGAATAAAAAAAATAACAGAATATTTCGTTCAATTTGATTTGATTTCGATTTTTTCATCTTCTTCTTCTTCTTCTTCTCTACGCCAATGCTGCTACAAGCTACATTCTTATAGAATCGAATCATTATATACAAAACGTTTTGATGCAAAAAAAAAGAAAAAAAATCCAAAATGGAACATTCGAGAATGATGATGATGGTAGTAGTAGTGAATGAATCGTGGAAAAAAACTTTAATATCCATCCACATTGCATTTATAGTTTGTTGTTGTTGTTGTTGATGCTGTTGCTGTTTTTTTTTCACTGCAATTGTTTAATCATCATCGATTTTTCCAAGTTTTTTTTTCTTCATTCTTTTTGATTCATTATATTTTCATTCAATACTTTGGCGTATGCGTAGCACAATATACGATGTATATAGATAATTGTGGAATCATTAAAATCATTGAATTCGAATTCATTATTCTTTTCATCAATAGATTTAAAATTCCAAAGAAAAATAAATCAAACAAATTGACCACGTACAATCGATTTGACATTTTTTTTTCTTGTTTGTCGTTTTTCTATTGTTTTGATTTTGATTTCTAACCAACTAGTTAACCACTACCATTGAATCTTTTTAATCTCCCCAGAGAGAACTACGATTGTCAATAATTTTTTTTTCTTTTCTTTTTTTTCATTTCATTTTTTTTGCTCAAACAACATTTCAATCCATAATCATTTATCATAATCAAAAGATTCTGGTTGATTCTGGCATCATTGTTTATCTTGCTTTTTTTTTGTTTGTAGTAGTTGGTATTTGCGAAACAAACAAACAAAAAAAAAATGAAAATGAAAAAGAAGGAAGAAAATCTCAAATCAAACATGATAAATTGTTTTATTTTTTTTTACATTATGGTCTTTATCATTAACATCATCATTGCCACTACCCAATCGGGTAGATCTAAAATTTTGGCCCATAGCTAGAATTCGATTCAATCATCAATTTCATATTTTTTTTTTCATTGGTTTGTTTTTTTCGTTGATGAATATTATCATTGATAATAATGATTGAACCAAATAAATGTAGTTTCCATTGCAAAAAAAAAACAAACAGAATATCATTTCAATGATCAAAAAATCAATTGATTGATAATGATGGCCAAAAGGCAAGCAGAAATTGCAAAACAAAAACAAAAACCAAAAAAAAAAAAAATTCAAGAATTTCAACTCTTATTATTAATGTTACTGGTCTATATAGAAATGATTCCAATGTATCATGGCAGTTTGCTTGAATGATGACAATTCTAACTCAGAAAGTAATGGTGGTGGCGATGGTGGAGAAAAAAAATCAATTTAAACGACCAAACGACATCCACAAAAAAAACAACAACAACAACGACGAAAAAATTGTGATCGAATATTGATTCTTCAACCATCATCATCATCATCATCATCACTTATAATCATTAGAATTATTATCAAGTTGTTGTCGTTATTGTTTATGTGGAGAAAAAAAAACTTTTCAATATCGTGATATCGACCATTTTTTTTTCTAAATAATGAAAAAAAAAACTTTAATGTTTTTTGGACCGTTGTTGTTGTAATGGAATCGAGCAAAAAAAAAAAAAAAAAACGATTCTAGGAATCGAAAAATTGTCATCATCATCATCATCATCGATTCTTGTTGTTGTTTCGATTCTTGTTATTATCATTATCATTATTATTAACCAATTTGTTTCCCATTCTGTTTGATTGTTGTTGTTTGCTTCATTGTGGGCGTATTGTTTTAGTAGATGATTTTTTTTTTTGCAGAATCATCAATTGAATCATTTTTTTTCTTCTCCGGTTATCTAAATGAATGAAATGAATGAAAATGGCCATTATTATTACACAATCGTTGTTTTTGTGCATTCACTATATATATATGGCGATAAACGTTGTCAAATGATTTTTTTCTTTTGTTGTTGTTGTCATACAGAACCAAATCGAAACACACGACAATGAAAATTAATATTATCATTGCTAGAAAACAAAAAACAAAGAGAAAATGAATTACATTATTACATAATGTTGTTAATGATCTAATCTAATTCATTCATTTTTTGTTGTTGTTTGTTGTTGTTGTTGTTGTGTGTGATGAAAATTTTTTTCCAATTTTTATTTCGTTTGGTTACCATAGAATCAAAGAAAAAGAAAAAAAATTTGAATTCAGAAATTCTACAGAAATTCAAAACATTTATTAATTTATGATGGAGAATTTTTTTTCCATTTTCATCTCATGAATCATTGAATTGAACTTTTTCTCCTTCTTTTTCTTGGTCTTAATTTATCATTTGATTTCATAACCAAAAAAGTTTTTTTTTTCGTTTATTTCGTAAACAAGTGTGTGTGTGTGTGTACTGCAATTTAATCCATTTCAAATAAATCCAAAAATGTAGTGTGCAACCACAACAACAACAAAACTCAATCAGAATCATGAAAAAAAACCACTGAAAAAAGAATTTCGAATCAACATCATCATCATCATCATCATTTTGTGTCAGATTAGCAGAAAAAAAACAACCGGAAAAAAGAGAACGGAAATTAACGGGATATTATTATTTTGAATAAAAAAAAATTTGAAATTATTCGACATGCA
Source organism: Dermatophagoides farinae (assembly GCF_024713945.1). NCBI lineage: Eukaryota > Metazoa > Arthropoda > Arachnida > Sarcoptiformes > Pyroglyphidae > Dermatophagoides > Dermatophagoides farinae. The sequence goes on along the minus strand of NC_134683.1, from coordinate 2,808,072 downwards.
TCCATTTTGTTTGTGTATCCGCCAATGATGGATATTGTTATGCAATTAATTTTTTTTTTCCATTCCATTAAAAATATGGCTGCTTCGTTAGTAAGAATATGTGTAGATTCTTTCATTCATTTCATCAGTGTACACGCGCACATTTATAGTGAAACAAAAAAAAACACCCAGCAAAAAAAAATTATGGCCTCAAATTGAATTGAAACGAATTGAACGAGCTCATTTGCTCATTCCATTCATCCATCTATCCAAAAAAAACAAAACAGTTGCAAAAGACCGAATCGAATCGATTCTCCATTCGTGTAATATAGAAAACAACAACAAACAACAACAAAAAAAATTCATGACAAACCAACAGAACTAAAAAAAAAAAAAATTTTTTTTCTCTCTCTCTCATTTCTTCTTTCGATTCGTAATAATTAAGCAAAAAAAAAAAATTTTTTTTGTTCATTTCTGTATATTCTGCTCAATAATGACGACAACGACGACGACGACAACGAACGAAATTAAAATAAGCAAACGATGATAATGATGATTAGGGGAAAAAACCAAATTACGTAATTTGTAAAATTTATTGTGGAACCATGAAATTATTTGTGATTTTTTTCACTATATATATGTGATTGTGATTGAGGAAAATCAAATTTAATACCATAGATTTTATATATCCAGAGTTTGTTTGATTTGCAAACCTTTTTTTTCTGTCATCAAATTTAATTTTTAATAATTTCAATAAATAAACAGCCATTTATTTACGGATATGGAAACGACGATGACGATAACAATAATAACAATGGATGAATGATTAAAAATGAAAAACAAAAAAAAATTGCGCAAACTCGATCCATAAACATTGATATCTATCTATTTATATATAACCAGCGAACAAAAAAAAACCAAATTCATATTAGAATACAAAAAAAAATGAACGAACAAATAGATTTTATCTTGAAAAATACTAAAAAAAAAACTAACGATAGTAGGAAAAAAAAACAAAAACGTAAACGTCATACATACAAATTATTTCAACCAGAAAAATAAACGTGAAAAAAAACTCGATCCACATTATACAGAAACCTAAGATTTATATTCATTCATTCATTCATTCAAAATATATTTTTTATGATGATTTTTCCAAGGGTACCTTATGGCCTTTGTTGTTGTTGTTATCATGTATACAAAAAATACTGTTATGTGTATGCTCTCTGGACTGTTCCAAAGATTTATCTCTTTCCCGTCCGGTTTTTTGTTGTTGTTGTTGTTGTTGTTTGTTAGAATCAATTTATTATAGTCATCCTTTTAATGTATAATGAAACATAAACATTGAACGATTGTTTGTGCGTGTGTATGGAAAAAGCGAACGGAAAAAAGAGACTGATTATTTATTATGGTGACAATTTGAATTAATAATTTGCTTTCATTTTCTTTGGACGTGGAAAACAAAAGAAAAAACATTAAACTGCTGCCATAGCTGAATATTCTGTTTGTTTTTGATCAATCAATTTTTTTTTGTCTTTTGATTTAATTGGATTTTTTTTCCATAATTATCATCAAGATCAAAGTTTGTTTTTAGGATTTTCGTTGAAAAATTATGAATTTTTACAAGATGACAAGAAATAATAAGACATTTAAAGTTCATATATATATATACAAGAATCTAGAGATTGAATCAAGTTTTCCTACAAACAGAATCATTGATTGATTTTGAAACGAAAAAAAAAATTTTTTTTTTTCATCATTTTTTTCCACATTCTAACAGTTCTATCATCATTAGATTTTTTTTCAGATTTAGAAAAAAAAATGGAACCACCAACATCAATTTTTTTTTATTTCTCTTGGATCAAATTGCTGATGGTTTTTGTTGTTGTTGTTGTTGTATTAGGTTGTAGTTGAAACGATATGATGATGATGATGATGATGATGATGAAAAAAGGCAAATTAATAACCATAATGTATTTTATAGATTATTTTTTTTTGTTTCTTTTACTTTTATCGATTGCTTAGAAGAATTTTTTTTTCCGTTAAGATCTATGTGTGTGTGTGTAAGCACAATCATTTATTATTCGTCATCATCATCATCATCATTGGAATCCGGAATCATATAGGCTGATTGTGTGTGTGTGTGTGTGTGTGTGAGGGTTTTGTTTCTTAAAATACACACATTGAATTCTCGTTTTCGTTGTATATATATTCTGTTTGTATATACATCGTACATTATATAATTCTATAGTTTATTATTAAAGTTAAATATATGTGCGTATTGTGTATGATGATTAAGCTTAATCAAACATTTGGAATCGAATCGGTTTGGTGTGTTTTTTTTTATTTCGTTTCGTTTCATTGGATGGTTTGTGCTGTTTTTCATTTTTTTTCATTTTTTTTTTTTTTTGGAGCATGTTCCATTTTATTTAATCATCGATATGGTGGAAACAAAATGCCATCAATAATCGATATATACGCCAACAAGGAATGGTGCGCGTACATTTTATTTATAAAAATGGAGATTGTGTGTAACAAATGTGGGTGGTGGTGGTGGTGATGGTGGAGGGGGTTGAACGGATCCTCAAAATATCTAATGGAATAAATATTGGCCCGTTTTTTTTATCCTAGAATTATAAATCGAAAACTAAAACTAAAAAAAAAGATGAAAGGAAAAAGGGGAAAAAATAAAACGAAACTTTTAGTTATATTCGTATCGTTTCAAATTCGAATAGATTTGGTACCATAATTTCTATGATTTCATTATGTGTGTGTGTGACACATGTGTGGCATACAGGCCATCATCAGTCATTCGAAATCCTTCACGATATATTTTTCATTTTTATTTTCTGGTTATTGTTGTTGTTGTCGTCGTTGTTGTTGTTGTTATAGTTTCATTATGACAAACAATCAATGATAAAATGAATTTCAAACAGGAAAAGAATACGAGTTTGAAATACTGATTATTATATGATAATAATTAAAAAAAAAATTCCATTTGTTTAATGATGATGATGATGATGATAATGATCATTTATAATCAATATATCAGATAATAATAATGATGATGATGATGATGATCATAATTATTCTTAATGGATATGAATTCTGAATGAATTTCATTTTCCAGATTGTAATGATATTTATTATTATTTCATTTCATTTCAAACAAATCGAATACGATAATGAATTCGATTTTTGTTCGATTTATAACAACAAAATTAGATAGATGATGATGGAATATAGTGAAATGAGGAGAAGAAGAATTTGTATGTCATAGAATTCAAAATTCAAAATTCCGATCCACTCGATTCTCCATGATGATGAGGAACTCGAATTTCAATCGTTTTTTTTTCTATCTATTTAGTTTCGTTCGATAATTCGAGTAAAACTTTGCTAATGATAATATTGATTATATGGCGAACAGTTCAATAGGCCAATTAATTGGCTATATCGTCATCATCATCATCATATTGAATTGTCACAAGATTCTCTTTTGATTATTAGCAACAACAACAACAACAACAACACACACACAAATGATTGGTTGGATATCAAAATGATGTCAAGATATATGGATTTATAGCAACAAAAAAAAAATTGATTTGAAAATAAATTTAAAAAATTTCAATTTGATACAATGTAATGGCTGGAAAAAGAAAATGCAAAATGAGTCAATCAATGATGAAAAAATTGTTACAAACAAAAAATTCTTTGAAATCGAACCAAAACAGCAAACAAACGAAAAAAAAAACAGTCATCATTATCAAATTCTAGATACAAAATAATAATGATGGTTTCTGTAAAATGAAAAATAAAAAAAAAAATTTTTTTTTGTTTTCAAAAACGGCCATTATATTTTTTTTTTTTTTGGATCGTTCCAAAAAAAATGTAATTTTTTTTCTGTGATTTTTTTTTTTGGTTTTCTCTTCATTCACTGCTATACAAACAAGCAGCAATTTTCGTTTATCACCATCATCATCAATGTTGATGACGACGAGGCAATTTGGACCCAATTGTTTTGTGTTGTTTGTTGGAACAAAACAAAACAAAACAACATCCAACCAATTCAATTCGAAATGAGAAGAAAGAAAAAAAATTTTCTTTCTATTTCTAGTTTTAATGTGAAATGAAAAGAAAATAACAATGATGAAGCGATAGAATGAGAGAAGAAAGAAAAAAAAACAATTTAAATTAATGTTTGACCATTTTCATTGTTTTTTATTTTGTTTCATTCATTTTATCTATATGAGACTCATATAAACAAAAAAAAAAGATATTAATGCAATTGGATTTGATTAGAAAAAATGGCAAATGATTGAGATTGAGATTGTGAAGAAAAAGAGAAAAATTTATTTTTGGAATCCAAACAACAAACAACAAATGAAAATTGTTTCAAAAAAAAAAACATTAATAACAAAGTAATTTTGTTGCTACTATGGTTTATCATCATCATCATCATGATCATCATGGATGATGATCATGATCATCATGATTGTTCACATTAAGGTTACAAATTATCCATCTATCTATGCGTTTTTTATTTCTTCCTGATAAATGTTCCATGTTCCATGTGGTTCATCGTTGGACCATATATATAGAATGAAACGTTTACGTTTGTTTTGTTTCGTTTTTCTCTCTCTTTGGTTGCATTATAATGTGTTAACATTCACACTAATACCATTCTATATCATATCCTGCCACATTGAATTCACTACTATGATGATGATGACCACCTAATCAAAAGAATCAAAACAAAATGCCATAAAAAAATGGCAATTATCATGATGAAAATTATGTGATTATGTAATTTGATTAAATTTCAATGCAATGAATTACTGATGTTCACGACCTCCATCCAGTGATTTATGTATTGAAAAAAATCATCATCATCTATTTTGTTATTCCATTGATGATTATGAATATTGAAAATATTATTAAATATACAATGAAAAGAATAAATTACAGAATCGAATCAAATCAACAATAAAAAATGTTAAAAATTGAATGAAAATTCAAAGCAAAACAAAGCAAAAAAAAATGCAATAAAATGATTCTTTGAAAATTTTGCTTGTCATTGGAAACATTCATTTATTCATTCATTCATTCTATTGTGTATTCACATGAACCAAATTCTATAGAATTCTCTCGCAAGATACATATTTGAATCAAAATAATTTGCAATAATAATAATTTGCAAAAAAAAAGAAAAAAATGAATGATCATGATGCGTGAATATCACTGACAAAAAAAAAATAAAATAAAAAAATAAAAACAGCAAACAACACGCAACGATAAAAACCATGGCACAAAAAAAAAGAAAAAAAAATGGCAACCCATGTGATGTTCATTTTCAATTTCATTTCATTGCTTTACAACTATTAGATGATGATGATGATGATCATTCATTATTTTTATTATTATTACAATAAATGATAATGATGATGATAACGATTCTTGTAGTAGCAGTAGCATTAGTAGTAGTAGCAACATCTAATAATAACAATGTTCCAAATAATGAACAAAATGGATGAATAAACCGAGCAAACAACAACAGAATTCATGAATTTAATTTTAAATCATCCAAAAATAATTCATAATGGTCTACACACACACACACCGTATATAGAATGTACCCAAATGAAATAAAAAAAAACGAAAAGTTGAAATTCAAATAACAGTATTTGATGATATTCAAAACATTTATCGTAATAATCATAATCATAATCGTCGTAATAATAAATGGTCATGTTTGAAATTTTTTTTATCGTTTACTGCCCTCATAAAACCACTACGACCCCCCCATTGAATGAATCCACAGAATGATGATGATGATGGAATAAGCAAAAAAAAAAAAGAAGATAAAATGACAATACGTCATTCGGTTGTCAGGAGGGAAACACTAAAAAAAACGAATGATGATCATTCACCATATTTCGATTCGTGAATTTGATCAGACATGGATGGACATTCAGAGATAGCAATGAAAAAGTTTCGAAATAAAATAATGATGAATATGAAAGAAAAAAAAATCATCATCATCGAATGCATCCAACATGCATGCATGTATGAACATTGAAATTCTTTGTATATGAATCCATTTTGATCATCACATCTCTGGGAGTGTGATCCAAAAAGAATTTATGGGCCTGTCATTTATTTGTTTAAATTATTATTATTATTTCGAATCATTCATTCGTTTTTTGTTGTTGTTGTTGTTTATGAAAACAATGTGAATGATTTTTAATGATTTATATGTGTTTTTATATTTGGATGAATTTGTTTGAAAATTCTTGGCTTCATTGCCTATCAATTTTTGTTGCTTGTTCAGCATTATTCATATATCAAAATTTTGAGCAATAATAGCCAAGAATCAAATTATAATCATCATCATTATCACAATCATAAATGATATGTCATTTTCGATGGTAGAATTTTAATTAACTTGATGTCTTGTGTTTTTTTTTGCTGCAAGAATTTAATGGTTGTTTCATATTGTTTTCAGTCATTGAAAATTTTGTCAATGTCAATAGTGAGTTTTGATGATGTCCAATTGATAAAACATTTGAATTTTTATCAAAATTTTCGAGAATCGGAATAAAACCCGTTCCTCCTACAACAAGTAGTGGTGGTTTCCCATATAAATAATGCTAATGCCATAGACTAGTTATTCTTATTGTTTTTTTTCTTCATGGTCGATGACAATGAAAATGGCTGCAAGTATATATTTTTGATCACTTTCGCTCTTTTGGCATCGCTCTTTTTGACTTATAGTAAATGCTTTTAATAATTACGTGTCGCCTCTGTGGCCTAATGGATAAGGTTTCGGTCTCCTATAAACAAACTATTCATTTCACTGTTTTGTTAAGTAAACCGGAGATTGCGGGTTCGAGTCCCGCCAGAGGCCGCCATTTTTTTGTATTTCCGTCATTTTCATTCATTTAGTTTCATTTAGTTTGATTTAGTTTAATTTTATTTTTAAAAAAATGGAGAGCATAGCGCCATCTACAGTTAACGAATCTAAACACAATAATTATTGATATTTTTTTTGTTACAATTTTTGGTTTATAAATTTTGGCTTTTTTTCTGGTCAAAAGCAAATGTTTTTTTGTACTTCCTTTATTTATTTATTCAGTTTAATTTTATTTTAAAAAAATGGGCAGCATAGCGCCATCTACAGTTAACGAATCTAAACACAATAATAGATATTTTTTTTGTTATACAATTATATTGGTTTATATATCACAGGTGCCCTCCCAAAAAATTAAATTAAAGTTTTTTTTGGAATAGATCACATTAAAGAAAACGCGCATACATCAATAGAACGGTTGTGGGTTAAAATAGCCAAATTGAAAATATCTGTTTTCAGTTTTGGCTGTTTTCTGCCTTGGATATTTTCTGCCTTGGCTATTTTCAATTTGGCTATTTTAACCCACAATCTTTTCTGCCTTGGCTATTTTCAATTTGGCTATTTCAACCCACAATCCAATAGAACAAGACATACACAAAGACAAAGTACATACATGTTCCGATACTCGACTTGCGAACAAATTCAAGTAAGAAACTTGCTTGTGGAGCGCAATTGCATCATCGTCCTGATACCAACTCGTACCTTTTCGTTTTAGTTGTATTGTCGTTTGAATCGATACTATTCAAGATGCAACAACAAGAATTGCAACGACAATTCCATATTCAACAACAAGAATTACAACAACAATTCGACATTCAACTACAACAACAACACCGGCGCTACCAACGACCATATCGAAACCGACGCCAGCAAAGTCGACCATATCAAAATCAGCACCATTAGACGAAAAATAAACAACGGTGGTCGGTTTTGAATAATTTTCGATGTCTTTATTAGAATTAGATTAATGCATGACGACAATTGTAAAAATACAAGAACAAATCAATACAATGATGCTGAGGTTGCCAACCACTCAAAGATGATGCTAAAATCCTTTATAAGGCTCGAATGACAATCATAAAAGGCGCGCAAAACGCATGCACAATGGGAACAATTTACATGATGTTGATGATGACTATTTAAAAACAATGACACATTGAACGATTAATCCTTGCTGTGGCAGTGGTCGCTTTTTTTTGTCCACCATCAACAGCAGCATTAGCGACGTCGAGATGATTTGATCAACAACCTAATCGACAGACCAAATTGTTAAAAGATTGTGTAAAATAACGTCATATCTGAATATCAATTAGAATTGTACTCGAACAACGTGTTGTTGTTTCATGATTTTTGTAGTTGTATTATTATTGAAAATATAAAATATTCTTTTTCATGATTAATAAATAAAACCATTTAAAAACATCAATTTTTGTCTCTGATCTTCAACACAAATGCACCGGATCCTGGACTGCGGCTCCGCACCAGCAACAAGAATCGCTTCTTATACTAAATCTTGTTTGTCATTTCCAGCGGTGTTTCACAGTTAATTACCGTTTCTCGATCCATGGAGTTTAATGATGACTTAATCAGATTTTTGCTGCTATTGATGCCGATTTTTTGTTGCTTGGATAAACCATCCTTTGGCTTGTAATCGAATTTTGGGTCGATGTAATCCTCGCACTCCATAGCGATTAGACACTCTGTTACATTAACAAATTGTAAATCTTTATTTCTGAAATTGAAAATTGAATAATAAATTAATGGTTAAAAATAGATTACGTACTAAACGTTGGTATATCGTTTTTAAATTCACAAAGATCAAAATCAATACAAAAATGGAACAAAAACAAACCATTTTATGACGAAAGTTCTATACATGTGCTTTTTACTTTTATGCTTTGTTCGTATACAACGTACCGTTACAACACTCTTTGATCGATTCGTATCAGTGGTGATATGGCACCTTATCCAAAGATAGAAATTGGACATTTTTTGGATTTAGTTGTGTTATTGTCAATTAACAGATCAAAGATAAGAAGCATGAAGACAGAAGCACAATTTTATAAATATCGGACACAAAGTTTCAGTACGTAGCATGAAAACTGCTCAGACCCATAACCTGTTGGAAATGTTTAATTTAATGTTTATTGATTAAGCCAAAAGAAAAAATAAGTATGCAGAAACAATAATAAAGGAAGAAAATGAATCAGATGATAAGATGATGATTGTGTCTTGTGTAGAACAAAATAAAAGACCAACGTTGTCATGTGTGTAAATGTGCTGTTTTTATATGTGTGACAGACAAGAAATGTTTGTTGAATGAATCATGTTCAAGTCTATTTTAACAGTACGCGGTGGTTGCGGCACGGTATTAAAACAATTTCTACAGTCATGTTTCCTCAATTCTGTGCCATATATCAATTTTTATTCAACACACTTGGAGTCAACACACGATCCATTCAAATTATCCACAATATTCGCGATGGGCGAGAATTGATGATTGCCGAAATTTCATAGAGAATTGTTCGAAAATTTTCTGGATTTAAATTCTTCTTCCATGTAATTGATTTCAAAGCTCGTTTGGTCGTTTTTATTGATGCTTCCCAGACGCCTTCGATGCGGGCTGATGCTGATGCGTTTTCCACAGGTTCAAGATGTAGGTAATTTTTTTGGCAACTGGAAATGCGGTCTGGTATGGACCTAACTGAAGAAAATTTGCCATTTTGGATTCAACTTTTTCCTGATCGGTTATTTGTATCTCATTTTGAGCTAGGTTGTCACACACAACTTTCGAAAGTGTAACATCGATTTTGGTTGTTTCACCATTTTCATTATCCATTATTGTTATGCCGTTTTTTTCAAGCAGCTTCATTTCATCAACGAATGGTTTCAATATTTGGTTCATTGCTTCAAATATCCGAGTACTTGGTCTCTTAACCATCAAAAATAAATATATGTTATCGCGTTTTGTTTGTTTTTTCAATGGTAGATTAGTGCATGATATGTAACCGGCTAAGAATTTCTTTCCATTTTTTCCAATAAAAGAAAAATCATCAAGGGAAATTTCAACTCGCAATTTTCCTTTTAATCTTCGAAACATGCTTTAATAAGTCGTGTCCAACTCATTCCGGATAACCATATTTTTTCGATTCTGTTCGGGAATAAAATTCAATGATTTTTCTTTTTCGATTGAATTAATCAACGAGGGATGTTGATTGATTATGGATTTCAAAATTCCTTCAACTGAAAAATATTGGATAGAAAGTTGGTCGTCAGAAGTAGTTATCTAAATAGATTAGATTCAAAAATTTAAAAAAAATGATTAAATTAATCAAACTCTATACCTGGGTAGGTTGTACATAGGAGTCTTGCAATTTCCAAAAAGTTGTTTTGCAAATAACAACTGGAGCAATACCGTGCCATAATATTTCTAATATTCTCAGAATATTCGAAAGCTTTTACAAAATTATTAGCAATAACCGTTCCCAGTTCTTCCACATGTGAATTTGGAATCGATTTTTTTAGACGTACTTCCGACATTTCCACAATGAATTGTTTCAAAAAATCTCTTTCGTCTAAATCAAATATAAAAATATGAATCTAATTTGTAAATACTCACTAATACCTTTGTTTAATGGTGACACAGTTGAAGACCAAAATGAATTTAAGCTTGGTTCTCGTCTCAAAGACTTTTCGAAGACTTGTTCAAGTTGATCATACTCATCATTGTTATCATCATCGTCGTTATCATCGTTGTCGTTACCATCATCATCTGATTCATTTTTAGGATCATGTGGATCCACATCCATTGGAATCTCACTTTCATGTCTCGAAGTTTGTCCATGATCTTGATCAAATGGAATTTCTGAAACTATGGGTTCAGCCGGACCTGCTAATTTCGCTATATCTTGTTGAGAACCACCAGCGATCTGTTTAGAACTGGATCTTCTTTGGCTGGGTTCATTCAATTCATTTAATTCAAGGTTTCGATATTCAGATTGATTTTACTTACATTAGTTTATCACAATAACCACTATGATAAGTATATTCAAGTGAATGATCAAGCTTGATAATAACGAAAATTTTGTACAGAATGTACAGAACCATTATTCAAAAAAAAAAAAAAAAAAATAATGCAAGATAAGGTTAGTAAAAATATAGTGATGATAATTGTTAACCAGCCCAGTACAGGTGCTTCGCGCCAGTCCCAAGCTGGCCCTGACGGTCAATATAGCTGGATACTCGCAATAATAGTTGTTGTTCCAAATGATGATGATGGTGAAATGAAATGAAAAATGAAATGAAATGAAATGAAATGAAATGAAATGAAATAAAATGTTTCGAATTCAAATTCGAATTCCAAATCAAAAATGATTTCATTATCAAATACTCATCATCATACTCATCATATACTCATCATATACTCATCATCATACTCATCATATACTCATCATCATACTCATCATATACTCATCAAATCAAATACTCATACATACTCATATACATGCACAATCTCTGGATAACAATTTAACCGAGATAAAGAGTAGATTTACGAAAAATCTTTTTGATATTGCTCTTTCTTTTAGCGAGCAAGACTTGAAGTGTTGAAATAGAAAACATTAATAGAACAAACTTTTTATTCTAATATTTGAACTTTTATGATTATTATTACATTACTGAAACATATATAAATGATTGTATTGAATGACCTTACTATAACACACAATATTTTAAAATAAATTACTCGTTTTCGTTTTCGTTATAAAAGAAATTTAAACGAAGTAAGTATAAATGAATGATATTCTAAATCTAAACTAATTGATTAATTTTCAAAATTGCCAGAATTATTCGTGCAATTTTTTCGTTCATCGCACGAATAGCTTTATAGTTGACAACTATAATCTTCCAACATTTCCATCAAACATTAGCAGATGGATTGAACTAGATGTGGATTCCATATCGAATTTTCAAAGTAATGAAATTACTCTTTTCAAATTAATTAACGATGATTTAGTTGGAGAGACCAAATTATTTCGATATTATGTCCAGGAAATTAATCCTGACAAATTGACACCAAAGTATCAAACAGTGGCGAAAATTTTTTGGCCTAAATCATTAATCATCAATATATTTTAAATCATTTTTATCACTCACCGATTGAAGGCTTTTATCTCACAATCTTCATGAATATTGATGTTTGATGAGCTAAAGAAGATCTGGAATGTTCTGAATCAAGAATTTTCCAAATAGTGATGAGTAATAGAATATAAATTTATAGAAAAATAGAGCACACCAAGCATTAGCTCACGAGAACGGTCGTCATAAATGACGTTACACGACACTGAACATTGGATTGAAGCGATAAATGGATTTTTACAAGAAGTTATTAACCAATTTGGCTTTGAGTTATGCTGCAACATTCAAATTAAATACTCGTCAAATTGATATACGAATATCTTTTCTCAATGTACCATTATCCGAATCATCCGAATATGTTGCACCACCCACCAGGATTTTTTCATGATGGACTGTTAAAATTGAACAAGCTTGTTCGACGTATTGAAATGAAAAAAGTTTGAAAGCCAAAATCGCTAATTTCAAAGAATTTTCAATAGCACTGGATGAAAGCACTGATATTTCAGACACAGCGCAATTAGCCATATTCATTCGAGGTATTGATGAAAATTTTAACATAACAGAAGAATTACTATCTCTCCACCCTATGAAAGGGATCACAACCGGAGAAGAAATATTCAACTCTGTCGATCTAATTTTCAAAAAATCAATTGGAATTTATTGACAGGGATATGCACCGACGGTGCGCCAGCAATGATCGGAACCCAGAAAGGGTTCAATGGGAATGTTAACAAAAAAAAATTGGTCCAAAAAAGCTGACCAACTTACATTGTATTATCCATCAACAAAATTTATGTGCGAAATCGGTCAAGTTAACAAATTCAGAAACATCGTCAATTCAGAAATTATTTGGCTGAATTATTTTCCGATTATGACGATGTTACATATTAATGTGAAGTCAGATGGTTGTCAAAAGCGAAAATGCTTAAGCGTTTTTACGATTTAAAAAAAGAAATTTTTGACTTCACAAGAGACAAAGGAATAATCATCGCACAGCTTAATGATCCAGGTTGGATAGTATTTGTTCCAACGTAATGGCTCGCTTATCACCAATGTGCATGAAGATCAATTTTATGTAACAGTACACCTACCAACGATCGTTCTTCTGATGCTAGATTTGCACTTGATAAGGTGTTTCGTATCAATATAGCGATTTCGACTAATGCTTCCCAATCACGTTCTGATGGTCGTAACGAAAAGATTTTTAATTGTTGTTATAACAAACTTGGCATCATTAATAGATGATTCTGGCAAATTGCTTGTAATTAGATTTTTCCAAATTTTTGATTTCGATCCAAAATGGCGGTGAAGGAATGAAGATGACATTCAATATAGTTCGGTAGACTTTAATAAAAGAAAAGGAAAAATAATTGTTATGGGTAATAGAATTTTATATTTGTAATAAACAAGACCACATTTTAAATTTTATAACATCATATTTTGTTTTAGGTACAGAGGCAGAAGTTATTCAAAAAAAAAAAACAATCCTTATGTCGAGCTGACGAAAATCATAAATTCGAAGAAATGCAAGCAAGTGGAAGAACTGAATCAAAAATGTCAAGAACTAACAAGAAGAATCGATTACTTGACAAATAGTCATGGCATAAATGCCAACGTATGAATTTTTATACTTTATTTTGCAAAACTAACTAAGTTTATTTTTTAGAATATAATCAAAATCGGGAAAAACAGAATCGCTGTACATTCCAGTGATTTGGCATCATCTATGATGCCAAATGATGATATTAAAGGCATATGGTATCTCTGCAAAACTATATGTTAAAAATTTATTAAAAAATTACACAATGAAAAAATCAAAAAAGAAGGAAAAAAATCATCATTATGAATTATCACATTTTTTTGGCATTTTTTGTTTGTTTTTTTTTTGATTTTTGATTTTCAATTTTTGAATTTTAATTTTTGATTTATGATTAATGATAATAATTAACTTTATTTTTTAAAATAAAATGATTAAAATATGAACCAGATAAGCAGCGGATATGCAGAAAATGAGAATGATTTCGGAAATTTATTTCATTCAGGTGAAAAGTTCCCTGTAAATTGTGATCACGTGATGGGCTGCAATGGTTCTATTTTTCTGCTTAAAGCGCGCTTAAGATCTTCCATTTTCGTTTAAAATCGATCGATTGATCAGATTGTAAGCCTGCTCTATAGAACCAAAATATCACATTTGTAGCCCAGAAATTTTTCCGTGGGAACTCTTTTCTTGGGGCTAAAAATATCTGATGCTTCACAAAAACACATCCAGGGGGTAATTGCGAATGTGGAGACCAATAACTTGTTTTTTGTGCACCCTTTTTTCAATCTTATAAAAGGAAGAGGTCAGCGCGTACGCTAAACCTCGCTACCAAAAATTACTTGGGCCATCTGATCCATTTTGGATCAGTGACGGGCTTCATCACGTGCTGAAGTGCAATGGCACAGACTCCACCCGGGGCTGGAATTGCTTGAAATGCCACACCCCCAACAGGTAAGTATACCAGATATGGTCAATGGATGTATATATGAACACACCAAAGCCCAATTATTCTGGTGGTTTTTTCCACTTAACTTGCTACTTATTCTAATGAAGGTACTCGAATAAAGAAGAAAAAGATGAAAATAAAATATCTGATGCTTTATTTATTTATTTATTAATTTAGAATAAAACACACTGCCATGATGGCATTTGTGTTATAAAGGAACAAACAAAAGAAAATGTAATACAGTAATCAAATTAATAATTGGATACTACGTATCCCTTGCAGATATTATTAAACAACGTAAAATTATGTTTGTTGATCATAAATTCCCATGGATTAATTAAATTGTGATGGATTTGCTGGTGGATCGAGCAGTCAAACAGCATATGATTAGTGTATTGATACGAAATTTTACGATACAGAAAAAAAACAAACAATACACAGACATAAACTTCAGCCGAAAAATAATCAATAAACAAAGGTTTATTATCAAAAATGTTTTTCACCACAGAAAAAATAATAATGATAATGGAAAATTAACACGTGTCTTTAAATGAGATGAAAAATACAAACAAAATTTAGAAAAGACAAAAGTTTAAATGACACAGAGCCAATGACTAAAATAGAACATGCGCATCGTAGTTCAACAGATTAGGGTCTTGGTAGCTGTGACCGCATTCACAAGCGGGAGTTGGTTTAACATTAATTCGGTGAAGGTAGCTCATGAAATGACCATGACCTGTAATAAACTGTACGTTGTAGAAATTAGGCTTGAAGAATTTTGGGATTTGCGATGTGGGAAAGTAGCTTTTGAAATTGTCGTTTACATCGTTGAAATAATTTTTAATAATTTGTTTCTTCCGAATAGCCATAATAATTTTCCTAACAACCTTGTCTTGAATCTTGTACGTAATTAGAGAAGAATCAATGTAATCAGTTAATTTTTCGACGTTGTTGAGAATACAGACAATATTGCATGAAACCGTTTGATATGCATAAATTGATTTTAATAAAATATGATGCTGAATTGAGTTAAGCTTATTTTTTGTTTTGACAATTAGTTTATCACCCCAAATTTGATAACCATACGTGATAGCAGGACGAATCATCCCTTTGTAAAGAAAGTGGTGTTCAGAAGCTTATCAGAGACAAGCACCCTAAGGCTTTGTATTTTCATTGTGCCAGTCATATATTGAATCTCGTCATTAATGACTTGAACAATGTCAAAGAAGTTCAAAATGCCAGTGGCACAACTAAGGAAGTAATCAACTTTTTTAGAGAGAGCACTTTACGACGATCTTTGATTCTTGTGAAACACGTTGGTCGGCAAAGTATAAAAGTATCAGAATATTTTCTGAGAACTTTTTGGTAATTGTCCAAGCGCTAGAAAAGCTTACAGAGGACAGTGCGAACAAAAACACAAAGGTCAAGGCTCATTTGCTGTTCACTGCTATCACAACTCCAACTTACATTTTGACGCTTTTAGTAATTGCTACTTATTCGGCTAAACTCGAATCTGTGTGCAATCAGTTGCAGCAAGTAAATATGAACATTAAAGATGTAACTGCTCATATAATTCAATCAACAGATGTGCTGCAATCCCATCGAGACAATGTTTCTGAAGAGTTTTCATTGATTTTCAAAAAAGAACAATCGATTTGTGAAGAATTAGACATTGAATTAAAACAGCCACGGTTAAATAAAAGGCAAGTTCACAGATCGAATTTACCTTCTGAAAACGCAGAAGAATATTTTAGGAGATCCATTTTCATCCCTTATTTGGATTCTATAATATCTTCCTCTACAAATTCGGTATTCTTCTACACAAGAGAAAGCATTTTCACTTTTACAACTTCACCCAAAAGAAATGAGTAAATTGGACAAGTCATCGTTTTTAACAGTTCTGGAAGACATTAACAGTCTGTATGGTGATATTCTTCCAAACTTTATATCCGACGCTACCACATGGTATGAGATGTGGAAAAATAAAAACATTGCGAACGAAATTACCGATTGCATGAGTTTAATTGAAGAGGCTACGAAGTTTTATCCGGCTGTTTCCGAGGCACTCAAGATTGGCATGACACTTCCTGCAACAACCTGCAGTATTGAAAGATCTTTTAGCACATTACGGCGCGTCAAAACTTGGAACCGATCTACAATGAGTGACGATAGACTAAGTGGATTATGTATGCTTAGTGTACACAAAAAAAGAATAAATAATTGTCCAAATTTTATCGACAAAGTTGTAGACAAGTTTGGACAACAAAAAAGAAGGCTTGAGTTGCTCTTTTAGAAAATAAGTTGTAAAATGTAAATGTCTAATTGTAATTTAAAAATTTAAAATTCAAACTATTTTTTCGCGTTTTTTCTTATTATTGAAAGATTTATTTTTTTTCTCCATTTTCTTTTTTTCAAAAGCTAGGGGGTGCACATGCACCTACTTGCACCCCCTGTCGGCGCCCATGCCACCAGTGGGTAATTTGTCAATAATGACTTGTTTTTTGTGCACCCTTTTTTCAATTTTATAAAAGGAAGAGGTCAGCGCGTACGCTAAACCTCGCTACCAAAAATTACACGAGCCATCTGATCCATTTTGGACCAGTGGCGGGTTTCATCACGTGCCGAAGTGCAATGGCACAGACTCCACCCGGTGCCGGGTTTGCTTGAGAACCCGATCACCCCGCCAGGTAAGTATGCAGGGGGCAATGTGGGTTAAAACTCGTATATACGCTTCACAAGTTCCAGTTTTAGTTACAGTGAGTGTTTTGTGAGTGCATTTTGAGTGAATTTCAGAAATTTTCCCTTAAAAATTTTCTAATAACAACAATAGCAATTTTCATCAATTTAGTCAAAACAACTGCGCAAAATTAATTTTTGAATATGAAATTCAGCATTTACACCCTGCATGTACTTGCATTGTGTATTAACAAATTTTGGATTTGTGCAGTAAAGCCCGCGATTGTTAAAACAGTTGTTTAAATTCAACCGTTGGAAAGCGACATCTGTCAACACTGAATAAAAGTTTTGGCCACAAGTCGATTTTCAAAATAGTTTAATCATTTAATTTGTTTCAATTAAAAATCGATATAAGGTCAATAATAAACTATATATCAATCACTGTCACTTTGGGACTCTTCGATCAATTCTCCTCTTTCAAATGAATATTTTAGGAAAAATTTACACATTAAATATGTGCCTAATATTTTTTTTCCTGTAAATTCATGGTCAACTGTCGTGAAAGATTGTCGGAAAGTGGATTGGTGAGATTGCTTACACCGATTGTCTCTACGATGTTACTTTTGTAACTTTTGTTACTTTGGAACCGATCCCACAAAATTTATTGAATTTCCGTATTAGAATAATTGATTCCTTATACAGCTTTTCGCTTTGCGGCCAAGTTTCGTGGAACGTAACTAGGCCGTATATCGAGGTATTAGTGTAATTTTATTTGAAAATTTAAATGGCACCAAGTCCGAAGACTCTTGTACCGATGAAAAATAATTGCATTAAAGAAATATTAATGTTGTGCCCTGTGTATAAGTATTGGTGTGGTGTTCTTGTGGTGAAAAATTTAGAGATAATTTATTATTATTATTATTGTAATGGTCGTGAGTCTGTAGTGCGACCCTAATCTCAGCTACAGGTGGTGTGTGACAGTTTATACAGTAAAAATCAACCACTGTCACTCTCAATTTCACTGGCACTCTCAATTTGGGACTCTTCGATCAATTCTCCTCTTTCACATGAATATTTTAGGAAAAATTTACACATTAAATATGTGCCCAATATTTTTTTTCCTGTAAATTCATGGTCAACTGTCGTGAAAGATTGTCGGAAAGTGGATTGGTGAGATTGCTTACACCGATTGTCTCTAC
Source organism: Dermatophagoides farinae (assembly GCF_024713945.1). NCBI lineage: Eukaryota > Metazoa > Arthropoda > Arachnida > Sarcoptiformes > Pyroglyphidae > Dermatophagoides > Dermatophagoides farinae. The sequence goes on along the minus strand of NC_134683.1, from coordinate 2,789,686 downwards.
GATTAAAGCTTCCCTCACGGTTTTATTCTGGGAAATTCTCATTTGCTGCTTTGTAAATAAACATCAACAATAACGTTTTGGAAAAAAATTAACACAAATATTTATCAGAAATGATCCATTTGTTTATCGATTTAGTCATTGACATCTGGTCAAAACTTGTTGGTTATATGTCATTTGTAATAATGGTTTTATTCTGGAAAAACTTGCTGTATATGCGATTTTCCTATAAATTAAACTGCAACTTGTTTAAACTTCATCATTGTATTTTTCATCGAATCAAATTTTCTTTACTACTAAATCATAAAACTTCGACATTCATCTATCCCGAACCAAAAATTTTTAGTGATCAACACTATTGTACTATCAATAATTTTCTTGTTTGTTTCTGAAATTCTTAGTGAATCATGGCATTACGACATATTAACACGATCATATTTTGGTCCATCATCCTATTTAGTATGAATAATGTTTGTCAATCCGATCGTCTTGGGTATCCAGTCATCTGGAACAAGTCCAGTCATCATGTGGCTACACAAGTCGTTCAGGCCGATGTTAAAATAAAACTAGAAAATCCATGCAAAATAATCGACATGTTACAAAAAATGTAACTTCATTTATGAACAAAAATATTATAAAAGAAAAAACACGTGAATGTTTTTTCTTGTCTCTTTTTTTTAATGTTTTTTTTATGTTAAGTTTTTTTTTCTTCTCTGTGTGAAACATTTGACCAACTTTTAAATTTAAAAAAATAAAATAAAATAAATTCTTTAAAATTATTTGAAATTGTTCTAAAATCAAAATTCATTTCTCAATTATAAACTGTTGTTAATAATTTTACAACAGACAAGTTAAGCTTCAATAAAACGGAAGCGGTTCATTTTCTAAACGAATACAATCGAAAACAATGCTTCCAAAGATATATACAACAAATCATCCGACCATTGAGACATTTTTGTCCAACAAAAATGACAGATGAATTTGGTCATGGAATTCAAAAACGTGGAATTATTAGTTTCGTCTACAAAACGGTAAAATTAGAGATCAGGCTGACAGCAACCATTGGCCTAGTCAGTTACTTCCACGATCCTAATGACCAAATGTCCTGGCAACGAAACGACCTGGCATATAAGGAAATAGAAAACCAAATAAATAAGAAATTTCTAAAAGTCCTCACCAAGATGCACCAAGAAAATATGGAAATGAAACATCGACTCCAGGAAATTACGGTCATGAATACAATAACGAGAAGGTTCACCGAAGTGGGGAATACCATCAAACAAATGTTTCAACCAGACAATGAACATCTAGCCATGCAGTTGAAAGATTTGTTCCATAATATATTATTGGGACCAGAGGCACCGGATGAGTATTGGTCATTGGAAGGATGTATATTGAAAGAAGACATAATGACCAATTCCGATGAACTTGTCCTATGTATAAATGGCATCAAAATGGACCCAGATTTCAATCTTTTACGAGCCGATCCGTTCTATATTATTCGGGAGGAAAAGACCAACGCAATGCTTAAGCCAAAAACAGAAATATGCATCTCAGAATACGTGGGGCCACAATACATTGTCTTTAATCAGAAAACCAAATGCTTCCGAGAAATTCCTTACAACCCTATAGGAGATCATCAAACACTATTACTATTCCATTCGGAATTGTGCAAAACTCCAATAAAAACTGCGAATGTAAAATGGAGACAAGTAAAATGTGAAAGTCCAGAAACATTGATACCTGAAGAAGTGGTACAATTGAAATGGGACCATGACTTTGTCTACTATTATTGTTATTCCCAGAACCTGACAATTGGAGAACATCCAACACCCTGCCTAAACCAAATTTATAAACAAAAGCGGGGAACTAACATCTCCATAAACGGACAAACCGTCCTGGTACAAAGCTTCCGTTTGGGAACACTATCGGTGTTAGAGACTGATGTTTCGGATTATGTAAACGAAAAAGTGTTTGACCCAGATAAATCAGACATCAGCCTCAAGAATTTAGAAACACTGATAGATGTTGAAAACAAGCTGCTATCAAGGATTGCTGCCTCATATATCTCTAAGACAATGTCATACTTCATGACAGCTGGGGGGATCATCCTAGTCATCTTGGTGGTTTCGTATATTGCATATATCATCTATCGGTACAAAAAAATCAAGAAACATCGGGCACGAGAATATAGAGAAACTACTAGACGACTGGATGGACAAAAAGAATATCGTGGAACATTCGATATGTTATGTTATTGATTTATTTCATTCAGCTTGAATAACAAGTTTTAATCATTCGTCATAATTTTTTTTTTTTTTTTTTTGGACAGGTCAAATATGATTGCCAACGATCTAGTAAATAATACAGAATCCAAAACAATTTTCCTGTCATGTATGGGATTTTAACAACTAAAAATAAATTAAATTCTAAATAATGCTAATTTAGATTGAATAAAAATCAAATTATTATTGAAATATTATTTAATGATTAATTCTACTACTTTACGTGATTTTCTCACCAAAAAACCACCAAAAAAAATCGACCAAGATAGCTGTTCCGTTTCCTGAACACGTCGTGTACACGCCATACACACACACAGGAAAATGAGTTATGAAACTGTGCGGCGCACATCCTGCACAATGGCGCGGCTCGGGCCTGCTTCCTTTATTCATTCAGTTTAATTTTATTTTAAAAAAAATGGACAGCATAGCGCCATCTACAGTTAACGAATCTAAACACAATGATAATTACTAAATTTTTTTTTGTTACAATTATATTGGTTTATATATCACAGGTGCGGGTTTATAAATTCTTGTTTTTTTTGGTCAAAAGCAACAGATGAGGATTCCGATATCAAATTTGTGATAAATAAAGGGGATTCAAGGATCCTAAGAATTTATCAAAAAAAAACAAAAATAAATAAATAAAAAAAAAATGAAAAATAAAACAAAACAAAAAACAGATTAAAAACAAATTGTTTGTTTGATCAATCAAAGTGAAATAGAAAATGAAAAAAAAGTATTATGATGAAGTGTTTGTAAAATTCAAACTTGTTCCTGTTCCGCTAGGACTTTGATTATTATTACTACTAGCCAAAACTAAAACAGGAACAACTTTTGATGATGGTGAATTATTATTATTTGCTGCAATAGTCGTAATTGGATATGAAATGGTACGTTTTACAGATTTAGTTTGATAACGACTTCGTAGACCAGTGAATGCACCTTTAGGCAATGTCACTCTTGAATTTACTTGTTGTTGACAATTTGAACGTCCAAGTAAACTTTTTCGAAGTTGTTCTAAATGGACGGCATAACCATCGGTTAAAATCTATAAATTAAAATTCAGATTAGGAATTATTCAGACAGAAAATCAACAAATAAAAGTCTTATATACATTAGCCATAGACAATTGTTGTTTTTTCCAAACTTTTCCAACAATATAGATCTGTTCTGGTTTCAAATCGGATGATTGATAAACAGAAATATCTTTACATGATCCATATGCTGAACGAATTAAAATTTCCATTCGTTGACTTAAAGTTTTTAGATATTCGGTTTTATGTTTTAATGGTTCCGTTGAAAATCCATCGACAAAAAATATTAGACCATGTGGAAAATTATGCTGATAAAGCCATGAAACCACACGTTGTTGTTGAATATCTGGACGACCAGTTATATAAACAATTAGATAGCCAAGTTCTTGCCAAAATCGTACCACATCAATAGCACCGGCACGAACTTTCGGATCTTTAGCACTGACCGATACGGATGCTGTCAATGAACCGTCAATGCTAAAAACAACTGCCTCTGTTTTCGGTGGAACCACAGCCATGAATAGATCCAAGAATGTATGATCACCACGAACCACCATTTTAAATTGATACAATCCTGATGGCAGAGCTTTTTCTTTAGGAATCACATATTGAACACGGCCCGTTTTATCCGTAAGTTCAGTGTCCAAATAATTCCAATGACCAGTTTTTGGACAAAGCATATGGATGTCAATCTTTTCACCAGATAGAGCAACAAAATCCAACGGACCATACATGAATCGACCAGTGATCACTTGTTCCAGACCTTCTTTGACAATAACATCGTTGGCTCGATGATTAGCATTGACATTTTTTAATTTAACCGAAGTTCTTTTACGTTGCCATTTTTCTCGAGATTGATTTGGCTTGAAAACAATTTCTTTCGAAGAATCAGCTATGAAATTTAAAGTGAACAAATCTACTTTATTGATCTGACGAAGAATGAATGAAATAACATCACTTGATTCCCAATAACTGGAATGGAATAAATGTGGTAATGAATGTGTTGGAAAATTATTCAATCCTTCAGGACTGTATAGTGTATAATCGATTCGTTTTGTTCCCCACCAACGATTTGTAACTTGAAAAACAACAAAAACAAGTCACAAATTAATAATGGAATTAATAATTTATATTAATCTAAACATACTTGAAGTAATACTGGGTAAATTAAGATTATCCATCGGTGAATTTGGTGCATTACTAGCCAAACTGATTTCGCTAATACGTCTTACTAAATCTTTATGTGAAACCTGTAAATTTTCATTGGAAAACAGATAGGAAAATGTTTGTAAATATTCCACTGTTCCATGAAAATCAATTGAATTCAGATTTAGATAACAAATAGAAAAAAAATCATCAAAATTTACATAAATGAATTGGCTGTCCATCGCCAAGAGGAAATTTCTGATAACGTGCAACATTAATGGCCGGAATGTATGAGAATCGTGCACTCAAAAGTGGTTCCAATCGTAATGCTGATGGATCATTCAAATGGAAAAGATTGTAAATATTGCCACAGGCAGGTTTCATCAATGAAACTAAATGATAAAACAAAAAAAAATAAATTATTTTTCATAAATGAAAAAATTCATTTCAAAATCACTTACAGCTCTTGTCATCCAAACTTAACAATTTACGATATGTAAGTACGACACCAATCATTGAACCAAACATGAAAAAATCTCCAACTTCGAAATCAAATTTACTGGCAGCCAAATCTGAAGAGCCGGAACTTCGCCGTCGAACAACTGAATTAATATACAAACGATTTGTCGATCTTTGTGTCGATGTGGTGGATGTAATAGAATCACCACCAGGATGTGATAATGATTTACAATAAACTTGTTTTTGAATTTGTTTGCCATTATTATTTTGATTTATAACACTCATCGGCATTGTCCGTGATTTGGCCAACGGATTCATTTTGTTCATTTGATCATCATCCAAATCATCGTTATTATCATTTGATGATGAATTTTGTGAATCATTTATGGAAATCATTGGATTCGAGAGATGGCAACTATTTTTATTGATCAATTCATCTTTGATTGTATTATTATCAATTATTTGACTATCATAGATACTGTTCTGTGAGCCAGTACATAAAGCATCAAATCCTAGAATTGAGCCAATCGAATCACCTATTAGACATACTTTGCCATTAAAACCTTTGCCATCATCGGATTTGATAAATTCCTGATAGATTTTATTACATTCATTTATGGTTTGAATGACATTTTCTTGATAATCAAATGATGATACTGCAAACAGTGGTAATGCCGAGATCGGTATTGAATTGAATGTATGAGAAACTGAATCTGTATTTGGACTAGTTTGTACGGAATATGGTGATAAACTTAGCATGACCAATAGGCTTTCATGACAAATGGGCGGACAAGCAACATAACGTAAAGCGATTCGACCACAAAGATGTGAATAATGTTTTTCAATAATTGAATCCATCGTCGTTTTGAATGTATTAATATCATGAGATTTTGACAAATTTACATCCAAACTATTCATATCGAGAACATTGCCACCATGCAAAATTATAATCAATGTGCTTATCGGACATGTAGGTTGATGCGTGGGTGAATATTGTGGAGACTCTGATACTGAACCTTCAGGTTCGCGGACAACTTTATGCTGTAAATCTGATTGAAATTGTTGTTTGAATTTTGTGGAAAAAATATCATCACTTTCATCTTCAATAATTTTATTCGTTTGAATTTCATCGTTGATATCTTCAGCATCATAAAATTCATCATCACTTGATTCAGAATCTCTAGCCAATGTTTCGATTCGCCATGTTTCAATGATATCTAAGCGTTCACCTACGATCATAAAACAATAAAAAAAAGTCATCAAAATTATATTCATATTGATGATTATTTCATTAAATTAAATTACTTGGAGAATGCAGGTTTGACTGGAATGATTTCCGTTTTCGCGTTTGATCACTGCCTACATCGAGATCACTGTCACGACGTGTGGAACTTATATTGCTTGAACCTATCGAATATTGTGAAATGGAATTCTTTTTAGATACTGATGCCGATGATAATTTGTTGGGCGTTTCAAAATGAAGAAAATTATCGTAATTATTTTCATTATCTTTATCGATCACATTCAGATTGATGACTTTGTTCGAGCCGGTACCAGTCGAGCCTGCTAAAGTATGATTAGATTCAAATGTAGCCATATTTTCTTTATTTTCTTCATTCATTTGTTCTTGTTCTTGTTGTTGATCTTGTTGTTCAGATTGATCAGCCATACATTTCTTGAGGTATTCTTGTGTTTCCAATTCTAAACGACGTATATCATCCATCGTAAGATCGACCCATTCATCTTGCCAAACCCATGCCTGTTGATGTGCTTTTAGCATCGTTTTACGTAATGCTATATTAGATAAAGTAAATATAAAATTCGATTAGATTAAAATCAAACAAATGAAAATAGTTTTCAGAAAAAAAATTACCGCTTTCATGAATAAAACGTTCGATTTTATTCTGCATTCCCCAATATTTAAATTCCACACGACATAATTTATATGCACACATAATCGGTTTGATTGGTTTACCATCATTCCAATATTCTTGTATCCAATTATCCGACAATGGACCACGTTTAGTTTTGGTCGATATATAATAACGAGGATCATCGTCCTGTTGATTACAATCACTGGCTGGAACTAATTGCTCTTCAACAATGTCAATATAATCTATTAAGTTTTTGTTTTGAAGTAAATGAACAAACAAATGGCAATCAAATTCAATTCAAACAAATAAACAAAAAAAATTCATTTAAATTACCAATTTGTCTATTTAATTCCGAGTTGGGCAAATTGAACACATTCGATTGGTGGCCACAATCATCAAAATATTTGGTTTCAATTTCGATTGAAAATTTTTCAATAAATGGACATGTATAACGTGTTTTGGTATATGGATATGAATTCCAGGCTTTTTCCTCAACAGTCAATGCCGATTTCGGTAATAATGCCTTTAGCCATGCAGGTAAATGATGTCCAACATGATAGATTTTATAGGTATATTGTCCGCAGCCACCTGGACCATCTGAATATGGTTCATTTTGTATGATTTCCACACCACTTCCAGTACCTTGACTTTCTTCACGACTTTTTTTCTATGTATGTAAAAACAAAATCATAACCATTTTTTTTAGAATCTATATATAAATTCAAAACAAAACAGAAAAAAAATCACTTACAGCAATCATATACAATTGAGCAATTTTATATTCTTCAACCGATAATGGCATCGGTATACGATATTCTTTGATCAACATTGCTGATTAAATTGTTGTCGTTATTTGTGAGATGTTATTGATATATACACCTAGCATGACAAATTATTAAAAAAAAAAACAAAAATTTTTTTTAGAAAAAAAAATTATTCAAAGATTGATGATAATGGTTTGTAATGAATTATTATGATGAATGAATGTTCAGGACATTCCATGGCAAACGAAAAAAAAAAATTTCAAGTATCCAATTTCTTTGAGAATTTCAAGGGAAAAAAAATGAAATATGAAATACCGAGACACACACACACACACAAAAGAAGACATATTTCTTAAAAGCATTATGATAAAGATAAGATAAATGGACATTGAATCATAAGAACCGTCTGTGTGTGTGTGTGGATGGAAAAATATTTTGTCGATTTGACTGTTGATAAATATATGCAGAGAGAACAAGAAAATGTCATTATTATTATTATTATTATGGTAGCAACGGTGGTGACAACGACAGATGATAATGGATTATGAAAAAAAAGAACATTATACAACCTTGGTAACATTGTCATAAAAATGGATAGTCAAATAGTAACCGATCAAATCAAAAAAATCAACAACAACAACAACAACAACAACGGAAGAAATAAAATGTTATGATTTCAATGATTATATAAATCATCATCATCATTTAATTGTAATAGATAAATAAAAAGGGGGTTAAAAGAATGTTGAATCGTCCGATTTGATTATCGTCATCATCATCATCATCAGCATCAACATTTTATGTTCGATCAGATTCGACCAGGATGATTAAAATGATGAGAGCTAACAAACGAATAAAAAAAACCATTAATAACACAAGAATCGAATATGAAACAAATGGTATTTTAAAAAGAAATAAATAAATACCGATACGATCGACATAAAAATTGGAAATTTTTTTTTGTTCGAAAAGTTTATATGATTTGTACAACATGATAAGAAGAGGATGGATGTTATGTTTGAATGGATGAAAATTTCATAATTATAACCATTTATAATATGTTTTGGTAATATGTTCTGCCAGATACAAACAAAAACAACACAACATAAGTTTATATTTTTTTTTTCATTTTTGATTCACAATTTTACAAAGACAGAATTCTGGTTTTCATCCATCATCAATAATTGATTGTGTGCAAGTGTGCAAGTGTGTGTTTGATTGAAATGTTAGAATCGAATCACATGACACACACACACACACACACACACACAAAAAAAACAATGAATCTAACATTAATTTTGTCTTATATTAAGCTACAATAATAGGATTGGAAAGTGGAAACAAACTTTTTTCTTTTGGCAAAGAAAAATCTTTTAGATATGATAAAGATGGACATTGTACATGTAGAATTTAGTAAATTTGGTTCGGTGAACATCATCTCTCTCCTGTAATTATTGAATACTGGAAAAGGTAAAGAATGTGAATTGCAATTAAATGAAACAAAAGAAAAAAAAAGATGCGGGCTCTAGATCTAGTCAGAAAAAAACATAGGAAAAAAGTTGTCAACTTTCAAAATTTTTACTATTTTTACTATTTTTTTTTTTTTTTTTTTTTTTTTTTTTTATATATGGTATGAAAAAAAAATCTGGGCCTAAGATGTTTAAATTGATGATGATGATGATGATAAGCAAAAATTCATGCGCGCGTCCCATTTGAATGAACATTGTAGACCTTATTATGGGTTGCCAACTTATTTATTATATCATCGAATATGACCACTACTTCTATATCTATGATAAAAAAAAAATATATTTTTCACTTGATTCTGCACATGTGTTTGATTCTCTTTCACTGTGTCTCACTGGACCAAAAAATGGGCAAATAAAAAAAAAATCGGATCGAATTTGGAATCTCATAGAATCTATTCAATGTTTTTGTGGAAAATTATTGGAGAATTTTTTTTTCACTCGAATCATTATCCCCTTTCTTTTCATAGTCATGTTAAAAGCATCTTAGAAGCAGAAGCAACTTGAAAGTCTGTGTGTGTGTGTGTGCGGTGTTTGTGTGCATGAGTATATCAGAAAGAATCCAGGAAATAATGATGAATCGAAATATCAAAGGTTAATTTCTTGGTATTTACGTATACGACAATCAACAAATCATCAGCACACACATACACACTCCTACGCAAACACGGAATTTGATAATAAATTAAATTATTGTCATCATCGAATTTCCTGCATAGAGAAATACAAATAATGGGAATATATATGGCAGTGTATATGAAGGTGTGTAATAGTAGGTGCGAAAATAACAAAGTGGATCCAAAATTTTACTACTCCACAGAAAAAAAATAGAACACAAAATACGTCATTTTCGAAATCTTACCATTCGGTGGTTGTTGAAGGTCTTTGATTCTGTCGAAAATGAGAATTGATGAAAAATAAATTTTGGATTCTTTTTAATTATTCTTGATAATTTTTCCCGTTATTATGAACATAAGAATGGAATGACATGACAAAAATTTTCGATGATGACCAGAACGAATTTATTTGATGATGATGATGAAATGATAATGCAATTCATCATCATTATCATTCGTCATCATCATCTCATTGATGATGATGACAAACTAGAAATCGTGAAAGACAATAAATCAATACTTAAATCAAGATCAGAATATGACATTAATTGAATTAATCAAATCAATAATAATGATGATTATGATGGTTGACGGTATTTACAGGTGATTAAACCAAACGAATGGACAGAGAATTTTGACAATCATCATGATGATAAGAACAGAAATTTATTCATTCAAATGAATCCTTTGGTTATTTGATAACGACATTACGACCACTATTATAAACAATCAAAAAAAACAAACAAAAACAAAAACTCAAAAATTGAACGGATTAATGTATGATGATCAGACACAGACACGGATAAAGAATAACAGAATCACAGAATATAATAATATAACGCGGTAGCTATAGCTATCATCAGTAGAACCAGCAGGAATTCTTGGCTTCTGGATTCTTCACTCTATTTTCTCGATGTATGAATGTGTAATAAATGTGTGTGTTTGTGTTCCAAAACTGATTCTTTCAATTCTTTTTTCTTCTTGAGATGCGCGTTTCAAAGTTATTTTCGTTTGTTGTTGTTTGTTGTTGTTGTTGTTATTGTTGGTATATTCATTCAAAGAAGACACTCCATATAAAATGCATTGGATATAGTATTCATATACACACACATACACACACACACTCGCGTAGTTTCCACTGTTCCACTACTACTCAGAGTAAAATACATATAAATGTGTTATGTGTTAGTTTTGTATTGTAATCCAAAAAAAAAAAAAATCAATTGGCGCTTAAATTGTCATACATATGAATGAATAAATTCATGAGAAATGATTTTTTTTTTTTTTTGAAATGGATTCTCAACAAACAAAATACCCGGGACAATTGAAGAATTCTATTTATCCAAAAAAAAAATTCTGTAACAATTCCAATGATGGAATTTTGTTGTTGTCGTCGTTGTTGCATTATGGAAATTGGGTTTTTTTTTGGTCTGATTGTAACGAATGTTGTTGTGTTTGCATAAAATTGAAATGAGAATCCAATTTGCACACACAAAAAAATAGAATAGAATAGAATTCCATGCTCAATTATCCTGTATTCGTGATAATGAATTTTAAATTGTAAAGAATTTTTTTTCCCCAAAGAGAGAATAATAGTAGCATAATTTGAAATTTAAATTTTTTTCCTGTTTTATTTCGAATGTGTCATTCTGATTTATTGATTGATTGATCGATATATCGATTATTGTCTTTGGGCGATCCATTGATTTTTTTTTTGCCAATCGCTAATATTTGTGCATTGATTTAATAGAAACCTGTTTTGTTTAATATAAAAAAAAATTATTCCAACGCCCAAATTATTGTATGTATTGCATGTATTGATCCAATTATCATCGATGAATATAGGAAGGAAATTGAAAAAAAAATTTTTTTTTTCATTGCAACAAACAGCTTGTATATGACCACACCTAATGTGGAAAATAATAATCTAGTGTTTGCATAATCATCAGGATTTTTTTCGTTGTTGTTGTTGTTGTTGTTGTCTTCAAAAATAGCAACGGATTATCCTAACAAAACAAAACGATGACAGATGACATACGTAAGGGCCAGATTTTTTTTTTAGTTATCATAAATGAAATCTATTAGGTTCATAGCACGTGCTTTCTGGTTTTTTACTACGTGTTGTGGTGATATCATAGTATAATGGTGGCCATGTGTTATGTGTATCCGTTCACGTGCATCCTTATCACGAACATTTGAATAATCTTTTTTCATTAATGATAAATGACTAATGATGAAAACATTCTAATACATGATGAAAAATGTCCATCAAATATACACATTATATATAATGTGGAATTTCATTTTGGTCAATTTGGTGATGGTGAATGATGTAAGGAGAAGGATGTCCTGAACACCATTGATATTTAATTATTACCTTATAGATTTTTATATATAAAAATCTATCTAGATTTGATGGTGTTTGTCAGAATGTCATGGCATTCATTGTGTGTACTACGGCACCAATAGTAATTTGTAGCCAAATAATCAATAGCTAGATATCAAGGTTACCAAATCATCGTCATCATCGTCATCATTATCCCAGCGGCTGTACCAGCCAATTTTCTTTTCATTTTTTTTCCTTCTTTTTCCTTAGTGAATGATGATGATTCGAGCAAAGACAAATGAAAATGAATTATACCATTGGTTGTGATATCTCTTGTCCTTAATTCTGCCTTTTTTGCTGTGTTTCACATTATTTTCACCATGGACTTTTAAATGGAAAAAAGAGAGAAGAGGATTTGACATCCCAAAAGAAAATGTTTATTTCCAAAAAAATAAAAAAAATTCAATGATGATGAAGCACGCGACTGACCTAAACCAAAAACCTGAACATCTGAAATCCAGTTCACCAAACCTTAAGACCTTTCTCTCTTCATTTTTTCTGGTCATCTCTTCTGTTTTTTATCATTCGTTTGAAAAAAAAATAGAAAATCGGCTTGTCGATGGCCTCAACATGACACGCGACACATTCACCATTAAGCAGATTTTAGAATCTCTCTCTGTATCTTGACACACACACACACACACACACACACACACACACACACACACACACACAGCCTTTGACCTTACCTTTCACATATGAACATTGCAACATTTGTGTGTGACAACGAATCGAATGAATTCGAGGTTTTGGATGAAATATCAAAATTCGAATCTTGCATGCAAAAGCATGGGCCATTTTTTTTTTTGCTTCATCAATTGGAATATATTTTCTGAACAACTTGCCAAGAAAAACTTTCCCCCCTTCTTCTTGATGAGAAGTATAAATATTAGTCCATCTCATTTTTTTTTGGTTCACACTCCCTCCTCCTCACAAGATGGTTTCTCAATGCCATTGCCGCGCAATCTTCTGGTCACACCAAAAAAAAATCTCAAGTTTTTTTTGTGTACGTTGTTAAGATATGAAAAAAAATTGGCCCATCTCATAACAAGTTTTTTTTACCTGTGCGACGCGCCATTTGTCCATTCTATACAAATTCAATACACCTTGCCAACCACAACCATCACCACCACCACCACCATCATCTAACCTTTTGCCTTTGCTTCGTATATGCTGTTGTTTCACAACAACCACATTTGCAATCAAAATTCGGTCGTCGCAGCAACACGACAATGATGATGATGATGATGATGATGGACAAAGCTACAACTTGCTGAACAAGGTTTTACCTGTCTCTCTTTTTTTTCTCTTTTTCTCTCTTTTCTGTTATATTGATGTCCATTTGGGCGAAATCCTCCCGCTTCTAAAGAGCTTAACTTGGCCATCGACTCGATTTTTTTTTTTGATTCAAGTTTTATCATTATTAGTTTTTTATTTTGAATTGGTGGACAAGTCAAATGTTTGGATGCAGTTGCCAGATCGATTCACTTGTTGTTGTTCTATTCTATCCGATTTGTATTTCTTTTTCCATTTTCTAATTCATATTGACAACGATCTTTAAATGGTGAATGTGTGTGTGTGTTTTTTTTCGCTCCATTGTTGTCAACATTCATTCGTTCATCACTATATTGTTGAATTTCAATTTCAACAATTCTTGATTCTTTGATGTTTGATTTTTTCTTTCCCATTCGTTTCATTCAATTTTCATTTATATATTTTTTTTCTAAATTGCGGTTTTTTGTGCATGAATGATTTTCATTTTGTTTTCGGCGCCATCGTCATCATCATCATCATCATCAATAACAACGACAACAACAACAAGCGATAATTATATTCAAACACCATTCACAATTTAGTTTGTTTGTTTGTGTCTGTGTGTGTGTGTGATATTGAAAATGATTATTATTCATAATTTGGCGCCATAATTGATTTGTTGTAAATTGTTTGCAGATAATTTGTTTTCATTTGTCAACAAAAAAAAAATAAAAATAAAAAATGGAAATGGAAACTATACATTCAACAATGATCTATGATCCAGGACCGGTATTGGATAATGATTTATCAATGAAAAATTATTTCAATAATCATCATAATCATAATCATAATCATCCTGAATTGGAACATTTAGCCAAAACAATGCCATCACCAACAATGATTGATAATGAATCAAATATGATATCACCAACATCATCAACCAATCATATACGATCACAATCACGAATGTCCATTTCACATGATAAAGGATTGTTAAATATGCCTGGACAGAATAATTGTTTTCTCAATAGTGCTGTACAGGTAAGATTTTGATTGTGGTTTTTTTTGAGAATTAAATTGAAAAAAAAAATTATTAATAACGTTTCGATCTGTTTCGATAGTCGAAACATTGTGGAATGGCATGAAAATTTTTTTTTCAATTAACACTTATGCAAAACAAAACAAAAAAAAAATTTATGTTATTGAACCTTGAGATTTTGTGAATATAAATATCTTTTGTAGTTGTTTATTGCATTTTTTTTATTGTTTTCAAATGATGATGTTGATGGATCGATTTTAATTTCATTGTTGCATAGCCATCAACCAAACAACGACAGCAAACAAAGTTTTTTTTTTCGCATAACGAATGATGTTTTGGTTGGAACAAAAATCAATGTGTAATTTTTTCTTATTTCAATTGAGCTTATTATTAATGATGATGATGATGATGGTAGTTGAATGGTGTTGATGATGATAACACACACACACACACACACATCGATAGCAGTATATAACAGTTTTGCTTTTTTAACGATCCATATTTTTTTCCATTCCATTTCATTATAATTACAATGATGATGATGATTCACAAAAAAAAACTTGAATAAATGGACGTGCCCCGTTTCTTTTTTTTTCAGTTTTGTTTTTTGTTTTTTTTTTTGTTTCAATTTGTCCATTGGTCATTCATTCATTCATTCATTGTTTCATCATTATCCATTTTGAGGCCAATTTCATTATGAAATGACTTAATAAAATACAAAGAATTCATGATGATGATGATGATCATTATAATCATCATTCAATCTAGATTGTCCAGTTATATGTCTTATGTTTCGTGTTCGACATTTGTGTCTGTCTGTGTGTGTGTGTCAATATTATCATTAGTAATTTGTCATTAATATACAAACACGTCGTAGATGATTGTGATGATTTTTATTTGTTTGTTTGCACCAATTTACAGATATTCCCACATCATTTGTAGCATGTACGATACCAAACAAAAAAAATTGGATCAAAAAAAAATTTCACAAACAAACAAATAAACACCATCATCATCAATGATAATTGCTACAATGATATACAATTTCATATATTCGTTGTACGTGCTTAGCATCCTTGGTGGATTTATGAATTTTTTTTTTTATATTCACATTTACAGCATTAAGCAATTATTTTTTTTTTGTTTTATAGTTGGATAAAAAAAACAATGTTTCATGTTTCTCAATGTAAAAACAAACGAGTTATACTGGACAACTGGTAATTGAAACTTTTTCATTTCATTTTCATTCCATTTTCATTCATTTGTACAGTTATGAGAATGTTCCTAAATGTACAACACGAAAAACATAAATGAATACCTTTTACGAATGAATACACGATTGAGGAAATTGGAAATTTTTTTTCTTTTCTTTCTTTCTTAAAACATAAATTTATGATGATAATAGTGTGTGTTGACCATGTCAAATTTTTGGTCGAAATGGTGTTATGATGAGGATTTTTCCCATTTTTTTTCATATCTAATTCGATTCGCAATGATTTTGACATTTCCCATCGAAAATGATGATGATGATGATGAAAATGAAATTTGGCCACCATTATCATTGCACGATGATGATGATGATCATCATCCAAAATCATCAATCGAATTTATTCGGTCAAATTTCTAATCGTGTGTTCATCATCATCATCAATGTTTTTTTTTTGTTGTTTTGATAATTAATTAAAAATAACTTTTCCCGGCTGATTGTGGCGGGTTAAGTGTTTGTTAGCTCAAAATAAATCTCTACCGAAATGATGAAAAAAAAAACAAATCATGAATGAATTTGATTCGCGTATGGCTAATACATTTTCATTTCATTTCATTTTCATTTTTATTTTATTTCTAATTTTAATTTCTTTGTATTATCATCTTTACAATACAAATGACCATTACTATAGTTCATTCATTCATTCATTCATTGAAACAAGATTTAAATTGTGTTTACCACACATCTCATAATGATAATGATGATGATGATGATCATCATCATCAACCAATAGATGTCCGGTAGAGAGATGGCTATTTGGTCGAAAAAAAATAAAAATCATTTTCCATTATAATAATGTTCATCATCATCATCGTGTGTTCCATAAAATAAAATAAAGATAAAAGTTGATGAAGATGAGAAAAAATTGAGCTAAAAATAAGTTGTTGTTTTTTTTGTCTTGACCAAAAGATTTTCTTCTTTTTTTTTTGTTATTCCGAAGTGACCGGGAGGTGATGCTTGAAGGAAAATATAAAAAAAATCGAACATGATGTTGATGATGATGATGAGATTAACCAGCAAATAAATTCAAAGATTTATGAGTGTGTCTATGTGTGTGTGTGTAGAAAAAAAGTATCTCGCCTGTATCATAATAAGGTGTGCTGTACACTTGTTTTTATATCTCGTATACTGGATCATCATCATCATTCAAGATGATAATCATCATCATCATCATCATCAAATGATTATGATGAACATTGAATAATTCAGCCAAAATTTTTTTTTTACAGGTCAATTTTATTTAGTTTCGAGGCCATTACACAATTCGATCAGTAAAAAAAAGGTTATTCCGATTATCGAAAACCAAAAAAAAAAAAGAAAAAAAAATCAAAGATCAGCTACGATGCTGATGATGATAATAATAATAATAACATAATCAACGGCAAATTACAGAATCATCGAAATGAAATAATCAAACAACAACAACAACAATGAGTGAAAAAAAAACAAAACAAAACAAAAAATAGTGATTGTTTCAAAAGTTTGATCAAAAAATCGATTAATTCACTTGTTGTTGTTGTTGTTGTTTTTTTTTGAATCTTGATTATGATCATGATCATGATGTTGATGAAATAGGAAACAACAACAACAACAGCTTATTAAAATAAAAACTAATACTGACAATCAATCAATCAATCAATCGATAGATCGATCTATCGATAAAAAATCAGTCGATTACCTTATCAAAAATGTTTGTTCTTTCTGCACAAAAAATTTTTTTTTTCTAATCCTGATCATTCATCTAACATTTGGACATCGTCATCGTCATCGTGTTCATTGATGAGAATTGATTTTTCTATTCATTGAATGATCGAACCACTACTGTGAGGTTGGAGGGTTAATAATAACAATTTTCTCTTTTTCACGTTCATAGTTTGTTGGTTGTATGTTATTTTTTTTTGAAATTACAAAAATTTTTCGTTAATAATGTTGATCATGATCATGATGATTAGCTACGAATCGATCGAATGATTAAACATTGAATATTTTATTCATTTCAAAGTAAAATTTGATCATTTAACTTCTTCTTCTTTTCGCAAAAAGCTCGATTCATTTCGGTTGATCTAGTTAAACTAAGCTTTAACACTTGTTGCTTATACATTTCGTATCCGTGTTCATCATCATCGACCTCGTCATCGTCCTCCTCCTCCTCCTCTTCTTTTTCATCATTATCGAACAAATTTTTTTTTGTTTTGCTTCTCTCTTTCTTTCGTTGTTGTTGTTGTTGTTGAATAAGGATCGAGAAATCAGAACGTTCGATTTGATTGTGTGTGTGTGTGTATGATGATGTTACAGCCGCTGTAGATGTTTTTTTTTATGTTGATCCATTGTTACATCGTTTCATCTATTGTCTTAGATCAAAAGAGCGTGTCGTTTTTCATCCTCTTCATAATCATCATCATCATCATCTTGATTCGATTTGATTGTTCAAAATGAAACGATAAAAAAAGAAAAAGAAAGATAGAGCATCATTCATTCACTTTTTTATACCCGAGATTCTCGTCATCATCATCATCATTATTAGATTACATCGATTCATTCATTCATTCAATAAATATAATACATGCCCTTTTACCTGTTGCGTTGTTTTTTTTTTTTTGTTTTCTTTCAATTTCATACAACAACAATAACGATGATAATAATGAGAATTATCTTGACATTCGAATCTTTTTTTCTTCGATCTTGATCCTGTTGTGTTTTGCAAAAAATATTCTTCTACTTCTTCTTCTTCTTCTAATCAAAATGATTATAATCGAAATGTTCAAGCGTTTGTTGATCTTGATTTTTTTTCACTTTTACAATCTTTTTTTTCTGTTTTTCTTGTTTAACTTTGGAATTTTTTTTTTCTTTCTTTTCAACAACCAATATGTGTGTGTGTGTATGGGTTTTGCGGGTGTGTGCATTGTGCGGTTTAATTCTAGATCTAGTTCTGAATTTTTTCTTTTTTTTTTTGATTGATTGATCTGATTATCAAATGATGAACATAATAATAATCATAGTTATGTTTGATGGTTGGTCATTCTTGAATAATTTTTTTCCATCTTAGTGTTTCGGCCAAAAACAAAAGAAAATCAAATAACTAATCAGATTTTTTTTTTTACTCATCTTCGTTGTTGTTGTAGTTGTTTCAACCAAAAAAGGTGTCAAAATGAAAAATTATCATCACCTTTTTCCACTTGAAATGCTGTTCTGTATGAGTAAAAGTACATTTTATTTGCTTATATCACAACGCCAGCAACAATTAATTGGTTGGTAAAAGAAATCAAATCATGATGATGATGATGATGAAATTAGATCGTTCGGCAAAGATTAATTACATTTTTTTTTTGTTGTTTATATAAGCAAACGAAGAAAAAAAAATTTCTTCCATCCAATCATATTGATGTGAAGATCGATGAAAGGCGAAAAAAAAATAATTTTCGAAAATCAAACAATTACGTCATCTGTGAGCGTGATGCAAAAAAAATTTTTTTTTTTTTTTATTTTCGAACACAAAATTCATTCGAATTTCAATATGATTGATTGATTTATATATACTTTTTTTTGTGTTTGATACTCAATATTTTCATTCAAATTCAATTTTATGATGATGATCATCTGTTGTTGATTATATTAAATTCTTTTTCCTTATTTTCGTAATATAATTGTTTTCCATTTAAGTTCATTGTCATCATTGAAATAGAATAATAATAATAATGTTTTTCAGGTGAATTTTTTTTTGTTTTGTTTTTTCTTGACAATTGTTCTTCTTCAAATTCAAATTTCTGTTTAGTTTGATTTGTTTGTTTGTTTGTTTGTTCGACGTGTTTATTGTTGTTGTTGTTGTTATTATCATCGTTTATCTTTCATTTTGTTCGTTTATTTTAAATGTTTTTTGTTTGTGTGTGTTTTGTATTGTTTCGTATTCACAAACAAACCATTCACAAAGAATGATTCATTCATTTCATTTCTTTTTGCAATTGTTATTTTACCTGTCATCGTTTAAAGTATCTCACACACACACACACGCAAAAAAAAGAAGGAAAACAAAACTTTAATGAAATGACATAATGAAAGAATGAATGTGAATAGTCTATTCTTATTTTTTTTTTCGAATAAATTTGATGATGATAAATAGTAGATGCTATAGCACAGAAGATGCTCGTCGATTGTCCGTTCTTTCTTCATTTTAAATCTGTGTATATACATATTCAAGCTGTCAAGCTGATTTTTTTTTGTGTGTTCTAAGAAACATCTGAACACACACGATCATCATCAATTCTTCATCGGGAAAAAAAATAAATGAATGAATGAATGGCAGCTTCTTCTATTGGCAACAGTATGTTTACCCCATCTTATAAAAGATGCTCTAAAGATGAACTTGTTTGACCACTTTAAGAAAATGTTCTCTCTTTCTGTATTTCGTGTGTCATTATTTTTATATATTTTTTTTTTATAAATTTATTTGTACCGCGATTTTTTTTGTTTGTTTGTTTGAAATGCTGCTTGTTTTTTATTCATTCAATTCCTTATTATATATGATAATTAGTTTTGAAAAAGCTTTAGATTGAATCTAATTGTTATGATAAAAATGATTAAGAATGAGCTTAATTTAGTACCATAATTTATCCGTAAATCAGATTAAATGATATAATTATTTTGTGATTTAAGAAAAATTGAAATCCGAAAAAAAGCAATTATTTTTTTTCTTTCGAATTCGAACAACAACCAGACATTACATTATTTTTCGTATGACTCATCATCATTCGAATCATAATTCTAATTGCAATGTTTTAAAGATTTATTAGAGATTCTGAATTTTTTTTTTTTGAATATTATAAATTTAACGTTTTGTTTACTTTGTTTACTTTGATTTCAGGTTCTATGGCATCTGGATATATTTCGTCGAAGTTTTCGTGAATTACAAGGCCATGCCTGTATGGGTGATTCATGTATTTTCTGTGCTTTGAAGGTATGTCTATTTCATTTTCTTGACCCTACTCTTCGCTTGTTTGGTCCCGATAATGATGATAATGCTAATGACACACCTGTTGATCATCATCATCATCATCATTATTTAACGATGTGTGTTTATATTTGACATAATTTATTGGCCACCCACATGAATTTTTTTTACACATCGATTGCACGTTCTATTCCCAATTATAATCATTCATTGGTCATGTCTAATTTATTTTTCTTTTTTTTTCGAAAAAATTCTAGGAACTTTTCAATCAATTTCAAAGTAGTACAGAATCAGCATTACCACCAGATTCATTACGATTTGCATTAGCCCAAGCATTTAGTGATCAACGTAGATTTCGACTTGGCTATATGGATGATGCTGCCGAATGTTTTGTAAGTGCTGGAATCTAATTCATAAAATCATTCATTATTTTATGAGGCAATGTCTACGAACCGTCTGTCTTGTCTGGACGATAACAATATTATCAATTCATTGTTGCCGTTGAGATTTATACATTTGGTTTGGGATGATTGCTCAACCATAACACCGACTTAACAATCCATACATGGGGTCGAAATGTTTCCTGAAATGTTGTCTTAGTTGTTGTTAT
The DNA here is from genome assembly GCF_024713945.1 of Dermatophagoides farinae. Lineage (NCBI taxonomy): Eukaryota > Metazoa > Arthropoda > Arachnida > Sarcoptiformes > Pyroglyphidae > Dermatophagoides > Dermatophagoides farinae. The sequence goes on along the minus strand of NC_134683.1, from coordinate 2,768,483 downwards.
GATGACTAATAATAATAATGATCATTTTTTTTCTCATTTCTTTCATATATGAATTATCCTCTTCCCCTACGCAATTCACATCGAATAACAATAACCACACAACAATAGGAGAACATCTTATTTCGTATACATTATCATATAACCAATCAAGAGCTTGATTCACAATCCAAATGTTTACCACATTGTATACCTCATGAAAAGTTTTCAATGAATCTATTTGAACAGGTATGAATCTTTTATATATGATGATATTAAAAGGATTTATTAAGTGTTTGTGTGTGTGTGTGTGAACATTTTTAACTAATGATAGCCTATATATATTTTTTCTTTTTTTTCATTTCACTTTATCCATGTTATTTTCCATTAATAATAATGATTGTCCGTTACAATGTCACTTGACCGTTACCGTTGACGTTCTATTGTATTGTGTATGATTATTTGCTGCCTTTGTTGTTGTCATTATTGTTGTTGGACATGAAATTCTAGATCATTTGCTATTCATGCGGTGCGACCTCCGATCCATTCATGTTTTCACAAATGGTCCATTATATATCTACCTCGGCATTATGTACGGCTGCTACTACTACTTCCTCTTCTTCATCAACATTGACATCGACATCAAATCATAATGTAGTTGTCAATGTTGTTGGCAACAATAAAAATAATAATAATAATGGCCATAACAATGTTGCTGACGATAATGTTAGTGGCCATAAAATCATGTTGAATTTCGGACAATTGATTAAAATGGTCAATTCAATGGGCGATATTCGTAATTGTCCGGTATGTACATTTTTTTCATGTTTTTTGAATTGAGAATTGATGTCAATAATAATAATACCTGTCATGCATTGACAATCATTGTGACCACCAAATTGAAAATCATTTCATTTACTTATTCAATTCTGTTTTTTTTTCATTAGAAAATGTGTGGCGCAAAAATGAATATCGAAAAACGACTACTCAATAGACCAGATATAATAAGCATTGGTCTTGTATGGGATACTGATCATCCATCATTATCGTTCATTCGAAATGTCTATCAATTGATTGGAACGAATATTCGTTTGAATGAAGTAATTTTGTGAATACAAAAGAAAATCAAAATTTTAATGACTTATTTTTCATACTATTTTTTAATGTAGATATTTAATTTAAATGAAACCAATTCTTTTCATCATCATCATGATCAACAATTTGATAATCAACAATTAGATCTAGTTGGTTTGGTTACATATTATGGTAAACATTATAGTACATACATATTCAACACAAAACTATCACAATGGATCTATTTTGATGATGCCACTGTACGCGTTGTTGGTCCAAGATGGCAACAAGTTGTAGAAAAATGTATTAAAGGCCATTTTCAACCATTATTATTATTATATTCAAATCCGAATGCAAAAATTATCAATACTTCATATGCTTCGAAAGAAATTATACCAATGACGGTCATTAAAAAACCTGTTGTCGATGAAATGGAATCATCATCATTGGTCGTAAATTCTTCTAGTAATATAGTCAATCCACCCACCTCTATTACAACAAGAAAATCACCAACACCACCTCCAATACCTCCTCATAATCTATTATCATCATATACGAAACCGAAATCATCATCAGATACAACAACAACCATAAATAATTCGAAATCAGACACGGTTAGTCATCATAGTAATCATCATCATCAACAACAACAAAAGCCGAATCCATTATTATATCGGCCCAATGTTGCACATTATAATTCCGATGTGCCTGATTCACCATCAGCCACCTCGACCACTTCATATTTCAGTGATGTAGGTGCTGATTCTACTGATGGTTATATATCGAGAAAAACTGTAGAAAATATAATCAAAATTCAACAACGATCTAAATCATCAGCAAAAACTTTGAAAAATTCATTAAAATTAGATAATACTTTATCAACAATGATCAATAATAGCATCTATGATAATCAAAAATATAATCGAAATAGTTCAAGTAGTCTTGAATCATTTGATTCTGTTGTTCGTGGTTCAAAAATTTGTTCCACTTTGCCCACATCTATGATGATAAATCAAATGAATACCTGTTCATTGCAACGACGAGATTCTGGAAATTCTAGCAGTGATCGAGCTTCAAGTGCTTCGTCAAATGATACATCATATCATTATAGTCAACGTCAACAATTAATGTCGAAAAATTCTCATCGTAATACTTTGACAGCGAAGAATGCTTCTGATCAAGGTTATGATTCGTTTTCATTATCTAGTTCTGATAGTTATCCATCGACTATTTCACCATCAAAATTGAATAACCGTTTGAAACAGATTCCTGAAGATGATAGTCAACTTATTGAAATGGTCAATAATTTACCGACGATGGATGAATGCGATAAACTTTGTTCAGAAGCAGACATACTTTTATTACGATCACATGAAAAAGAACGTGAAGGTGATTTAAGAGCAGCCGCTGCATTAAGTGATTCAGCTGCAGCAAAAGCACGATTAGCCATGGACATACCGTACAGTAATCATCAAACACTAATATCGGCCAAAATGAAACATAGCATGTGTGTCATGCGATCGGCAAGCTTACATAAACGAGTAGTGGAACTTGAAACCGAAGAAAAACGATTGTTAAAAGTGGCCGCAATGGAAGCTGCCGTACATCATAGTCGACAATCAAGCCGAGATAGTAGCTATGGGCGACATAGTCGACAATCTAGTCGTGATAATAAAGATCCAACCAAATCGATAAGCGCTCATAAACAAGATGCATCCAATGATAATACAATGAACGTAGTCAAATCCAAATCGGATAGTAAAAATCATTGGCCATCACTAGAAATTTATGCAACATTACCGAAAAAATCTAAACGTAAATCAAATACAAAAGATACGATTTCGGCCGAAAATGCTGCAAACAAAATGAAAGATAATGCTACTAAATCAATAGCTTCAAATTATGATCATCAATTGATCTATGAAAACTTACAAATGATTAAATCGCAAACAAAATCTAATAAATCTAGAGTATCTTTGATATCAGATTCAGAATTTAGTGATTATTATAGCGAATGGGAAGCCATTCGTAAGAAGAAACCACAAACCAAAATCAATGATCCGATTACAAATACGGGTTGGCAAAGTTGTCGTGAAAATACAGATAGCGATGCTGGATATGCAGAATTCGGATCACCACAAGTTTCTTCAAAATTATCGAAATCAAATTTGAATAATAAGAAAATTGCACCAAAAAGTCAATGTAAAGTCAAACGGAAATTAATGTTTGGTAATTTTCTTAAATCAAAAAATCAAAGTCTTCCAGATCTTCGTGAAGAAATTTTGCATCACAACAACAACAACAACAACAATGAAACGGCAGAAGGAAACAAATGTAAAGATGATGAAAATATTCACCGATCATCGGCTGTTGCACAAATCAATGCTAAAGGATTTCATCAATCACATCGATCATTTGTAGCGGAACAAGGTTTCATATCCAAACCATTGTTAATCAAGGTAAAACCACCTGCTGTTTTAAATGGATCGAAAAAGCCATTACCTCCACTTCCGTTACCACCACTACCACCTTTATCATCATCACGATCATCATTTGAAAAAAAAGTACAACACGAACAATATGAATCATCAAAAAATAATCAGATTGCACCGAAAGCTACAACTAATACTACAGCAATAGTTAAATCGGATTGCGCGATCCGAGAGAAACCATTGCCACCGAAACGTAATTTATTTCTTGAAGAATTAAATCGAAAACGAAGTGAAATATTGAAATGTGACAAACAAAACAATGATATGGATAATGATGGTCCACGTGATGATCGTAAGAACGAGAAAATATATTGTAATGTTCAGCTTAAAACATTACCGTCACCAAGCAACATCGGACAACAACAACAACAACAAGACAAAGGCAAATTAAAATCAGCTACCGTTTCAGGTCCGACACCGGTGCCAATAATTAGTAGAAAACCTAGTATGTTTGAAATTACGAATTTTATCTCGAAAAATTCTCCACCACCATCATCTAATCAAAGTATTGATCATAATCGAAACATTACAACAACAACATCATCGACATCATCATCATCTTCAACAACGACAACAACAACAACAGTTCATATGCCAATACCAGTTAATCCACGATCAACAAGGCTTCAAAGGCCACCAGATTATGAAACAACATTAAAACGATTACATCAAAAACAATCAAATCCAATCTATTCGAATCTACCACCGCCGCCACCATCACCAACAACAACAACAATACCAATGATTATGATGTTGGAACAACGAACAAATTTCAATGATCAAATCATACCATCATCATCGTTCAATACTAATCATCAGCAACAAGTCAATCTACAACAACAAACATTATCAAATTCGATTGATACACAAATACTACCGGCAACACAACGGAATAATAAAAAAAGTGTAAAATTTTCCGATCATATCGAATTGGTTGCATGTGCCGATGATGATGATGAGATTGATGAACCATTACCGAATCTGTTATTGGAAAAAGTTTTAGGCAAAACACAAAATCTTGTCTATACATTACAGAAATAATAATAACATCAAAATATATCTCCAGTTATTGTGTGTGTGTTTATTTTATTTATTTTTTTTTGTAAATTGAATCAATTTTTTTATGTTAAAAAGTTCTTGAAAAGTCTTTTTGATGATCTCAATGAATTTTTTTTCCCTTCCTATGCACTGAAATTATTATTATGAAATAAAAATGAAAATGTTCCTGAAAAGGAATGATTCGAAAAAAAATTGATCAGTTTTTTGTTGTTTTGTTTTGGAAATGAATAAAACACCAAATATGGCAATCGATGTTTCGAATAAGTTTGGCCTATTCTTAGAGTTAAAAAAAAGAAAAAAATTGCACCAGATCGTTATCGGTTACTAAGTGAAATTTAATTTGTTAATTAGTTTCATAATCAATGTTCCGTTCATTTTATCATCAACATGATGATGATGATGATGATGATAATGAACATCTTAATTTTAACACAAAGTCAAGGTGTTACAAATACAAAACAAATGTTGTTCCATTTGACTCTTTAAGATTTATATTAAATTAAATCGTTTCTCTTTCATATATATCCATGTTGTTTTGGGCCATTTACTACAAAAATTTTTGAAAAAGTATAAAATTTTTTTTTTTTTGCACGTCTTTTATGTACAGGAATGAATCAATATATGAAGCGGTATGTTTTAGTGAATTGTGAGCATGCTCAAACACATGCTCAATATTGAAATAACCAAAACAACATGAACATCTTAATATATTCTCTCAATCATCATCATCATCATCCTCCTTATTTTTTTTTCTCTCTCTCTCTTTCGATTACACACAAATAAAAGGATTTTTTGTTGTTGTTGTTGTATACTTTTTCTCGTTCGATTTTTATTCTTGGCTCATGTTTTATGTTCCTCCTCCTCCTCCTCCTCTTACTCCTCCTCAAATTATCCTCTTTTTTTTACACTCACAATCATCAGTGTGTGTGTGTGTGTGTGTTACGTTCGACGTTCGAAAGCCAACAAAAAAAAAAAAAAAAAATTTGGTGCGGCATTTTTTTCATTTGTTTTTTTTCTGGTTCATTTTTTTGGGTTTCTTCTGCTGTTGTCGTCGTTGTTGTTGTTGTTCTTCTTGTTGATTTTCTCAATTTGCAACAACAGTAAATTTTTTTTTTCTTTAATCACAATCTTTAAATCATTTTTTTTTTGGTGTGTGTGTGTGTGTGTTTTGTGTTTTTGTATGTATGAATGCATGAATGAGTGTTTTTTTCTGGTTTCTTCGTTTTCAAACAAAATTTGTTTTTTTTGTTTCAATTGATCTTGTCTTGTTTTAGGTAACAAACATTTTTTTCTGTATTTTTTTTCATTTGCATGGACTGTGTCCATGCTGTTTTTTTTCAAATGTTTTGATTTTTTCGGTCCCTTTACCAGATATTTCCATTTTTCGAAAAAATTTATTTGTCCATTATCATATTAACTAAAATTGATTTTTTTCTCAAATCTTATTTTTTTTGTCTTGAAATAGGAAATAATTTTTCATTCATTTCAATCTTTTTTTTTGATATTTCAACATTTAATAATAATAATAATAAACTTGCTATATCATCATCACCAACAACAACAACAACATAATCATCATTGTCCAATCTGTATGAGAAAACGAAAACAAAAATTCTTTGGAAAAAACAATCGTTTCTCTTACACATAACTCTTTTTTCAAATTATAAAAAAACGATAAAAATCTAATCTAAAATAATTGTTTTTTCACTGTGAATAATTGAAAAAAAATAATGGTCAGCGAAATGGAATCAGCCACTGTTGGTAAAAATTCGACCACTGTTAATCAATCGGTCAACAACAACAATAATAATAATAATAATAATGTAACGGCTGTCTCATCAGCTTATAATGTTGAAACGGTTGCCAATAATAATAATATCAATATCAATATCAATAATAATAATAATAATAATGCCGATATTCAAGAACAATATTCGGCACAATCTGTTGCAATTGAATTTGTTCGCCAATATTATACAATGATGAATCGAGCGCCACAACATCTTTTTCGGTTTGTATTTACGTTTTTTTCTTTTTTTTTTTTTTTGGTTAAATTAATCATAAAATGTTGATTTTATTTTATTTTTTTATCAATAGATTCTATAGCGAGGATTCAACATTCATTCATGGTACATTGGATAAACCGGATAAAAATCGTGGCGAATTCTATCATCATGGACAAAAACAGATTAACAATAAGATAATGTCATTGAATTTTTTAAACTGTCATACCAAAGTTCGTCAAGTAGATAGTATGAGAACTCTTGGTAACGGTATCGTTATTCAGGTGAGCTAATAAATTACATTGATGAGGGAAAAATCATAACTTTATGATATCGTTTTTTTTTTCTCGTTAGATTGTTGGTGATTTATCGAACAACCGTCAACCATCACGTCGTTTTAATCAGACAATTGTTTTGGCACCAGACTCGCCAAACAAATACTATGTTCGAAATGATATATTTCGCTATCAAGATGATGTTGCCGACGGTATGTGTGGTGATCATCAAGCTAATATACAAATGTTGGAAAATGGCGATTCATCATCATTGATTTCTGAAATCAATGTTGTTGGCCGTGAAATGAATCAGTCATCAGAAATTTCTAAAAGCGAACCCGGCGTCATCGATTCGTCTCAGGAAGAAAATTTTCAATCTGCTAAACAACAACAATTGAGTCACAATTCGAATGCTAATAATAATAACATTGAATTGATCGATATCGGTAAAATGATGACGCCGGGTGATCAAGCTAAAGCGGCTTCTGTTCAGCCGACCGATAAAGCTGTAATGGGATCCCAACCAAGATCACCAATTACGCCACCACAGCCTGAATCAAACGAAGCCATTCATCAACAAATGAAAATGGTGACAAATTCGGATAAGGCTGCTGCTGCTATTGGAACAGAAAACCTTAAACATAACGATGAAGATCTTGTGAAATCTGAATCAAAACCTGAACAACAGGAACAAAATGAGAATAATAATAATTTGGATGAAATTCCTAAAACTAGTGTTTTTTCATCGACAACGAATGAACCGAAAACTTATGCTGGTATTTTGGGTCGTGGTTCAACTCATCAACCATCAATGACTGCTGCTGCTGTCGTTGTTCCTGCATCGATTGGTCAAACTTCTGTGTCGAAAAATCCAACTGATGCTCCTACTAATGTTGGTAATGTCTCTACAAATTTTCCGTTGCCTTCACCATCTACTGGTGAAAATTCAATAGCTACCGGTATTGTTGCTGGTGCCAACGTAAGTAACATGGGAAATGTCGGCAGTGGTGGTTCAGTTGTTCCAAAGCCGCCATTCGCTGTTACTGCTTCTTCGGCTCAACATCAACAATCTACAGCTCCATTGAATCAACAACGTGAACGTGATCATCGTTTCTCTAAAAAATCTTTCAATCGTCGGAATGATTCCCGGGAAAGTGGCAAGAACAATGATTCTGATTCAGCTGATGGTGTTGATCATTTTGGTGGTTCTTCTATGCTCAATAGTAGCATTAACATTGCCAACAGCAGTAATGTTAAAAAATATCCCGATGAAAATCAATTGTTCCTTGGAAATTTATTGCCCGATATTAGCGAAGAAATCGTGCACACTATTTTCGGAAAATTTGGAAAAATTGTTGACGTTCGAATCAATCGACAAAAAATAACGAATTTAGGCAAAAATCGAAACTATGGTTTCATAACATTTGAAGATCCACAAGTTGTCGATAAAATTATTGCCCAAAAGGTTAGTGCTTTTTTGATAATAAAACCCATTATCAATTTATGATTGTTGATTTTATTTAGCCTATTTACCATGAAAACCATCGATATAACGTTGAAAAGAAGCAAGGCAAAAATGCTGCCAACACTGGAAGTAGCAATTATGATCGCAATCGTGAACGAAACAGTTCGTCAAATGTGCGAAATCCTAATATTCAAACAAACCCATTGCAAAGTGGAAGCGGTTCTGGACCAAGAGGTGGTCATATGTCAGGGAATCCCGGAAGTGTTGGTGGTGCACAAATGAATCAAATCGGTGGCGGTCCGCGTAATCGCTCGAATTTTAATCATCAAAATGCTAATACTGGAGGTGGAAATCAAATCAACAGAGGTGGCGCTGGTGGACAAGGGCAATTTTCAAATCGTCAAATGTTTAATCATCCACCACCATCACAACAACAACAGTCGCAACAAAATCGATGAGCAATTCGAATGTTTCCGTTTCGGCATCTGACTATGATGATAATTTTTCAAAACAAAAAAAAATGTGTCATTTGGTTTTGTTCATTTACATCAAAAATATACACTTAAAGCAACATTCGACCCGCCGCGCTCACAAGTCAATTTTTTTTTATTTCATCAGAAACAACTCAAATTTCTCGTTCTTAATGTTCTCGTCTATTTTTCATCAATGATTGTGTGGAATGCCACGAATATGATGATTTTTTTAACTTTTCACTTCTGTCAAATTGCTAAAGATCGCTATGATAATGATGATGATGTTTATGTTGAATGATGATTTTTTTTCCTTCTGTTCTATATTATAATTGCGAATGTCAAGTATTTATTATTTTTATTTTTTACAAACTGAATCAACAACCATATAATAATACACACATACAAGGAATGCCCAAAACAATTTATAAATTATGATGATGATTGATTCTATATTTTTCTTGATCATCTACGATTTTTTTTTAATTTCTCAACAATTTTCATCATTGTCATGAAATGATCATCATTGCCATTCGATTCTCATAAGTCATCAAACAGTTCAGAACAGGCGTCCAAATTTTTTTCTTATGATCATGATCATCATCATTATCATCGATTCAGAACGATTATCACCTCATGAATATATAGTCAAATGATTGAACCCATTTTTGGTGCCTAATAAACATCACATTACATACATACAATCATCAAACAAAAAACAATACACAGAGACAACAAGAAACATAGCCTAAATGAAAAAAAAAGTTTGAACAAAAAAAAATCACATTACACAACAACACTTACCAATTATCGTTTTCAATCAATCCTATTTTTCCCTTTCCTTTCAGATATCTTCGCTACTTTCAATCTTTACAAGTCGTTTTCGTTGCCATTTGTTGTTTCAAAATGTTTTCATTTTTTTCAAGAATTTCTTTTTTTTCTTGTTTATTTTTTTTTATTATAATTATTATCTGAAAATTAAAAAAAAATGTTCACTCCGTATAACATGCACACACAACATATACACATACAAAGACACACACACACACACAAACATGTTATATACACCTATGTCTAATGAGAGAGATGAAAATCATCCGAAATGGAAACAATTTGGATGTGTAAGAAAAAAAAATTTTTTTATTTTTAATTATACAATACAAATTATAATTTAAACAAAATTGAGCTACAAATATTCTGATATTCAATATTCGAGGTATATTCCCAGTCAATGGTTACTTCGAAAGAATCAATAACAACAACAACAACATCATCATCATCATCATCGTATGATCATCATCAAACCAGAAAAATCACATAAAAAACAAAACATGACAGGCTAAAATTATCATTTGTGTCCTTTTATTTTATTTGACGAGAAAAAAAATTCTGATTCTCATCCCATTATCATTTCAATATTTTTTTTTTGTTTTGTTTTCACCTGAATAATTGTTCCTGTCAAACATTTATCAAATTCGTTTTCGTTACACCCACACCCACACAAACACACCCAAACACGGTAACCCATTTTTTTTTTTTTTTTGATATATTTCTTTATAATACCTGATGATTATTTATATATTTTTTTTTATTCAATCAGTTTGACCAACAACAACAACAACAACAACAGCAGCAGCAGTTTTTTTCTACTGAAAATATACAAAAAGAAATTTCATATGATGAAATGGATAAGCCAATGTAGTTATGTTCCATATCAGATTTTTTTTTTACTAATACTACTAATACTTCAACCACCAATTTTCATTTGTTTATTTTTTATTTTATAAATATAAAAATTGTCACATTGTATAATCATCGAACCAAATGATTTTTTTTTTTTTAGTATTGTAAATATCATACGGTTTGAATGAAAATATTGAAAATCTATATATAGATTGTAATCAACCGAAAAAAAATTTGTCAAAAAAAAAGCTTTTATTCCAATTTAGCTCATCCATCCATTATCTTTCTGTTGAGTCTCACTAGTTTTTTTTTTGGATTTTTTATTCTGAATTTGAATTCTGGACACACAAACACACACACACACACACAGACAGATACACAGTTTAAAAACCGTTTTTCATTATCTCTTTCTGATTTTAAAATAATTATATTATGTGATACAACCACGACAACGATTTTATTGTCTCATCAATGATCATCATTTTCATCATCACTACACACATCGGTACACATTGATTCATTGTTCAATTGATCATCATCATCAATTTAATTTCAAATTATTTTTTTTCCGATCATTTTACTATTTTTCACTTTATTTTTCAACGAAAAAAAAACCTGCACACACACACACACACACACATACAGATTCATTACAGAATACACCACCTATATTATAGTAAAAAAAAACAACAACAACAACAACAATAAGAACAAATTGGACAAAAGGAAATATGGATATTATCAATTGGTTTCAATCAATCAAAACGGCGGCAACGAAAATTTTGTTAGCAATATTAATTTCTTGTATAAAAACAAAAAAAAATTGAAAATTAAAATAAAAATTTCTGCAACTACAATATTTCTTATCGATTGATTGATTGATACACAAATTCTTTATAATCGGTAGAATATTTTTTGGACCAGTAGTACCGAAAGTATCTGAAAATCAAATCCAAAAACGGTTTTTATATTTTAAATCACATGATTTTATTTAATTTAAATTTTTTTTTTTGATAATTTTTTTTTAAATATTTATAGGTTTTTTTAGGATTGTTTCGTTTCGTTTTTTTCGTTGCTAAAAAAAATTTCATACAATAATCAATCTTTAAAAAAAAAATTCACATTCAAGAAAACAAGCCAATTATCATCAATTGTGAAATTGAAGATGAAATGATGCTCACCATTGGTGATCATCAACATGTTTATGTTCACATAAAATATCATATTTTTGTTTTTGTCTGTTCGTTGCTGTATTCTTTCTGTGCGTGTGTTCTGTGTGTTCGTACATATAATATGTTGTGAATCGGTTCTGATTTTTTATCGTTTATCGTTTTTTTTTTGTTGTAATTTTGGAAAAATATTTTTGTTTTTCAGCAATAATTGATAAAATTAATTAATTAATTAATAAATTCGAATAATAATGACTAATAAAATTAATTAATAATGAGAGAGAGTGAGTGAGAAAAAAAATTAAATTGACAATAACATAAATCCGTGAAAAAAAAACATTTGAGATGTATTGGAAGTGGGGATGTTGTGGGTGTGTGTATGTGTGTGTGTATGCCACATTTCAAGGTAAGGAAATATGTACGAAAAAGAAAAGGAGTTTAGGTTAAGAAGAATGAAATGAAAAATGAAAACGGATATGTCAATGGTGGATGGGCAAAATGGTGAGGAGAGATTTTGGTTAATAAAGTTAATCATCATCATCATTATAATTGGTTCACAAGATGTGAGTGTGTGTGATTGGATCCATCATATATTGAATCAATGAGTGAGAGAGAGAGAGAGAGAGAGAGAGAGAGAGAGAGAGAGAGAGAGAGAGAGAGAGAGAGAGAGAGAGAGAGAGAGAGATTGAAATGCAAACATTTTTGTCCAATTTGTTCTGTGTGTGTGTGTTTGTATGGGTGTACAAGTGTAAATGAGATTTTAATTTAAATGATGATTTAAACATCTATAGATATCTGTTATATGATTTATTAACGATTTTATGACAAACGAAAATATTAATGATGATGATAATTATGAGAAAAATAAGTTAAATGAAGAAAATGAATTTTGTTGTTGTTGTTTTTTGTTGTATGTATGAATGTGTGGGTCAATGGGAAAAAAAATAATACAAAATTTTTTCTGTGAACAGACAAAAAATGAATGAACAAATTCTTTCTTCAAAAATCACAATACACGATTACGATCATCACAATATCGTTATCCTATGTGTGTGTGTGTGTGTGTGTGTGTGTGTGGGTGTAAGATTCATGATGTTCATGTGTGTGTGTGTGTGTGTTTATGTTTGAATTAAATTATTGGTGAAAAAAGAAAAAGAAAAACGTATTTTTTCTATCAAAAATTAACAATTATAATCAATTAACAGATAATCAAACGAGAAAAAAAAATTAAACAAGGTCGATTATTCTTCGGACATTTTTTTTCGAAAATTGATTTTCTCATGATTTTTTCTTTTTTGGCCAAATGATAACGATGTATGATTGATCATCTAGGATAATTTTCTAAAAAATTTTCTCATTATTTTTTCCGATGTGAATTGGTCATGATAGAACGGTATCGATCACATTCACACACACACAAACACACACACGTACACAAAATAAATTTTGAATCTGTTGGTAATTTCAAAATCTTAAAACCATCTGTTAATTAATGATGTTGAGGCATATGATGATGATGATGATGATGATAATTGATGATAAAGAAAACGCAACATATGGGCAATATAAAATGCGTTCGGTGTTTATGTTTCACTTTCACATTTCGAAAAAAATATATATCGTAATACTTTAAAATGTGTGACAACATGATGATGAAAAAAGGAAAAAAAATTATTTTAGTTGATTGACGATAATCGGAAACAACCGACAATTTTTTTTAAATAAGTAGGTGTGTTTGTGTTTGTAAACACGCACACACACACACACACACAGGTGTGTTTTTATCATTATCATTTTAATGAGTATGTATTGTGTTTAATTCGATTCGAAATGAATGATAATAAAGAATGAAGGAAGAAATGAGATTTTATGAGGTTGAGATTTTTTTTTCATTCACTTTTTTTTGTATGCTGATATCCATATATCAACATTCAATTAGTCAAAGATAGGTCATTTCACCTATTTGAAAGAAAGAAAAATAATTAATTTTCATTTATAATGATTCTTTTTTGTTACCTTTTTTATTTTCTAAATTATTATTATTCGTCTCAAATTCTGTTGATGATGATGATTGATTCGCCTGTATTGGTTGATGTTTATGATTATTATGATTATGATTATGATTATTAGGCTCAAATGATGTTCGTTTCATTGTCAATGTAGAATGATTACTACTACCATTATTAAATTCATGATCAGATGGATCATCATCATCTTCAGAGGTAATATTCTCACTTTCACTGTAACCATATGGATTACAATTTGAATCACTACAAATGTATTGATCATTCGATGATATTATCGTTGTATCTAAACCATCGAATGAATCTTGATTGAATTTTAATACAACCTAATGATGAATAGGAATACAAACAAATTATTAAATGTTTTGAATTTGAATAAAAAAAACCAAATGATTTTACCTTGAAATTGGCAGGAAAAATTTTGTTAGATTTATCTTTATATGCTTGGTCAAGATTCTCTTTAGGTAATACTAGATGAAGACTTCTAAATTAAATGATAATAATAAAAACAAATTAATTTGAGAATAACATTTTAAAATTTTTCAATCATACTTTTCCTGATTGAATGTTTGAATCATATCCGGATTGCTCGTCTTTTTACCATTATAATTTATAACATGATTACAAGTATTATTACACAATGATTGTGTGGATGAACTATTCGAAGACGATGTTGATGAAGATGATTTGAACGATGATACTGATGTGTTTGGTAGTTGTTGTGACGATATAAACAGAGGATTATTATAATTTGAATTATGATTGCTACAATAATCTTGGACATTTGTGGTTGAATCGAAAATTTCAGACGATTGAAATAAAATCGAATTTGCACAATCACAGGGATCGAAACTGTTTTCATTCTTGATCAAATCGAAAAATGATAAGTCAATCACAGGCTGATGATCATTTGGATTCTTTGTGATTATTATTGATGATGATGATGATGATTTGCCACCATTGCTTCCATTACCAATTTCTCCTGTACTATTAGGATAAGAAATAGGAATGGATATCCGTTCACCATTTGGACAATGAGGACATGGTTCGGTTATGATCGTATAAGTATCGGTATCGTAACCACAGCCGACAAAAAATGTATTGAACCAAAATTGAAACAATTTCTTTTTCATTTTTTTGATATAAAATTCTAGCTTAACATCACCATGAATAATCAACGGTTTAGGTAAAGTGAAAAACAGATATTTTTGGCCTTTCTTCATTTCAATTTCAAATGACTCGATTTTTTGCTTTGGTATTTGATAAATTTCACAGATCAATGTATAGGCACCACCATTATTTACCGGTATTGAAGTTAGAATCAAAGATGTTAGCCTAAGATGGCTGGGCCGATATTCGAGATTGTGCTTGACTAGGTATTCAAAATAATGAACATAACGTTTCTGTGATGGTATTGTCACTCCTTTATGATCACGTGTTCGTTGTCGGCCATAATAATCGAGAGCCGCATCGGCACCATCAATGGTCACAAATTTTCCTTGCTCATCAATACATTTTCCAGTGTAAACAAGATACGCACAGATCATTAAACCGGTACGTCCTTTTCCTGCTTTACAATGTATGGCAACAACATTGTTTGAATCGGAAATTAACCATTTATGTAGACTTTCACAAAATTCTTTTAACATATAAAATGGAGGTGGATTATGATCCTGAAATGAATATTGTTCCACAACCATTCCTTTGAATTTTGATGTATCATAACGACGTTTTGTTTCAGAGCAAAGATTGTATATTTTATAATGATCTTTATGTTTTTCTTCAAAAAATTTGACCACTTCATTGATGTTGTTACGATATATTCGTTCTAATGTTTCAGCTGGAAATCCCATGGCAATTATATTCCTCGAAATATCTTTATATATAATTAAAATAAAATTAAACAAAAGAAAATAAATAAAAAAAATCAAAATAATTTCCAAGAAACCTATAGTTTAGTATAGTTTTTTCATTGTTGATTATACATACAGGAAAGATCCAGATCGTAACCATCTTCTTTATAACGGAGTTTGTTCTTCGAAACAATCTCCTTGAGACCGAGGGACATTTTGAAATCATGAAAATATTCAACCATTTGGACGAGTTTTTTTTTGTTATTATTATTATTATCTTCGCTCAAAGCTTAACGACGGATGATTTAGTTTAGTTGGTTGTTTGTTTGTTTGGTTGGTTGATAATTTTCCAAAAGCTTTATTACAGCATTAGAAAATTTGTATTGGGAATAAGGATGGAAAGGAAGCAATTGGCAAATTGATGTGTTTGTAACGAATCTAGAGCAACAAAACAAAAGATAAATAGATAGATAGAGAAAAAAAAACATTTAGAAACATCAAATTAATTTCATCATTAAGTATTCAAATAAATAAATAAAAGTTTAATGACCAAACGTTGACAAATATTAACCGAAACATCTAAATTGGTCAGATCCTAGCCCATTATTTTATTTGATTTTTCGTTTAGAATTAAATCAATTGAAATTAGAGATGACCAACCAAATTTCAATTACGTGATAGCCATCAATAAGATGATGATGATGTGCGTGTATGCATGCAAAGCATATAGAAACATATTGAAATTCAATTTGCAAAGGAAATTGAACCATCGATCGATCACAATCGATCAATCAATCAAACAAATCCATCTATTTTTTTTTTTTTTTTTTTTGAACGACAACGACAAAATATCATCTTTTGAAAAAGATGATATAAATATTGAAAATAAAACGGATTTTACATTTTTTTCCACTTCTTTTCTGATACAATTCAATGACGAACAAAAAAAAACAAGATGAGAACGACAACCGGAAATGGCAATCACGTTGGTCAATGGTTTTGTCGGTCGTTTAATCATTTTCGTTTTTTTTTGTTAATTTCCCTGTCGTTATCGAATATGATGATAACAAAAATAATGAAATTGTTACCACAATATCATGTGAACCAAACCAAACTAAACCAACCAATCAACCACTAGACACAATTGGTCGACCAAATAATTTTTTTTTTTTTTTTTTGTTGGTTGTTGTCTCTCATTTGGACACATGGAGAAAAAGAAAGAAAAAAAAAGGAAAAACCTCATCGATATGATTGAACTGAATATGTTGTTGTTGTTGTTTGAAATGATAATTGACAATAGCGAGAAAAAAAACCAACAATAAAAATGGAAAAAAAAATTTAAATCAAAATTTTTTTTTTTTTTTTTTGTTAGATTAACTTTCAATTGCGGCCACACATACATAACTCTATGGAAAAAAAAGATCAACAATATTATCATCTTTGAAAAACAGAACAGCCCACAAACAAAGACACACACACACACCGACATAATATTGGCATATTGCCCATATTATGACGATGATGATGTGTGATGGTGGTGGTGGTGTACGTGAAATTTTTTTTTCTTTCACGTAGATGTTCACGGGAAATCCATTCATACAAAAAAAAATTTGAGTGATAAATTTTTTTTTCTTTTGCTCGGATTTTTGTTCGGTTGTTGTTGTTGTTGTTGTTAATGTTCATATGACTGTCAAACCCTCCCTGTATGCTTATGTAGACAATCATTGTGTATTTTTATATGATGATGACAAACAAGACATTCTGATATAGATTTAAAAAATAAATTTGAATTAGAATTTTACAGAATAAAAATCCGAACGGATTTGTGGATGATTGTTTTTTTTGTATCATTCTATAATTATTAGATGACCGGAAATGAAATGGATAAAGAAAATTGGATTCATTCAAACAAACATGAAAAGAATTTTTTCTAATACTGTCGTGTGTATAGTAAAAAAAAAACAGTGCGTTGTGTAATTCTTTGTGAAAAAAAAGAATTTGTTGTCATTCTTGTTGTTGTTATTTGTAGATATTACATCCTCTATAGACAAATGTTGTTGTGAGTGAAATTGAAATAATTGCCGTTATTATTTTTATGGTAAAACAAAACAAAAAAAAAACAACAACAACATACCACCGATATTCAATATTCAAAAACAAGAAAATTTATTCCATTATTCATTCATACATTATCATGTCATTATCATTATAATCGTTAAAAAAATGGTCTACACTACCTATTTGAAATGAAAGCAACCAAAAAAAAAAAAAAAAACATGTGATGATTATGATGATGATGACATATTTAAATAATTCTAAATAACAAAATGAAACGGTGAATAGAACCGAAAATAAATATCATCATCATCATTATCATCATAATCATCAAAACGGTACAAACAAACAATTGACAATCAAACTACCAATAAAATTAGCTTAATGAAACGACAATTTTTTTTGAAAATGTATTGTATATATACACACACGCACACACACACACACAAAAACAAATGTGGATGTGTTGTGTATAATTATAAAACAGTTGATTGATAGGAATCGGATTGATCAAATCAAAATACAAACAACGATTATTATATTTTAATAACAATAGCAATGACAGCGACAATAACAACAACAACAAAATTTATGATCAAAATCGATCACGGAAGTGTGAATGATGGTAAAAAACACACACACACACACACACAAAAGAAACTTACACATGAGGATATCTTTTTTATTTGCAGTAGAAAAAAAAATTAAAGCAAAAAAAAAAAAATAAAAACAAAACAAAAAAATAAAATTCTCTCATCAAAATGAAGAATCACGAAAAATTCTTGAATAGAAAAGATGACGACAACGACTAAAAAAAAGAAAACAAATGAACAATGAAAAAAAAAATTTTTTTTTCTTCTGGATCACAAACGCAAAAGGAATAATCTCGTTGACGATGACGATGATGATCACAATTGATCATCCATTTTTATGATTATTATTCATTCAAAATATTCATTTTGTTTCATTGAAAAACAAAACAAAACGAAACGAAAAAAAAAATTCTAATCATCATAATTCGTTGATATTTTGAAAAGAAGAAAGAAAGAAAAAAAAATTGAAATAAATTAATCACAAATTCCACATGATTGATTAGAAATATTTGAAGTTGAAGTAAAAAAAAAAAAAATAATATTCCAGTTATGCTTGAATTGTGGATTATATTTTAGATTTTCGTAAATGTGTATATAAAACACACATACACACACACACAAAAAAAAGATTCGATTGGTTTATGTGTTGTTATGATTTTTTTTCTTCTTCTTGTCGTTGATAATGATGGTGATGGTTGGTGGTGGTGGTGGTGTTGGTGGTGGTGGTTGTCGTCGTGGTCGTCATCATCATCATCATCATCATGATCAATTGTCGGTTATAATATGAAGACGACAACAACAACAACAACAATGATGCTTGGAGCGGCGCCGTGTATGTATGTATATAACATATATATCTCAAGCTTGAGAATATTTCTATCGAAGAAAAAAGCAAAGCATACACATACACACATACATACATACTTCAAAATCCACATTTACCAAAAAAAAATAAAATACACTTGCACATCTCCACACAATGTAATGTAATATAAAAAGAGAGAAACAAAGAGTGGTGAATGAATACATATATATAATGTTTGTATATGTATGTATGTATGTATGATTGGATCCTACTATAAGCTGAATGATATTCAAGTCACAGCTAGTTTATTCTCGAATATATCGTGTATTGAGGATCCTTTCTCTTTCTTTCTTTATATTATATAGATATAATAGTATCTATATATCTTTGTGTGTGTGTATGTGTGTAGGATGCTCGCTAACGGAGTGGTTAATGGTATGTTGATGATGGCTGCCATATAAAGGTGGTGGTTAATAATAATAATGATAATGATGATTGTTGGATTCATTCAATCAATCACTCAAAAAAAAAAAACAAAACAAAACGAAAGAAATTCAGATTATATTTAAGAACGAAAGAAAAAAAAATGAAATTCCAGGAACAACAATAAATGGATGATGTTGATGATGAAAACATCAGTAAGTAGGTGGAAATCCAAACAAAAAAAAATTGAGACCGGCAAATATTATTATTATTATTAAAAAACACAAGTTTCATAATAAAGAAATATAGAATTTTATTTGTCGCTCCCACATTCGATTCCTGATACAGTTGTTCCAAACATAATAATGAATGATGATGATGATTTGAGCAAATGTTAAAAAAATTCTTAGGGTCCAATGTACTGTATTGCCATTTAAAATTTTTGATTATTTCTACATCTGTGTGTGTGTGTGTGTGGTGCGTGTATGTGTTTCATTAAAAAAAAAACATTTCCTAGTTTCGAAATTTAAATTTCGATTTTATTTTACAAATAAAAAGAATCAATCGATTAGATTCGTATCGAATTAGAATAGAGTGGAAAAAAAACCAAACCAGTGAACTAACGAATGAATGAACTGAACATTTTTTATATTTACTAGTTCAAACTGGATTTATTTAGGGATCATAACCACAGTCATAACAACAACAACAACAACAATAACAATAACAATCATCACGAACACCGCCTACAAAAAACATACACACCACTACCAGGTTTCAACACAATAAATAAAAAAATTGATTGAATTCAACTATGAAAAAAAACTGAAAAATTCAAACAACGAAAGAGAAGAAAAAAAACAGAATAGACAAAATGTAAATGAAACTTTTCATCATCATTAGTTCTATGTTTAAAAAAAACCTTTTGGATCTATTCGCAACTAAATTAAATTCTGATCCATCATCATTATCATTATTACCTGAATGAAAATTCTAAATAAAGATTCTCTTTCTTTCTCTCTTTTTCTTCATTTCATTGTGTTCCAAACTCGCGCGAACATTTTTTTTTCATACTCACACACACTGGTTGCAGCATTCATTATCATTCATTGTATCCAAATCATTTACATATAAAAATATGCTACTACAACTTTGGCTACCTTGTTTATCATCATCAAAATAGGATATAGTATCATATTTGATGAATACGAACTTCAAATGAATGTATAGCAAAGAAGAAGAAGAAGAAGCAAAGCTATATAGTGAAAGAGAAAAAATCTTACAATCAAGCTTCAAAAACATCGTTGCTATTAAATCACCATCATTGTCGTCGGTTGATGATGATGATAAACTGGAACAAACTAGTGAACACCAGAACATACATGCCATGGCTTTGGCTGGCTTTTCTTTCTTTCTTTCTCCTTTTTGATTAATTCAATACATTTTTGGTTCACTCCGGTTAGATAAACATAGTGGTGGTGGTGGTGGTGAATGGTGGCTCTTTCTTTTTATTTTGTATGATTTTTGGTTGTGTGTATAGAATGTATCGATTACGAGTGCATGGTATGGCATGCCATATATACAATAATGCATGAAAGCCATGTGGATTGCATAATCAACAAAACAACAACAACAACAACAACGACGACAACGAAAACGATATTGTATCCATAATATACAAGAAAATGAAAAAAATGGTGATAATAACACGCATGTATATCTCATTACCAAACAAAAAATAATAATAATAATCTACGAATTTTTAAGGATAAAGATGGATCATCATCATCATCATCATCATCATCGAGAAGGGAATCCGGAGAAACATAATCTTTTTTTTCTTTCTAATTTGTCACTTTTCTTTTTTTTCGGTTTTTGTTTTGTTTATTAATTTCAACATCAATCCACCAAAAAAAAAAAAAAAAAAAAAATTCATTGATATAAAGAGGATTCACAATTACCAAACAAAAAAAACCAACATCTGTGAATATCTAAACATTTAAATGACATGTTAAATGGAAATAAAATATCTATATACTAAAATGCAGAAAAAAATGGGAAATTTTTGGCGCGAGCGCTCGCTCAAAATTAACAACGAGATTGGACATTGTATATTAACCGGATATATCCTGTGAAAAATGAATGTTAAATATCAGATACGCACACACACACACACACACACATGCAAAACACACGTTTTTAATGAGATGATAATTTATTATTATTGTCATTAGATGACAGTAATAATTATAATAAATCATTATCATTATAAAATTTCATTTTATTAACAAAAAAAAAAAAAAAAAAAACAACAACCCTATCTTTCTCACTTTGGCGGAAATCCTTGAAATTTCATGTTTTTTTCGATCACTCTCTCAAATTCATATTTTAATATATATGATAATTTGATGACACTAAAAATCGATTCAAATCAATATTTAACAAATACGTGTAACATATATGCGCAGACATAGCGTCAGCATTTTTTATTTTTATTTATTTTTTTTTTTTTTTGATCGGTAAACCAGAAAAAAATGGTCGGATTAGTAGTAGTAGTAGTAGTTGGTAAATAACCGGAGGTCAATTATCATCATCATCATGATTGAGGAAAACGTAATTCAATTTTGTCTGTATGCTAATAACAAAAAAAAATGAAACTTAGACTTTATGGAGCCAACCTTGATTCAATAATTACGATCCAATGTTTAAATCGTAATGTACAATATTGCCTACTATTGATATGAATAATGATGGACGGATGGATATATACACCAGTTATCTTTTTTTCCTCATAATGATGATTACGATTAGATCAGATCATAAATCATCATCATCATCATTTGTTTCATTCATATCACTTCAAATGATTTTTTTTCAAAATGAAACGATATCATTTTTTTTATCGCGTTATGTATGTTTGAAAATTGCAATAAAAAAAATGATAATTATAATTGAATGTAGAGAAAGGAAGATAAACTTAAAATTGAACGATAAACCCATACAATAGTTGAACAATGTTCAAGTGAAGGTATGGATGATTATGACAATAATAATAACCATAATCATCATCATCATTATCCATCCATAGATGATATTTTGAATCATCAAATCAATTGTACAAGAAAAAGGAAAGAACCAAAAAAAAATACATGATTGAAAAGGGAGGTTATTGCACAACAATCAAAACTCAATCAAATAGATTAATCAATCAATCAATCAATCGATCGATCGATCGATCGACCAATGAATACAAATGGATTGATGATATTAATCAATCAGTATCACACATAAAACCATACATACATTATAATGGCGTATTTCTTTCAAACAGAAAAAAATAAAGCTAAAAATTTTCATTTGATGATGGATTATTCATCTTTCGAACGTATATGAATTGCATAATTCTAAAAATGATGGCCATGGATTCAAAATTCCATTTCTCTCTCGAATCAACACACATTCTTTTAAAAAATAAAAACCAACCTTTTTCATCATTGAAGAAATCATAATTGTCCAAAACTCAATCAATGTCAATCAACCTGGCAACCAAAAAAAAAAAAAAATTTAAAATAAAAAATTTAGCTAGGCAACCAACAAAGAAAAAATTAATATCACAGAGAATTTAAAGAAAAGTAAAAAAAAACTTGGATCCATCATCATCATCATCTTTTGTCAATATTAAACAATGTCGTTGTCAACAAGACAAACAAACAAACAAAAAAAAGAACACAACAAGAATTTATTTTTTTATCGATAAAATCAAGGTTGTTACCATGAGGCACATGAGGGTAATCTTTGATTTCTATTTTAAATCGATTCCAATCGGTACATTTACCCGAGAAATGTTGGATTTAATGGATTAATTGCAAGAATTTTTTCTCTTTCTCCCTCACTCTCTCTCTCTCTTTTCTTTATTACACCATCATCAATATTTATCAATGTTTGGCACATTTAGGAATGGCTTTTTGAGTATTGATGACAAATGAAAAATATATATCGACATTATCGTATGTTGTTTCTGAAATGGATGATGACAAAGGTGTTGCATAAATGCACCGGAAAACCATGAAAATTTAAACAACGTAAATAATAATAAACTTTACAATGAGACTTATGATAACAACAACAGCAAAAAAGAAAATTCTCTAGCTTTTGGAATAAATTTTTAATATTTCATATGAACACACACACAAACACACATCGATGTCCAAAGAAAAACAAAAACAAGAAAATTTGGCCTTGAATAAACCGGAATATTCTATATTCTTGAATATTTGGTTCTTGTATTCATAAGAATTCTATATAATGCCACAATCTTTTGTGGATATCTTGAGGATAATTTTTTTTCCAAAGAAATTCTTGCCTCACCATATATACACACACACACAAACTAGTACAATTTCATAATAATCTTGAGAAAAATAATCGTTGATGATGACTACCGAAAAAAAACCAATTTAGATGATTAGTTTTTTTTCCTGTTTCTTTAATTCGATTCTTGGGTCGAAAAACTCATCAGAATCGAATCTCTAATATAGGATTCACAAGAATGATCGATAATACACACAAACGAAGAACAAGAATTCATTTGATATATAGATGAATTTCATTTAAAGTTGTGTTTCATTGATTTTTTTTATCGGAAATTACGAAATACACAAATCATCATAAGTTAAAGATATGGAAAAATTCTTATATTTCAAAATATGACCATAAAAAAATGATGATATAAAGAAAAGAGAAAATAAACAAACCTTGTTATCGATGAAATGATGTTCCATCTGATTGATGATAATTATGATGATGATGATGATGATTTATTCTTTTGGGCTAGTTGTTTGAGGTTTAAACCGGTGATTATCACTTTTATTGCTTGAAATTCAAATTCAAACAAATTGCTTTTTTTGATGTATGTGTGTGTGTGTGTGCTTAATTCACTATGCCAAATTCAGCCATTTAATAGCGAAACGAAAAAATCAATACAAGAAAAAAGAACAAAATGATCAAAATCATGTAGCATTTTTGTATATGAGATGTGTGTACGTGCAGTGTTAATCAATAATGATCAATCAATGATGATAAAATTAAAAAATTTTTCAAAGCTTCATCAAACATTTTCATAAAGTTGAATGAAGTGAAAAAATGCAAAAATTTTATTGAATTCGAGGTAAATTGCAATCGTGGAATTCGGATAAAATAAGAATACCTTTGAATCGATTGATTCATTTTGTTCATTAAAAAATTTATTTTCAAATGTCATCATTATGATATTCCATTGATATTGACAGGTGTCATGGTTCATTTATGGTTTTTTTTTCTGATAAAATATTCTCATTTCAAATGTCAATAAAAAATGATGGTTGATCAATAAATGTAAAAATGTTTCCAATAGTTCACATCAACAACATAAAACATTGTGTTGTGAACAAAAAACAAAAACAAAAACAAAAACAAAACCAAAACAAAACACAGCAACATGATCCACATGAATGAATGAAATAAATATATATTTTTTTCGAAGGATAATGTGTGTTTGTGTGCTGTGTATCCATTGATTATAACGCCATCTATTTGGGTGGTTTCAATAATGTACAAATAGTTTTTCAACAAAAAAAAACACTGTTTTTGTGTTGCTGCATTCATTTTGGCGCAAATTCATTTAACTCACATGAACGTGTTTGTATATTTTTTATTTTTCATTTTTTTTTCCAATGATTATATCCCAAAATGGATAATGAAATCGAAGGTATTACTGTGATTTTTCCATTTAAACCATATGATATACAAATTGATTATATGCGTTCTGTCATTAAAGCATTGAATAGTGTAAGTTTTTTTTTCGATTATTTAAATAATTCATTTTGATAATTGGAATTTTTGTTTTTTGTATCATTTCATTCTATAGCGACAAAATGCATTACTCGAAAGTCCTACTGGTACTGGTAAAACATTATCATTACTTTGTTCTACACTTGCTTGGCTTGAGAATCAAAAATTTAAAGAACTAGATTCTCAACTAATTGGAAATAGTGCGCCTAAAAATATTGTATTTTCCGATGATTTGATCATATCTGATGATAATGGAAGCAAAAAAGAAAAGAAAAAATGGAAAAAAAACTTGGAAACAAGATAATCCATTAAGAATTATTTATAGTTCTCGTACACATTCTCAATTGAATCAGGCTTCAAATGAATTGAAAAATTGTTATTACCAATTTTGTCCCAGTGTTACAATTGGATCACGTGATCAATTATGTATTAATCCTGATGTGATGAAACTTGAAAATATTACGGCTAAAAATCAAATCTGTCGTCATAAGGTCAAGTATGATCTTTGTTCATATCATCATAATTATAAACGTATAGTTTCTGATCTAAGTTTTTGTGGCTCAAAAATTTATGATATTGAAGATTTAATTGCATTTGGTAATGAACATAAATCATGCCCTTACTATATGTCTAAAGAATTGGCCGATTACAATACTGCCTTAACATTTATGCCTTACAATTATATATTGGATCCATCAATTCGAAAAACATTGAAATTAAATATCAAGAATACGATTATCATTTTCGATGAAGGCCATAATATTGAACGTGTTTGTGAAGATAGTATGTCTACTGAATTAAAATCTGAAATGTTGGCATTGTTTCTTCGTTCATTCGATATTGTATTAAAATCATTAAAAGAATTGAATGATGGTACATATGAAGGCATTAATGATAAAGAATTATCCGATTTAGATATACACGATGTTGCTAAAGTTAAATTGATCATTTCGAATCTTGAACAAGAATTGGATCATTTGGTAAACAAAGATAAACATAAGAAAGATGCACATGATACTCAAGAAATTTTCAATATTTTAAATGAAGTTAATTTGACTTATGAAAATATTAAACTAGTCTCTAATACTTGTGAAAAAATTAGTGCTGTTGTAATGAGTTCCACACCGGGATTCATGTCCAATCAATCGATTGCTGCATTGGGTGCAGTTTGTTCATTTCTTGAAATTGTTCAACCATTCACACAGATTGAAGAAGGAGAATCAATGTCGTCGAAAAAACGTGAATTTGTTAAAAATTATAAATTATACACTGAAATCGATCGTGAAAATGGTTATCAAAAAACATGGTTAACTCATTCTGTTCCAAATAACTGGACCGTTTACTTATGGTGAATGTATTTTTTTTTTGAATTTTTTTTCTTGAAATTTTAACCAATTTCTTATTGTAGGTGTATGAGTCCAAGTGTTGCAATTCAATCATTGAAACGAGAAGGAATATACAATTTGATTATAACCAGCGGTACATTGGCACCACTTGAATCATTTGAAATGGAAATGGGTATTCCGTTTCATGTGAAACTACAAAATTCTCATGTAATATTAAGTGATCAATTATCAATACAAGTGGTGGCCAAAGATCCGAATGGCAATTTACTTTGTGGTTCATATGATAAACGTAATGATATAAAATTTACTTCTGGTCTTGGTTTGACCATTCTGGAATTTGCCAAAAAAGTTCCAAAAGGCATTTTCATTTTTTTCTCATCATATTCATTGATCAATCAATGTATTGATGTATGGAAATCATCGATGGGATTTAATCTGTGGGCATCGCTTTCTTCAGTAAAAAAAATTTTCGTCGAACCAAGAAACAAACGAGAATTCAATCCAATGATTGAACAATTTAAATATGCATGCGATGAAACACCAGAAGGTGCTATTTTTATGGGCGTTTCACGTGGTAAACTTTCGGAAGGCATGGATTTAGGCGATGATTATTGTCGTGCCGTAATGATAATAAGCTTGCCCTATCCAGCCAAATATGATCCTAAAGTTGTACTTAAAGAACAATATCTAAATGAAAACAAATGCCGACTTAGTGGATCCCAATGGTATATGCTACAAATGAAACGAGCATTAAATCAATCGGTAGGCAGAGTTATTCGCCATAAAAATGACTATGGTATGATCGTTTTATGTGATAGCCGTTTTCAATCATTAAGAGAAGGATTCTCACGATGGATAATTCCATTCTTTAAACGTGAAAATGCATCATTAACTTTTCCACAACGAATTCAACAGATTGATTCTTTTTTCAAAAGATCAACCAATGTACATAGAGATATAGAGAACAAAAATTCCAAACCTTTACGGTTACCACCACTACCTCAAAGTGAATCTAAAATTGAACAATCAAATCATCAAGATGATAATGAAATTCAAGCTATTTTCAACAATTTGGCTTCCGATTATACAAAAATTAAAGATAAATTTCCTGCCAAACCAAAAATAGAACAACAAAACGATAAATTAAGTATATTTGATTCATTTGGAGAGAAACAAATCATACCAAAACGCAAACAATATTTAACTGGTGAATATTATAACAAGAAAATCCGACCAGTTTCCGAAGAAAATGACCAACACGAAAACAAAACCGACGATGATTCATCATCAAAACAAAAAAGATCAATTTCTGATCGTACTTCTGCATATTTTGAAAAGCTTCCAATTGAAACCCAGATGGAATCGAACAAAGAATCAATTAAATCGATAAAATTACCAAATATTTTTGATTTAAATTGTGCTGACATAATCGACATAAAGAAAACAATTTTAAAAAGTGAACAAAATATTCAAGCTTTTGAATCGATTATAAAACAAATAATCAATCAACCAAGTAAATGTCGACAATTGTGTGAAACATTAAAAGTATATGGAAAGAAACAGAATACAGTTTATTTAGCAATGCGATTGAATTTCATTCTTGCAGATATTCGTAATGAGAAACGAAATTTCATTTTAAAAGGTAAATATATCATATATGTTTTAGTAGTAGTTTGTCAACAAATTCTGAAATAATTTTTTTTTTTGTTTTCTTTGTACAGATTTTTCCATCATAATTCCGGAAAAGGAAAGAAAACTTTTTCTTCAAACATGCAATGTAAAAGCAATTTAGCAATGTTGAATGTTTTGCAATCAATTTATTTTATCTTTTAAAACTTGATAAAACAATAATAAACGAATTTGAGTCAACAACAAATTAACTATTAGATTAACTGGAACATTGGAAAAAAAAGAAAATTTCGTTTCGTTGCGTTTTTTTTTCTCATTTATTATCATTGTTGGTCACTGTTATAATCACCACGCACACACACACACACATGCAAAAGATTCAATCGAATTTGTTATTTCCTTTTCCTATTCGCTTTTTTTTCTTCTCTAAATGACATCGTTTTCCTGTTTATATTGTGTTATGATTGTTATTACTTGAACAAAAAAAAATGATGAATAAAATGATTGATTTAGGAATTTTTGTTGTTGTTGTTGTTCATGTTTGTTTTTCTGGCTTGACCAATGGTCATCTGAAAATACAATAGAATTGTTAAAATTTCAATGGTCCATTACTCTAACACACACACACACTATTAACGTGTTCATGTTATGTTGGACTGACCAAATCTGTTCTTGTTGTTGACCGACCGGATGCCATGTTGATTAATTGAATGGAGAAAAATAAATGTTTTCAACATATAAACAACATGAAATATTTGGTTTTTTTTCTACCCAAAAACAAAAACCAAGAATGAATCATTCACATATATGTGATTCGTTGTCGATTGGAAAAAAAACGTTGTTCAATTCAATCTTGTAATCATCTAGTTACTGGATTCTGGTAATTTTTTTTCTGTTTTCCAGAAAAAAACTACTCAGTCATTTTTTTCCCCTATCATATATATATATAATGAAATTCTCTCGGAATCCGGTTTGACTAAATGATTTTTTATTTTTATTGGTACGAACGAAAAATCAATTTGAGATTAAATTGATTTGTTTGAACACTGTTGTTTTATGCATTTTTCGATATTCTTCATAGATTTTCATGTAGAATTTTGTTTTTTTTCTCGCTCAATGTAATTGAATAATTAACCTTTTTTTTAGTGGCTGATGATGATGAATTCATCAGATTGATTTAAATGGATGAGATTTTCAATTTATTCTTTTTTCAATAGAAGACGAGTATGGGCAATTTTTTCGACTGTAATGATCATCATCATTTATCCACATATTTTTCTTCAGCTTAATATGGAAAATATGACAAAAAAAATATTTCTCTGGAGAGGTAATTTTGTTTCAACAGAATTACAAAAAAAATGAATGAATGAATGAGAATGCAAGTGTATTATATTCTCAATAATATTCTCGAAAAAAAACAGAATAAAAAAAATTCCCATTTTCTAAATAGATTGAGGATTATCGTCGTCGTTTTTCTTATACATTTTCAACGTGATTTTATTTTTTATTCCATTCCATTCATCATCATCATGATGTTATTCTGTGGTTGAGAGGAAAAAAATTTATTTTTCACTACTGAATATTAATGACGATGAAATATAACGGGATTCAGATGATATTTTTTTCTGTTGTTGTTGTTGTTGTTGTTGCATTGAAAATTGTAAATTGCTTTTTTTTCAATTTACAATCACTGCTCGGTGATCTAGTTTTAAATTTTGATGATGATGATGATGATGATGATGAAAATCAACCAAGAGTAACGGATCGTAAAAAGGATCAACATGGATACCGCAATTTACTATCTCACTTTCTCACTATGGATTCTTCTGTTGGATCGATTTAAAATGCCATTAATTATCATTAGATTTTCATTTATTTTGTTTGAAACAAAAAAAAAATGATATTTTGGCACATCGTTTGTGCTTAGATGATGATATTTTGTTTTTCACTAAAATTAATATCATCATCATCATCATCACCAAACAATAATAATAATGTTGTCTTTATTGGAAAAAATAATTTTACCCGGATAATAGACTTTTGCTGTTGTTGTTGTTGTTGTTGTTGTTGTTGCTATAAATATCTACACCACGGTTCGTTGTAGATTCAATGAAACAATTTAGTGTTTGATGTTGATGATGGAAAAAACAGTTCATTTATACAGTGTGATGTAATTTGTCGGTGGGCGGTCAACAATCAAAAAAATTTTTTTTTTGAACCAAAATTGAATGCTAGATCGAGATCGAGATCGAGAGAGAGGAAAATTTTTGTCATGAACCAACCTATAGGTAAGATAGCCGAAGCCTATAAATGTATGCGTGTGTGTGTGTGAAGGCTTTTTTTTGTTCCAATTTTTTTCCCATTATCTTTTGCTACCTACCTATAAATTCAGAACGACATTATCATCGTAACCACAACAACCAGTACTTTCTGAATTGAAAATCATCTACTAATGGAGAAATGTATGGAAACACACAATCATTTTCGATATTTGTGGTTAATTTCGTTTTTTTTTCTTTCTCACTAACTCACTGAATCAATTGAATCATCAATTGTTGTTGTTGTTGTCATGTCAACAATTTATTCACGAACCAGAATACAGAATCCAAAAAAAAAACAATTGACAAGTTTCAAAAATAGAATAAAATTGTGAATTTTTTTTTATAACGAAAAAAAAAAATTTGAAGAATTTAATTTATTGTCACCATCAATTGATCATCATAATATTCATATACAGTGGGAATGAATTCTTTTCCAATTTAAATATCAAATTTACACACACACATGCATATTGTGTGTGTGTGTATGTGTAATTCGTAATTCTGATCGAATTTCGATTGAAAAATTGATAACAAAACCAATTTTCAATAGCAGCAGCAGCAGCAGCAACAACAACAACAACACTGCTATTCATGATTTTTACATTAGATTCAATTCATAAAGTGGTGATGATGATGGATAAAAAAGGGGCTCAAACGCGTGACAAATAAATTTTTTTTTTTTTAGTATATTCAAATTAGCATAACATTGTGTGAATAAGTTAAAAACAACAAACAACATACGACAATTTCCGTCATCATGTCAAGTGTCACACACACAGACAGATTCTGGTCCTCAAAAACTACATCAATTTCTTTTATACTATAGTATCATTTGTTAGTGATTCATGTGACAGAAGAAAGAATTTTTTTTCTTTTTTTTTTTGACAACCAACAAACTGAAAAAATTTGCTTGTCTGACACTTTTGGATTCACTCATACCTCCTCCTCATTACCCTCTATTCCATTGATCCGTTTGCTTTTATTGAAATGGTGTTCGTGTCTGTTTCCATTGTTGTTGTTCCGAGATACAACTAGGACTATTGTTTCATAACCATGCCTTCACGAATCGAGTCGTGTGTCCAAATTCTGGTCAAACAAAAGAATTGGAAAACAAAACAAACAAAATCATCATCATCATCATCATCATCATTATTATCATCATTGACATTATCAAGATTGATTCAAACAATTGTTCCGCTGCATGATGATGATGATGATGATTGTTATTGTTCGTATTTCCGAATCATTATGCTCGTTTTTTTGTTGTCGTTGTCGCTGTTTCGGATGATGATGATGATGATGATGATGATGACTGTCGTGTGTTTGTATTCGACAATTCCTTTGTGTCAATCGACTTTTGCCACCAATTCCTGATAATAATGTATTTGATAATGGACATTTATTGAAAGGGATGATGGCGATGATGATGATGACTTTATCGAACATTTGAAATTTGCATTTAGCTTTTCAAATTTTTTTTTCTCGCCTCAAAATACACATTCGAACACATCTGATACATCATCATCATCATCATCATTATTGATTTTTGATGAGATTATCAAGAATAACCCGATAATCATATAATCGAATCGGAATTTTTTTTTCTGTATTTAATTTCCAAAAAAAAAACCTAACAAATTGTGTTTATATGTGCAGATGTAGATGTGTAGATGTGTAATAGAAATACAAATGATACGTGTGTATATACCAACCAAATGAATAAATCAATTATCATCATCATCATCATCATCATCAACATATATATGCCCAGACAGAGGACAGAAATCTAACCGACCAGACGAGACCTCAACAAATTATACAAAAATTATATACTACTATGAGAATCAAATATTGATGATAGATAATATGATTAACAATTAATACAATTTATTTTTACTATTATGGATTTTTTTTTGTATGTTAGATTCTTTTTCATTCAATTTCACATCATCATCATCATCATCATACGTATGTCATGTATTTGAAGAATCACGTTTAAGATCAAATTTCCATCATCACTCTCTCTCTCTCTATTCACTAATGTACGAAAAATTGATTAATTTAAGAATGTATAAAATTCTGACTGACTGACTGACTGGATTTTCAGTTAGTTTCTGGGCCATGTATGTCCCATGAATGATTTCTCTGATGTTGTTGGACACATCTGGATCACGAATCCAGTGAAATGTTCTATATTGAATTTTTTTGATTTGTCGTACACACACACACAACATAACATGACGATGTGACAATTAATTTGACATAAATCAATCATTTTTGTTGCTTCAGGCAATGTGTGAAAAAAAAAATCTTTTTTCTTTCTCTCTTTGCCTTTCACACGATTCTTTCGATTCTATTGTGACGAATTCTATGGTGAAAATGGAAATTAATTAACAAAAAAGATATGTCCAAAAATTTGTTCAAATTTTTGATTCTTTTTCTATTTCTAATTTTTCGTCAATATACGATTGACGATTGAAGAAGAATCTAATTAATTATTAGGTTCAAATTAACAAAGATGTAATTATTACTGCACTATGCCCACTACTAGATGATTATTCTGTATTTTATTCTAGATAAAAACGTATATCGTATGCTATTTTTTTGTTTTGTTTCATTTCGGTACATATTATTCATTCATTCATTCATTCATTCATTCAAATACAAATCTATCATGCATAATTAGATTTTGATGATGTGTGTGTGTGTGTGTGTGTGATGCTGTCGACCGATGTCTAATCAAATTCGTTTTTTTTCTGTTGATGTTGTCGTTGTTTCAACCAAACATTATTCATTGTGCGTGTGTGTTTGTTGGATACACAAATGGGATACACAGAGAAAAATTTTGTTTTGCAGAAAGAGAGAGAGAGAAAAAAAAAATACGGTTCTCATTATGTTGTTGTTGTTGTTCCACTATATATAAACTGCACATACTTTTTTTACGAATATAAAATAAAGCCAGCCACATGCGAATGTGTGTGTGTGTATGGAATTCTGGATTGGGAATTTTATTCAAACAAAATTTTTCGAATCAATTTTTTCTTTCTTTTAGTTGTCATGTTTCATGCGCCAAATTAATTATTAATGACATTTCAACTTGATCATTTAAATTTAATTTTCTCCATTTTTTTTTGTTTTTTTGTTGTTGTTTTGTGTTTTTTTTTCTTCATTGCTTTCCATTTGGATTTCTTGTGATATTCAAAGTTTTTTCTTTTCTTTTTTTTTTTTGTTTGGTACGAATGTTAAATTCAAAACAGAAAAAAAAATTCATTATGAGATTAGAAAATAATCGTTTTGGATAATTGATTCATTTTAATTTGATAAATTAGAATGAATTTAAAAAAAACATGGACATTCAACAATGATCAATGGTATATATTTATATGATTGATGATCAAAAATTATTGAAAATGACGATAATGTTAGGCATACACACACACACACACACACACATATTCTTATCAATTATACATTACATTGCACTGGAAATTATTAGATTATCCACTGCTGATGATGATGATGATGATGATATTACATTAAATTCTGTTCTAGCTCAGCACACGTTGCTGCAGCTTTTACATTAAATTCTGGTGTCTTGTTATCAGTTTTTTTTTGTTTTGATCTGTTGTGAAAAAAAATTGGCCCATTTTTATGCCAAAAACAAAAAAACAAAAAACCTTCAGAATCGCATTAGGTGCATAACAAATTCTATCTATATTTTATTCATATTTACAAATATGACTGATATCTATCAACGGAGAAACAAGAAAAACAAAACAGAAAAAAAAATTCGATATTCGAAATCGACATTCGATTCTTGTGTTATATGGATGGACATAACATAATATGACAACACATAACATTTGGAGATTCAAATGCAATTTTTTTGTTTTTTTTTTGTTTTCAGCTACAAAAATCTATTTGGAAAAAAAAGAGATGAAATGGAAAAAGAAAATGAGAGCAAAAAGTTAATGAATAATAGAATTGGATGCAAATTAGATTTGTATTCAATTAGCCAATGCCGTTGTAGCATCATTCACACACACACACACACACACACACTCAGACACACACACTCAGACACACACTGTGGCACCATGTGCAATTTAACCTTACTAAGTGGAATCTTTTGTCGATCAACATCATTCACACACACACACACCCATATGGCATACAAACACACTGTTTGGTTCAATTTGATTGAGAGTGGATAATAAAAGCCAAAAAACCTGCAAATTCAAAATTAATAAAAAAAATTTTTTTTTTTTGTTCCAATTGATAGTCAATATTCAGAGTTGGAGAGAATGAAAAAAAAACCTTATCTATTAAATGATCTGATAATGAAAAACCGGGTTTTTATAGCAATCAAT
Organism: Dermatophagoides farinae; assembly: GCF_024713945.1. Taxonomy (NCBI): domain Eukaryota; kingdom Metazoa; phylum Arthropoda; class Arachnida; order Sarcoptiformes; family Pyroglyphidae; genus Dermatophagoides; species Dermatophagoides farinae. The sequence continues at coordinate 2,733,569 of NC_134683.1, read as the reverse complement.
TATCAATGATGATATTAATAAATAAATAAAAAAAATCAATTATTTAAAAACTAAACATCAATTTGTTGCAATAATGATTAGAATTAGATTCAGTACTCTAGAATTTTCCACGATAGAATAATAATAATTTTATTTCGTAGTTAACCTAGTTAGTGTTGTATATGAAAGCAAAATAATGATGAACATTGATGAAAAGTCAAATTATATTTAATTTATTTATGTACCGAATGAATGAAATTCACAGTTTGAATACTTTTTTTTGCTTTTAATTCTATGATGATTGAAGAGAATGCGCATTTCTGTTGTTGCTGTTGTTATGTTGGTTGTTACCGTAATTAACATCAACAAGAATCAAGAAGGAGAGAGAGAGAGATGATAATGACATTAAGGTTCCGAGAATCGTGTATGTCTATTTGTGTCCATTGTTGATGTTGATGATGGTGAATATAAAGTAATTTTATTATCAAATAATAATATAAAAACTATAGGGAAATAGTGATGAATGTGAGGGTAGAGAAGGGGATTTATATTATCATTATCATTATAATTTGATTCACATTAGGGGATTCTTTAAGTCTGGAATCCGAATAAAATAAAAGTCAAAACCTAAATATTATCCCGGATTCTAGTTTATATGTGAGTAAATTACTTTTCAAACAGGCTGTCTTGATCATCACCATCATCATCATCATTATGGATAACTTTTTCTGATTTCTTATCCATCCTGATTTTTTTTTTTGACCATTCAAAGTGGTAAACAAACATTGAAAAAAAAGAGATTATGTTTACAATGAAATGCAAACTTTCAGACAACGTACACAGAATATTCAACAAAAAAAAAATTCATAGAAAAAAAAATCTTTTATTTGAATATAGTGAAGTGTTAATTATGGAACAATCATCATTCGAAGTTGACGACTAATAGAATATTTGCAAGTCCAGTTGATGATGAGACATACATTCAGGCAGTCTTGTTTTAATCACTCACTCGGGACACTGGATCTAGTTTGCACTGACGAACATTGTCGTCATATAAAAACAAACAAACGATACCCGATAGAATATTTATATATTTGCGCTTGAAAAGAATTGATGCACAATGATCCATGAAAAAAAAACTCAAAACATCAATATGGTAGATTTTTTTTTTTTTGGTATTGTCATCAGCAAAAAAAAACCAGCAAACTTAACAATAATATATTCCCGATTGAAATCAACCGCACACTCAACACAACATACACACACACACATTCAATGAAGTCAAAATGAGATCATCGATGATGATGATGTGATTTCAATTTCATTTCACACTATTCTTGAATTAGTTTTTTTTTTGCTTTGTTATTGAAAATCTTTTGAATACATCCATGTGTGAGTTTCAATGCATTATTATTATCCCTGGTTCATCATGACATTCAAATGTTTATTGTATTTCATTATATTTTCCATGTGTCTGATGACTGAAATGGAGAGAGAGAGAGAGAGACACGAGCCTAGAGGGCAATTGAAAATAATGATAATAACAACATTTTCAAAATGATAATATCGACAAAAATTGGTACATGAATTTTTTTTTTTTTTTGTTGAACCAAAGAAAAAAAAACAGGAGAAAGAGAGAAAAAAAATCAAACAACAATAACAATAACAACAACAACAACAATAACAACAACAGAAAAAATTGGAAAAAAATAATAAGGTAATGTAGATCCAATTGGATCGATTTGGGGCAAAATGTATTCCGGTGCTGTATGAGTGTGTGTGTGTGTGTGTGTGCATTTACATTGTTTGACATTTAATGAATCATGATAACAAGCATCAATTGTAATCATAATAATAATGATAATAATATGGTTTCATGGTTCCAGGCTCAAATTCATTGACATTATATCCAATGTTGTGCAATTATAACTTTATCATTCATTCATTCATTCATTATATTATTATGAATCAATGATGAATGTCAATATATATTCCATTGATTCATTTCCAACGAACAACAACAACGAACAACGAACAACAGAGAACGAACAAAAGCAAACGATGATGACATATTATCAACACTCAATTTCATTCATTCATTAAAATTAATTACCATTGTTATTTTTATTTTTTTTTAGGAATACTTCATTTCATTTTGTTGTTGTTGTTGTTGTTGACGATGATTCTGTCGATTCCGAATGCACTATAGTCATCAGAATCATCGTCATTAATTATTATTATTATTATATATTGTTGGAAATTATCAACAACATAAATATCAAATTTTTGTTTCTGGCCAGCCTTCATTACAATAATGATGATGACGGTGATTTATTGAGTATCGAATTGAATGGAAAAAAAAGGAGAGAAAATCTTGTTTAAAATTATAGTGATAAAATTATCATTTACAGTTAGATGGAAAAAAGGAAATTCATAATTGGAAAACAACAGAAAATTTTCTATTTTGCATAGTTTTTTTTCAATATTTTCATTAATACTAAAATCTATAATACATTTGAATTGATCAATTGAATTTATCATTTTTTATTGGAATTTGTTGCATCAGCAGTAATCGTAACATTTATTGCTGGTGCTGGTGGTGGTGGGGGTGGTGGTGAAATTGAATCTTGATTTGTTATCGATTTATTATCACCATTTTGGTATGATAATGTCCGTTTATAAAGTTGTTGTTGTTGTTGTTGATCTATTGATGAACGTAAAATATTATTATTCATAATTGTTGGTGATAATTGTTTTGTAGAAAATGATGATTGTGATGAAAATGGATGATGATTTAAATGATGATTGAGATGATGATTATTTGGTGAAAAAGATAATGATGATGATGATGATGATGATGATGATGATGATGATAGTGTAGATGATTGACCATTATTGTTGTTGGTGGTGGGCGTATGTGCTGATGATAGTGGTGATGCCGTTGTTGTTGTGGTCATGAACAATGGTGGTATAGTGGCCGAAAATCTTGAACAAGCAGAATTATGATGTCCAGTTACAGCTGCCATAGCTGCAGCATTCAACATATTGTCCAAATTTGATGGACTAAATCCAGGCCTAAAAATGAAAAAAAAAAGAATAAAATAACAAAAAAACTTAAGAATCTATATATAGTTTTGCTTACTTTTCATTGGCAGTAGCATTAAAAGCACTAGCAAATAATGAACTTTGAATTGAATTAAATGTTGGAACTGAAAAATGTGGAGACATTGAAATTTCACGAAAAAATGGACTTCGATCAAATAATGAATGAACACCACCACCACCACCACCACCACCACCTTGATAGAATGGATGTTTAATCGATGAAATGAATGATGATGGACCAAAATCATTTATACCACTACTACTACTATTACTATTAGTACGATTATTATTAGTATTTGCAATCAATGAACTTATCGGAAAATTTGATTGTTTATGTTTGATTGGTAATGTATCATTATTATTTGTGGTATGATGATTTTCATTATTGGATTTAATTTTATTTCTTATCAATAAATGATGATGATCATCGGCTATTAATAATCGATCATGATCTTTTAAATCAATTGGATCTGGACTTGTACTAGGTGTTGATGTCATTTCAGCTGATGCTACATCTATATTGATGGTTGGTGATTGTGATCCCATATCAAGTAGATGATCATCATCATGATTGCCATTTGTTTCACGTTCTTTTCGAAGTCGTTCTGATTTACGCCATTTTGCTCGCCGATTCTGGAACCAAACCTGTACTCTTGCTTCGGTCAGATTAATTTTCATTGCCAAATCTATTATGTGAAGCAACAAAACAAAAAGAAAAAGAAAAAAAAAGAATTAAAAATCCTGACCAGAATCCTGAATATTGTCATTATCATCATCATCATCATCAAACCTTCTCTGGTAAACACATCTGGATAATGTGTTTGTGCGAAAGCTTTTTCAAGTTCTTCCAATTGTTGTACACTGAATGTTGTACGATTTCTTCGCTGTTTTCGACGAATAAATGCTTCATCCGGTCCATCACCATTGGAACCATATACCGAGTTGAATGATGAATCTGCAAAAAAATGATGATCATGACGAAAATCGATAAATAAATAAATAAAAAATAAAAACCAACATCATCATCAACATCATCATGATGGCAATGTGGAATATTTTTTTTTATTATTATTCAATGGAAAGAATGAAGAGAAAAAATTAAATTAAATTAAATTTTTTCCATTCTCTGCTGCTTTTTTTCCATCTCATAATAATAATAAGAATCAAAGAATGCACAATCATCAAGTGGATCAAATTTCAAAAAAAAAATCATTCATTTCGGAAAACATGATGCAATCAGCATCATTTCTGTTATCATCAATTTGTTTTTAAGCATCTTAAATTTCTTGTTTTTGATTTGTTTGTTTGTTGAACAAAAACTATTGTTATAAACTTTGCACTTGATTTGAGAAATTTTTTTTGTTGTTGTTGTTGTTGCAAACTATAGTAACCTGATATGTTCATATTTTCATTGTCATCATCAAAAGATTTTGCTGTCCTAGATGATGATGATGATGAGCTGATGGATTCATTGAAGTTTCAATTAAATTTTTTTTTTCACTACCCGTTTAATAGCATTAAGACAGGAAAATTCCCGTTAATTCATTTTTTGATGATGAAACGATTTTTTTTTTGTTACAAAATTTAATTATTACCATTCTTTCCCATTTTGAATTATTGTTTACTTACATTGTGATGTTGTGGCACCAGCAGCCGAATAAAGTGTCGATAATGTTGAAAGGCTTGTATTTGACATTGCAGCAGCAGCGGCTGCCGCAGCTGCCGCAGCTGCTGCTGCCGCCGCTGAAACAGATGATGTTGTTGTGATTGTTGATGAATGTTGTTGTTGTTGTTGTTGTTGGTGATGATTATGATGTTGATGATGATGATGTGTATGTGTTGGTCCAGTTGATACAGCCGTAGCAGTTCCTGTTGAACCAGTCGTAGTAAGTGTCGGTGGACAATGATAACAAAACATGCTTCTCTAATGATGGATCAGACAATGACAGATTACATTTCCTATTTGATGATTTTAACAAAATCTATCTATATTTGAAAATAAAAATCCAAAAAAAAAAAATTTCTGACATTTCCTAATTGCTCATATAGACAAATGTATTTCCTATAACCGGAAATTTATTGAAATATAAAATTGGTCAACAACAAAAAAAATCAGAAAAATTCAAATCAATCAAATATCCTTCTAATGGCTATTTCAATTCCGATTGAATTCTGATTCTGATTCTGAAATGAAAAAAAAAAATTCTACACACACAAAAAAATCATCTTTTTCATGATAAATTTCACATACATACCTATTTGCAATAACAACAAATTGGAAATAATAATTAATTATATATATATTGCACTAATCATAAGAACAGTTGCGATAAATGAATAACTTGAACGATTGAATTGATGAGAAGAAACAGACAAAATGAATCAGAGAAAAAAAAATTGAATCATCCAATGAACAATTGACAAACAATGATGATGATGATGACGACCGCAGAATCGAGAATTATTATGGCCAAATAGTTTGGTAACGATTCATTTTATATTTTATATAATAATAATCATGATGATGATGATAACACCGAAATTTTTTATTTTCTCTGATATCTGATAATAGTTCATTGTCATCGTCGCGCCTTTTTGTTTGTTTGGTTTGTTTCTGTCACATCATCTTGAATTCTTTGTCGTCTGTGATGCGTATAGGCATATTTAAAAAAAAAAATCGTATAGAATATTCTTCATTGTGTGTGTGTGTGTGTATTTGAGTTGTATAAGCATATATAGAAGAAGAAAAATATACTAGAGCAATTGATAGTGGCTATAGCCGATGGGTGGAGCCAATATTGATTTGTTTCAAATGTCTAGTTTCATAGTGAATGAAAATGAAATTTTTTTTTTCTTTCTAGGGTTGGCATAATTTGTGATATGCGTATTGAAATGGATGAACTAAATTGAAACCAAAATCAAATATAAGGCGGAGGCAACAACAACGAAAAAAAAAATCATTCATTGATAATATATGTGTGTGACAATATATATTATATATAAACGAAAATGGAGAAAAATTTGCCGGTACGAAATCCATCAATGTTTCAAACAACAGAATAAATGGTGAATGAATGAAGAATTATACATTTTGTAGATTGTGTCACAATGACAATTTCAATTCTTTGCAGTCTTGATAGTGATGCATTTTCATCTCTTTTTTTTTGGTCACTATAACCGCACAAAAAAATTGGCTAAAAACAATTTCCAATTGAATTTTGAGTGTTGAAATTTGATTTTTTTTTAGTGTTTATGACTTACCAAATTATACAATGAAAATTGATGCATGATAAAATGGCCACATAATGATGAAATGCAACGAAAAAAAACGAATAAAAAATTCGTCAAATGATCTAATTATTTATTTACTCTAAGGCTTATAATTTGACAAGTTATAAATTGAATTTACGATATACTTTCTCTCTCTCGTCTGACTGAAACAGAAGAATATATGGAATTAAATGAATAAATAAATAAATGAATGTTTAGTTGTTGGTACGGCACACATCCACACACACACACACAGAATCAAAAAGGAAAACCAATTTTCTCTATAGGCTGGCTTGTATAATGAAAATGTTCGCGAAAGTTCAGAATCGAAAATGAAGAAGAAAAAAAAATTCTCTTTCAATGAATTCCAAAAAGTCGAAATAAATGAATTGAATTTAGAATTTCGGAACAATTGGAATTATATTTGTGTGTGTGTTTGGGCACACACACACAATCATCATCATCATTGTTGTTGTTGTTGTTGAGACAATGTGTCATATGAAATAATAGAATCAAATAAATGAATGAACGAATAGAGAATATTAAATCAGCCACACAATTTTTTGTCGTTAAACCAAGAGAATCTTCAACCATCATCATCATCATCATCAGTTGGATGTGATTCAATAAATTTCATTTTTTTTTTGTTGTTACCCAAAATAAAATTTAAAAATTTGATTACAGATAAAAGTAAATGCAGTTATTACTTTGATTATACTCTCATTTGTTATTTTTCTTTTCTTTTTTGGTTCTTTTTCTTCTTCTGGGACTTCCGGTTTTTTTTTCATGATGACTATTTTATTTGAACATCAGAAACAAAATCGTTGAAACATGAATAAAATTTCAAATTTATGAATCGAAAGAAAATAAACATTAATTGTATATCGATGATCATCGTTCGATGTATATAATTGAATTATAAATATTCTTCAATCACTTTTTCACTAATCGCGGCTACGATCCAATGAGATTAAATTAGTTTGATAAATTTTTTTTTCTTTTTGGGCCATTCTTTTTTTAATATAACACCGTGAGATTCGTCACCAAATATAAATGCGATGAAAATGATAAGCACAATTTTTTTTTTTTGGTTGGTTGGTTGGTCGTTGTTCAAATTAAATGATGATGACGTTTCGTTTAACGAATATTTCATGATGCTTGATATTGAATTTCCCTTGAGAATTTTTCATTTTTTTTTTTCATTGAATGTGCGCAGGTTTTTTATCTCTCTCCCTCTCTCTCTCTCTCGATAACTGACTATTGAATGAAATTCGATTCGAAAATAAGAACTTAATTCGAAAACGGGACCAACTACTAACTTGGCCATCATGAATATATAGCATCATCATCATCATCATCACCATTATCCCCTCTACAGAGCGTATGCCAATTTGATTTAACTTGATTGGATGATAATTTATTTTTCGTTCTTTTTTTCTGTTTTTTTTTTGTTTTGTTTTTTGGTCAATTTTTTCCATTATCAATATATTGAATTGAATCAAGAATTGTGTGTGTGTGTGTGTGGTGTGATACGTTATTTTTATGAAATAATCATTCCGATATGTATTATATATATGCAATATATGTGCAATTAGAAATGTCAGTGAAAAAAAACAAACAGCTCTCATAATAATAAACCAAAAAAAAAAACGGTTGTGTGTCCCAACGGGCCATTATTGCCTTAGCCTGTGGCCCCAAAATACAAAAATGTCAGCAATCAGAATTTTTGTAAATTGTGATAAATTGTGTCTTGATCTTGGGGGTTTTGGGGAATGATCGAACCACCAATGCCAAAAAAAAACAGGAAAATAAATAAATGTATCGTTCATTTTTTTTGTTGTTTTGTTTCATTGAATCATCATCATCATTTTTATTATATAATCACACATACACACACACACATCATTCAAATGAACAACAAATTGAAAATAATAGGTTATTGTATCATTTGAAAATAGAAAAAATTGTTTTTTTTTCATATTAAAAAAATTTTGACTTTTGTATTGCACTTTTTTCCATACTACTTGATTGGCGAGATATTACTGGCACAGGTATTTTACCAATTTCCGATCGCATAGTGCCTATAGAACTGAATTTTGCACTTTTTTGAATTATGCTAGAATTTTTGTCCATTGATATTTTACTTTTAATCTGTTGTTGTTTTGTTTGCTTAACTGCTTTTGATGGTGAAGGTGGTGGTGGTGGTGGTGGTTTCTTTGCTACTTTTACTTTAAGAATTTCTCTAGATTTTTGTCGATGATGGCGACGTTGATTTATATTTATGAATAATAAAATAACCAATATTATCAACAACAATATTATAATGATGAATATAATACGAACAATTCTATTAAATGGTAATGAATCAATTTCACCATAACAATAAATAAATGATCGATAATCTTGTTTACTATAAGCAAATGATTGATTCGGTTTCAAATATGCTTGTTCAGAAAATGAATAAACATTATCTTTTCCGAGTAAATAAAATTGTTCATTGACAACAAAACCACCCTGTATATCCCAATCAACTGTTTGTAGGCCATAATTTTGACAAAAACCATATTGTATAACGATTTTATTATCCGATGTTAAACAAATATAAGTCCATAAATTTACAATATGAATTCTTTTTGTATTTCGAACACCAATAGTACCGTTGATTGAATCCTTATTAATCTGTATTGCTTTAGCTGTAATATCAAATCTAATATAACGAAATATATAATTACGATATGATTCCATTGTTCCAATTGATCGTTCATTTTCAATGCTATTATTTCTCATAAACCAAGTAATGACAATTATTTCATTTGTATCAATATGATAACCGATTCCATAATCAAATATTGGCACCAAACATAACCAATCGCCTTCATCATCCATAAATATTTGTACATCGGTAATTTTATCTTTGATATCTTGAAATCTTTTATAACTCCATAGGTATGGAAATTTAGCCGATGCCGGTGTAGGCAATACATTCAGATATAATTTACCATCTTTCATTGAATTAATGTCCATTTCGTAGACAAACCATTTTTTTGTTACCAAAATAATTTTCTCTCTAGTAACACCAACATTCAATATGTCAAATGTATCATCATGATCACTGGTATTTTTAATCGATTCACAAATTAAATCATGTACAGTGCATGTTGTTGAATCGATGGCAATGGTGATGATGATGATGATCATAGCCAACATTATCATTGTGATGAATTGATTTGAAACGCTTAATAAAAACATTTTCGATATAATCACCAATATTTGGTCGTGTTGGATTTTTTATTGGACAAATTTTTATAATTTAATTTAATGAATAATTAATTAGATTCTCGATTTCGATATTTTTCTATAGGCTACTGTGTTGTTGTTGTTTTTTTTTTGGTTTTGGATACATAATTATGAATGATGATGGAATTTTAAATGATGATGATTGTTGTTGTTGTTGCTTCGATGTAATTTGATTTGTTGGCAAATATCGGCTAGAAATTGTTTCAATTTTTTTCAAATTTTTCGAATCCATTCGAAATGATTGAATGGAATCATTTTTGCTTGGACAACTACTTGAAAATGCTGAACTTATTGGCAGATCTTGTTTTTGTTGTTGTTGTTGTGATTCTTTTGAAAATTTAGAAATTCTTTTCGATGATGATGGTTTTTGTTTGCATGATGATGATATTCTCTCATGATGTCGATGTTTATTTGGTGGTTTTAAGTGATTTTCCGTCCATTATAATCAAAAACATTATAAAAAACAACAACATTAATATGATGATTAAAATGGCAATAAGCCAGAAAAATGATTTCGTTGGATAAACTGGAACAGGAATTGAACATAGAAAAAATTCCTGTAATGATCGTTGTTTCACTGGAAATGGTGTAAATTGTCGATGGAAAATTTGTTCTTTAAATATCAATACACCTTTTGTTGTGACAATATGAAAAAATCCATCGGTAACAAAACCATTGATTATTGACCAATCAACATCAAAATGGCCATTATTTTCACAATTTTCATATGGTGAAAATTGTTTAAAATAAATTTTACTATCAGCATTGTCGAAATATTTACATACAGTTGAGAATCGTTTATTAATATAATAATCATCATTATCAGAATTTTTTGATATCGTATTTATCATATTGAATTTAATGCCTTCATTTGTTCGTACAACATATTGATAAGAATCAATATCAGTTGAAATGAATATTTCTGCATCATGTTTTTGTTGATGCCAACCATCCACAATTTCACCATTGTAAACATTATAATTGATACCAGAATTTGGAGCCAAAAATGGTGTTAAAAAACATAGCCAAATATCATTTTTATGATCGATAATAAAACGTACATCTTTGAATGTGGATTTCATGCTATCAAATTTCGAATCAAGCCATAGTTTTGGATATTTATCAGACATTAAAGTTGATTTTTGAAATAAATTAACAGTATTTGTTGTTGAATCATAAAAATTTGCCGATAAATCAAATACATGATAATCACTGGTTAATATTAAGATTTTTTTCTTTGTTACAATGATTGCTAAAATTTCAATATCTTTTTGTACAATTTGTTCACATTTTTCCTAAATAACAATCCGAATTAGAATTGAAAATTTTGACAATTTTTGTTTTACCAACAACACTTACATCTGGAATGATAATCGTTCCATAATTTATGGCCAAAAATGATACCATCGTTGTATTCGATTCAACGACAGCGATCAATTCAACAATGATGAGCGAAACCAATGTTAATCCTAATTTTAATAATGGAACCATTAAAACAACAACAACAACAAAAAAACGATGAAATGATATAAATTTTTGTGAAATATGAAACGCTATTCATTTATTGTACCAAAGATTTAATAAAATGTCAAACAATGAATTCAGATCGATTTGTTGTCATCAAAATAATAATCAAAAATCAATTTGTTGGTTAATAATAATAATAAATTAAATTTTTACACATGTCGTCATAATAGCTGCCATCTATTGGCGTTGAATTTTTCTAGGTACCGAATAATGTGAATTTGATCGTATGGATGAATTGGAATTTTTATTCACTTTTGGTGGTGGTGATTTTGGCCGCAATATTTCAATCCGTTCTGTACATCCGGTTAGATTTCCGTTTGAACCATCGAAATAACTATGATAAGTTTCAGCATTGAAATTACTATTGGTTAATGCTGGACCTATTGAAAGCCATCCAGGACGAATAATATCATCACGTCCAAATAAATTTAAACGACGTCTACCTAAACAAAAATGTTCAATAATATGATAAATTTCATCCGGTTTTTTCAAACTTCCATATTCAAATTCTTCGGTAATGATGAGATCGATATCAACATTAGCATGGATAAAATCACCATCTGTACTTCGTCTTACAGTTCCTTTAATACCCATAAGACAATGTTCTTTGGTACGTTGAAATATAGCTTTTGGTTCAAGATTTTTTGCATGTTTCTTTTTCTGGTCGATATTTGTTTTGATCCAACAAATATCTTCACAACGACGAAAACCCCATTTACGAAGACAAACACGTCCAAGATCTAGGCCATCAGATGAACCGCACCATAAAAATATAAATGATCGTGGTGCTGCAATATCTTCAATTTTAAGTTTACTAACATCATCCCATGACCAAAAATCAACATTAGTAACACCATTTGTTCTTTTGTATTCTTCTAATGGTGGATCAATAAGTATAACATCGAATTTTGCTTGCAATTCAATGAGATCAAACTTTCGTAGATCACATTTTAAATACATGGGTGGAGTGGCCGTTTTTTGAATAAGTTCATCTTTTAAACGAATCAATTCTTTAAGTTTAGGATATTCTTCGAATCGATCATTGAGTCCTACATCACGAATAAAATTTTGTGGCCGCTGACCAGTGTCAACAAAATGTTGACAATAATCATTGTGAGGATTGGCAGATTGAGTTCCCTATACAAAAAAAAAGAATAGCCAAAAAAGTTAAAACTAAATATGATTTTTTTTCTTTGAATATTACCTTTAGAAAGGTGCTAGAATCTGTATAGGTGATTTCTTCATCAGCTACATCGCCAAGTAAATCTGGACATAAATCATTATTGCTAGATTTATGATGGACTCGAGTTTTCGAATCACCAAGATCTTTTCGAACTGATGAACATTTTCTGCTCAATTGGAATGCTTTACGTTCATCATCGAAGCCAAGAACTTTAGGTAAATTATCGACATTCTTGAGGCCAAACTATGAAAATGTCAGAGGAATGAGAACGAGTTCCAAATTTTAAAAATATTAAGTTTTAAGTTATATATGTTGTCACAACCTGTTGGGCTAAAAGTTTTCGTCGACGTTTGGATTTCTCCTTGATTTGATTTAATAAAGGTGATGCCATTATTGTCAAATATTTGTTGTTTTTCGAATATTGGGTGACATTTTTTTGCTTTTTAAACGAGAAGGTAAAAAATAAAACCGAAAAAAATAATGAAAATAAAATAAAAACTTCAATTAATTAACAAGAAATAGAAAACATCCTAGCCGTTGTAAACAAAGAACCTGACAGCAATCCACTAGGATATTTCGACAGCTCTAGTTCAGAATTGTAGAAATCGATTTTGACACGTGCATTTTTCCATTGGATACATTGTGTTCATTTCATTTTGTGTGAAAATTCTTTACGATCAAAATGGATTTTGCCAAACGACAAATGAAGAATATGGGCTGGAGCGAAGGTAAAGGATTAGGTGCTGAAGAGAATGGTATCGTCAAACCTATTGTTCCAAATATTCAAATGGATACTCGTGGCCTCGGATTCAGCATAGCCGATTCGCTACAGATCAAAAACCAATGGTGGGCAGAAGCTTATAATGTGGCTAGTAAAGGTTTAAAACCTGAATATAAAATCACATCAGTTGGAGTGATTGTTAAAACAAAATCCGGCTTAAATGGTGATGAAAATCTTGAAGAAAAAAATGAAATTTATAATCAACATTTCGTAAGCGGTGGAACGATATTGAACAAAATTCATGATGATAATAATGAACAAATCAAAGATGAAAAATGTAACAAGAAAAAAAGAAAAAAGAAACAATGTAAAGAAATCGACGATAAAGAGATGGAAATGCAAAAACATGAAATGATAATGATTGATGAAAAGAAAAAATGTAAATATTCTAAACAATCATCATTAGATTTTAATGTGATATACGCCAAAAATGATAATATAACCTGTCATAAAGCTGCACGTTTGGGTATTAAAATGTCCGGAAAAATGAAACGATTACAGGAACAGGAATCAAAATTTTCATTATCCAAAATATGATGATTATATATAAGATTTGGATAATAATCGATCTCATCATCATTATGAATACAATCACTGTGTTCAATGATAGATGGAGCCATAGGTTCCATGATTTTATTTCATCAATATATATTTAAATTTTTTTAATAATTTTTTTGACGATCGATGATAATTTTTTTTTGTTGGAAAAATTTTTTAATTTATTCTTTTAAAATAAAAACAATAAATTGATTATATGTCAATGATATGGATCCATGTATTTTATAAAAAAAATGTTTACATCAAATGGTAAATTGCCGTCTCTTAGGAAACGTCATCTGTATCCGTGTTTAAACAATTTTTTTTGCTTGTTTGTTTGATAAACATTTTTATTTCATCCATTTATGATTTAGTGTGTTGCCCCGATTACTAACGATTTTTTTTTATTTGATACAAACAACACGTATTCATAATTTGCATACAACATGAATAGACACGATCATCACCTATATATATATATATATATATGATCACCATTTGTAAATGATGTTTGATCAATATCGATTGATTAATATCGATATTGTTTTTGATTGATTTTTCTAATGATCTGTTGCTTGATCATCATCAATGATTTTATGTTTTTTCAATATTTTTCAATTTCATTTTTAATCGATTTTATTCAATCAATCGATTCTTGATTCATGAATCCTAATCAAAATCATATCTATTCACAATGATGGTCTTTTTTTTAATGGCATGGAATTTTTTGATTCATTTCTATGGAATAGTGGGAAAAAAAATCAACGAATGAGACATCGACATACGGATATAGAGTACGTGTGTGTGTGTGTGTGTGTATGTATTGTAAAGAATGGCGACAAATCACCATGGCTACCAACTATGAATTGACAAAATGCAAACAACTTTCATCAACTTTTCTTTTTCTTTTTTTTCATTTCAATGGATGAATGAAAAAGTGGTAGGGGACATTTCTCTCATTTATTTGAAAGAAAAAAAAAGAAAGAAATCGATTTGGTCCATTTTGGAACATTATTATTATTATTATTCTCGTTGTCATTGTTATCGTTATTGTTGTTATTTACCATCATCATCGTCGCCATAAATGTTGTTTGTCTTTCATTTTTTTTTTGCTCGGTATCCATAGCAGTAGTGTGATACAAATAAAGTTGCCGAAAACCAAAAAAAAAAAAAAAAAAAAAAACCATAGATAGCTACCATAGTTACCGTAGATCTAAAAACTTACTTATAATGATCGTATACTACTACATAGATTAATTTGTTGATATTTAACATTTCTCTTTTTTTGATAACAACAACAATCAACAATCAATCACCAAGGTGACTAGATCCCTAGAAAAGTAAGCTTTACCTCGAAAAACAAAAAAAACAAAAATATTAATTTGAAATCTAAAAGTTTATGAGTGGTAAATTTTTTTTTTTATTAAGCCATTGAATATCTGGTTAAAAATGTTATTATACATCATTGCAATGATGATCGTGGATGATTATGATCAAAAATATACACAACATTTTTTCATTTTGGTTACCATGGTTATCAACAATATATCAATGATGATCAACAAACATTCTACGGGTGTGTTTGTGTGTGTGTGTACGTGGCATAATATTATAGTTGATGATTTTCTTCTTTATGATATCAAATAATTTTTTGGGACAAAAAAAATCAGTTCCGACCAAATCTGATCGATATTCAATACCATCATCATTGATGTTGATATTGTTTTATTGAAACTCTTGTTGAATTTGGATTTTTTTTTCTTACTCGGGATCCAAAAGTATAAATTGAATTGTTGTAATAGAAACAAAAAGAAAAACATTGCCAATGATGTCGATGTTTAAAAAGTAATTGAAACTACCAGTAGTAAACGAACCATAGAATGAGCTAAAAAAGGGCGGGATATAAAAAAAATGGATATAACCAGAAAACTGGTGGTAACGTTTGTTCGTGGTAACGTTTCTTTTGTTGTTGTTATTTGGTGTTATATGTTGGATCCTCAGTTTATTTTTCTGTTTTTATTTCTCTCATCATCAATACAATTTAACTGGGCTTTCGGTATACGGAATTGGCAATGTTGTATAAGCATTATCATGAAGAAATGAAAATAAAATAAAAAAAACGTAAAAAAAAATCAGGAGGTCCCAAAAATTGTGACTCTAGTATGTATATATCAAGACAAACGTTGACATTGGTATAAGCGTAACAACCTAACAAACAAAACAAAAAAATGCGTTATGCATGTGTTTCTATAATTTTCATTTTCATTTTAGTTAATAAAAAAAAAAAAAAAAAAAATACAACGATATTCTGGCTTGCATATCGTGGAAAAAAACAACTAGTATAACCACCACAACACTGCCAACACCACCATCATCGTTCTTTTTTTTCATTTATCAGTAATACTACAACCATATTATCACCGCTACCATTATCATCATCACTAACAAATCCACATCAGATTGTTGGCAATATTTTATCGGTAAGGTTAGGTATTTTTTTTTTTTTTTTAATCATTGAATCGCTCTCATTTCCATTCACACTATCGTGTTGACAAAGTTGACATTGTTATATACCTTGTATGTTTGATACACATAACATGGAAACTGGTCGGTGTGTGTGTGTGTATGTTTGCAACATTTATAAAACAGGATTTTCAGGAATGGTTATGATCCAAGGTAACCGGGACCAAGACTACCAAACTAAATCAAACGACAACAACAATAATAATGAACATCTCGATACATCTCATTTTTTGTCGTCGGCTGATTCTCTAAGACAACGGCCAACCAATATGAGAACTAAAATATAAACCAAAATCAATCCCTGGACAACCAGAAATAAAATATCAACTAGCCTAACAATATACCGTAAAAAAACCTGTATCTGGAACCGCCTACAATTATATACTCTATATTTTTCACTACCAACAACACACCGACCGTTCGACCAAGTGACTGACTGACTGACTGACTGACTGACTTTTTAAGAATGAAAGATTCTCACTATTGACAACGTCAACAACAACAACAACAACAACAACAACAAAACAACAACAATAACAAAATCAAAACATCAACGACCACGAGGAACCGGCAAGAAAAAAAAATTCCATCAGCTGAATTCATCTTCACGTGTGTTTGTGTGTGTTTAAGTGATGTAAGATTCTAATGGAATTCATTGTAACGGAATTTAAATCCGAATCATTTTTGTTCCGATAAATACAATCTGATTTTTGACTTCAAATGCTGATTTATTTTGGCTTTTGTTTCGTGGGTAAGTTCATTTTCATATTGATTGTGAATGCGTGTTTGGTATTTTTTACGGATATGCAACCGTTTCGCGCTTTTTTTTATTTTTTATATGATGATTTCAATGATAAAAAAAATTAAGTCATTCATGTCGAAAATGACCGATCAACACGCGATTATCATACGATAGTTGATGACAATGACATTTCTTTCTTTCTCAATAGTACATATGTACAAACGTGTGCTTGAAAGTTTTGACCACCGGGTTCAAAGTAGGAGTTTTTTTTATCGCCTCAATGATTTTGGCACGCGCGCACTTATGTGTGTGTGTGTGTTCCACCATTAGGTCATCATCATCAGAAATAATAATTGTTTACAGGAGACGATTGTTTTGACTAGATGGGCCGTGTGTGTGTGTGTGAATGTCACCAAAACAGTTTTTTTTATCAATTCGTGAAAAAAAAACTGTTGAATTTTTGTTTTCAGGAACTCAACAGCCATAAGCAGATGTTTTGAATGAATGAATTTGCAATTCAGCATCTGCATCGACATAAGTATCACAGAATTTTTTTTTTTGTTTTGTATTTTTCGACTGATATAAATGATGATAAAGTTCGATAGCTAATTATCCATTCATTTTATACATCTGGCCAATGGCATTCAATTTTTTTTGTTGTTGTTTCGAATTTCAACATTTTATTCGACGACCAAATTAAATGATTAGGTTACTGTTAATAAGTGTATGCATCATGTGTCACCGGTGATAATTGATTCGGTAGACGTACTACAAAAATTATGGTCGTCATGAAATGATGGAATGATTTCGAATCATGCTGGTTCGATTCGACACACACACACACACACAAAAAACACGAATGGATTCGAATCCAACAACAGCAACAACAACAACAACAACAGGTTCGCAGAAAAGCAATTAATAAATTTCACAATTTTTCAAACAAGATGAAAAATTCAAATAAATACAATCGATTGGATTTTTTTTTGGAATAACGGTAGTGGTTATTCCATTCCATTATTCAGTCATTTTTGATTATTGGATTGAAAATAAAATCGGTGGTTTCTTAGCGGAAATTTTTGTCTCCACATTGCAATGGTGGTGGTGGTGGTGTTGGTGGTAATGTCGATTAGTTGACCTAACCCGATTCAATGATAATAAAATATTTTTTTTGTCTTATTTATTGATTATTATCAACCAATTTATTTGGTTTTCTTATCTTTCTATGTGGCTAAATGTTATGTTTTCAATTCATATTTGAGTTCAGTTTGGTTTTAGTTTTAGTTTTAGTGTTCTTTTCCATTCAACAGCATGGGTTTACTATTGGATTTTTTTTCTGTTTTTTTTTTGTTGTTGTTGTTTGTCTATTTGTTTGCTAATCATATGCCATGTTTGTCTTAGATTGTATGGCTTTTGTATGGTGATTGTTATTGCTTGATTCAATGATATATGGTCTGATCAAACTTATCAATCAATGTGAATGTGAGTGTGTGTGTGTGTGTGCAAAGTAGAATAATGAATAAATATTACAATCAACAATATACAATTAGGTAAACTTTCTGGTTTTTTCACCTCTCACCCATCACATTTTGTAGAAAATATTATGTCGTTATGTGTGTGTGTATGTGTGATTCTAAATTGATTCAAAATCATTATATAAATGATGTATATTGTCAACAAGTTGATTGATTTAATTTTGTCTAATGAAATGAATAAAAGTAGATTCCAGATACATTTCAAAAATCCAATCCATATGTCGTGTGGTTCGATATTTCCACTTCTTTCTAGATTCATTTATCGACGACAATGAAAAACATTATCAATTGGTGGTTTCTCCTATATATTATTGACATAACAACGACATCAATTTGAGCAATGATGGTGATACAAAAAGTACAAAACAAAGAAAAAAAACCAAACAAATTAACTCCATTTTCCTGACCATACATATACGTTGCTAAAATTGAACCAAATGTTTTTTTTGTTTTGTTTTGTTTTGTTTGATATTTATAATCCATTCATATTTTGACATTTATTTGTTAGTTTTTTTTCCTATTTGATTTTAGCATTTTTTTTATGTTTCCATCTCCATCGTTTATTGATAATGATATTGACTCTGGATTTTTTTTTTGTCATTATCCATAGAATGCAACAATCAAACTCAGGAATCATCATCCAGCCAAAACAAAGATCAACCATAACGACAACAACAACCACAATAATAATAATAAATGATGATGATGATTATACATTGATCAAAATTATTGTAAATGCCACGATCAATCCATATCATCATCATCATCATCAGCTTTATCAAGATCGTCAAACATCAACATTGAAACAACGACAATTTTATAGAAACTATAACCACGAAAATCAAAACCAAAACCAGCCGCCAACATCGTCATCGTTGTGGTTGTTGTTGTTGTTGTTGATGATGGATCAACATTCAAATCAAAATACGGATAGAACAACAAATCAAAATAAAAATAATTTGCCGCCACATACATCGCAACAACAACCTCAAATACTACATTCAATACAATCACAGCAACAACCTAGATTATCAAATAATTTAAAGAATCTATCATCAATTACAATTGTAGCATCAACACCATCACCATTATTATTATCGACTAGTGCAAGTGTTATTCCTGAACAAATTCATTATTCATCATCATCATCATCATCATCATCTAGTCAATTACAATTGTATCAACAACAACCACAACATCATTTAAATCATCATCATCATCAACAACAACAATCTACATCATTGGTGACCACAACAGCGGCACAAGCCGTTATAACGGTTGTTGCTCCATCATCATCATCATCATCTTCATCAGCATCATCTGTAGGAATAGCTGCCACGTTGTCATCGATACCATCATCATCATCATCAATATCTTCAACGCCAACATCATTATCCACGTTATCATCATCAACATCGTTGACCCAGCAACAACACCCACATTCTACAGGTTGTTATTTTTGCGATTATTTGTTATTGTTATCATTCATTCATGACAAGCATATTCAAATTAGGAATTTTTCTTTTTTTTTTAATTATAACTAATTATGCCATAATAATTGTTTGATTTTTTTTTCTCTTGACAATAGAAATGATCTCAGCACAACCGGTTGTGACATTAGTATCAACTGTTGGTGTTGGTGTCAATCAACAACAATCACAATATATAACGGTTTCATCATCCGATCAGCAACAACAACAACAACAACAACCTGATCAACATAACAATGTTACACCACAACAACCACCAACACCTCAACAACAACAACAACAACCATCACAATCACAAACAAATCAATTAGAATCTGATGGCACAGATAATAATGCAGCTGTTGTTGCTACCGCTGCTGAACAGCATACATCATATGAAGATTATAATTATCCAAATGATACAAATTCAGCTGGACAAATGTAAGAATCTTTTTTTTTTAAAAAAACGAATGAATTTATATAACAAATTGAAATTTTTTTTTTAATAATAAAAATAGGGCTACATATTATGTTACTGATTCATATACACATGGTGCATATTATGCAACCGCTTTACCCGATGGTTATGTTGTGATGGATCCAACAGTTGCGGCATCAACAGCAGCAGCAGCAGCAGCAACAGTCGCTACAGTCAATGATCATCATACAATGAATCAAACGCATCATCAACAGCCACCACCACCACCACCACCACCACCACCGCATTCACAATCACAATCTCAACAACAACCATCACAAACAATACCGAATAATGGCCTTATGTCTCATCGTGATACAATATCAGTAAGTATTATCAAGAACAAAAAAATTATTGATACAAAATCATTCATTTGTCATTGTAGATTGATGTTGATTATAATAAATCATCATATCAACAACCAACACGAATCTCTGTTCAACCACAGACTGTAAGTATGAAAATATTCAATCATTAATTTAATATAAATCATCATTATAATTGATCATTTATATATATTTATATCTGTATAAATAGGTTACCTGGTTGCTACAAAACTACGAGACAGCTGATGGTAATTGATGTTTTTTTTCTTTCTTTTTTCTCTTTGAATGAACAGAATTAATATGTTCATGTACATTTGATGTCTTAATTGAATTTTTCTTTATCAACAGGAGTTTCACTTCCGCGATCAACGCTCTATTCACATTATCAACAACATTGCCAGGCAAATAATATGGAACCAGTGAATGCAGCATCATTTGGTAAATTGATACGTTCGGTATTTGTTGGTCTTCGTACTAGACGATTGGGAACAAGAGGTAATATGAGTATATGAATATAGGTGATGAGAAATGAAGTTTAATTTTTTAATTTTTTTTTTAAATTTTAGGCAATTCAAAATATCATTATTATGGAATTCGAGTGAAAACCAATTCACCATTGAATGATAATAATAATGGTGCAGTGGAAAACAATACGATGCCACCGATGAAAAGATCAAAAATAAATCATGCTTCATCGAATAATAATAATAGCAACAGTAGCAACAATAATAATCCGAAAGTCAATAACAACAACAACAACAACGGTAATAATAATAGCAATATGAATGCCATAAATGATTTACAAAATATGTCTGCAACGAAAGAAACATTGCAATCATATCTTGGTGATTCAAGACAATTAATGGATTCTGTTTGGCCACAACAAGATAGTCCACAGCAACAGCAGCAGCAACAGGATGAATTACAGAAAAGATCAAATTTATTTTTCAAAAGTTATCGTATTCATTATGATAAAATCATTCAGGCCTTATCCGAATTAAGCTTCCAAGAGGTAGAAAATATATGGTTATCATTTTGGCAGCCACCAAATACCTCTATTGATAATGATATTGAACAACAATTAAGTTTACAATCATTACGTGAAATAACTAAAACCGATATATCCAATTGGATCGCTCAAACTGATTATACAATGTATAATTCAATTTTATCAACATTATTGTTACCAAATCTATTGAAACCAATACCACAAATATTAACACAACAGATTAGAAATTTTGCCAAATGTATTAATAAATGGATGATCAATGCCTTACAAGGTTATTCCGGTTAGTGCATACAAAAATTATTAATATATATATATATCGAACTTTGAACGTTTAATGTTTTTTCTTTCTCTTCCATTTCATTGTGGTTTGAATGATCATTAATCGATCAATCAATGATGATATACATTTTTAGATGAATTTATACGTATGAAAACATCGGCGGTTAGTGCTTTAAGCCATATGCTTCGACGTTATACATCATTGAATCATTTATCGACAGCAGCATGTGCAGTGTTAAAAAATCAGCAACAAGTTTTACAAATGATTAACGATCTAAATAAAGTAGACTTTAAAAATGTTCAGGTATGTTATGTTATATTCACCCACATTATCATCATCATCATCATGTTGTGATGATGATGATGCAATCTTGTTTTTGATTTTGATTAATTTAATATTAATGATAATCATCCATGATGTTTAATCAAAACAAACAAGGAACAAGCATCCTGGGTTTGCGGATGTAATGAAGAGATTGTACATCAAATCGAATCAAGCTTCAAGGTATGTTTTCTATATGTTACTATTAAATAAGTGAAAAAAAAATTTCAATAAATCAAATTTAGGGCTTTTTATCCGATCAATGTCCATACGATCGTTGGGCTTATTGGTGTGAAGATGTGTTGAATATGAGCCTTTCAAATCACAATAATAGTACAGCCAAACAATTTTTCTTCAAATGGGAATTCTATAGGTAATTATTATCAATATATCATGTCATTCATCATGTGTTTATGAAAAAAAAAAAAATTCATTTCACTTACAGTTCACTTGTAATGCGTGATTTAACATTACGATCGGCACAATCATTTGGATCATTTCATCTGATAAGATTATTATTCGATGAATATATATTCTATCTGGTTGAACAACGAATTGCCAAAACAACACATACAACACCATTACAGATGCTGGGTGAAGTATGTTACAATAATAATAATAATAATTCATATCAAATTACAATTGGATTTAATCATTATATTGATATATTGATAGCTTGCATCGAATCCAGTAGGAAGAAACATTTCGACTACGGCCACTTCCAGTATATCAACAACACGAATCAATAATACGAATGTATGTAAACAACAGACATCTCAATACAATGATAATATTGTTGGACAACAACAACATCAACAGCAACCGCAACCGCAATCGCAATCGCAGCCACAACAACAAGTGATTCAGCAATAACATTCCAATTGTGACAGCTTCCTATATAATTTATATTCATTTATCCATTATCAAATTAATGTAATGTAAATGAAAAACAGAATTTTTTTTTCTTTTTTTTTCTTGGAAAAAAAACAAACAATTACGACCTAGTCAGAATTATTTTTGTTGTTTTGAATTTCTATTTGTATGAATTGATCATTTTTTTTTTATACATGCATGGACAAAAAAAATTCTTCAATCACAACACACGTGTATATGTGTTGTACGTCATCAATGAACGAACGTATCATCATCATCATCATTATTTTTTTTTTTTTTTTTTTTTTTTTTTGTTTGTTATAACGTCGTCATATATTTTGTATGAATTAACCATTTTCAAATTTTTTTTCCCCATTTATATTTTCAAATGAAAAAAAAATGAACCAAAACCGATGAAATTCATGGCAGAGTATTATATGAATTATATGCTCTTTCTGGTCAAAGTATTAAATATATTATGAAAACCTTATGAAAATTGATTGACAAAAACGAGTTTTTTTTCTTTGTTTGTTTGGTAATTATATATCAAATCAGAATTTATTTGATTCATAAAAGAATTCCCTTTCATTTTTTTCTTTCGTTTTGCATTCTAGGTATTTCATGCAAACAAAAAAGAAGCTTTCAACAATATATATTCATCATTTTGATCCAGGAAAACAAAATTGAATCAAAATTTCAATATTTTTTGATCATCAAAGTTTGAAATTTTCATTCATGAAATCATCAATATAATCAATACACAGAAAGAACGGAAAAAATGTGTTTGTGTGTGTGTGTGTGTTTTTGATGAGAACAGAGGAAAAAAATCATAATGACAATGAAGAACAATCAGTATGAGAGTTTTATATACACAGAATAAATATGTAAAATTTTTCGTTTTTTCTGTTTTGTTTATTTTGTTTGGTCAAAGATAATCGACGATAACATTGATTTTTGAACATTAATATTCGTGCGTAATGATAATTGAATGATGATGATGTTGATGATTGATCAAAAACAAAACAAGAAAAAAAATTCGAATAATTGTTAATCAATTCTTGAAACTGTACATAATGATGATGATGATGATGAATAAATTAACAATTGAAAAAATTGAAAAAAAATGATGAATGAAAGAGAAAGAGAAAGAGAGATATATAGATAGTCAGACAGAAAAAAAAACAATAACAAAGTTTTACAATAATTTGTCATTTTTCAATGATTCATGAATTTTTTATCATTATAATAATTATATATCAACAACAAAAAATAAGAAAGAAAGAGAGAGAGAGAGAGAGAAAAATATTTGATAAAAATCGTAGCAGAAGACAATAATAATACTCATTTGGTCACTGGTTTTTGTTTTTGTTTTTGGTTTCATGTTATGTTATGTTGTCATGTATGTATCAATCAATTGTCAAATAATGAGAGTATTTCTTCAGCAACGACACTATCGTCGACTGATGTTAATGATCCACTTAGATCAACACTTGATGAATTACCCGTACCTAGGCCTGAATCTGATGGCTCTAGATAGGACAATAATTCCATATCGACCATGTTGTCCGGAAGAAGCTATCAATGTAATGATTAAAAAAGATTAGAAATATTTTCTAGAATTTTTAGTTTATAAATTACTTACATTAAGTGTTTCTTGTCCTTGACCTTCGCCATCAATAACGGCAGCTGGATCAAAATGGAGATCATTCAATGCAGAACCAGGATTACTATTACTGTTTCCATTTTTACTACTACCACCATTTTGACTATTCGTTGATGATAATGATGATTGTTCACTACCTTGTGGCGTTCTAGGTGCTGATGTTTGATTATTATTCATTGAACTACCGGGCGTATGAGGTGTGTGTGGTGTATGTGGAGTGTGTGGTGTATTTGGTCCACCATGATTATTATTATTACTACTGCTGCTGCAAACAGCTGCTGAGGAAGATGGTGTTGCAGGTGTATGTGGACCATGGCTACCGGGATTCATGATCGAATTACTACCATTATTACTGGCAACTGATGATGCTGATGATGAAGTTGATGGAGGTGTATTCAATAAACTTGGATTATTATTAGCATTGTTTGCATTATTATTATTCAAATTGGTACTGCTTGGCCTGGTAGGTATTCCATTATTATTATTGGTGGTATTATCGGATGTTGTATTTGCTGAACCTAATGATCCGAATACAGGTGGACCCATATTCTGTTCTACATGGCTAATGGATTTTTCTATCGCTGTTAATGGATTGATAGTAGCCATTCCCATATCATTAGTTGAATCATGCATCAATGGTGCAAATTCAGATGCAGATGAATGAAATTCAAAGCTCGACATTGATGATGATGATGATGATGATTGTATCAATGATGATGATGAGTTGTTATTGTTGTTGTTGATATTGCCGTTATTTGATTGGATACCATTATTGTTGCTAGTAGTAGCATTGGATCCATTTAAAATAGCTACACATTCGAATGACAAATAACAAAATATCACGATTTAGGTGAGTTAAATGATGTATAAAAAGAATAGAAAAAAAAATAATAATCAATGTATACATACATTGCATGTCAGGTGTGGGCATCGATGATTGGTATGGTGATAGGCCTTGACCAAGTTCCCAAGAACTTGATGTTGGCAATTGCATACTATTCGGTGAATTAGCCTTGAATCGTTTTGATGTGTTGTAGTTTCCTAATGAAGAGTGCAACATTTTAGTAACAATTTGCCAATGATGTGATGGATGAAAAAAAATGTCGTTTTTTTTCATTTTTATAAATAATCATTATCATCATTCTTTACCTGAATCATATTTATTGATTGGTTTCCAATAGGCATTTGAATCAATGGTTACTTCTTCAACATCCAAACCGGTCGATGTCAATATACCCCAAATATATTGATCAACTTCAAGACCTTCAAGAAAAGCCGGTTTATTACAAATCGGACATTTCCAGGTGTTTTTATCGGCATTCATTTGTAGATAGGATTCAAGATCAAAACACTGGATAAATTGTAAGAGAATAATAATAGTGATGATGATTAGAAAATAAACATAATTTTTTTTCATACAAAAAAAAGTAATGATAATTTTACAATAAATAATCAACAAACCTGAATATGTTTACAATCTGGACCACGTGATGGTAATAAGATCCTTTTGAATGTAACTGGACATTTAAGTGGAACTTTAATGGCAGTCGGCTCGATACTATCATCATATTGTTGTGATGGCGTCAATGATCCATTGTTGGAGAAATTGCGTTTAATTTTTGTCACGCAATGATCAGCTGGAAGCAAACGTTTTCGTAGTAAACCTTGTAACACAGAACGTAATGTTGGCCGATGTACCAATTGTAAGCTAAATAGATGTGACTGATCATAGATAATGATTGAAAATATTAGTATTAGACAATGTTGTCATTTGAAAATATTTTTTTTTGTTTCATCAAATACATACACAACAACATGCTGTCACAGTGATTTGAATCATATTACGTCCAGATTGGCAAATATCTTTCAAATATAATGGCTTATGGAACGTTTTAGTATCGCTACGTTCAATCACTAATGGAGTGGCATTGACCGATACTTGAACCGATGCTGGCCAATTTGTATTCATATGTTGATCTTGATGATGGAAACATTTTAATTGTAATTCTAGATCGTGGCGCCACATCAATGTTTCATATACATTTGGTTTTAAATGGAATACATGATTACTGACGGCAAGATTATGTTCCAAACGGAATGGTGGTAAAATAATACCATCATGTACCGGAAAAGTTAGACGAATTTCATCATCACCTAATGAATGATACGATATTCAGATATATCAATGTTAGAGAAAGAGAATCGTAGTATAAACAATGTAAAACTTACGTTGATTTGATGAAAGTCTTGGTTTAACATCGTTAATAGTTAAATTTGATGATTTATTATCGGCACCATTTGGTGATAGATATGGTGGAATGTTCGATGCCGGTGTTAATGGTGGTGTAGGATTGCCAGGAATCGGTGAATGTTGATACGAATTGATATTGTTACCAACAGCACCACCATTACATTGTTGACCCTGATTGTTTGAGCCACCGGAACCAGACATTGACCAATGTTGTTGTTGAGAATAAGAGCTATTGTGATGTTGTTGGCCATAAGGTTGGCTACCAACACCACCCGTACCATAGCTACCAGAATTGTTGATATCATATTGATGAGGATGGTGATGATGATTTGAGATCTGATTATTTGGAGTCATATTGCCAGTCATTTGATTATTGTTTTGATGAAGTGAATGCTGATGATGTGTTGAATGCATTTGTGCCTGTTGTGAATGCGAATGATGTTGTTGATGATGATGAGGATGATGATGGGAAGAATGGTGTGAATGATTTTGGGCCATTTGTTGTGATTGTTGGTGATGGGAGGCTGCTGCCGCTGTATTTGAGGTGGCTGATGTAGCCGCCGCCACCGTTGGCGTTGCCGATGATGACGATGAATAATATTGATTGCTTGACATGAATTGACCTTGCTGATTACGCATCTGTTGTTGATGATGATGATGAAGTGTGGATTTGGTCGTTGCTGCTGTTGTGGCTGCTGTATTCGTCGATTGTCCATGATGTTGATGATGAGTATGATGATGGTTATATCCATTACTATTAGTGTTTCCATTATTCATTGTTGCAACAGGCATCATCGAATTGTTAAACATTTGTGGTTGTTGCTGCGATTGTGTCTGTTGTTGTTGTTGTTGTTGTAATGGCATTGATGATGTTTTCGGGTTGTATGACATGTTCTGATTAACAGGATACTGTATAATATAAATAAGGTTAAAATTGATCAAGAAAAAACAGAAATTACACATTTACCTGTGAGTTATTGAAATGAGGTTGATTTTGTTGTTGTGGTTGCATACCATAATTATTGTTATGATAAACATTATTTTGATTCATCATTGAATATGGTTGTGACATTGCAGCCGATGATGATGATGAGGAAGATCTTTTGGGCGTTTGTGATGAAGAATAATGCTGTTGTGTTGGATTGGCCGTTGTTGAATAAGCGGCTTGATTTGTTGATGGTGTAACATTACGCATTGTTGATGCACGACCGTTGTTATAATTATTGGATTTCATAGCAGCCGATGTTGTCATCATTGTGGGATCTTGATGTGTTCCAGCGGACATCATCATTCCGTTTCCATGATGTGAACCACCACCATTACCGCCATTATGGTGAGTATGATGATGACCAGACATTGCAGCTGGACCACATGCTTGATGTCCGGCTGTCATGGCCATCGTAGATGATGATTGCGAGGTACATTGATTATTATTAAGAGATCCATTTAAACAATTTGTTGGTTGCATCCGTTGTTGTTGAGGTGTTTGATACGATTGTTGATTTGGATAAGAATTATTCATATGCTATGTATTGGAAAAAAATAAAATCAATTTTAGAACCAAAAAAAAAAAAACAAACAAACAAGAATTACTAACCTGATGTCCACCATAAATTGTTGAATCATGTCTAATGGATGAACCATCATGATGCTGTTGATGATGATGATGATGATGAGGATGATGATGTGATTGCATCAACATGGAATTATTATTATTGGCACTATGAAAATCTCCACCACTACCACCACCACCTATAACACCATTATTCATTGGAGGTGTTTGTCCATTATTATAACGAATATTATATGGTTCTTGTTGTTGTTGAAGATTTTGTTGTTGCTGCTGCTGCTGCTTGTTGTTGTTGTTGTTGTTGTTGTGATTGATTTTTACGTTTTCGTCTTTTTTTTTGTTTTTGATTAAATTGATGGGAAAATGAAAAAAAAATAAAGAAAATAAAAACAGTTAGATATGAATCAAAATGAAAATCAATAAGTGTGCGTGTGTTTGTGTTTGAGATTTGTGTTGCATTAGAAATTATCAAGGTAACATGTTGTCAAAACATAATTTTAAAAAAAAGAGACAGAGATGTGTGACATTCGATGATTGAAAAATTCATTTTTAATGTTTTGTTTATCTTGTATATATATACAACGTTTATTATTATTATTATTATTATCGTTGTCAATGATCATGATACATTCTATTTTGTTTTTTATTTTATCATTTGTCCATGATGATATAATTATCATCTTCAACAAGCACACATATACACAAAAAGATTCGACCATGAATTTTTGGCGGTTTTCTAAATGAATAAAGTATCAAACATCTATATTCCTCTCTCTCTCTCTCTCCTTCTTTTCAATCTTTTCTTGTTCCAAGATTGAAAAATTGATATTTAATCCTTTTAAATCACCACCATTATTATCATTATTATTTGGCACTTAAAACTAATTTTGTTCTAGTTTTTTAACATTACCACAAACATTCCATATATGATGGAAATATATCAATGTTTGAAATCATCATTCATAAAAAATGTTACAAACAAAAAAAAATTTTTTATTATTCGAATGTTTAACCATCACGGTTATTTAGTCAATTTTTTTCTCTCATTCGATCCATCAATGTTTACGATATTGTTCATCATCATCTCATATGTTCAAAGTTTATGTCGAAATTTTTCACCATTTCTTTTTACGATTTGATTCATCTTTTTTGTATTTGATAAGTTAGAAATGACCACACAGTATAGAAAAAAAAGATAATGTTCATCATCATCATTCAATTTACAAACATGATGCCTGTGTGTGTTTGAAGTAAAATAAAAATGCAATTGAAAAATCAAAGCAAACATATGATAATCGTGGAATGTGTGTGTGTGTGTGTGTGTATTAAAATAAGAAAAAAAATGATAGCCAATTAAAATGAATGAATGAAAAAAAAAACATTTTCCTTGTTTCATTTTTCACCATTTCGAGAAAAAAAATGTGAAAGAGCAAGGAAAATGTGATAGAAAGCGACAAAAGAGTTGAAGAAGAAGAAGAAGGAGAAAAAAGAGAAGAGTTAATAAGAAACATAAAACAAAATCATTGATCATTGGTCATTAGGATCATCATCATGGATCATGATCATAACATGATGATGATGATGATGATGATGATGACAAACTAACTGATCAAAAACACAGAACTTTGAAAATAAAGATGAAAGAATTGAATAAAAATGGAAAAAAAAATCCTAGGTCGTCATTTTCTGTTCCACAAATAAAAAAAAAATCAATGATGATGATTGTGATTTCGACAAATATTTTTTCACTTTCTCTCTCCATCTCGCTATCAAATTTTTGGAACGAATGGCCACTGTTTGTCGAACATTTTTTTTTTTTTTGAAACAGAAGTTGAAATCATCACCATCATAATCATATGATTAATGGTATGTATAGTATACACACACACATCAGTGTATTTTTCATTTGTTAATTATCAATTTCTCTGATGAGATGATGACGAAGTTGTGATGGTGATGAAGTTTTTTTTTTTTATTCATTAGCATATATTCACATACACACACACACACACGAACACACAAAAATGACATCAAAGATGATAATGATAATAAGTGTTGTTGTTGTTGTTGTTGTAGTAGATGATGATGATCAAATAATAATCAAAAAAAAAAAAAAAAAACGAAAACGATTCTCAACAGGAAAAGAAATAAAATTATTGAT
This sequence comes from Dermatophagoides farinae, assembly GCF_024713945.1. Classification (NCBI taxonomy): domain Eukaryota; kingdom Metazoa; phylum Arthropoda; class Arachnida; order Sarcoptiformes; family Pyroglyphidae; genus Dermatophagoides; species Dermatophagoides farinae. The sequence goes on along the minus strand of NC_134683.1, from coordinate 2,702,689 downwards.
TATTGATTATGATGATGTTTAATATAATAAAAGGGACAGGAAAAGGTGTCTATATAGGTAGTTTTTTATTGTTTTTATCCTTCAAAATATTTGTGTAAATTTTTTTTTTTGAATGAAAGTTTTTCTATTGAAAAACAAAACAAAAAAAAAACTTACCCAGAGACAGTTTGTTTTGTCGTTGTTGTTGTTGTTGGTGCTACTGCTGGTGCTGCTGCTGATGGTATTGTAGGCGTTGGTTGTTGTGATTGTGGTACCGGTAGTGGCGGTTGTTGTTGTTGTTGTTGTTGTGTATACATTTTGGACATTTGATGTGAATGAGGATGATGTTGATGATGATGATGATGATGATTACCATTATTCGATGATAATCCACCACCCATCGTGGATGCTGTTGGATCACTATAATTATTATTCATAGAATAATTGTTGTTCATCATAGAACCACCACCACCACCCCCAACGCCACCACTATTATTGCCGACACTATTATTCATATAATTTGTATTCATCATGGTACCATTATGTAAATGATTTGTTATTGATGATGATGATTTTTGTTGTTGTTGTTGTTGTGATGTTGACCAATGGCCATTATTATTATTATTATTATTATTGACTGTTACACCACCATTATATAAAATTCCATTACTACCGGTATTTGCTGAATGTGGCATACATGTGTTGACACCACCAACACCACCGCCATTACCACCACCCATCATTGGTGGTAATGAACCACTCATCATATGTTGTGATTGTTGTGATATTGAAGATGATGATGATGATGATGATGATGTTGTACCGGTATTTGTCATCATTGATCCAGCATGTTGATGTTGAAATTGCCAGCCCATCGTCGTCGACATTTCCGTATATTTATTATTATAATCGATTGTTACCGATTTGATTTTTTTATTATTATTACTAATTGTTTCATTAAATTTTTGTCCACTTTGTTGTCGTCGTTTTTGTTGTTGTCGTTTATTCAATTGATAATGATCATAATGATCAGGAATATTTGTCGACAATGTATTTAACACAAGCATCAGGAAGATTATTTCATTTGTTGTTATTTATTCATTTTTTTTTTTTTTTGGAAATTTTTTGTCAAGAAATCAAGAATCGTTTGATGATGATGATGACAACGGAAAATTAGATTCGAAGACTAGATTTTTTTTTTAAAAAAATACAGGCCACAAATGTGTTGATGAATTGATGATAATTTTCTTTGTTTTTCATTTATTCAATCAACAAGAATTCAAGAATAATTTTGCGACAAACTTTTTTTTTATGGGATAATAGATACAAAACACATGATGTAACCGTTCAATCAATTCAATTCTAGATGATCAAAGAAAACGGAAATCAGAATCATCAACACAAGAATTGTCAAATTTTCAAAAAAAAAACAAAACAAAACAGATGTAAAGAGAGAGAAAAAAAAATATTCGCGCTTAATTCTATGATGAAGGTCGTCGTCTTCGTTGTTGTTGTTGTTTGTTGTTGTTGTTGTATCTATTGTGGTTCAACAACAATGAAACAAACTGAGAAAAAATTTTAATCTCCACACACACACATTTACACACACAAACACTATGGGAAACGAAAAAAAAAAATCTTCCAAAATCATCAATGGCCAAAATATATGTAAAAAAAAAAAAATTCAATCAAAATAAACGAATCGACCGCCGACAACGACGATGTTAACAGTAGCGATTTGATCGCACAAATGTGAACGAAAAAAGAGTCAGCAATAAGTTTTTAGTAGTTCAGACTTTGAATCCTGTGAATGTTTTGTATGTCTGTGTGTGTGTGTGTGTGTGTGTGAAGCCAAAGCCATCATATACATGCACACATACAACATCATATACAACAACAGGATCGTTGTTGTTGTTGTCGTCGTCGTCGTCGTACAATTCAATTCAAAATCATTCATAGTTTGCTCCGTTTCGCTCGCAGACGACAACAACAGCAACAACAACAACAGCAACAACAACAACAACATTAACGACAACAAACGTCGTCATTTACACAATAATTTTGGCTCATATTCCACCACCACCACCACCGCTACTACCACCATTAAATATTTTTGTTGTTATTTTTTATTTATTTTTTTTGCTTTCCCCCTAAATGTCTTCTGTTCACCAATGTACAACGTTCATTCAATATATAGCAAGGATTTTATCATTGTTGTTGTTGTTGTTGTTATTTTTTTTCCCACCCAAATATAATAATAAGAAAAAACCAAAAATATTTCGAAATATGAATGAAAAAAGAAAAAAAAACAACTAAACATTTCGACAATTGTCGATAAAATTCTTTTTGTATTTTTTTTTCCTCACACAAATCATTACCACCACCACCACAACTATTACTACTACTACTACTATTACTACTACTACTTCCATCACCATATCAGTGTGTATTATTGCCGAAACAGAACAGAAGTTTTGTTATTGTTGTACGTTATACGTTTAAAACAACGAACGAACAAATGAACGATGATGATCCCAGATGAAAAAGAAGCGGCAAACTTGGCTGTATGATATCTTTCTCTCATTTTTTTTTGTATATATTAATAATATCTCTTTTGTTATATGTTCTTTAGCTGAATATTTTTTTTTGTCGATTTTGGTTTTTTTTTCTATTTTTTTTTTTCGTTTCCCTTCTTTTCCACCACCAAACACAAAAAAAACCTATTGGTTTGGTTGGTTGTTTCACACAATTCAATTGTCGATATATATGGATGTGTGTGTGTGTATCCCTTTTATTAAATGTGGCTTCTGCTGCTGCTGCTGCTGTTGTTGCTATTTGATTTTCGTATTTTACTATCTTGGCTTTTTACTGAATTTCTCTAATATTCGAATGAATTGAATGAATGAATGAATGTGTGTGTGTGTGGCCAGGGCATTTTTTTTTCTTTTCTTTTCATCATCATCAATTCGTTTGTTCACAACTGTCTTATTTGTTGTTATTATTATTATTCATCATTCACTGTGGTTGGTTGTGGTGTCTTCTTCACAAATTTCGAACACTTTGATGGTTTCTTTCTCTTCCTGTTTTAATAACTGTTATATTAATTTGGTTCATATTTTTTCTTTAGTTATTCGATTTTATAAAAAAAAAAAAATTGTATCTAAATTCCACCAATTCCATTTCGTCACATTAGTTGTAAATAGAAATTTTTTTTTTTTTTTAGTAATTTATATTGTGTTTTATTTATTAATAAAATGATGTGTGGTTGTTTATTTGTTTGTAAATAGCAGTAGTAGTAGTAGTGGTAGTAGTAGTGGTAAAAATAATATATAATAATGATGTGTTATTTTTTTTGTTGATACATTTGTAGCATTATTATCCATATATAATATGGATTAGAATTCTTGTGATATATTATTTTTTTATAGTATCTATTGTGTTGAAGAAAAAAAATTCTTGAATCATCAAATATTATATTATATTACATAATAATGCTACTACCACTACTAAAATCCAATAGCATATATTATTATATATATATATTTCTTTGATGATCCATAAATTTTTTGGTAGGTGTGTGTATGTATGTGTGTGTTATATGGATCATTCTATATACACGCATATTACACACACACACACAACGCTACCTACTATAATTCTATGTGGATCCAATTACAAATACACACACACACACACACACGCAAACACAAACACAAACATTTATTTATATGTTTAAAGGCGGGATTCATATATATATTTGAAAAAAAAACGTAACCAAAACCACGACGGCTTCTCTCTGTCACCACCATTACCGTAACACCTCAATAATAATCGTCGTATATATATATACATTGACAGCTAGGTTGTTACAACTGTGATTCATTCATTCATTCAATTCAATTCATTTCATATGTCAAATATTCATTCATTCATTCATTCATTCATTGGATTTCCTCGATATCATTGAATTCAATTAAATCTATTTTTTTTCTCTTTTGATTTTTTTTTCTTGTCAATCATCACATTGAACACTCGATCTCTATATATATTATCTATGCATAGACACAAAAAATGTATATCATTGATACTCAGATAAAGATAGTCAAAGAATCATAGAATACAGAATTTGTATATATTGGTCATCATAATGATAATGATCATTTTTTTTTATCCGTATGGTGTGTGTGTGTGTGTATGTGTATGTGTGTATTTGGTGGTGGTGTTGATCAACAACAATCAACGGATCATATAACCGAAACAAAATCATCATCATCATCATAAACTCTATACAATTATATATTGGCTCTATAGAGAGAGAGAGAGAGAGAGAGAGAGAGAGAGAGAGAGAGAGAGAGAGAGAGAGAGAGAGAGAGAGAGAGAGAATTACTATATGTTTTTTTTTCATGATATGACAGCTGTCCATTGCCATTTAACCCAGTTCGAGGATCCTTTTAGTAAAAAGAAAAAAAATAATAATAAAAAGCTAGCAGCAAACCGGATCAACAAAGCATAGGATTCAACACACTTATACACATAAGCAAACACAATAAAGCAAAAAAAAAGTGAGGATCCAATGTGAATTGATGATGATGATGATGAAAAAAATTCGAGTTTTGTTCATGTCAATTTGTGTGTTGTTTTATGTGTGTGTGTGTAGGATGACGCCAAAGCCAAAAAGGAACTACATTTAGATGATAATGGTTGGTGGTGGTGGTGGTGGCTGATTTACTTTACCCAAATCACATTGTATTAGGCTTTTTTTTCTTCATTTTCTGAATAAAAAGAAGAAAAAAAAAATGCCAGGCTTTTCTCTATTTCTCTCTCTCTCTCTTGCGTTCTCCTTTCTTTCCGATGTTTATTGTCGTCTTCTTTTTATCATCGATGACTCTCGGGTCGCCATCATCATCATCATTTGTCTTCGGTCGTCTAAATATTTTTGGCCATCCACACACATACACACACACACATATCCATTTGTTCTATTTCAATTCATTTCTCTCTTTTTTTCCAATACTGTTTTTGTTCGTGTGTGTGTGTGTATATATTCAACTTGGTTAGGTTCAATTCAGTTCAGTTTAGTTCATTTTATTCATATTCAGCCAAAAAAAAGTTTAATAGCTATTCAATTTCTTGTCCGGCTAATTTACATTTTTTTTTTTTGAAAATTTTGTTGCCAGATTCAGATACAGAAGAAGAAGAAAAAAATTCAAGTTATAGCTGGAATGAAAATGAATGAATAAATGTATTCTCTCTCTCTCTCTCTCTCACTCATCCCGTTCATTTTGCTCTTCTTTTTCTTCATCTTTTGTCTCTTTAAAACAGGATGATCTATTTTGACAGATTTTTTTTTTGTTTTCTTTTCTTTAATTTATCTCTCATTGAATGATGCAAACACAACAGCACACACAACACACACACACACACACATAGTAGTTTGTAACCAAAATGGAGATGGATCCTCTATTGATGATTATGATCCATGATGATGGAAAACGATCAATTGACTGAATGAACGTCTTGCAGTCAGTGACGACATAAATAATATGATGATGATGATGATACATAAGGATAAAAATCCGTTAGATTATTATTATTGGCATAATAAATAGAAAAAAAAAGATGTAAATGATGAAAATTGAAGGAAAAATATTAACAAAAATAAAAACAAACAATGTAGGAGAAGGAAGTGGATTGTGTAATAATTAGTTATTATTGTTTACCACGGACCTATTTTTTTTTTCATTTAATCTATTGAATTTGAAATTGAATTACAATAATGTAAATACGAAATCATCATTGTGATGATCATCTCAATTTTCCATTTGATGGTTGATACCATTATGTATTTGTATCGGTGTGTCAAAAAAAAAAAAAAAAAAATCCGAAACTAGAAACACATAAACGCGATTGAACACGTGCATCATGTTATAAATAAATGTGTGTGTGTGTGTTTGTGTATGCGTGATTAGTGAGAGTGGGTAAAGTCATTTTTTTTTTTTTTTTTTGCTTGGTTCCAAAAACGAATTCATCTGTCCTTGTCTATGTATATGTAGATGTTCCATGTTTCATGCATCTGTCATTCATGAAAATGGTTTTTTTTTCATAGAACTTTATTCTCTTTCTCTCTCTTTGCTTCATCATGACATTTTGGATCAACCAATATTTCGTTTATTTGTCAGTCACGATCTCTAACTCTCATCATCATTGAGATCATCCAACCTCTCATTCACCTTTCCCCCCAGTTCATATTATATGTGAAAAATACCCAAAAAAAAAATTATTGACCCTAAACATGGGCCAACCAAATCATAATATACAATGATCATAACCAAATGGCCCATTGTTGGATCGTTGTTAGATCGAAAATTTTTTTTCTGGCCGATCGGTTGATTGTAGTATGTTTGTTGTTTGTTTGTTTGTTTCGTTCGTTCGTTCCAGCAGCAGCAGCAGCAACAACAACAAAATCGAATCGACAAAAAAACGGTCAAACAACAACAACAACAACGCCGATACTAATAACTAGATTCGAAAATGATCAGTCTCTTCAGTGGAGAGAAAAAAAAATTTCTGGTTTCAATTTTGACCAAAAATTTTTTTTTTTTTTTGCTGAATAGATCTTAACTACTGATGATGGTTGTGGTGTTGGTAGTTGTTGTTGCTGTTAATGATAACCAAATTGGCCATAGCCAATGAGGTTACGACCAAAATACACACATACACACAGAGGCCACAAAACACTAAACAATAATGATAACAACAATAACAACAACGAAAAAAAAGGTCGTAGGTCAACAACAACGACGAGGATGGACGACGACAAATCTTGAAGACATTTTTTTTCGTTGTTGCCCTTCTTCTTCTTTTTCTTCTTCCAAGGACCCTGATTGTAATATACGGTATATACACACACGGTCAATGAGAAAAAAAAACCAAAACAGAAAAAAAGGTCATAAAGCTGTCATTCATTTGTTGTTGTTGTTTGGTTTGTTATCTTCCTCTACTCCAAAATGAAAATCGGTAGTGAAAATGATTTCAAAAGAAAAAAAATTCCCCTCTTCTAGGTTCCTAAATACCTTACTAATTTCTTCACACACACACACAGGTTTAAATTCAATTTCTCAAAAACTCAGGTAACAAATTGTGCGCGTGCGTTCATGTTACACACACACACACACACACAAACGAAAAAAAAAATTAACAAATTTTCAAGTTCCAAGGAATTTTTAAACATGAAATTTGAATAAATTGAATGAATGAATGTATCATACAAATAACCGATTAATAGGGTCCTTCGACCTTTTTTATTGGAGAAAGTGGTGGTGGTGGTGGTGATGGTAGTGTATAGAAAATATTATGGTTGGTTGATTGTTTGGTTTGTGTATCATGTATGGGGGGGCCAGATTTTTTTTTTATTTATTTGTGTGTGTGTTCCACAATAATATTAAAAAAATTGGTCGAGTTCAATTGAATAAAAACATTTGAACTAAAGGTAATGGTGGGGGGGGTAACAAAAATGCATACTAGGGCCCTATCACACACAAACATACAGATATATTCATTGGACAAAATGATTCACTATTTCGTCCTCTCTCATCATCATCATAATTTTCCCCACAATTTTTTTTTTGTTCAAATTCTCTTCATAATCTATTTATATTGGAACCTTTTTATGGAACAAACAAATAACAACGACAACGAAAACATATATACATATATATAAACAGACAAACACACATAGTGAGAAAGATTGAGAGAATGATTCGGCGAATGAACTACAACTAAAACTTATTGGGATATAATATGTGTGTTTGTGTGTGTGTGTGTTGGAAAAAATCGCCTGTCGGTCGATCTTTCTCATTCATTCATTCATTCATTCATTTACTTTTCATCTTTTTTTTTGTCCTCATCCTCTCGTCTACATCATCATCATCATCATCATCATCATTATTATTATTATTGTCGGTGACTGATCCAAATCATCAATCGTGTGAATTAACAACCAAAAGAAAAAAAAAACATTATACAAACACACACACACACATATATACACAGCCCTAGATGTAGACCTTCTCCTATTATAGATATGGCCATATGGGAAACAACAATTTACCCTCAATATATATGTGTGTGCGTCTAAAGTTGACAATCAAATTGGTAGAGAGATAGAGAGAGAGAGAGGTCGTCGTCAAACAGAAGACGAATAAAAATTGGCCGATGCCGTTGAATATTTTTTTTTTTTTTTTTGGCTGGTCGCGTGTGACCAGAAATCGAGAAAGAGAGAGAAAAAAATATTAAAATGGAAAAAGAGAAAGAATGGAAAAATTTTTCACTTTCCTGTATATGTGTGTGTGTGTAATAGATTTGTATTATAATTCGAAACTTCTCATCATCATCATCATCATAATCGAAGATTATAATCATCAACAAATACAGATTCTATATCCATATTATGTTGATATTGAAAATGGAATATAAACAGAATGGCTGCTAAAGATGATGATGAGTATATAACATAATAATAGAATTTAATGGTTGTAGTGTGGTAGCCATTTTTATTCTATTTCATCTATTTTTATCAAATTCAATTGGTCTGATCCGAATTTTTTTTTTCGTTTTGTTTGTAACCATGATTCATTCATTCATTCATTCATTCTTTTGATTCAAACTTACATACATACAGATGATGATGATCCATAAATGTGTGTTTCATTCAGAATCATAGTTTGATTCCGTGTGTGTTTTTAGTCAAACTTGATCGTTTTTTTTTGTTTTGTTTTGTTCATTTTCTCCTTTCATTTTTTCCTTTTTGTTTGCCACGATTTGTATATATTTATTGTATTCCAGGAATTATTGTCACACTATTGTCATTATTATTATTATTATTATTGGTGGTGGAAGTTTTTTTTTGGCCAGGATGATCCAAATTGATTCTGGTTTCCAGGGTTTCCAGAATGAAATGATTTTCTAGTCACACACATAGACACTGTTTTCATGTATGAGTGTGTGTGTGTGTGTGTTTGCCGGTGGTAGCTTTTAACACAATAAAAGAGATTTTTCACCGCCATTTAAATTTATTCATTCATTCATTTAGTTAGTTAGTTCCGTACAATATTTAATACAATGACGATGATGATGATGATGATCAAATCAATTTAGTCAATTGTGACCAAACATTATGTTTTTGTGTGTGTGTGTGTGCGTATGCATGGAATAGTCTAATCACTGTCACAACAACAAATTAAACTAAAGTATATCTGGTATAATTGGAACACACGCACACACAAGACATTTGTACAAAAAAAAAGGGTTGGTATTCCACTAGTACATAGGTCAACAACAATTTATGTGATGTCAACAACAACAGCAAGCAAACGATAAGCAAATAAACTCATAATTGATAAATTTATCATGAATAATTGAGTTATATTCATTTATTTTTCTTTTCTTGGTAATCATCATCATCATCATAATTATTTTCTAATTCAATAATTACATCTTAATTTGAATCTAATAACAAGGACAAGAGAGAGAAAAATTGATGTGTGTGTGTGTGTTTAAAATCACAACGGAAATCTTTTTTTGTTTTGTTAATATGTAATAAATGTCAACAACAATTTTTAGTTTGTTGTTGACTAATAACTTAACTGCCATATTTAATAAATAATCTTTTAAACCTAGTAATAGAAAACCACACACACACACACACAAGCTATTAATAAATATATATGAGGACAAAGTCACATTGCATAATAATAATAAGCATCCTATGTTTTATCGGGTCAAATTTTGTAGTTTGAATTTTGTCCTCCTCTTCTTTTTCTCTTCAGTGCGATAGAAAAAAAGTCACCTTGTCACTGACACTAATAATAATAATAATAATAATAATAACAATGAAAACCCATGAAATCAACAACAACCGCCGCCACACCTATCCGGATGATTTTTTTTCTCTCTGTGTGTGTGTGAGTCTTTTTTTTCCCCTCTCCCTTTGGCTCGTCTTCATTTTTTTTTCATTTCATCACATAAATTGTTGATTTTTTTTTCATTGATCGACATCCTGTCAATGAATATTACATACACACACACACACACACACAGAGAGAGAGAGAGAGAGACACCGATAAAAGCCTAGATCACATAGTGTATAGTTTTTATATAAACATACAAAGTAATCACAGTTTCCGTTATTTAACAAATATAATTTGTCCTTGTTTTTTTTCATTGCTTTTATCATCTAGGGTCCTACCTGGGGTCTAATTCATTCCTATTGTGTAGTGGTGGTGGTGGTGTTGGTTGTTTTTGGCGTGTTTATTTGTTATTTGTAAATCATAGTTTATCCATATATTGATTACAACAATTCATATGGTAATCATTTCATGAAATCGATTGTATGAACAATATGAAAAAACCGAAAAAAAACCAAAGAAAACCAACCGACCGACCAACCGACAAACAAGAAATTAAATCAAATCAAATATCGCAATCATTTACGCTACAATTGGATCAAATGGATCGATATTATATCAGTGGTTGTTTCAATCCACTTTAATGTTCATCGATCTATGAATTATGAATTATCGTTCAAAAAAAAAAAAAATTAAATAATCTACACCCACTTTCTTTTTTTTTTCTTTTATATACATCATCCTATGTAATTTAGATACAATGTGAATATAAAAAATCATCATCATTGTTTTCACCATCACAATGATGATGACATAATTATAATTTTAGTTGTCGTAATTCTCACTTGTGACATTAGAGGTCAAAACGGACATTATGATAATGATGATGATGACATCCTATCCAAAAAAAAGACATATACCGGTTGGTTGATCATCATGTCATCAAAGAAAAAAAAAATTTCCGTTGTCTACAGCAACATTATTTTGACATTTTTCATTCGTTTCAATGAAACAAATTTGTTATGGTGGTAAAAAAAAACAAAATCTTTAAAATAGAAACGATTCTGATATAAATCCAATGATTATGTGATTCCATACATTGATAAATGGTGCGGTTATTGTAATGATGATAATCAGATCACAACCAATCATCATCATCATCATCATCTGACAATTATTCAAATAGAAAAAAAAATATTTTCACCTGCGCAATTTTCTACAATTCATTTATCATAAAAAAAATCGTGTTCGATAATTTGTATCCGTAGTGGTGGTGGCAATGGTGTCGGTGGTTATCGAAATCAATTTTTTTTTTGTTTGTTCATGTTTACTCGGTACACAAATACCGGTTAAACAAATTTTTTTTTCTATTTGACTCATCATCATCATCATTTACTATTAGGAATCTTAATCTAATGATTTTTTGTTGTTGTTGTTGTTGTTGTTGTTGTATTTGATAAATCAGGAATGAAAATCCTATGAAATCTAAACTAGATTAAAATAAATTATATCATCATCATTATCATCATCAATAACAACAACAACAACAACAACAATAGCAACAGATGTTGAACTTGAACTTTAAGGAATTTCTGTTGTTGTTGTTGCTGTTGTTGTTGTTCTTGTTTTATAATAATCATTTGATTTAGTGAAAAGTTAATTATATATGTAGGATTCAAGGATTATACTGAATATACAACCAAATAATTTGGATTGACAAAAACAAACAAGATGAACCACCACCACCACCACAACCATCACCATCACCATCATTTCCCATCATTATCACTACAATGAATGGGTCAAAATAAACACGAATGAATGTGATGAGAAGAAGAAAAAAACCTGTATACCATAGTAGTAGCCATTAAAAAAAAAACGGAACCATTTCATTATCTAATGTGGCTATTCATTAGAAAAGACCGGAACTTTGTATAAACAATGGAACCCAAAAACGACATAATGATGATATATACACCCACTGATGTTGAAAACGATATTTCCGGTTGTTGTCAATGTTTTTTTTTTTTTTTTTGTTCTTTCAAAATTTCATGTTATAAACACACACACAATAAACGTGAAATTTTTCATTTAAAAAATTGAAATAAAAAACAAAACAATTTAGCCGCCAATAAAAATGAATTGAATGAATGAATGAATAGGACATGTCAATCCAGTTTCTTAACTTTTTTTTTTAAAATTCAACTTTTGTTCAAATTTCCATCTTGAATTTTCTTCTTCTTTTTCTGTTTTCGTCCTTCTTTTTCTTCTTCTTCTGTCCTGTTCATCATCATAACATCTTTGTCTTTATGTCTCCAATGAACAAGAAGAAGAAGAAAAAAAACCATCATTCTCCCTATTATATTCGTCTGTTTATTTGTATATATATATATGATAATCATGATCAACATTAAAAAGTTGTTGTTGTTGTTGTAGTTGTTGTTGCTGCTGTTGGTCTGGATTCACTATTCACTACCAAGCTATTATGGATAAAAATGTTGTGGTGGTGGTGGTGGTGGTAATCAACCATAATTTCAGGTGATGTACATGCATGGTTACAATAATAATGATGAACATCTTTCAAAAAAAAAAAAAAATCTTAATGATTCAAATTTACACACACACAACAAACATTGATGTGATTCTCTCATTTGAATTTTTATTTCTATTTTCTATTTTTTTTTTTTTTTTGTTCTTCGTCGTTCACATGTACGGAATAATCATCATCATCATCATCATTGGCTATATTATATTACCTTAAGTAGTAGCTTAAATAGTGGTCATCTAAATAACCAGTATGCTAGACCATGCTCTATTGAAAATCAGCAACAACAACAACAACAAATAAAAAAAAATCAGTTGCAAGTTGTCATCAAACCTATGTATAGAATGGTCGGCTGGTCGGTATAGTTAGTTGTAATGGCGGATGGATACATGGATGAATGAATGAATGGTCGATGATGGCTATGGCATAAAAGCCATTCAACCATGGACCATGAATTGAAAATAATGAAATGAAATGAAATAAAAAGAGAACCAAAAAAAAAAAAAAAAATGCAGACAGACAATTCGGTTGGAAACCCTCTGTTGATTTTTTTTGTTTTGTTTTTGTTTTTTCTATTTTTTTTCCTGATGATGATGATGATGATGATGATGACCCATACAAAATAAAATGATGGTAAAGTCATATCTGAAGTTATTTTGTACATTTGTGTGCGTGTGTGTGTGTGTGTGTGTGTGTGTGTGTATCTGGTATCTGTAAAAGTTTACAATCAAATTAGAAAAAAAAATAGACAAAATCAATGATCAATAGGTGGTTACTATATTTGTGATATCATTGATTTTGGTTTTAGTTTTCAAATTTTTTGTCTCCTATCAATAATTGTACCTGTTGAACAACTTGTTGTGTTTATGGCTTAATTTTATTTTATTTATTTATTTATATTATTATTAATATTATCAGTTCATCAATTTTTGTACTTTTAATATTTTTTGAATTTTATTAATCGATAATTTATGATTCATTTAATCACATCATCATTAGTTGATATTTATTTTCATACTTCATTAAAAAAAATGTGTTGAAAATTGATTGATTATATACATCAAATCATGTACACCTCAAATTATTCATCAAACTCACACACACACGCACATAAACAACATGACAAACGCGTGTCAATAGATTTTTTTTTCCATACGTATTCATCATCATTGTACCTGTCTAATATAATTTTTTTTTGCCACCATTTGCTGTTTGTTTTTTTTTCTCACACACACACACACACTCACACACACCGTAAAAGATAATCTAATCTATGGCTTGTTGAAATGAAAAAAAAAATTCTCTGATAATGACGATGGCCCTCGATGATGATGATGGTGGTGGTGGTGGTGGTGGTGGTAAATGTATGAACTTGATAAAAGCACGTGTCTACGTTTTCTCTATTCAAATTGATTGTTGTTGTCGCTGTTGTTGTTGTTGTTTTATCATTTAAAAAAGTTGAATGAGAGAATTAAAATTTTTGAATTGATTCGTTGATCATACAAACTTGTTCTTCAAATTATTTATGTGGTTGGTGTGCGTGTGTGTGTGTGTGTGTGTGTGTGTGTGTATTGAAAAATTCGACCTTTTCTCTCTCACCTCCATAACCATGATGATAATGATGATGATGATGATGATCCCGGACGCGCAACAATCGGTCAAAACTACTACATATTTGATTCAAAAGAAAGAGAGAAAGTATTTCTACACTAACTTTGAATCAATCAAATGAAATAGAAAACAGAATTTTTTTTGTTGTTGTTGTTTTTTTTCAACGTTTTCATGTCTTAAACATTTGTAAATTGGCTAAATTGATAATAATCAAATTGAAAAAAACAACAGAGAAAAAAAAAACAATGCGCACGGTTTTTTTTCTTGATTATCCATAACGATATTGTTATTATAACAATCACTTAAAAGTCAAGTGGATTATCGACAATCATTGTTTATGGTGATGATGATCATCATCATCATGGATTAAGTAATTCACTCATCACATACAAATGGAGTGATCATTAAACCGTCATCATCATCATCATCATCAGGTCTAAATCTCAAGTCTATAGTCTTTTGACAGGCTATAAAGAGGTGAAGATCAATCGAATTGTTCACATGAACACATGATAGGATAGTATAGCAATCGACAACAACAACAACAACAACAACAGGAAGAAACAAATGAATTGAATGCGGAATAATAAAATTTATTTAGATCAAAAAAAAAAAAATTTTTTTTGTTTTTTGCATGTTTCACACCTACACACTCGTACAAACACGTTGGAAATTTATTTATTTATTTTTTTTTTTTTTTTTTGGGAAAAAGAAAAAAAATTGGATTCAATTTTCTTCTTTGTTTTTTTCCCCCCATTTCATTCTATTCATTTATCATGACCATAATAATAATAACAACAAGTCCATGATGATGATGATGATGATGATGAAGATTTAAGGAACAAGATTGTTGATTTGTTAGGCCGGCATATGATCACACATATCACACAACAACAACAACGGCAAAAAAAACGGGCCAAGTTTATAGTTTGTTCCTGATGTTGTTGTTCCACTAACGGTAACATGATTCTTCATGTCATCATCACATATGTGGATGGTTTTGATTGATGAAAATAAAAATTTTTTTTTTTGAGAAAAATAAAATCAAAAAAAATCTGCTAATAAAAATCTTTTCCAAATGATGATGTGTATGGATGATGGTCGTATAACGCCCGATTTTTTTTGTTATTTCATCATGATGACGAACAACAAACGACGCACCCATTTTTTTTTTGTTTTGTTCTCCATTCAAATTGAATTGACTTCCGATTTCATCAAAAGATCCAGCTTAGTTTGTTGGTTGATCATTCAATTAATCAATAGATTAAAATACAAAAAAAAAACATTTTCTGTGATATTTTAACAATTTGACATTTAAATCGTTTTTTTTCTCCTAGGTTACGTGTATTTCGTCGTTGGGTTAATAAAAAAAAATTTAAAATTAAAGACAATCAGAATAGAGAATAAAGAAGTAACAAAAAAAAAACAAACAAACAAACAAACAAAAAAAGAAGAAGAAAACTTGTACACCTTGAATGATTATAATCATTGTCATCATCATCATAACCTATTATCATCACCCAATATCATCGTCCTCTTCTTCTTTTTCTTCTTCTTCCTTTTCTCCCCTCTCATACAAATGTATTCGGATCAATGACAAATAACAATGAGATATAAAGGAAACGAAGAAAAAAAAAAAAAAATTTTCTGCTCACACAACAACAACTAAATGAATTTTCTATGTGACAGAATTTTTGCCATTTTTTTCAGATATAAAGTTGTGATCCTTTTTTTTGTATTCCATTACACCGAAAATCAAATCATATACGATGAAAAAAAAACCAGAAAAACTACTGCTACTACTGGCATCAACACCGCCAACACAACCGCTGATGATCACGATGAATGGAATCTGGTTTCTCTGGTTTTACCAATAATAATTTTTTTTTTTTGGTGAGGGTGTATGAAAATTTATGTTTTTCTTTTTTTTTATTTCATTTGTTTATTTAGTAGCAGTTTATTATTCATAAAATGAATTACAGATCCATTCATATCTGATTATCATCATCATCATCATCGTCGTTGTCGTTGTCGTTGTCGTCAAGTGAAAGATATGACAATAGATGATTCCAATGAAAAATTTTCGAAAAAAAATGTTCACGCCTTTCACCCACACACACACACACACACAACAGCAACCACTTGAACAATTTTGAGAATTGAATTAAAATTAAATTTTCACCATTGAAAAAAAAAACATTTAAATCACTAATGAGCCATGTTGAAAATAAAATTTTTGCCCCTCCCCTCATATTGATGATTACGAATGAATGAAAAATTTATTGATTTTGAAAAGTAAAATTTAATGAATAAATGAAACATTCAACAAGTCGTATTGATGGCTGAAAATGACAATTGTTGTAATAATAATGAAATATAAGTGACAATTTATACAGCGCGAATATTAGTATTATAAAAAAAAACTTACACACAACAACATAGACACTAAGATCGTGACAATTTTCATCACAGTAGCAACAAGTAAGCGAAAAAAATGGGTAAAAAAAATCTAAATAATGATGATAACAATACAATAATAATAATTGTCCGAAAACAAACCAGATTTGATGACAACCATATCATAATGATATAATGGTAGGTAGGTAGGTAGCCATGTTGATATGTTCACCTCATCATTTTTGTGCATATTAGTTGCTTAATTTGTGTTTTGTTTTTTATGCGTCAATTCTTTCTTCATCTTTCTCACCCAAAAAAAAAAAAAAAAAAAACAACGACAGATGCCATGCTAATGATGATGATGATGATCATAATTACCTGATTACCTGTCGTCATTGTCTACATGATGACTACATCCGTCCAATGATAAAGAGAGGCCTCAGACAAATTAGGACCATTTATATAAAATCTTTATTATTATCAACTAAATCGCCAAGATTATAGAGTTGCAAATTTTAATGGTAATTCTAGTCTTTTTCTGTTTTTTCACAGGTAATCAATCAATTGATCAGAAAAAACAACAACAACAACATCGAAAACAGTTGACAAAATATTCATATTAATCGTCAATCGTCAAATCACTCAATAAAATAATGTGTGAAGAACAGAAAAAAAAATTTTATCTGAAAAAATTTTCAATTACGTCATTATCTATACTACTAAATAAATTGTCGTCATCATCCTTTTTGAAAATATAACCAGATTCTTCTGGTTTTTCTTCTTTTTTTTCCATTACATACGTTTTAGTTCATCGTATAGCCCCATACACCAGAATGCTGCTGCTGGTTGTTGATTTTACCTGGTTTTCATATGTGTACAGACATTATCGTCACCATCACCATCACCATCACCATCACTATTACAACGACCACAACGAACCACCGGTAATGAAATTGCTGCTTTGCAACATTGCAATTGTACAGAATCAATATAACATACCTGTAGAGATTTTGTGGTGTTGATTAGTGGCCACCAAAAAAAAAAAAAAAAAAAAGAAAAAGAAAAACATTATTATAATATACGAATGAATGAAAAAAAAATAAAAAAAAAATAAATATAAAAAAAACTAAAAACTTGAAATCTGTGAAACGAAACGAAAAAAAAAATTTTTTTTCTTCTTCTATCGTACAACAACAGACAAATTTAGCCATACTGAATTCAATGAATCAACAACAACAACAATTGCAATCATCATCATTAACCTGGCCTGACGGTTCATATTGTGTCATGATGATGATGATGATGACTATGGCTATTTCTATGGTTATCGCTATGGTGATGGGCAAAGGTGATTCACACCAATCAAAGTCGTCGTCTTTTTTTTATATATATATTCTATCATTTGTCGAACATAAAATAACAACAACAACAACAACAACAACAAAAATCTAAAACAAAGTTCGTTAATAAACATTTGATGTGGAGGATGACTATGACCAAAACAAAACAAAAAAAAGGACGGATAACAAGCAAAAAAAATTTTTGAAACGAATGGGAAAAAAATAACTTGACAAGATACTTGTTTTTGTTGTGAAAAAAAAACTAAAACTGGAGCTTAAAAGTATATAATGAATTGCTCACACAAATAATATAAACAACGTTTGTTTTGTTTCCAGTCAATTTCTGTTGTTTTGAATTTTATTTCATATATTGAATCGCGCGCGCGAAAATCATTTGTTTAGTTGAATTGTTGAACTTTGGATCAAATGTGTGTGTGTGTGTATAATTATGAGTATGCGCGCGCACTTGCAAACATCATTTTTGAATGGTAAAAATTTAAATTTTTCTCATCATTTTTGGCGCGTAAAAAAGTGAAATGAATCTCTTTTGAATTTTTGTCCTTTGAATAAAATAAACAAAAAAAAATTCTCACATGAAACAAATGATTAAAAGTGTTTCTGGAACAAACAAACAAACAAACAAACAATTTTTTGTTGTTGTTGTTGTTGTTAATATTACAAAACAGTTTGTTTTTTGTTGAACAATGATAAAATTATTTTTCATTTTCTTCTTCATTTCATATTCATTCTCATCGTACGTCAAGGAACAATTTAAACAAAAGGAAAAAAATATGCAAAGAGATGAAATTTAGCCTTTTTGCTATGAATTTTTTTTTCTTTTACATTTGGATTGCATTATTATCACATTCATCACCATCATCATCATCATCACATATACAATCGTCATAAGCATCATCGTATCCAATCATATTATATATACGATAAAATTGTGTTTTTATGTACTATTCACTAGAATAATAACAATAATAAAAGTAAGAAAATGGCAAAAAGCAAAAAAAAAACTATGCCAATCATCATCATCATCAATGCCTCTATGTATCAACATACATATTGTACACACACACACATACACAAAAAAAAACGTACGTATACGTACATTTGTGTCTATGTCACAAGACAATTGAATCCTTCAGCATCAACATCATCAGTAATTTTTTTTTTGTCTTCTTGATATTTTCATTTCATCATAATTTTCTACTCTATCAATTCATTTATTGGTTGTTGTTGTTGTTGTTTTTGTTGTTGTTGTTGTTGTTGTTGTTGTTGTCGTTGTTTGTTTGTTGCATCCTTTTATTTTATTATCATTGGAGATGAATGTTGTCGCCAGTGTTATTATTGTTATTTTTTTGTTTTGTTTTATTCTTACATTTACATCGTCATATAAACCGCATCGTACATACATGCCTATATAGCTAATATAATGTGGTTGGAGGACATACGTAATATATTTGTTTGTGATGTGAGAAACAAAATTGAAATTTCAACAACTCAATTCGCCCATCTCAATAATAAGTTGTATACGTATACATTGAGAAACAAAAACAAAAAGAGAGAAAGCCAATGTGGTAACAGCACAAACAGCAAACACACACACACACAATGCAATGGATCCAAACAATTTTTTTTTGTGGTTGTATCACCCATTTGAATGTGTGTGTGCGTGTTTAGGTGATGGATTGAACAGAGAAAAAGAAAAATTCTCATCAATCTTTAATTGGTGATCAGTTTTTCAAACGTAAAAAAAATGTTCTGGGGGAGTTTAAGGGTTTTTTTCTTGATTTTTCTTTTTTTGATCCTTGATCAAAGAGTAAAGAATAGAATGATTTCAACAGCAAAAGAAAGAAAAAACGAGAGAAAGTGAAAAATTCCAAAGAAATAAGGAAAAAAAAATTTTTAAATAAACATTGCTCGTCTTTTTTTTCATTTATTTCTGGTTAAAGAATTGAATTTATGGAGAAAAAAAAATTTTTTTTTAAAGGAACAATTACAACCAAATATATTGGCCGAACAAACACACACACACACACACAGAACAAATGTGTCCAATGTATATAATTATGATTATGATGATGGTGATGTGATCGATTGCATCACGTGATCATCCATCAATATATGTTTGTTTGTTGATTGGTATTATTCTTCACCACAATCGCAAATAAAAACGGTTTATTTGAATATCAGAGAAAAAAAATGAATTTTTTTTTTGACAATTTTCTCACAATTATAATCATGATCATCATCATCATCATGGGTTTGCCATGATGTACTTGATTGTACCGAAAACAAGTGAAAAAAAAAATTCTTTCCAAAAATTTTGTTTATTTGTTGTCTTTGTGTGTGTGTGTGTTTTGATGTGTTTTTGGATATATATATGCAAATGAAGGGATTTCAAATTCTATTTGTTCAATGTATTTATGAATTGCAATCGAAATGTGTTTATGAATATTTTTCTTCTTCTTTTTTCTTCTGCTTCTTCATAACAATTCAAATTTTTATTATTTGCCAAATTTAATATTGTGTATGTGGCAACACAAGCAATTTCAAACATTTTTTGAAATTCAAACAAAACAAAACAATGAAATTCATGATTCTTCTTTCAATTTTTGTTGTTCATTCAATGATGATACAATTGTTTTGAAAAATATAGAATAAATAGGATAAATGGAAAAAAAATTCTTCATTCAAGATTCCAATTCAATTGTAGAAATATTTTTTTTTTTTTTGTTTAGTTTTCTGAATTCTTACAGACAATGATGGTTTAGTTCATATTTTTTTTTGTTCTATACTCACATTTTGTTTGAGTACAAAAAAAAAAATTTTTTTTTTGTTTCCATTCAAGTTCATTTCTTCATCTCATTCAACATTCTTTTTGGTGAAAAATGAAAATATTGAGAAATACCAATGTCGAAAACATTGCTTGTTGCACTTTTAGAGTAAAATAAACAACAACAACAACAACAACAAAATTTGGTAAATTAATATGAATACAGCTGCTGCTGCTGCTGCTGCTGCTGAAAGCAGGATGCTATCAATCTATCGATTGATGATGATAATTTTTTTTTGAAATATAATGATTTCAAGGTGTGAAATTCAGGGACATTTTAATGTTGCTGATGATGATGATATTATGTTGTTGTTTTTTTTTTTTTTTCGTTCACCGAAATCAATAAATGAATGTTAGTGAAAAATCAGTTGAAAAAAAATTTACCTGAATTTTTTTTTCATTTACAATTTTTTTTTGTCAACTTGTTGCTTCATCATTAATGATGATGATGATGTTTTGTTTTTTTTTTTGTAATCAAGAAATTGATTATTCGAAAATTCATTGCACACCAGGCAAAAAAAAAATTATGACAACGATACAAATAAACACAAGTTTCGTTTCATTGATTTCCGTACATGTTTGTTTGTTTCCAACGGGGCCAGTTATTTTCTCTTTTCTTTTCAATCATTATTTTTTGATTGATTTTTTTTTCACTGACCAGTACGTTTAAATAACATTATGTATTTTGGTTTGTTTTTTTCGGGTACATTATCCGGTACAAAAATTGTTCATCGAATATATATTTCATTGACCGATTGTATGAAAAAAATCAAATAAAGGCTATTTTTTGATCCATAATTTTGGCCGATAATAGATGTAGGAGAATAGCCTACTTCGTTATGGTGTATGTGTGTGTGTTTGTATCGACGATCAACGATCGCATGTACTTAATTTTTTTTTTGCTGAAGAAAAAAAAAGAGAAAAAGTAAAAGTGAATGGATGAGAAAAAAAAATAGAACCAAATTTTGTTGTTGTTGTTGTTGTTGTTAATGGATCGATCAATGATAATTTTCTTGTTTCTCATTTTTTCACAAATCATCATCACCATTATCATCAACATTATCATCTTTGAATGATTGTTTGTGTGTGTGTGTCTATTTATCCAAAGTACGAAAGTGTTAAACATACACAAAGAGATAGAAACAAAACAAAAAAAAAATTCACATGTTCATCCGGTATGATCCAATTTTTTTGTTTATTTGTTTTGTCACCACAGCCATTATCATTATCATAAATTAATTTTTGAAGAATAAAAAAGACCTTTTTTAAAAGTTAAATCAACAACTTTTTTAGAGAAAAAAAAATATGAAAATTTTAAAACCATATATGAAAAAATTGGTCGATATTGTGTGTGTGTGTGTGTGTGTAAATAGTGGAACAAGCGGAAGCGTATATGTCGCCAACAGTTGATAACAATAGATTTTTATTTTCTATCTTCATCATACCGATATTGTGGGCGCTTCTTTTATACACACACACTTAAGGTGAATAATAAATAAAGTTCCAACAGTGGACAAGACAGATCCAAGACAGTAAATGAACGGACAGAGAAAGAAAAAAAATATCTTTACAGATAGTGAAAATAATGATAATAATAATAATTGAAGTAAAAAAAAATTCGAATATTTTACTTCTTCATTCACTAATACTTTGATTGACTTGGTGGTGGTGGTGACCACGGAAGAGATAAATAATACACGCATATACCGACACATAATAATGTATATTGGCTTGCCGCGCAAGCTTTTTTTTTGTTGATGCTTGGCCAACTTGGCTCAAACAAAACAAAACAAAAAAAAAACGATGTGACGATTCAAAGTAAGTGAAACAAAAATCAACAACCACAACAACAACAACAACAACAACAATAGAAGAAAATCCCAAAAGGAAAAAAAATCAATACAAATGAAAGATGAATATTTGAGATTTGAGATGCGTTTTTTGTTTTTTTTTCTTTTGCTTGTACGAGACCGAAAGTGTACGTATGTGTCATGTATTATGAAAGAAAAAAAAGGAGAAAGGAGAAAGAAAAAAAAATTGTACTCCATAAAAACAACAACAACAACAACAACAACAATCAATAATGATCGGACACACATAGACATTCACATATCAAAAAAAAAACGTATGGATCCAGTAAATTTTTCTTTGTTGAATCTAAACAGGTAGAAACAAAAAAAAAATCAAGAGATCATTCATTCATTCATGTGTTGTCTCTCTCTGTAGAGAGAGAGAGAGAGAGAGAGTCTATATATCCAGGACGCACGCCAATCTCTCTATCTAATAGAAATGTTGAATCTATCAGTTCATTTTTTTTTTGACTTGGTTAACGGTTCATTATTCGTTCATTGCATTCAATTTTTTTTTTTGACTTGATCGTCACATTTTTTTGTTGTTGTTGTTAGTTTTTTATTGTTACTTGTCGTCGTTGTTGTTGTTGATGTTTTTTGTTGTTGGCGGTGGCGGTGGTGTTTGTATTATTATTATTATTATTATGAGATAATAATCAGAGCATCAGTTCAATTTAACATGAAAAATGATGATGACGACGACGACGACGACGATGATGATGATGATGATGATGATGATAAAGAGAAAGATCACTAGCTGTCTAGTGGCGTGAATCTATTGTGTATTTGTCTGGCTATGTACGTCTTCTGTATTGTGTCCCAATTAGTCATATCCAAATATATAAGAATACAGACGTTTAATAACGCGAAAAAAAAAACTATTTGTCCATTGTGTACTCTTTATTTGTGTATTTTAGTTCAATTTTTGTAGTTTTGTTTGTTTATTGATTCATTTGTATGGATATTACCACCAGGTGATGTGATTTGATGCGATGATGATGATCATCATCATACAAGGACAAATGAAAAATTGTTTCCTTTTTTTTCTAATTACAAATATTTGCAAATTCTTGCTACAAAAGCAAACTTAATAAATCCTATGAATTGTCAAAATAATTGAAAATGTTGACCAAAAAACAATTGGATGAAAAAAATAGCCAAAAAAAAAATGAATCCATGAATCTTTTGAAACCGGTCAACAGAAACAAAATTGATAGTTGAATATGAATGATACCTGGTGATGGAATTGTTTGCAGCCAAATTGCCTGGTGATGATGATGATCCATTTTGTTGAATATCTATAAAAAAAAGCCAAATTTTTTTTATCCCTTTTGGATTCATATTATTTCAATTCACTTTATTTTTCATTCAAATTTGTTTGTGATTATTATTTGATTGTTTATCGATTTACTACAGCATCAAAATTATCTTTAAGTGTATTGAAGTGTGGGTGTGTATGTTTGAATCTTCAGCAATTTTACAAAGAGAAAACGAAATTGACATCCAATAGCTATATGGATGATGATGATGATGATGACGATATCGGCAAATGAAAGTTAACACTGACGTTCTCTGCCACTACAATAAAATGGAATGATTACAATGGATAAGGGCTCAAGCCACACACACACACACATCGTCAAATAGTTTGTGGCCTACATTGAAATAAATTTTTGATTTAAATAAAAACCTGGTGATAGTTTCACCATTCCATTCATTCAATATTTTGGTGAATATCTATTTTTTTTCTCTCCCTTTCTATTTTTGTTAATTCAATGGCTCTTTTTTTTCATTCACTCAAATGATGGTGTTTATGTGTGTGTGTGTGCATGTGTATGTTTGAATTGCAATTTTACAAAGAGAAAACGAAATTGACATCCAATAGCTATATGGATGATGATGAATGAAATGATTTGCCACTACAATAAAATGGAATGATTACAATGGATACACACACACACACACAAACACACATCGTCAAATAGTTTGTGGCCTACATTGAAATAAATTTTTGATTTAAAAAAAAATAGTTTCACCATTCCATTCATTCAATATTTTGGTGAGATTTTTTTTTCTCTCTCTATCATTGTTCAGCATAACATAGCCAAGTCTGATGAATTGGTTCCAGGTATGGTGTTTACAGTTTGTGTTGATTTTTCATCATCAGCATATAGCCAAGCATCTGATGTTGGTTAGGTATTTTTTTTCTTGTTTTTGTTGTTGTTGTTGTTGTTGTTCATTTGAAATAGGTTAGGTGAAATAGATCCTGTTATATAAATAAAACATTGTCATAGATGTATTATTGTGGTCGAAAAATTCTTTTTTTTTCTATATTTCTCGCACAAAACGATCATTGATCCAATAGAATTAACCTTGTAATCAATGATCATCATATGTCTTCAGTGTCAAATTTTTATGGAGAATTTTCATTTTTCTCTTGTTTCACGAATAATAATATTCATGTGGTCTTATTCTCAGGTTTACGGTAATTTTTTTTTCTTTTGATATTGAAATTCAAACAATGACAATGATTAAATGAATCGATTCATTTCTGTAGAATTTTTTTTTGTATTCCTTTTGATCATTGATAAAGCAGGAAATTCTTCAGGAAAGAATTGATTTTTTTCTTTTTGAATATCAAACAAATTCTTGTGCACGAATGATTTAAGTGGTTGTCGTCGCCGTCGTCGTCACCATTGTTGTAGCCATCACACAAAATCACCAGTTACCTGGACAACGACAATGACAATGATGATGATAATTTCCATTTTTTTTCACTGAAACTTACGTCAATGAGAATATTTTTTTTAAATTTTTCAATAAAATAAATTTTTTTACAATTCAACTCGATTCTACTGGTTTCTGGAGAGCCAAAACATTTTTCTATTTTACATCATTTATTATTTAGTTTCAATTGACGACCAAAGGATTCACTAGCATTGATCCGAGAAGGTCGAGAAATAAACGATCAAAAATAGGTTTTTCATTGAACAAACATGGATTTGCAAAAAAAAAAAGAAAATTCATTTGACCATCGCCAGAACCAACACTACCATCATCATCATCATCATCATCGACAGGAAAGAATAAAAACAAAAAAAAAACAGAAACCAGAATAAAGATGAATGGTGGGGTGAGGAAAAAGAAAAGGAAACCAGTGTCGATCACACAAGGAACATAATTTCAAGTCAAACAAAACTGAACTAACAAAAACAAAAACAAAAAAAAGGAAATACCATATGCTCATATTGAAACTATTCATCTAAACAGCTATACACACACACAAACACAACAGACAAGTTGATTTTTTTTTTTTTGTTTTATTTCGAAATTGTATCTAAAACGATAAAGATAGATAGACAGACAGACAGACATAGAGAGAATGATGAAAAATAAAAATCCATGGACGATGCCAATATTATTATTATCATCATCACATTTATAAATGATGATTTTGTGTGTCCACCACCATTATTGTCGTCGTTGTCGTCGTCATAGTCATCGTCAAAAAAAAATTATTCGTGCGACCAAGTTTACACACACACAGGCAAAGACACAGACACTTATATATATATAGCATAGCATCCTAAAACCAAAACCGATACAATGATTGTTGTTGTTGTTGTTGTTGTTATTTTATTACCATTATAACAATCTTGATGTTTAAATCTTTTTTTTTGCGTTTTCATTTTCATTTTGACTCTGGTCTCATATCGTCATCATCATCATCATCTCAATATTCTCACACTTTTAGTTTTATTCATCAAGCTTAAATAGCTTGCTGAATGAATGAATAATAAAAGAATGGATCTGTGAATGATGCTTGAAACAGAGATGGATGGATGGATGGTTGCAAAAATAAAAAAAAAGAAAAAAAAATCTGTCATTTTCTGGCCATTTAAGTCTGCTGTTGGCCACCATCACCACCACCACCATCCTGTTGTCTCTATCTCTTTTTCTTTCTCACTATAGATTGGTGTCATCCATGTGTCATTTTGGGTATCATCATTTTTTTTTTGTGAAAACACAACATAATGATGATGATGATAATAAAAACAGATGTCATGAACCTAAAAAAAGCCACAATAGAATTATCATAGGGTCAATACAAAACAACAACAAGGGTCGATTGATGCATTGTTGATGATGATGTTGATGATGATGGTAATATGAATGGAAAAGAGAAAAATCAAGAGAAATTTCGCGCTTCTTTCAAGTGTGATTTATTTATTTATATTTATTTCATTTCTCGTGTGTGTGTGTATATATATAGTACCACTAACGACCTCTATTGGTTGTTTATAATTTAAAAATTCATTGTGGCGCGAAAAACTGGAAAAAAATTGGCAAAATTTTTTTCGTTGTAAAATATTTTTTGTTGTCATCATCGTCGTTTATTTTTTTTTGGTTATCTAACCATCTTAATCATTATTATTATCGTTTTTTTTTCATTTACAAAAAAACGATAATTCCTCGAATATTCCTAGGGGTAACCAACAAACACCAAATGGAAAAAAAAATCCAAAGTTCACCGAAACGAAGAAAAAAAAAGAAAAAAGAAAAATTATATTTCTTTTTATATTCAAACCAGTTCAATTCAACCATTATATATACAATCGACATTCACACACACACACACACACACACACACAAGACACCTGAACAAAACTATGAAAAAAAAAGAATTCTTCTTGTTGTTGTTGTTGTTCTTGTTTTGATGTTATCCATTTTATTATCTTTTTTTTCCAACGATGACTTTTCACCACCAACACCACCACCACCATCGTGGCCATGATCATTGCTATGTATATATTGAATGAGAGATGATGATGATGATGATCGAAATTGTTTCGATCAGATCAAAGTGGCCATGATGATGATGATGATCATCATCATTTTTTGTTGTTGTTGATGATGATGATGATGATGATTCTTCTCTTTCTTTATATATATAACGATATTGAATGTTTATGGATTCGAATAAATTTTTTTTCTTCTTCTTCTTGTTTTTTTTCATGGGTTTTTTTCATCCATTCTTCTATTCGGTCATGATAATGTTTGATGATGATGATGATGATGTCGTTCATAATATGGTGATGAATAATATTCGATCAAATCAAAGAAAAAAAGACCCTCGACCCTCGAACTCTGTTGGTGGTGGTGATAGTAGTGGTGGTTGTTGTTGTTGTTGTTGTGGCATCGGTCGTGGCTGATGAACTTTTTTTTCTTTTTTTTTTCTTTTGGTTGAACAAGATTTAAATGATAGATATATACCGAATCCATTTTATTATATTCATTTGTACGATACATAAATTGTTCACATTAAATCACTGTGGATGATAAGCATGATGGTTAACAACAACAACAACAAAAAAAATCAAAAATCAACCAAATGCCATTATTCTACACTTAGTTTAACCAATAATTTCTCATCCATAGCAAAAATTCGAAAAAAGAAAAAAAAGAAATTATTTCTATGAACGATTGAATTTTATTTTTCACCAGAAAAAAAAACAAAACAAAACAAAAAATTTAAAATAGTCATGAATCTTGCCATTATCATCATCATCATCATCATTGCTACCACCGCCTCCATCATCATTATCATTAGAGAGAGGGAGAGAGATAAAGATAGAGAAAATCTCCACCTCGTTTTTTCTCTTTCATGAACTATGAATTTAGGATTTTTGTTTTCAAAAAAAAAAAATTCAATTGCCGCCGAAATCGATTTTTGAAAAAAAAGATGAAATTCTCTCAACATCATCATCATCATCATTTGCTACCACCATCACCACCACAACAACAACAAATAAATGGCGATTCTCGAACCTCACACACACACACACACACATACCGAGAGAGAGAAAAAAAAACAATAACAACTTTTCTTGTTGTATAAGGTAATATACTTCAAACAATTAGCAACTATCAAAATGAAGCAAAAAAAAAATCAGATTCTAAGGCTTACAGCACACACAACAGGTTACAAATCTTTTAAATATACACACACACACACATACACAGTAGATCCAGTTTTAGTTCTAGTTTTTTTTTACTTTATTTTTATTTTTATTTTTTTTTCTTATCGACAAAGACATGTGTGTGTGTGTGTGTGTGTATGTGTGAAAAAATGTGAACAACAAATTACAAAAATGAATGAACGAGAATCAACCAACCGATCAACAACAACAACAACAACAACAACGAAAAAAAATGTGGAAATAAAATGAAAAAAAAAGAATAAAAATATTTTCAAGTTAAACTTTAAGAACAACAGCAACAAGATCATCATCATCAACAACATATGAACCACATTCACACAAGATCAACATTTTGATGATGATGATGATGAGATTCTTGTTTTAGAACGACTTTTTTTTATTTGGTTGTTGTTGTTGTTGTTGTTGTTGTTGTTGTCCAAATTGTTTCGTTTTGTTATTGTTGTTGTATTTGTTTGTGTGAAAAAAAAATAATAACAAGTTTTTTTTTGTTTCTTCATCATTTTATTGGCCATATTGATTAATGATGAATGATGAACGAATGCGAATTACAAAACTCGAAAAAAAACAATGGTGAAAAAAAAACGGTCAAAAGAAAAAAATTGAAAAACGGAAATGACAAATTTTTAAGCTAATTTGATAATGATTATTGGTTATCGTTGAATCAAAATACCAAAATGGCTAATCAACTATCGGGGGTTAAAGGGAGGAAGAAAATGATTTAGAAAAAAAAATTACCATATAAAGGATGATCAAAGTATTCATTATCAACAAGTGTGTGTGTGTGTGTGTGTGTGTGTGTGTTTGTTGCCAATTGCTATTGAGAATGTGAAAACATTTCTTTAGCTTCTGCTGATTGATTCACCTCTCTCTCTCTACTTCACAATCGCATTTTACATCTTGATTTTGTTTTTGTTGTTGTTGTTGTTGTTGCGGTCAATAGTCTACCTAACAATTGTCGGACATTGTCCATCAATGATACATGCACATGAATACATGCTGAAAAAAAAACAAGACCGGGTCTACTTTTTCATCATAGTCATCGTTTTCAGTTGTTGTTGTCGTCATAATGTCGGCAATTTGAACCACAAATTAGAGCATACATTCAGATAAACATACACATTCGTGTATACAGAAAATTCTTTCCATCCTATAGGATCATTACCAATTTATGGAATGTTCCGTCATTCATCCACACATTAAAAAATTTCAACCAAAAAAAAAAAAAAAAAAAACGTACAATATCCAGTCAAACGACAAATAATATCCATGAATTGAAGCCATTTCACTCACTCACTGGTCTTCGACCTATGGACTACCTTGATTGATTGATCAACAACAACAACAACAACAACAACAACAACAAAAAACAATGAAAAATTCTTTCTTTTTTTGTGTTGAAAAAAAATTCTAGGTCTTGAACTTTATTTAAACTTTGTCTTGTTGTTGTTGTTGTTGTTTTTTTTTGTTCAAATCTAAAAAAAACAAAAAAAAATCATCCTTGTTGTTGCCATTATTCACAATTATATCGTTTTTTTTTCTTTTGGAAGGTTATCGTCGTCGTCGTCGTCATCTTTGTTGTTGTTTGTCGACAGATTTGTGTTGATTTTTGTTTTTCTTTTTGTCTGGTTGATTTGTATTGGTTCAACCATATAGCTTACGCGGCGGTGGTTATTTGGTGTTTAAGGCTACCCTCTTTCTTCCTCTCTCCCTCTCTCTCTCTCTTTTTCTCTCTGTTGTTTACTCACTATCAGTTATTCATCTTTTTTTTCAATATTCACAATTCATTCTGTCGATCATTCTATTCTACTACTATTTATATGAGCTGTATGAATTGAATCGAAAAATATGAGCTTGAGAGAAAATGAAAATCAACAAAAAAAAAACTAAACTAAACTAAACTAAAAACTGAATCATACTGGACAAAATATTTCGTGGGCGAATATTACATACATACATACATACATACACCATAGGTATATATCAATACAATCATTCAATCTACCACCACCACCATCATCATCATCATTATCATCCATAAGGTCATACCGTCCAAGTCATTTGAAGACGAACGCGATCAAGAAGACGACGACTTGACGACGATCATCTAGATGTCGATAAGTTTTCATTTGTTGTTCGTTTATTCGTTGTTGTTGTTGTTGTTGTTGTTGTTTTACATTCATTTTTTATTTTGCGTATCGGAATGTATAACGATATCGAACAACAACAAAAAATTTTGTAGCCAAAACGAAAAATAATTCTTGCTGCGTATATACAAATAGAAGAGAGAAAAAAAACCAAATTTTTCAAAGGTCATTCGCGCTTTTTTTTATTTTTTTTTGAAAAAAAATCACTACTTTATTCTTCATCGTTGTTGTTGTTGTTGTTTTTGTCTTTGCTATAATTTTCCCAAAAAAAGAATCTTCCAATTCCAATCATTCTTTGCATCAATTTGTCTCTGGATTCTTTTTCTGTACAATATTCAAATTTGCATTATTGATTATGAATAGATTAGCCATATATTTACAATTTGATAATGAATAAATAAGAGCAACAAATTCGTCGACAAAATGATTGAGAGAAAAATAAAAGATAAGTGAAACCCAAAACCCAAGGTTTTTGTTTTCTACATTGATTATTGTATAAAAAACATATTGACACACACACACACAGATAACAGCTACAAATCATACAAAAGGCCAAGGCTAATCGAATAAATTGATTTCAAATATAAATGTATCGATGATGATCTATCTATATATGAAGCTATGCATATGAATTCAACATTACCTTTGACCTCAAACAGAGCGGTAACCAAAGAAAGAAAGAAAGTTTGTCTACTACTACTACTACTACTATTTGTGTGTGTGTGTTAGTCACCTTGAAAGGTAGATGTCAAGAAAAAATGAAAAAATTCTTTTCACCTAAAGAAATCTACAACCACTCTTGGATAATTCAATTTTGCATTTTTTTTTTGTTTTGTTTTCTTGGATTTTATTATTATTTTTTTTGTCGCACTCACACTGGTAAAACATTCAAAAAAAACGACCCAAAAATATTTGACCTATCTTTTCATTCATTCTTTTCATCTCTCTCTCTCTCTCTCTCTCTCTCTCTCTCTCTCTCTCTCTCTCTCTTGGGTAAAAACAACCTTAAAGGTCGTCAAATCAATAGAAAGCAAAGAAAAAAAAGAGAAAACAAGATCACCGGCGTACATGTGTGTGTGTGTGTGAGAGAGAGAGAATGTGAATGTGAACAATGGCCATTGGCCATCATCATCATCATTATCATTTGTTGTTATTTAGGATTGATGATGGAAAATCTATTTAAATATCTTGAATGATAAATATATAAATGGAATGGAAAAAAAATTAAAATACAAAAAAAACTTGATTGTGAAAGAAAATACAAACCTAGATTTTTTTTTTGTTCACCTAGATCATCTTTGCCAATCATCAAATCATTATTGATCTGGATTTTGGTCCCTTGTGATGGAAAATTTTTGTTTTTTTTTTGATCTGAAAAAATTGTGTAAATCTAAAACATACATTGCGCTATAAGAATTCCCATGGATATTGTCCTCGGGATATTTTGATTTTTGTTTTTTTGGATTTTTGGATTGGATCATTGATTGATTGATTGATTTTTATTCGATTGTCTAATATGGTTCCAAAAATGTTCCAAAAACAATAGAAAAGTCGTCTATGAATCAATTGGAATAAATGAATGATAATAATGTGATAAACATTTGATTTTGATGAGCACGTTGTTTTTCTTTTTGAAATAAAAGGACAATTGCGCCAATTTTTTTTTCTTCTTAACAAAAAACACAACAATCTCTACTGATTATAATGAAATAAATCCATGGACAATAAACAAACAAACAAATAAATAAATAACCAATCGATCAGTCGATCAATTGATTGATTGATTGATTGATTGATCGATCGATTCATTTGATGGCCGATTATAATAATCGACGACGACGACCACGATCAACAAGTTGTATAATAATATATCATATATGACCTTTATTCATATATAAATATAAATATAAAATACAATGGTAAAACAACGGGATGAAATAAAATTTGAAAATGAAACACAAAACAAAACAAAACAAAAAAAATCAATGAATAATCAATTAATCGTCACGTGATTAATAGTCATCATTCATTAAAATACCATCACCATCATTATCGTCATTGCCAAATTTCAATTGCAATTACAAAAAGGTAATGATAAATGAATTGAAACAAATTGTCGATTTTATTAAGCAAACACCACAAAATGCAATGTAAAACTAACAATAAAACGGTAAAATTTCAAAAAAAAAAAAAAATGATTTAAGTGTAAATGATTTGTAGATGATGATGATGATGACGATGTTTGTGTGTGTGTGTGTACGCCAGAAACAAAACAAAAAAACTTCCATGAAACAATCGAAGCATTAATCATTGGTTTTTGTTTGATGATCATAGAATGGTGCAATACCTTGTTTTTGTACGTTGAAAACCAATGTCTGTGTGTGTTTGTTTGTTTATTGATTGAGTGAAAGTTTTTTTTTTTTTTTTTGTTTCCCAATTTATAATAATAAAGTGTACACGGGACATATGATGATGATTATAAATTTTTAATGTCAAAGTTACAATATTAATATGATTGCTACTTTATTGGATAAATGAATTTGATTTTTTTTTCTTATAATTTCTTTGACCTTTGTCCTATTGTATTGAATCATCATCATTATTGTTGTTGACAATTTTTTTTTTTGCAAAATGACTGATTATTTTTCTTTCATGATCGATGTGTGTGCGTGTGCGTATGTGTTCAATGAATCAATCGATGACAAAGTTTTTTTCTTCGATTACCTCATTGTCTTAATCAACAGACACACACACAGACAAAATAAATCCTTACGATTTTTTTTTACTTTTCAAAATAACTTGCTTGTCATCACCATACAGGTTTTTTTTTTTTTTTGGTTTTTTTGCATCTTTAGACATGAAAATTCCCTTCATAATCATCAGATACCATGGAAGAAAAAATATTTTCCTGATACAGTCAACTAATTAATAAATTACGTCAACAACATTATTTTTTTTTTTTTTTTTTTGTGATAACTCAGACAAGAAAAAAAGGAAATGTTTTGATTATCAATTGTTTTTTGTATCGGGTTGTACGGTTTTTTCTTTTGGTATATCGTTTTGATTATGGTTTTCATAGAACAACTATACACTTGACATTTAAATCTGATGATGATGATGATGATGATAAAAAATTTAAAAGAGACAACAACAACAACAACAACAAAAAAAAATAAAACGGAATCCACCCACATACGCATACACATTGTTATATTGGTTATATTGATTGAAATATATAAAATTATATATCCAAATTAAAATGAATATAATTTTCAATTAGATGTACCGTAAATTGGTTTACGATAGCATCATCATGATGACAATGATGACGATGATGATGAAAGATGTCTGAATGCAATGACGTCTTTAACATCATCATCATCATCATCATCATCATCATTCGCCACCGTCGCCGCCGCCGCCGCATCATCATCGGCATCATAATCATGCAAACATACATTATACCGTATATAGAATCGACAGCTATCCAAAATGTGATGGCACATGTTTTATCTGTGCATGTATGCATACATACATACATTGTACATAAATTCGCACCACTCAATACATATGAGAATTCTGTATTCTATATTTTTTTTTTTGTTGCTTTTGTTTTGTTAGCCTTGTGTTTTTGGTTGTTGTTTAAATTTTCGACACCCGGGTTATTTGATGATGAGGATGATGATGTGAATGATACACACGGCGAAGTAAAAATATTCTCGAAAATATTCTTTGTTTGTTTATAGAAACAAAAAAAAAATAGGATGGGTAGTTAAAGATGGTGGTGGTGGTGGTGGTGATGATGATGATGATGATGCTAGAAGAGGGGTGTTTTTGCTGTCTTTTTTTTCGGAAACAACAACAAGATTTGAATGAAAATTTTGTTTTTTCTTTTTTTTCTTGATGCAATAGAATCGATGCGTCTGTGCAAATCATCATCATAGTAAATGTAGTAATGTAGAATATAGTAGCAGCATTATATGATGAAAGGTCATATCATATTGATCAACAACAATGAAAATATTAACAAATCGACAGAATAATAGTATCCATACGCGCATCTAAAGAATTTTTTTCTTTTTCTATTCAAAGATTTTCAGTTGTTGGAACTTTTATTCAGAAAATAAAAAGTTTTGATAAAATATTCAATAGTCATTCATTGAAATCCATGCACAATTACATTACAATATTTAGAGGTCAAAAGCGGCATGTTTAATTTCGAAATCATTCCGCAACCATTCAATGAATAAATCAGAATATTGAGAATATTCTCTAATTCTTTTCAACACATAGCTTTCAAGCATTTGATAAAGTTAGTTCATTCTTAACAATAAAAAATCTTACAGAATTTCCTCATCATTCCTCGTCATGTGACATGATGATGATGATGACGATGATGTTAATGGTTAATTATGACATCGATCATCATCATCATCACCATACATGAGTGACAGAATATTCCAATGTCAATGAATAATATTGTTCTTCCTTGATTTTTCTTGGTGCAATTTTTTTTTCTTGCGCCACTCACACAACAACAACAACAACAAAAATAACAAGAAAAAAAAGAA